>NC_137787.1:190929915-191614915 GCF_963383645.1 Muscardinus avellanarius
GCCTCTGGGTTCAATCCCCAGTGCCACAAAAACCAACAAATAAAACCACAAGCCAAAATCAACCCTTCCCCAGACACGGTGGCGCAGGCCTAGAATCCCAGTACTGGTGAGGCTGAGATGGGGGATCACAGGTTCGAGGCCGACTTGGCAATTTAGCAACCAACACCGGCTTTCATAACCTGGGGGGGTGCGCACCTGTAATCCCATTACTTAGGAGGTTGGGAAAGGAAGACCATAGGTTTGAGGCCAAATTAGCCAGACCCTATCTTTGGAGGCAAATACCCCTGGGTTTAATCCCCAGCACCAGAAATAAAAAAAAGTTGGGGGTATAGATCAGAGGTAGAATGCCCTGGGCTCAATCCCCAATTAGAAAGAGACAGACAGACAGACAGAGAAGAAAGCTTCAAAACGTTTTCTGTGGCCAGGCATGGTGGCACACCCTTGTAATCCCCGCACTTGGGAGGCTGAGACAGGAGGATTGCACAGGTTCGAAGCCAGCCTCAGCTACTGAGTGAGGCTCTCAGCAATTTAGGGAGACCCTGTTTCCAAATAAAGTATAATATAAAAGTATAAAATAGGTCTGAGAGTGTAGCCTGAAAGTAGAAGGCCTCTGGGTTCCATCCCTAGAAGAAGGAGGAAGAGGAGGAGGAGGAGGAGGAGGAGGAGGAGGAGGAGGAGGAGGAGGAGGAGGAGGAGGAGGAGAAATTTCCTGTACTAGGCACGGCAACTCATGCCTGTAATCCCTATACATGGGAGGCTCAGACAAGAGGATTGCAGGTTTGAGACCAGCCTCAATAATTTAGTGAGGCTCTCCACCACTTGGTGAGATTTTTATTTTTTCAAAATAAAAAGAACAGAGCCAGGCTTAGTGGTGCATGCCTGTGATCCCAGTACTTGAAGGCTGAGAAAGGAGGACCGCAGGTTGGAGGCCGCCTAGCAGCTTGTGAGACTCTCAGAAACCTAGTGAGACCCTGTTTCCAAATAAGAAATAAAATCAGGCTGGGGGCATAGCTCAAAGGTAAAATGCCTTTGGGTTTAATCCCCTATATTACACACAAAAAATAAAAAGAATAATTTAAGGCTGGGGGGGCATCTCAGAGGTAGAATTCCCTTGACTCCATTCCTAGTACCATAACAAAAATTAAAAAATAAAATGAAATCATGAAATAGGAGCCGGGCGTGGTGGCGCACGCTTGTCATCCCAGCATTTGGGAGGCCGAGACAGGAAGATCGGGGTTCGCAGACAGCCTCAGCTACTTAGTGAGGTCCTTTGCAACTCAGCAAGACCTTGTTTCAAAATAAAGAATAAAAATAGGGCTGAGGGTGTAGCTCAGAGGTAGAGTGCCTCTGGGTTCCATCCTCCACACTGCAAAAAAAAGAAAGAAAGAAAGAAAAGAAACAGGGCTGGGGGCGTGGCTCAGAGGTGGTACATGCCCAGGTTCAATTCCCAGTGTAGATATATAACCTTTTTCTACCTGCAGATTTCTACCTGCCAGGGTGAGTGCGCAGGCCCAGCGGGGCAGACGTTTCTGGGGCAGGGGGCTCACCTACAGTCACCCTCCCCGCTGCAGTCACCCCAGGAAAAAAGCAAGGCCAGACACAGGATCCTTCCCCAAAAGGAAACGCCAGCAAAGGACCTCCCCTTACTTCTTGAAAGGAAAAAAATGATTTCCTCTTCTTGTTTAGTCTAAAAAGCAGGAATCTGGGGACTTCTGGCTCCGTCCTCTGCATCGTGGTGTTGGAGAATTCGCAAGGCTTTCAAGCCACCCCAAGCCTTAAAAAAAAAAGCCTGGGAAGCTGGGTAGCTGGGTATGGTGGTTCACACTTGTCATCCCAGTGCTGAGGAGGCCAAGACGGGAGGAGCGCAGGTTCGAAGCCCACCTCGGGGTTAGGTGAAGCTTTCTGCAACCTAGTGAGACTGATTCCAAAGAGGAAATAAAACCGATCTGGAGCTCGGAGGTAGACTGCCTCTGTGCCTCTGCGTTCAATCCTCTGTACTACAAAAATAGATAGGGCTGGGGTATAGCTCAGAGGTAGAATGCCTCTGAGTTCAAGCCCCAGTATCACAAAAAGAAGGAGAGGAGGAGGAGGAGGAGGAGGAGGAGGAGGAGGAGGAGGAGGAGAGGAGGAGAAGAAGGGAAGGCAGGGGAGGAGGAGGAAGAAGGAAGGCAGAGGAGGAGGAGGAGGAGGAGGAGAAAAAGACCTAGAAGGATAAGAGTAAACTGAGCAACTCTTACTGGAAGAAGTTGGTCCTGAGCACGGTTCCCCCCTGGCGAGCTGGCCCCAGCTGCACCCTAAGAGGAAGCTTTTCTGAGCACCAGTACCTCACAGTCTTGGGGTTCAGCACCTCTTGGTTTGGGGATTTTTACCCCTGGTAGGTGCCCCAGGGAGTCCCTGCTCAGTGAAGACCTTGACGAAGGCTGGGAGCCAGACCCGAGGCCACAGCCCTTTCGGGAAGGTGGAGGGAGGCTGCCCGGGATGCAGGGCGGATCCAGGCAGGGAAGGACCAGCGGGGTCCATTCAACATGGGGAGCGGGCATGGGGAGGCGCTCCTGCAACCCCAGTACTTGGGAGGCTGAGACCCGAGGATTGCCGGTTCAAGGACAGCCTCAGCAAGTAGTGAGACACTCATCAACCTAATGAGACTGTTTCAAAAGAAAAATAGCTGGGCGTGATGCTTCACTGTAATCCCTGCGCTTGGGAGGTGAAACAGGAGGATCACACAGATTCGAAGCCAGCCTCAGCCACTTAGTGAGACCTTGTTTCCAAATGAAGTATAAAATAGGGCAGGAGTATAGCCTGGAGGTAGAAAGCCCCAGGGTTCCATCCACAGTGCCACCAAAAATAAATAAATAAATAAATAAATAAATAAATAAATAAATAAGACAGAGTCGGGAGGGGAGAAAAGCTAGTGAGAAAAATCAACAGTGACTTCAGACTGGAAGGCCCGGGTCCGGGTGGGGGGGTGGCGGGGGGGGGGGCGCAGAGAAGGCTCTGGGCCTCCTGGGGAGCCCGGCTGGCAGGAGGGGGAGCTGGCCGAGGCTGGGTTGGCCAAGGCCCAGAAAACTCCACTCAGAGGGGCCTCCTGAGCTCGGTGTCCTCCAGGAGGTCCAGGGAGAGGCCGAGGGAGGGCGGAAACAGCCGGAAGCCCCGAGAGGAGGGCGGCAGCTCTGGCTTTTAAAGCCCTGCCTCTCCAGCCTGTCCCTAATTTTCTGGGTTTTGTTCCAAGTTTAAAAGGAGACATTTTATGTCACCCGTGAGAGTGTGCATTTTTTGTGGGATTCAAATATTCCTTAATTAGGTGTTGTCTCTTAGCAGAAAGAAAAGACGCCTTTTATTTCATTTTCCTTTGCTGTTTTAATTTACTCCCTTTCGCGTTTAATAACTAGGTAGGGAAATGTTAAACAGCTGCTGTAAAATATTACAAACCCTGCTCCCTGGGAACACCAGGAAGGAACTTTCCAGAGCTACCTCCCATCCCAGAGAGGGCGCGAGGCAGGGCTCAGGGATGGCAGGCAAGCCCAGGACGGTGCTCGGTGCTCAGTACTTAGTGCTCGGTACCCCTGTGGCCAGCTCCCGCCCATCAGACTCACCAGCAGCCTTACCTCTTTGGATTATGTGAAGGTGGCAGAGAAGGGGGAAGATGTTTGAATCCGGGGTGCTGGAAGTCACACCCCAGGCCCTGTACCCCCTCTCCTTGGGTTCCTTCGTGTCGTGTGTGTGTGTGTGTGTGTGTGTGTGTGTGTGTGTGTCTGTGTCTATCAACCTTTGAGCTAACCCCCAGCTGTCTTTCTTTTTAATTTTTTTTTTTGGAACAGGATGGAACCTAGGGGCTTTTCTACCTCTGGACTACCTTCCCAGACCTATTTTCTATTTTACTTAAAAACAGGGTCTTGAGCCGGGCGTGGTGGCGCATGCTTGTAATCCCAGCATTCCGGAGGCTGAGGTAGGAGGATCGTGGTTCAAGGACAGACTCAGCTACCTAGTGAGACCCGTTTCAAAATAAAGAATAAAAAATAGGGCAGGGGGTGTAGCTCGGAGGTTGAATGCCCCTGGGTTCCATCCCCAGACCTGCAAAAAAGTAAAATAAAATAAATAAAAACAGGGTCTCACTAAATTGCTGAGAGCCTCACTCAGTAGCTGAGGCTGGCTTCAAACCTGTGTGATCCTCCTGTCTCAGCCTCCCAAGTGCTGGGATTACAAGCGTGCGCCACCACGCCCTGCGACTTTCTTTTTAATTTGGAAATAGGGTCTCGCCAGGCTGCTGAGTATCAGCTTGCTAAATTTCAGAGGCTGGCCTGCAACCTGTGACCCTCCTGTCTCGGCCTCCCATCCAAGCACTGAGTTTGCAGGTGTGCGCCACCTCGCCTGGCTCCTTGGTGCCTATTGAGGAGGGCTTTTTTTTTGGGGGGGGGAGTCTGGGGATGGAACCCAGGGGCATTCGACCTCTGAGCTACATCCCCTGCCCTATTTTTATTCTTTGAGACAGGTCTAAGTTACGGAGGGCCTCACTAAGTAGCTGAGGCTGGCCGCGAGCGAGTGCTGGGATTACAAGTGTGCCCACCACACCCGGCTTGAAGAGGGTTAAAACTGCTCCATCCCAAACCCTAACCCTAACCCCTGTGGAATTCAGAAAATTAAAAAAAATTAAAAAGCAAAATTGTCCAGAAAAGCCCTTGGCTTCAGCCTACTAGACACCAGCTCTTTGTGTCTCGTAGAGGAGGGAAGGGGCCGCCCTGTGTCTCAGCTCTCAAGGTGGGCGAGGGGCGAGGGGCGAGGGGCGAGGGCGCGCTCCGGCCGCTGCAGGGATGTGGAGCATTTGCAGGGCGCCCGCCGAGCTGGGGAGGGTGCTGCGCGCTCACTCCGCTGGCCAAGGGCCCGTCATAAAACGTAACACTGACTATAAAACAAGTCAGCGCCTTCGAGCGACTCGCTTCAGATGTTTTCATGAATCCCTCGTGGCTCGGGCCTGCCTGCTATTGATAATATTAATGTGTTAATAGTTCCGCAGAAGCAAGGGCACCAGGTAGGGCTGCGCACGCACACACGCGCGCACACAGGCACACACACACACACACCCACCCACACGCACGACGCACTCGGGCGCAAAGACGAAGGCCACAGAACTGAGAGATAGTGACTCGGCTCTTCCTCGGATTTCGGTTACGCTTCGCGGACCTCGGGGAGCCAGATGCCAGGGAGAAACGTGACACTCGGAATTTGTGGTCGGAGTTCCATTTATTTATTTATTATTTATTTATTTATTTGCGGGTCTGGGGATGGAACACAAGAGGCATTTGACCTCCAAGCTACACCCCCTGCCCAATTTTTTTTTTTTTTATTCTTTATTTTGAAACAGGGTCTCACTGAGTTGCAGAGGGCCTCACCAGGTAGCTGAGGCTGTCCGCGAACCGTGATCCTCCGGTCTCAGCCATCCGAATGCTGGGATTGCGAGCGTGCGCCCCCACGCCCGGCTTTGGAGCTCCCTTAAAGTACTTTACGGTGGTTCATAAAAAATATATACTACCTGTGGCACCCCCGAATTACTTGTCCCGCGAGACGGGACAACTACCCAGGTATGCGTGTGCGTACGAAGCATGTGAACACTAGCACGCGCCCGGCAGCAGTATTCACAACAGCCAAACAGTGGAAACAGTTCAAACGCCCATCGACAGGAAAACAGATGAACAAACTGTGGTCTGCCCATAGCATGCAGTAGTATGCAGCCATGAAAAGGACTCAGGTTCTGACTTTAAGCTATAATATCAAGGAAGCTTGAGGACCTCACACTAAGGAAAAGAAGCCAGCTACGAAAGCAAGTATCGTTTGGTTCCATGTAGATAAGGTCCTTAGAGTAGTCAAAAAAAATTTTTTTTTCTACTTTTGGTACTGAGGATTGAACCCAGGTCCATTCTACCTCTTAGCCACACCCCCAGGCCTTTTTGTCTTGTGTTGTGTTGTGTGGCTCTGCTTCGAAACAGATTCTCGCTAGGTTGCCGAGTCTCACTAAATTTGCTAAGGCTGGTCTTGAACCTATGTTCCTCCTGTCTCAGCCTCCCAAGTACTGGGACAGGCGTGTGCCACTGCGCCCATCTTAGAGGAGTTAATTTTAAAGACAGGAAACAGAATGGTGGCTGGGAGGGCTGGGGGAGGACCGCTGCTTCATGGGTACATAGATTCAGTTTAGGAAGATGAGAAAGGAATGGCCCCACAACACTAAACGTAAATGCTTCTGAACACCTAAAAATGGTTAAAAGAGGAACTTTTATGATGTACATATCTTACCCTAGGGTTTTTTTTGTTTGTTTGTTTGTGTTTTGGTGTACTGGGGATTGAACCCTGGGGCATTCTACCTCTGAGATACACCCCCCAGCCCTATTTTATTCTTTAGTTTGAAACAGGGTCTCACTAAGTTGTGGAGGGCCTCACAAGTTAATGAGCCTGGTTAGAAACCTGAGATCCTCCTAAATCAGTCTCCCAAGTACTGGCATTTCTCTGTTTGGGTCCCCAGATCTGTCTCCAGGGCCCCAGATCACCCAGCTCCAAAGGACTGAGGCCGGGGCAGCCCAGGACCCAAGAAGTTGGCATGTACTGTTCCCTGGGTCTCTACGGGGTCTTCAGAAAGCCTTTCCATTAAAATCTGGGTTCTGCCCGGCACGGTGGCACATGCCTGTCATCCCAGTACTTGGGAGGCTGAGACGAGAGGATCTCAGGTTCAAGACCAGCTTTAGCAACTTAGTGAGGCTGTCAGCAGCCCACCTGTTACAAAAAAAAACAAACCCCAGAAGGGCTGGGCTTGCAGCGCGGAGGTAGAATGCCGCTGGGTTCAGTCCCCAGTACCACACTCACACCCACACATACACCTGGGATCCTTTTGAGGGGTCGTGGGGGGCCGCGCTGGGGAGCTGAGCCAGGTCCTCCAGGATGCCAAGCAAGTAGTCTACCACTGAGTGATATCCCCAGTCCAGACCCCTTTCCAGTTTCTAAAAGAATCTACAAAACCAAGACTATACTCTTCATACCCATTTCTTGTTTTCTTTTTGCAGGACTGGGGATGGAGCCCAGGAGCATTCTACTGCCAAGCTACAACTCCCAGCCCTGTTTTTTATTCTTTTATTTTTGAAACAAGGTCTCACTGAGCTGCAGAGGGCCTCACTAAGTAGCTGAGGCTGTCCCTGAACCGTGATCCTCGGTCTCAGCCTCCCGAATGCTGAGATCACAAGCCCCCCACCACGCCCGTCCGGCTTAGACCACAGGTTTTGGAATGCTTGCTATTTAAGGTGGGCCTACCTAAGAAGTAGGCAGAATGGTCAAACCTCTGCCCTAAGCAAAGAACAAACATAGGCATGGGCCGGCCCTCCCTTAAATTTTCCTCACATTTCATGATCCCAAACCAGAACTCCAGGGTCATGCCAAGAACCCCAGGGGGCCATTGTGCAGGCTTCTGCCTGGCTTTGGACCTACAGAAGATGGCGGTGCCGGGCCCTCTCCAGGCCAGTGAGAAGGGAGACCAGCCTGAGCCTCCCACCGGGCTGAGGACTGCCCGCGAGCTCGGGACGCAGCCTTTAGACTGAGGGGCTGAAAGGGCAAGGGTGCCAGGACGGGGCTGGGAGAGTCCTGAGAAAGCTGGGCATGACGGCCTTCGGCTCCTGGAATCGCAGGACCTGGGAGGATGAGACAGGAGGATCGCAGGTTGGAGTAGTGAGAGTCTCATAGACCTAGGGAGACCCTGCTTCCAAAGTAAAAACAGGGCTGGGGTTTGTAGCTCAGAGGGAGAATGGCCCTGGGTTCAATCCCCAGGCCACAGAGAGAAAGAAGAGAGAGAGAGAGACAGACAGACAGACACACAGGGGGGTGTCCTGAACAGGGATGAGAAAACTCAAAGTGGCCCCCATTCTACAAGGCCTCAGGTGAAGCTGGATGCAGCCAGCCCAACAAGGGCAGCATCAGATCACAGTCTAATGCATACAATGAGGCTGCTGAGCCGGGCGTGGTGGCGCACCCTTGTAATCAGCCTGTGGGAGGCTGAGACAGGAGGATCGCGGTTTGCGGCCAGCCTCAGCTACTTAGTGAGGCCTTTTGCAACTCAGTGAGACCCTGTTTCAAAATAAAGGGAAAAAAAAATAGGGCCGAAGGTGTAGGTCAGAGGTTGACTGCCCCTGGGTTCCATCCCCAGTACTACAAATAATAGTAATAATAATAATAATAATAATAATAATAATAATAACAACAACAATAATAATAATAAAGAATGAACCTGCTAATGTGCTAAAAGCTGCTAGGAAGCCAGGCATGCTGATTCAACGCTTAGGTCCCAGTATTTGGGAGGCTGAGACAGGAGGATCACAGGTTTGAGGCCAGCCTCAGCAACCTAGGAGGACTCTCAGCAACTTAGCAAGATCCTATTTAAAATAAATAAATAAATAAAGAGGCCCTTTGCAACTTAGTGAGACCCTGTTTCATAATAAAGAATAAAAAATGGGCAGGGGCTGGAGCTCAGAGGTCGAATGCCCCTGGGTTCCATCCCCAGACCCGCAAAAAATTAAAAAAAATAAAAATAAAAATAGCCGGGCGTGGTGGCGCACGCTTGTCATCCCCACACTTGGGAGACAGAGACAGGAGGATCGCACAGGTTCGAAGCCAATCTCGCTGGCTTAGGAGACCCTGTTTCCAAGTAAAAAATATAAAATGGCTCTGGGAGTGTAGCCTGGAGGTAGAAGGATTCCGTCCCCAGTACCACAAAAAAATAAATAAATAAATAAAAATAAATGAGGAGGTGATAAAGTGGGGGTGTAGCCCAGAGGTAGACGGCTCCCAGTACCATAAAAAAAAAAGAAGTTACCAGAACCTGGATACTTGTAATCTGAACATCACTAAGAAAACTTTGCCGCCTGCATCCAGCTTTTCTAAATGAACCACTTTGCCAAATTCCCTGCCAGCTCATACGCCGCGCCCGACGGCTTGCCTTCCTCTCGCCAAACAGTGCTGTTTTATCAAATGGCGTAGGGGGTAGGAGACGGGATACAGAATAGAAGTCAGGGGAAATTATATTTTAATTTGACTCTAAACGGCGCCTCCCTCAGTCTTGCTTTCCTCCAGGTCGCCCCAATGCTGCTGGGCCGGGACGCGCGCTGGGCCCGGCAGGCTGGCGTGGACGGGCTCTAGCTCCATGGACGGGCTCTAGCTCCATGGACGGGCTCTAGCTCCATGGACGGGCTCTAGCTCCGTCGTCCCTGCGGTCCTGGGTGATGGATGCAACGCGCGTCTCACATGCTTGTGTGCCTCTGCTGGAGCGCAAGTCTGCTCCACGGATTGTAACGAGTATTTGTGTTCCTAGTGTTTGGGTTCCGGGTATTTCCAAGAAAATCTGGTTTTGCTTTTGTGTATACCCATTGACTTGTTCTGGTAATTCTTCTTCTCTCTCTCTCTCTCTCTCTCTCTTTTTTTTTTTTTTTTTGGTAGCACTGGGAGTGGAACCCAGGGGCTTTCTACCTCCGGGCTATACTCCCAGACCTATTTTATACTTTATTTGGAAACAGAGTCTCACTAAGTTGCTGAGAGCCTCACTCAGTAGCTGAGGCTGGCTTTGAACCTGTGTGATCCTCCTGTCTCAGCCTCCCAAGCGCGGGGATTACAAGTGTGCACCACCACGCCCGGCTCCTGGTCATTCTTCTGAAAGCCTTTTTTTTTTTTTTTTTGGTGGAGCTGGGGATGGAACCCAGGAGCATTCGACCTCTGAGCTCGAGCTACACCCTCAGACCTATTTTTTATTCTTTATTTTGAAACAGGGTCTCACTAAGTTGCAGAGGGCCTCACTAAGTAACTGAGGCTGGCCAGGAACCGCGATGCTCCTGTCTCAGCCTCCCAAATGCTGGGATTACAAGCGTGCGCCACCACGCCGGCACCAAAGTCTTTCTTGGTACTGGCTTAGCAGACTGGAGGCCTTTGGAGAACCCAGGGCAGGCTCCCTAGCAAGCGAAGCCACCACTGCACAGAACACAACCAGACTCACAGGTGTCCATACAGACGAAGTCCACCCAGAGTCACAACGGCAGAAAGGAGAGGTCTGGGGCCACCCCTCATCCACACACACACCTGCACTCCGGACATGCCACATTACACTGCACAATCACCCCTGAAGCCCTGATTCTGGTTGGGCCCAGCAGAGCACAAACACTTCAAACACTAGTTCAGCCTGCCAGGGACCACAGGTCAGAAAATCACCGTTCAGGCCAACCTGGCCAAGAGTCCACGCAAGCACTGCCCAAAGGAGCCGGCCAGGCCCTGGCTCCCAGGCCCTTGCCAAGGGCTCACACAGCAGGGCTATACGCAAGAGGCCGTCGCAAGGATGCCAGGGCACTGTGCCCCTAGAAGCCCACGCGTGGGTTCGTGTCCCCTGGGCCCTTTTATGCACACAGCGGCTCACACTCTCCGGCTCTTTTGGGAACCACCTTGATCATCAGTGACCCCTCGCGGGCCCCCTCCATTTTCTGAGTCGGGTTGGCCCAGGAATGGCCTTTCCTGCGCGCCAGCGGGCCTGCTCCAACTTGGAGAGGAACCGAGACCGAGGCAAGGTCGCAGGGACGGACGCGTCGCCCACACTTATGGCCCGGGGAGAGGAAACTCCTCGAACACGCTGGGGGTCGGGCTGGCATGGCGGCGCGGGAGAGATCAGGACGCTCCTGGCCCAGCCTGGCCGGGCTTTCAGCCCCTGGCACCTTCTCGCCCACCGCTCGCTCGGGATCTATGGGCCGCAGCGCGGTGCTCGGTCCCCAAAGGAAAGCGCTTTGGCAGCCTGGACACCCAGACCCAGCGCGCTGCGGGGCCCCCCAGGCCGGGGCCTGCGCCCGGCTCGCAGCTGCTAACGCGGATGGAGGGTCCCGCACAGCCTGCGCGCGCACCCGCGCACGTGCACCCGCCTGGCCGCTTTCCTTTTGTGCTCGCTTGGCAGGTCCCGCGTTCCCGCCCCGGGTCTCCTCGTCCTTCCCCATTTTCCTTCTGGGTCCCCTGGGCCTGGCTCCTTTCCCCGCGGCCCCAAAGTCCAGATTGCGCCGGGCAGGCGCCCCGCCAGGCCCGAGCTCTGGGGGAGGCTGGAGCGCGGGGCTGGCCTCCGGCCTGCGCCCTGGTTTGTTTTCCCTGCGCCCCCTGAATACTCGATTAAGACGTAAAGATTACCCGGGCCGAATAATGCCCGGAGTCAACACTCGAGCAAACAAAAGTGCCTGCACATCCCGCCAACCCCGCTGGGACCCGAGCCGCGGGCTGGGGGAGAGAGCGCGCTCTGCGCTGCTAATTACAAATAAATGATGGTGTGCTAAGTAATTGATTTAATGAAGTTCCTATGAAACTATTAAACCCGGGTGGAGGTCAGGCTGGAGGCGCCCCAGAGCGCCCATTGTGAGCTGCTTAACTCCGCCAGCCTCCCCGGAAAGGCATCGGGGCTAGGAGGTGCCGGCGCGGCTGCTCGCGCTGACTTCTCGGCGCCGGCGGCCCTGGCACCCTCGCCTGCTCCTGCTCCCGGCGCCCGCGCCCGCTCGGCCAGCTTACCCACGCCACTCCCAGCCCCGCCGCCTGCTCCCGAGGGCCTCTGCAGAGGGATCCGGGCTCTCCTTAGGAGCGGGAAGTTGAGCGCTGAACTTGTGCGCTCCGCCGGCAGTCGGCGGCCCGCGAGCACCGGCCCTCCCCTCCTCCTCTCCCACCCCACCCGCCGCTCCGCGCCCCTGGGCCAGTGGGCCACGCAGGGTGCCCGCGCGCTCTTGGCAAGGCGCCTGGAGCCCGGGCCGGCGTGTGCCCCGTGCACGGGTTGGGGCGGGGCTGGGGGGGTGAGCTGGGCGCGAGTGTGTGGGGGGAGTGGGTGTGGGTGGGTGGGTGCGGGCGTTCTGACCCAAAGGCCATCTTCTGCATCCCTTACCCTGGACTTGGGCCTGTAAAAAAGAAGAGGAGGAGGAGGAGGAGGAGGAGGAGGAGGAGGAGGAGGAGGAGGAGGAGGAGGAGACAGAGGAGGAAAGGCTCATAAAAATCACTCAGGATCTCTCTCGTAGCCCGTAGCCCCGTGGTGGTCCAAGCTTCAGCATTTGGGAGGCTGAGACAGGAGGATCCTGGTTCAAGGACAGCCTCGGCTATGTACTGAGGCCCTTGGCAATTCAGTGAGACACTGTTTCAAAAATAAAAGGACTATCCCAGCATTTGGGAGGCTGAGATCAAGAATTGCGGTTCTCGGACAGCCTCAGCTACTTAGTGAGGCCTCTGCAACTCAGTGAGACCCTGTTTCAAAATAAAGAATAAAAAATTGGGCAGGAGGTGTAGCTGGGAGGTCAAATGCCTCTGGGTTCCATCCTCAGACCCACAATAAATAAATAAATAAATAAATAAATAAATAAATAAATAAATAAATATTTAAAAAAAGGACTAAAATACATGGGGTGCAGCTCAGAGGCACAATGCCCCTGGGTTCCACCCCCACTGTGGCCAAAAAAAAAAAAAAGAATAAAAGATAGGGCTGGGGGTGTAACTCGGCAGAAGAATGCCTCTGGGCTCCACCCCCAGTACTGCAACACATATAAAGTAAATAAAAGTATTTAAAAATAAAAGGATCTCTCAGGTATGTGCTGGGCCCAGGGCTTGAAGCCGCAGTGTTGCAGCAACATTGCGGTGGAGTGGGCTGTTCTGGGTGGGCCTCTACCCACCACCCATCTCTGCCTGCCTGCAGAAGGCCAGGTGCTAGCCTCCAGATCTCAAGGGGCAGGAGAGGGCCCCAGGCCAGCCTCTCGGCAGATGGGATTGAGTTCCTCTGCCCCTCAGGAGCACAGCCCGGCCTTTACAGGAAGGGTGGGAACTGCTTCTCAGCAGCAGGGCACTTGGTGAGAAATGTGACCGCCCCCACCCAAAAGGAGAGGAAGCCCAGAATA
Organism: Muscardinus avellanarius; assembly: GCF_963383645.1. Taxonomy (NCBI): domain Eukaryota; kingdom Metazoa; phylum Chordata; class Mammalia; order Rodentia; family Gliridae; genus Muscardinus; species Muscardinus avellanarius. The sequence goes on from NC_137787.1 coordinate 190,942,824, forward strand.
GACACAGCCAGAGACACTGCAGATGGATCTACAGTGAAGGAAGGGCGTGAACCCCTGTGCCTGGCAGCAGGGCCCAGGCCACTCACACCACGATTGCCAATTGCCGGTGTCTTTGCCCACCCAGGGGCTTCATGGTTAAAGAGGAGGCCCAGGGCGGGCTGAAAATCCACAGCCGCAGGCGGGCGCCCAGTGGGGCCTCAGTCTGCAGAAATCACTCTGGGAGCATAAACCCGCCCCCTCTGCCCAGCCAGGTCTCCTCTCCTTCCTCCAGAATTGGTAGCAAGGTTTCTTAAAAAGCATGCCGTTTGCACTTATGCCACAGCTAGTTGGCACTAAGCTTCATTCTTTTAGTGTTATTATTTTAGGGATTTCCAACCCCTCAAACCATTTTCCATTTGATTTTGAATCAAACCCTAGGAATTGCGGGGGGGGGGGGCAGTTTAGGTTTGGTTATGGGCGGACCAGAAACAGAACTCCGCTTCTGCCAGGATCTTTGGTCTCCCTGAGGGTCTCAGCCTCTGATTCTAAAGGGAATAAGGTCAATCATCTTTTTTGCATCTTGCTTGAGGGCTCAGTTTCTCCACCTGTAAAATGGATCTGGACAGCCGGGCGTGGCGGCGCACGCTTGTAATCCCCGTGCTTGGGAGGCGGAGACAGGAGGATCGCGCAGGTTCGAAGCCAGCCTCGGCTACTTAGTGAGGCTCTCAGCAACTTAGTGAGACCCTGCTTCCAAATAAAATATAAAATAGGTCTGAGAGTATAGCCCGGAGGTAGAAAGCCCCTGGGTTCCACCCCCAGTAGCACTAAAACAAAATAAATAAATAAAAATATAAACTTGGATCTGGACGTGGTTGCCTGAGACCCTTTGGCCTTTGTTGTGATCTCCGAAGGGGAGACCCTAATGGAGGGGAAGAAATCTGTAAGGAAACCTGTTTGCAAACATGCCTTTGTCTCTCTTTGTAGAGCCTTTGTAAAATAGCGCCCGGCCAGACTGCCTACTGGATTTTTGCAGGGCCGGGATTTTAATTTTCCCCACGCAGGAACGAGGACGAAAGAGGATGTCCCAGGCCCGCAGGTCCGGCGCGGGGCTGGCTTGCTAAGCAACGCTTTTCAAATGGAGCCCATAGCAGTGCTGGGGGGGGGGCGCAGTCTCCTCCGCCTGGGGCAGCTGGTCCCACGGCGTCCCCGGCTCCCCTCCCTTGGCCGGGCCCTCTGCGCCTTCCTCGCCGGCTGCACACCATGCCCGCCGCCCCTCCTGTAGGATGGGCACTCGACGCTCTGCAAATGAGAAGTGACATTTGCACTCGGCCGAGCCGAGGCGTGAGCGCAGCGCCGGACACAGGCCCATTGACTGGCTTGGGGGCCGGCGGGCCAGGCGGCGTCCGAAGCCGCCTTAATTAATACCATCTTAAATAGTCCAGCAGCCACCGAAGACAAAGTTGAAGGCAGTCTGTGAGGCTGAGTGCCCCCGGACGAGCTCTTTCTCCCCGTTGTCATCCAGTGTTTAACGCGCCCGCTCGCAATGCCAGCACTGGTGTCTGTTCTCAGCAAGAACATTATTTTTTCACGGTGCCCATAGCCAGGGAAAGCCCTTTAGGCAAAGAAAATCAAAATGTTTGTTGTTTGGGATGACTTATAACTCTTGTTGAACACAAGCACTTTCAGGAAAGTATAACAGGCGCAGCCTCCAAAGCAAACAACACGTCCTCGTGACAGAGCGGATACAAAAAGCACATTGTCTTGAGGACTACCCCTTTCTCCGGCGCCGGATGGGGGTCTGTCTCGCAGTGAACACCACGACGCGTTTCACTTTGGAACCATTGTTTTTGAGTTATGCCATGTGGTCAAAAGGAGCGAGAAGGGGATTGTATCCAGGTTGCTAAGACAAACAAGTCGCCCTTTCAACGCCCGCCCGTGCCCCCTCGCGCCTTGAAAACGGAGTTTAAATGTCACCTCCGTCTCTCTAATGGGCACCGGGCTGGAGGCGACCCTTCAAAGACCCTCGGTGATAAACGACCCTTATTAAATATGGCCCGCACCCTGGTGAAGTCTCGCGCCCCGCCTGTGCGCTCCAGAGCGCCCCTCGCCGGAGGGCCCTGGAGGAGCCGCGGCCTCTGTGCCCCGGCGGAGGCCGCAGCCTCCCTCCGGAGACCCGGAGAGAAGGAGAGAGAGCCGGGGTGGGGAGCTCGGGTGAGGGAGGGCGGTTGTAATACAACTTCTTATCTGCAGCCCCCAACGCGCCCGTGCGCCCCATCCCCAAAGAGCCGGCGTGAAAGGTTGGTGGGTCCCCCCTCCTGACTTCTTTTTGTCCTTTGCAGAGTGGCGTCTGCAAGTCTGAGCTGCAAAGTTACTGATTTGCAAGCGGCATGTTAAGGCAGCCCATGTAAGTAATTTCTCCGCGCACCCCAGCAAAGGAGAACAAATCGCTGACAAAGGCGAGCGCTTTCGATTCAGCGGCGTCGTTAGGGCAACCCCAAAGTATTCCTCCTATAATAAGTTCCACTTCAAAGGGCTTCTCATTCAGCGGTGGCGTCTTGCACGTTTATTAAGTCCGGGCTTTTTCACTCGGAGGAATCATCTGTTTGGTTATTTTTCATCGTGTTTATCTTTCACCATTCACACAGTACTTGTATTAAATAAACAAAGAACAATCGCTCTGCAAATAAAAGTACTTAGGTGGGAAGAGAAGGAAGACAGACTGGGGGCTCGGCGCCCCTGGCCCCCTCCCCCCACCGCCCTCTGACATCACCCACCCCACCCCCACTCCTTTCTCTCCCCTGCCCCTCATTTTCTTTTCTCTCAAGCAACCAGTTTCTAAGGGGGATCCCACCAAAGAGCCAATATCTCTAAGTATATGGATGTGTGTGTATTTCTGACGAGGCGAGAATGGACTGAATTAACTTGGCATGAAGTAAAGGTCACCACAACTGTATCTTAATAGAGTGTCTCGAATCGGGGTGGACCGACCCGCTGCCAGCGGCTCCCCTGGCCCTGCCCATCCCGGGAGCGATTGTGGTGTTCTGCGCCCGAGGTACCATAAAAGCAGTAGTTTGAATTTCAAAGAACATGCCTTTGAACTTCTCCCTGCCTGATTAGACACTTGCCTTGTGTGTGAATGTGTGATCCACGGTTGTGGGTTGTGCGTGGCTGTGGGCACTCGAGAGTTTTCATTTACTGGGGGGAAGTGTGCCAGTAACCCCGGGGCTGCTGCCCTGGGTCTCCATCCCCCACCCCCCACCCCGGACCTGGAAGGTTTCCTGGGTCGTGGTGCCTGTTTGGGTCCTCTCCCAGCTGGGCAGTCAGGTGACAGGAGGGAAGTATATTAATAAGCATCTGGATTCTTTTGTCTACCTGGTGATCAACTTTCCTTTCCTGTGATTTATTAAAGTAACCACTTGGGAAATCAGCTTGTCTGGCCCGCCTCTCATTCCTAACCAAACTGGGAGTTAATTCGGGAACCAGCATCTCTCACTTCATACCATAGAGGTGATAGGTAAAAAGCCACAAAGGTCCCCCAAAGCGTCCACAGAATGAAAGCTATCCATTAAGACCCTGCAGTATGGCTGTGTGCAGGCGGCTCGGCTCAGCTTTCAAGGAGTTTGGGCCCCCTTTGCCTCAAGTTTCCAGAGCAGTAGCACTTGTGGCCACTTCTTGCTCAAGAGAATGTAATTCCCACCCTAGACCTCTCTCCAAGTCCCTTCCTTAGATTTTAGAAGCACTGGCTTTACAGAAGAGCATCCGAATGAGGGGAGAATACATTCATAAGCTATCAAAAAAAAAAATGTGTTTGAAGATTCTCCTTGCCCGAAAAACAAAGGTAGGTGGTTTAAAGGAGGCTTGCGAGGGCCACGTTTTGCTAGGGAAGATGAAGTCTTTGATGATCGCCAACTCAGTGTCAGTAAGTGCCTTTCTTTGAGACATATTCAGATGGGAACGTCTTGCTTGCCAATTGCCATAGAAATCTTAACACACCATGAAGATTGTCCAAGCGCCAAGCCTTCCGTTCTGGACTAAATTACTTTGAAGTGGAGCAAGACGAGCAGTGGTCAATTTTAACTCTATGGACTGGACAGAGAGGGCCGGGAGTGGGAGATTGTGCGTTTTAAAGCAGAAAATAAGAAGGGGAAACTTGTTTTATACACTCTATACAAGGTTCTGCTCATTGTCAGATATCTTTTATCTTTTATATTTCCCATGAATGATTCATGTCTTGGTGGCTTTGTATCACCCTTCCTTTCACAAGAAACTTCATTAGAGAGCTATAAGTCTTCCCATTGAGGGGGGCCCATTTACGGGCGCCTCTCTCCCGTGCACTGGCTAATGTCATCCGGCTTAAGACAATTCTTGGCAATCTATTTCACCTTTACTACATTTAACCAACCTGACTCTTAAGAGCCACCCTAACCTTCTGGAGAGGTGCTGCTTGGCATCACTTCCAATTGTAACTATTTGCCTTTTCTCAGTTCTGTACCAGCTGACATTAAAACAAGCAAGCCTCTAGCCGGCTGTGCCACCAAATACACTCATCTGAGCCACTTGAATATTTTGTACAAGAATCTCACTTCTCCACACCTGCCCCTAAGACGTGGACTTACTTCTCTGTCCACTCAATTTCCAACGGAAACCGCAATGAGATTGTATTTTGATCCCCCCCTCTCCACAGCAGCTCCTACACAGGCCTGCCTTCACCTTGTGTCTGGAAGCTCCTCTGTTGCTTTTCTTTGTACTTTAGAAGGTAGGCAGCCAGGAAACGCTAAAATACACTTATAAGATTTTTCACTAGCTGGAATCGTTAAGCATATTCCCAATCCTAACACCAGAATGTAGAAAGCAGGAGGATTGTGCTCCTGACAGTGCAGGCAGCAGGAATCAGTATTAGTGTCTCTCTCTCTCTCTCTCTTTCTCTCTATCTATCTATCTATCTATCTATCTATCTATATATGATGTTATATTTTAAACTCTAAATTAAACGAAGCTGCAAAATTATTTTACTGCTTGAGGAGAGGCTATGAGATCCAAAGAGGGCATCCCAATGCTCACTGACCTTATAATCGTTCTGTTTTTAGAGAATGATAGAGATCTGCCACTAGGTAAAGCATAGTGAAACTTAAGAAGACCTTTATTACATTTGTTACTTCATAGTCCTTCTCGCTTGCTTTCTATTGGAGGTACACATTTTAAGCTTTTATTCTGAGTGTATCAGGAACCAATAAATCTGTGGCAAAGTGTTAACCTACACATGGCAAAATACATAAAGTACATATTCCTTTGTTTCATAATAAATAAACCTGTAGCATAATAAAGAATAGTGCAAACTACTATGGAAAAAAAGTTGTATAAATAAAACAACTCATCGTATCATACATCAGGAATGTTGTGTCCTAATAAATTTACAATACATAAATTATCCCCCCCCAAGATTCATACCTTCTCTTTCTTATCTGAAAAGATGTGGCTAACAAATAATAGGAAAAGCAAACAAACTTTTAAAATGTAGAATTACTTCATATTCAAGTTTTAGGGTCTTTTTCTTTATAAAGGAGGGTCTCCAGGTTTCCTATTTACTGTTAACAATCTGAAGACAACGTGGAAAGGCTTCTGGGCACAGCACCACGTGCTGCGCTAGCAACGCACCTAGAAACTGTCACCTTTTCATCCACCCATGCAGAAGGCGTGCAGGAAGAGTTGGTTTTCACATTAGTGTTCGTTCAAGTAAGCTTAAAAATATATCTTTCCATTTTCTTTCCTTTTTTTTTTTAATAAACCATGAGTCATAAATGACAATCTTTCACCAAAATGTATATTATAATTCTTTGGTGTGCTTTGAACTCTTCCAGGGAGGAGGGGGGAAAATGTCTGAAAATAAATTAATTCGACTGTACAAATAAAAGTGTTCACATACAAGTTATTAACAATGACAAGACTACATCAAGCACTCACAGCACACAAAACAAATTTCTACAAACCCTGGGGAGGGGTTGTCTTCGGGGTCTCTGAGGATAAATTAGTGCGCTTTAGTGTATCTGTATGATGTTTCTGATGGACTACATTTTACACAGGAGATGTGTTGTACCAACCGAAAATAAATTGACTAAGAGTTATTGTCCTAGGTCCTTGACCTTTTTTTATGCTAGCTTGACAGCTCTGGCAAAGGTCACACATTCATCAGTGTTCGGGAGTGAGTATAAACCTTTTAGAAATTTTAATATGTATAGCAACTCCCTCCCCCGTTTGATGTAAATCATGTACTTCACATTGTCATTTTCAAGAAGAGAGCTGGGCTGCTCAGTGCTCAGGTGAAAGAAAATCCGCATTCTAGAACACAGTTTCAGGCATTAAAAAATAAACTTTTAAAAAGGTTGATACAATAGTATAAAAGAGGAGTTGGCCTGTTTTGGAAACAACAGCTTTCCAAAAAAAAAAAAAAAAAAAAACTAGGCACAATGTGCCATCACCCTACCTCCTCAAGACTGGACTGTGAATGTTGGCACCCTAAGAACTTATGATCGAAAACGCAATTGCTTTATAACACAACAAGTTTGGACACAGTAAGGAGACAGAATCTGGGATTACAGATTAAAAAAAAAAAAAAAACCCACCAGAGAAAAAAGAAAGCACTTGAATTTCTTCTACTGTATAAAAGCTCAGTTTCACAGTTGTCTATGGCAGCAGCTTCTCTGCCCACTTTTGTCTAACAGTCACAGTAGCACAATACATGAAGATATATTTTAAAAAAAAAATCACACAAAGGAGGGCACTAAAGAAATAATCCTGTATAAAAATATCATGTTAAGGTGAGATCAGTAACAAAAGCGTGGAGATTGAAAATCATAAATATTAGAACTTAAAGGGTTTTTGTTTGTTTGTTACAAATACTTTTGAACACAGGCACGGTCCAGGATCTGTTGGCAACGCGGCCAAGTGTGTGGTTTTACAATCAAGAGGCCTTTGTAGCATTAGGTTCCAACAAGAGGCTCACAAGCTGCCCATGGTATGGCGTCAGAGGCGTTCCAGTGGGGTGACGAGGGCCTGCTTGCTGTCAACTTCTCACTTAATGTTCTTCCCCGCTTGCAAAAGGTACACAGACGTGTGTGTATACAGAATGAGGCTCTCAATTCATCTCCTCATTTTTCATGGTACAAGTCTGCCCCGAAATGTACAAGTCCAGCTTGGTTGTTGTTCTGTTTGTTTTTTAAGAAAGAGAGAAAGAGAGAAAGAGAGAGAGAGAAAGAAAGAAAGATCCAAATATCTTAATTAAATTAATTAAATGTACAAACACCATAGGGTTTCATACTGAATAAATAGGGCTAATTAGACCAGTGGCAAGTCTGAGCCACCCGTTTGTTTCAGGTTAGGATATGGTCCAAGGATTCCCACTTATTATTTCGCTTATTAATAATTATAATAATAATGATAAATTCTAATGTATCGTCCGCACGACTTCAGGGTTCCCATAGATTTCCTCGTCTTCAGACTCAGAGGTCGTCCCGTTGCTGGAAGGTGTGTGGAGGTGGCTGGGGGCCCCGCTGGCCTGGCACACGTACCACTCGTTGAGGTTGGTCACCTGAGGGGACAGGGTGCTGGAGCGGCTCCTGGCTGGGTCCAGCACGGGCGACAAGGGGGCGCCCACCGGAGTCCCCACTGAAGAGTACCCCAGGGCTCCTGGAGAAGGCGGCGGGGACTTGCAGTGAACCTTCATGTGCTTTCTCAGGGAGCTGGGGTGAGTGTAGGACTTGTCACAGCCTCGGATCTTACAGTAGTAGGGCTTGTCGCTGGTGTGGACGTGGGAATGCTTCTTCCGATCGCTGCTATTGGCAAACTTCCTATCACAACCATCGAATTCACATTTGAAAGGCTTTTCCCCTGCAATGAAACACAGGAAAAGTTAGCCAGGGGCTGCTCCCACTTCTCACTTGAGAGAAGTCTTGGGCCAGAACCGGGGATGTCTCTTCCCATCCATCCGAAAAACAACACCTAGCCTTTCTTTCTCACCCCCACGTTCCAAGATGCAGTAAGGAAAAGATGCTATAGGGGTGGGCCTGCATCCACAGGCCTGGAGGCTTTAAGGGGCCAGATGCTAGGACCTGCAGCACCACAGACACCCACCCGGGACTCCCAAACCCACCTCCAGGCCTGAACACTCAAAACCACAAGCAGAAAATCCCTGCCTTCCGTTAATATAAACACTGAGAAAAGGACACTTCCAAGCCCATGGGTAGGGGTGAGAATCTCAGAAAAGGAGAAGAAAAATAAACGCACGCGTTAAATTAAAAATAAACTGGGGGGGGTACTGTAAAATGATGATGGCAGAATGTTCCAGAGCATCCTCAGAATTGCACTGCTGGGATGGAGCAGCAGGAGAGGATGTAGAGTCAGGAAAGGAAGGAAAATGAACCCTGCTCTCTTTAGAAATCGAGGCCCCTGGGCGACGCACAATCCACCAGGGGGTTTTGCAGGGCTGGCTGGGCAGGGGCTGCTGGCCTCTGCATTCCTCAGAAGACCACAGCCTCAGCACAACCTGACTCTCACCTTCCACCCAGAGGAAGCTAATCCATTGCTTATGCTCAAAAACCCTGAAAGCAACAACCACCAACCAACCAACAAACAAGAAAAACAGGGTCTTTTGGCCTATCAGCCCTTTAGGCTGGTCAAACCCTTCCAGGAACACAAAGCCACAATGCCTTAACCACAACTCCACTAATCCAGGAAGTGGAAACGCTTAATAAGAGGACCACATTCAGACACACTGCAGCTGGGTATTAAAAGGCACAAAGAGAAGGCAGCAGTAACTCAGCTTCACCTCTCGCCCTGGCACTTATGAACTTGTGCATCCCAGGTCATAACTGAACAAGCCATCTCAGACACCATATTGGGACATATTTTCCTCTAATATCTTGATTTTTAAAAATAATTTTAGCGGCAACTTTGGTGACTACCCTAAAAGCATTGTTCTCCATTGTGGATTTTTTTTTTTTTTTTTTGGTACTGGGGGTGGAACAGAGTCCTTCTACCTCCGGGCTACACTCCCAGACCTATTTTATATTTTATTTGGAAACAGGGTCTTACTAAGTTACTGACAGCCTCACTAACTAGCTGAGGCTGGCTTCGAACCTGCGCCATCCTCCTGTCTCAGCCTCCCAAGCGCAGGGATTACAAATTCGCGCCACCACGCCCGGCTCATTGTGGATATTTTTATTATTATTACTTTTTTTTTGTGGGTCTAGCCATGGAACCCAGGGGCATTACACCCCCTGCCCTATTTTTTTGTTCTTTATTTTGAAACTGGGTCCACTGAGTTGCAGAGAGCCTCACTGAGTAGCTGAGGCTGTCCACAAACCGCTATCCTCCAGTCTCGGCCTCCCCAATGCTGGGATTACAAGCGTGGGCCACCACGCCTGCCACATTGTGGATATTTTAAAAGAAACTATTAAGAGTCAGCTTAGTAACCAGGCATAGTGGAACATGCCAGTAATCCTAATACTTGGGAGGCTGAGACAGGAGGATCACAGATTGGAGGACAGCCTCAGCAATTTAGCAAGATCCTGTTTCAAAATAAAAAATAAAAAGAGCTGGGGGTGTAGGTCAGAGGTAGAATGCGCCTGGGTTCAATCACAGTACTCCCCCCCCCCATAAAAAAACCCCCAGCTCAGTGTACATAAATTTCTGTGCTAAATTTTCTTATTCCCTCTATAACAAACATTTCACCAATAACTGCTCCGAGGCAGAGTATCTTGAACGTATCCAGATACTTTGTAATAAAACTTTGCCTACCAGGGAATATTGTTTAAAAATGAAATTAGAACGCGGTGTGATGGGGTACTCCTGAAATCCCAGTATACTTGGGAGCCTGAGACAGGAGGATCATAGGTTCCAGGGCAGCAATTAGTGAGACTCTCATCAACCTAGTGAGACCTGTTTCAAAATAAAAATAAAATGGGTTGGAGGTATAGCTTGGAGATAAAATGCCCCTGGGTTCAATCCCCAACACACACGATTCAAATACACTTCCTACATTTAGCTATAAATAGAAGGGAAACACAGACATCAGAAGATAATTACAAACTTTAAAAATTCTTTAAGAGATGTGCTTCAGTGAGAACAAAGCTAATCCCTTTCTGCCAAAACAGTGACTGGTCCTGACTCCTGTGTTATACTTTACATGTAAGACAATACTAACTTAACATTCTTTTTTTTTTTTTAAAGAAAATTAAAATCAGACCTTCTTCAACATGGAGGCTTAAGTTGTTTTATTCAGCCCATGCAGATGTGTGGGTACTTATCATCTTTCTGCCCCGCCTACATATCCCGGGTGGTAAAAAAGAAACTTTGAACACCACTGGCTCCTCTACTGCTCAGGAGGAGGAGTGGAAACTGAACTCTGTGTACAGGGAGCTAGGAGGGTCTCGGGCTAAAAGCCCGGTGGAGGGAGCAGAGTGAAGAGGAAGTGTGGCCGAATGGCCGGCGTTGTGCAGGGGCCTATGGGACTGAGCAGATTCCACCCCACTAGAAAGGCCGAGAGACCCTAGTGTTTGCATTTCAGATCCTGACTGCAAGGTCAGGTCAGAATTTATTCACAGAGCGCTGGCCGCTCCGGGCGTGTGGGGAAAGCGAAGGGAAGGGTCTCGGGGACCCTAGAGGGACTGCAGGTCAGGACAGGGCCCCTCAGCAGCGGCCTGAGGATCAATCCCTTTGATCTCCACGTCTTGGGCTCCCGGATAACCCCCTCCCCCGCAAGGCAGAGCAGCGCAGTAGTAGGGAAAGAAGGAAGTCCGGGATGGTCCTTCTTCGGACACAATGGCCAATGGCTCAGCGGCCCAAGAACCGCCAAAACGCCAGGCGCAGGTCTGAGCTCGGCCGGAAGCCCGGGCATCGCCCCCGGGGATCCTGCGCACACCCACCACCTGGCTGGGTCCACGCTGCAGTCAGAGCAACCATCCTGGCGACCCGACCTCCCGCCCCCTGGTCCACGCACGCGCGGCCGCGCCGTCGGGGTTAGGGGTGGCCTCCCCGGAAGGGGCCAGCATCTGTTCCGCGCTTCAGGCCCCCTGCAGCCGGGAAGGGGAGGTGACTCCGCTCCCGAGGCCAGGGGAGGCAAAGGCTGCACACCTTCGGGGGGGGGGGGGGGACCGAGTCGGGAGGGGGTGGTCCTGGGCCCCTGCCCCGCGGGAAGCAGTTGGCCACCAGGGCAAGCAGCTGGCTTAGTGGGCCTGCGCGGTTTTACGAGAGCCTCGTGGGAAGTTTCCTTTGGGGAAATCCATTAAGGCGGAGATCGAGCTTGGTTGGCGTAAACTCAGACGGGGAAGACCTGCCCCGGGCCGGCCCCAGGGAGGCCTGCGAGGTGTCGGCCCGGGGCCACCCTGCCGGCGGCCGCTCTCGCGGAACCCCTGGAGACCTCGGCCAGCATCCGAGCTCACGCCCGGCGTGCCTCCTCGCCGCCGCCACCGCCGCCGCCGCGCCGATAAATCAGACGAGTGACCACGGAATGTAAACTCTAGTTACTCAAGTGTCCTCGGAGGGGTAATACCATCTGTCCCCATAAATCCCGGCTGCGCTCCAGCGCCGCGGCGCTTCGCCCGACACGCTCCGCGGCTCAAAGGGGGCGCACGACCCGCGGAGGCCGCCGCGCCCGGGGGCCGCCCGGGTCATCGCACCCCCCGGGGCCGAGCTGGGCGAGGGTGGGAGAGGCCGCCGGTGGAGCCGGGCCGCGGAGGCCTCGCCAGCCGCGGGGGCGCCTCCTCCTCCCCCTAGAACCCAGCCAGGCCCTCCAGCGCCCCGCGCGCTCGGGGCCGCGGGTGCGTCCGCGTGCGGGCCCGGTGCGGCGGGAGTGGGCGCGCGTGTGCGAGGCCGGGGCGCTGGTGTGAGGCTCGCGCACGCGTGGAGGCGCGGAGGGCGCACTCCGGGGCCCGGGGGCGCGCCCCTCCCGACACCCGCACTCCGCCCCGGAGGCGTCCCGGTCGGCGCGGCGCGCGGCGGCCCCCATCCCCGGCCTCCCGACCCCCCCGGGCCGGGCGGGTGGGGCTGCCGACCGTCCAGGGCGTTTTCCTGCTCCCGCGGCTGCTGCTGCTCCTGCTCCGGGCGGCGGCGGCTGGAGCCGGGCGGGTCCCGGCCGAGGGGCTGCGGGGCGCTGGAGACTCCGCCGGTGCGACGCCAGCGCGGGCCTGTGTGTGCTATCGAATTACTTATTCGTAGAAAAAAAGGGGGGGAGAGAAAAAAAAAAAGAAGTCACACGTCCGGGTGGTACGTAGGCGCCGAGAAGCAGCAGCGGAAGGCGGGAGAGCGCAGGCGGGCGGCGGCGGCGCGGCGGGCGCGGACACCCACCTGTATGAGTGCGCTTGTGGATCTTGAGGTTCTCGGAGCGCGCGAACACCTTGCCGCAGCCCGGGAAGGGGCAGGGGAAGGGCTTCTCGCCCGTGTGCACGCGGATGTGGTTGATGAGCTTGTACTTGGCCTTGAAGGGCTTGCCCTGGCGCGGACAGTCCTCCCAGAGGCAGACGTGGCTGCTCTGCTCGGGGCCGCCCACGTGCTCCACCGTGACGTGGCCCACCAGCTCGTGCATGGTGCCGAAGGTCTGCGAGCAGGGCTGGGCGGCCGGCGGCGCGGCGTCGGCCCACTTGCAGATGAGCTCCTGCTTGATTGGCTGCCGCATGTAGCGCAGGAAGGCGCCGGCCGCCCCCGGGAGGCGCGCGTGCGGCGGGTGCGGCGCGGGCGCGGGCGGCGCGGGCGGCGCGGGCGGCTGCAGGTGCGGCGCGGGCCCCGCGGCGGCCGCCAGGCTCAGGCTCAAGTTCACGGCGCCGTAGCCGTGCAGGGCCACGGCGCCGTAGTGCGCGTCCCCGGAGCGCGGCGCGAACGGCGGCTCGGCGCGGCCGCACAGCTCCGCCGCCGCCAGCCCCAGGCGCATCGGGCCGCCGAGCGGGTGCGGGGGGCCGGCCGCAGCCCCGGGCGCGTCGTGCGGCGCGGGGAAGAGCGCGGGGCCGCCGCCGTCCGCGCCCGCGTAGGCGCCGCTGGCCGCGAGGAACATGCCGGCCGGCCGGGTAGGCGGGGCCGGCGGCCGGGGGGAGCCGGGGCCGGACCTCCGCTCCCCTCCGAGCGGGGCCCCGTGCATGGCCGCCGCGGGGGCCGTGGCGGAAAGGTCCCTCCGGAGGACGAAGTCCCTGCTGTGGCCTTTGCCGCTGCTGCCGCCGCCGCCACTGTTGGTGGCGGCGCAGCCCGAGAGGGCAGGCGGCGGCGGCGGGGGAGGGGCGGGGGAGGGGGCCGCGGGGAGGGGCCGGGGGCGGGGGCGCCGAGGGCCGCGCGCCGGGGTGGGAGCCCGCGCCCGCCGCCGGGGCGGCCTGGGCCCGGAGCCCCGGGGCGGGGGCCGTGCGCTGGGGTCGGAGCGCGGGGAGGGCCGCGCGGGGGTCAGCGCCCGGGGCCCGCGGGTGGAGGAGCGGGCAGTGGGCGGGCCGGCCGGCCGGCCGGCCCCGGGGAGCCTGCCCGAGTCTGAAGCGGCCGGGCCTGAGCGGCCGCCGGGTCCGCTAGTCTCCGCGCTGGCCGGCCCCTCTGGCTCCACGGGGGCTGCATCGGCACCACGCCGCCGGGCCCGTAGACCCTCACCGGGGCCACCCTTCTCCCTCCGCCCGCCTTCAAGACATGTAGATAGTAGGCGCTCTTGAACTTATTTTGTGCCGGCCTTCCAACTCTGCTTATTCCTGTTCCCACTCTGTCCTCCAGCGATGGGCAGAGCGAACACCACATTTGAGCGGCACAGTGGGACCCAGGTTTTGGAAATGGCGCGGGTGGGATTGGAGGGAGCCACGTGATTGGCAGCAGCCTCGGCCGCCCGATTGGCTCCCGTTCCGGCCCTCGGCCCAGCGGGGCACCGCCCCCGAGCTGGACCCGCTGGGCGCCCCCCGCCCCCCGGGCCGCCGAGCCGCACTGCAGAAAGTTTGAGCTCGGCCTGCGCGCGCAGCGCCCTGCGCTCCGGCGGACCGCGTGCAGCCGCGTGCTGTGGGCGTGCACCCGGGGCTGAGGGCCGGGGGCCCCCGCGAGTCCAGGAGCCCGAGGGACCCCCAGATCCCAAGACCTGCCGCCGCGCTGCCCATCGTGACCCTCCACACACTTGCCCACCTCCTCCCTACCTTGGAAGGCCCCCGGGCTGCTCTCTGGAGAAGGAGAGTGAGCGTCCAGCCATCGTACCGTGGGGCTGATCCCAGAAACCTCTTTGCACACCCAGTCTGCCCGGATCTCACCTAGGGCGCAGACAGGAGACAGACAGAACGAAGAAGAGTATTCATTCAAGTCTATTTATTGGGTTGCAAAACAACTCGCGTGATTTGGCTCCACAAAACGCCAGTGGGGCCGAAATGAGTCTTTTCCCAAAGGAACCGTTTTACTTCTACTTTTTAGATCATGGAATCCCTTTCAACATGGTTCAAAGCAGTTGGCTCAAAGTGTAATCTCGCTACTCGTCGGTTCTAGCTCTGCCACTTCCAATTAGATCTGCGGGAGGGGCGGGGCGGCGGCACGGCCGTCGGGCTGCGAAGCTAACTTTTGCCTTCGGAGTTACAGTTACCGTGGCAGCGCAGGCCAAACCGCACCTCTCCAGAGGGAAGCCGCTAAATGTGCCTTTTAAGCCCGGTCTCTGTTCGCCCAGAACGCACTCCTCATGTGTACCTTAGTTTCTTTGAAAGAACCACAAATTAGATCTAATAAAATATTAGCTTAAAATCAAGAAATGTTTTTCTGTTTACCAATAGAATAACCTTTCACCTTATTTTCTAGTAATCCGAGATACCTTCTTTGAAAAACCACCCAAACCGGCCTTCTGTTGTTATAAGCGACCCCACCACCACCACCACCACCACACTTCCAGAGGTTTGCTACCAAATCATTTTTTAAAACAAAAATAAGTTCCTGTAGTCACTTCCGGAAGGGAAAGGTGTGTGACACCCCCCCACACTAGGGTTTTACTGCCCCCAAATGTCATTTGAGATTTTTAAAAGGAAACAGTTTTGAAATTTATATTTAAAAATTCCCAAAGATTAAAGTCAGACTTTTAATTTTTTAAATTTTGCTTCTTACCATTACATTATTTTTTATAAAAAAGCTGAAATCAGTAAAATGGGGTGGTTTATTTCTTCCTTGAGGATATAATAAAACAGGTTCCCAGCTTAATTCGTTCACAGTGTCCAAGTAAAAACAGACTACACAAAGCCATTCTCAGGAATTGGTCCTGGGAAGAAATAAAGAATATTTTTCAAAAGAGCTTTTTTTTTTTTTTTGATAGCGCCATTGACGTTGGTGTGAACAGTGCTTAATGCTTGGCTTCCCTATGAATCTTGGGGATGCCATTTCTCTTATAAAACCGACAAGCAAACAAAGACAATAGTACTATCAAATTTCAAATGGGCTTTTTAAGCTTCTGTGAAGTTCAAATATTTAAAAAATAGGAGTTAAAAAAAAGCATAGGGGACATTTTTAATAAGCGGCAATCAGTGACGGCAGTCGCATCTGTATTTGAAGAGACCGTGTACTTCCTCAGTGCTGTCCGAGAGACTTGGACATCTGAAGCCAAAAAGGCCCGCCGAGAGCTGTGGCATCTCTATCAGTGGTTTATTAAAGGGAACATCACGTTGGGAATGTTCACCGCTCTTGGTTTCCTCTCAAAACATTTCAAGTCACTTTCCTTTATCTGAATTTCTTGGCAATGAGCATCCGTACGTGCAGTAATGGCAGCTTTGAGTTCAATCCTGCAGGTTGTAAGTAAAAACAAAACCAACCCCCCCCAAAAAAGGAATGAATAAAGAAGAAAATAAATACAACCAGCCTGTAATACGGACTGTTGAGCATTTTTATTGTGCAATAAAATGTGTACCTCCACCCCCTTCAAAATAGCTTTTTGTCAAAATTATAACTGCTTTGTTTTATTGAATTGCTGAAATTTAATGGTGTAATGGGTGGAGGTATGAAGGACAGGCTGTAAAAATGTGAATTTTGCTGTTGCCGAGAACTGTGTGGAATCTGGAACCCGCCTCCTTGTACAACTCTTGTTAAACACAGCGTGATATGTATCTGTCATCGATTTAATATGTCTTAATTCAAATAGAGCTCCCTGATCAATTTCTTTTTATGGACGCCTTAAAAAAAGAAAAGACTTTCTTGGGAAACGACAGATTGGGGTAGGGATTGGGGAAAGGCATATTTACCAAGGGAGTTTAGTGAAGATTTGCAAATTTATGACCAAACCCCGGGTCCTAAAAAGATAATTGACTCAGGTAAATCGACTTGAGATGCTAATTCTTAAAGAACTGGGAGCAAAATTTCAATGAACACCAATGTGGAGCCAATAAACCGCCTGCCAATTAAACCCGAGAATGGGCCTAGCTGGATGGCCCTCTGGAAGGCTCGCGGTGGATTTCCGGGATTGCCTTTCTTTATAAAAGAGCTTTTTATTTTGTAGAAGAGCTTTTTTGTTATTGTGATGACCTGCCTGGCCCCAGGTGCGCCGTTTCTTTTTCAAGCCTTTTGGGAATCAAATCCAACCCTCTTAAATCCCGAGTTCCTAAGTGCCCAATAACTGGGTCACACTTCCTAAATAAACACCAACCACGTTCAGGGGGTTGAAGAAAATAATCTACTAATTTTAAAGGCAGGGGGCTAGAGACTTGGTTGTGCCCCCTCTCCCTCTGTGGCCGTCGCCCCATATTTCTACGGTGGTGCTGGTCGGCACGGCCAAGCGCCAGAAAGCGTGCCCTGTGTGCGCTGTAGGCTCGCGGTGCAGGCAGCTATCGAAATGCCCTTCAGAGAATCAAACAGGCCTTTTGGGGTCGCCGGTTTCCAGACTGCTAGGTTGCACCACGAACCAGCCCCCTTCCGCTCTCCAACAAAGGCTCAGAGAGGCTGGCGAGGTGCGATAAATGCCCGGCTGGCCGGGTCCTGGAGGCCACAGGACCCGGTCGCTAGGGATGCTCCGGCGGGCGCCCACGGCTTCCCGCTGCTGGACAGGAGAAATGCGGCTCCCGGTCTCCCCGGTGCCCTCCGTTTCCCTCACTGGGCATAGCCAGGTTTCCTGCGATGGGCGTGGGCAATTAATAAACTCTAAGGGAGGTGAATTGGACATTTCCTGGCTTTTGAGCCTTTGTTTCTTTCTGCAATGGGGGGAGGCACTTGGGGCCAGTGGTGGGGGGAGGGGGGAACCCACCGAGACATCCTTTATTACCCCCGCAATTGCTTTATGACTCTCTGGTCCCGCGTGATTTCTGTGACAGTGACCTGCTTGCAGAAGGGCTGGGTGCCTGGCACGTTTGGAGAGTCTAGGAACGTTTGGGTGGTACAGGTGGGCAGTTCAAGGGTGAACCGGACTCAAGAGCTACTGGAGGAATCCAAGCTTTGAAGCCCTGCCCAGGGGTGCCATTCAATGGGTGCTTAATGCAGGCAGGGAGGGACTGCTAGCGACCACACTGGGAAGGTGGTGATGGTCCACTCAAAACTCTCCACAAGCCGGAGCCAGATGGGCAAAAGGGCCTGCATATCTGCATTTCAGCCAAAGCGCTACCGAAGCAGTGTGGAGTTTGGATGTGAGGACCATCGATCGATGCCCAAGTCAGATGGGCCTCGAAGTCTGCTGCACCTCACCACCCCACTCAGCCCATCCACAGCCGGGGGAACCCAGACTCCCTACCTCAGGCCCTCACCACTGGAGAGCTAACTCGCTTAGGGGCTGCGGCTGGAGCCAGGGGCCTTCCGCAAGTTCAGGCCTCTGACCTCCTCTCCGAATGTTGCCTCTCTGTTCCACCCTTATGAGCTGAAACCGAATGAATCCTCAGCCGCCAGGGATACTTAGGGGACGAAGAATATCCCCATAAACGTGCTGCCTGCTAAAGTTTATGATCTCTGTCACATATGCATGAACACAATAAAGATTTAAAAAAAAAAAAAAGTCAAGGCTCTATGCCAGACATGGCACACTTGTAATCGCAGCATCTGGGAGGCTGAGACCACAGGATCGTGGTTCAAGTCCAGCCTCGGCTACTTTGGGTAGCCCCTCTGCAGCTCAGTGAGACCCTGTTTCCAAACAAAGAAGAAAAAATCGGGCTGGGGGCGCAGCTCAGGGGTAGAACGCCCCCGCGTTTCATCTCCAGTACCAGGGGAAAAAAAAAATACAAACAGAAAAACAAAAACAAAACTCTGTGGCTTGCGCAGAGATTTAGGATTCCGTGGGGTTTTGCTTTGTTTTCTATTTGGATAATCAAGCACTGGACCCATCTATGACTACTTGACCTTTATGGCTAAAAGCTGTTGAAAGACTATCGCTCTAGATACCTCCCCACTACCAAAAACTGAGTTGTGTAAAATTAGCCTTTCCTCAAATACTCCATTTGGTTACCAAACGTTTTCCACTTCGTGGTTGATGGAGAAAGACCTTCGATCTACATTTGACTCTCCAGGTTGGTAATTTCAGCATTGTGCTCTGAACTATCCTCAGAAGGTAAAAAATGAGAACACAAACCTCCTTACACGTTCACAGTCCATTTGCCCACCTACTATTATATTGGCCCCAAGATGTGCTCCCCCCCCACGCATCCCTCGTGCTTTAGGATGTTTTCTGAGGGGAGATAAAAGCAACGCAAGCACAGGGTGTGTGCTTTCTTCTAAGTCTCCAATTTGGGGGGTAGTCCCCCCTCCACTTGACACCCTTTTAATATCTATGCTTCGATATTTGAAGAAGCTGTTAAGATAAATCAAATAGTGACACGTTGATGGATTTACTTGTGTAAGCAATATGGTTGGCATATGGCGTTGTTATTTATGAATGACAGAAGAAATTGTATTACAAAGTCTATTGCGATAATACTACAGCTTATTGGGAAGCTGCTCGGCTGTCGCAGGCACTCATCCTCCCTGGATATAGTTTGCCTGGGAGCCCAAAGAATAACAGTCCTCAGAATAATTAGACACATTCATGGAAGCAAATGCCTCCCCGGTTGGTTTTTTGTTTGTTTTGTTTTGTTTTGCAGCCATACACACATTCCCATCAGGAATGAGGAAATGCAGAAAGGACAGTTCCTTCTCTTCCTTTTGCAAAACCACAGCCATGGGTGCCAATGCAGGGGTAAAGGCCAGGGTGGCTGATCACTTTTTTTTTCCTTAGTCCCTTTTGAACCAGGTATCTGCATTCCCATCACTAAACTGCTGGGGAGTGTGTGTGTGTGTGTGTGTGTGTGTGTGTGTGTGTTTAAATAGAGATTTTTTGTAAACCCAGTTACAGAACAATAATTTAACTATAGGAAGAAATTGATTCTCTTAGTAAACTGGAGAGGGCCTTAGGCTTTGACACCTCTGCTCAGATCTCTCCTTCTAAAACATGGAACTTAAAAGTCACAACATTGGCTGAGATTCTCACAATCTCTTCTGCTTTTCCATTACTTTTCTAAAGTCCTGACAAAGAACTTTTGTTCTAGGTGGGATCTGCAGAGGCGGCCCCCCCACACACACATGTGGTCCTTCATGGGTCAGGGGTCGCCAGCCCAGGAGTGGCTGAGACAGCTGAATCAAAGGTGACCTGCAACTTAATATCCTGTTGATGATCTTGTTGAATTTATGAGTCTTTGATATAAATGAATCCTGCAAAATCCTCCCCCCTCCTTTTTAAAAAATATGAATCCAGCCTTTCCAGAAAGCTTATACCACACACTTGCTTCTCCTATCTCAACTTCCAGCTCTGTCCCCACTTTTTGGCCCTTTGCTGTGAGAAACATTAAAAGTTGGGAAGGTGCGGTGCTTCAATGCTCCAGCTCTTCCTGTAATACTAAGCTGTGTTTTGCGCTTCTCCTAAAAGCATACCTGTGTGTGAGAGAATGGGGGAGATACGTACACTCTGTGTATGTACAAGCCCACAAGGAGCGCTGGGGCACAAAAGAACAGCATCCTTACACAGGCCTACAGACCAAAAGGAGGTGCTCAGTTCACAGGCACTTGTATTTTTGTCTTTTGTTTCTGTTTTTTTAGTACACCACCAATTCGAGAAGGTGCTGCTACCAAGGGCTGCCTGCGAGCCCCAGCGGATCCTCACTAGCCCGAGGCTCAGGCTTTGCCTGGAGCAGGCTCCTTCCAGATTTCCAAAAAACAATTTTGGAAAACTTACAAGAAGGGGACAGGTATGCCGGATGGAGACGGTGGGTCGCTGGAGTCTGACGACGTTGCACACGGGCCCTTCCAGAAACCCGTTGAGGAACTACTGAATGCATTTTACACCGTGCACAACACAGTTTGGCCGGGTTTTTTTTTTTTTTTTCTCCTACCAAGAAACCCGAATTTCCTTTTTTTTTTTTTTTGAGGCAATAATTCTGAAAGCCTTTTATTTCCTCCCTCTGTGTGCTTTCTAACTCTTCCCTCTCCTTTCTTTAAAAAAAAAAAAATACCGTCATGCAGGAAAGGGGTTTTGCGGTTTGCAGAGAAATAAAGTACTTGTGAGAGGGGCCGGAGACGTGGCTTTGAACTTGGCTCAGCTCCTGTGTGTCCTGCGGAGAGAGGAGAACTGGAGTCGAGAAAGAATGGCTGGGAGGGCCCAGCCCGCGGGGTCTCCGGCGGGAATTGAGGCGTCCGCACCGCCGCCGGGCAGCGCTAGGCCCCCGGAACCCAGCGCGAGCCAGCGCCCGGCCGCGCCTTCCCGAATGCGGGCGCAGGCGGAGGGGAATCAAAGGGAAACGAGAGAACGGGTCAAAGAGGCGCGGGGAGGAGTGGGGGGGGGAGGGGGGAAGAAACCTGAAGTCTAATGGCTTGGAACAAGAGAAAGGGAAGCGAGATCTTTCTTTGAACTTGCAGGGTCTCTTTCTCATAACCAATCTCCAGGATTTTTTTTTAAAATGTTTTTGGAGGAAGCCGGTCCAAGTAGTCTCCCTTTATCCCCTCACCTCCCCCCCCCCGCAATATAAATTGATGGATAAAGTAAACAACCGGGAAAACCTGCATTGGCAGTTTTCAATGGATTCAGCACAGCAGGGCAGACTTTCTGTCCGAAGATATTCTCTGTCTCCGGGGCTAGCTTGGCCACTGCCCTCTGCTCCTTACAGGCAAGAGATACGGAAGGTGAGAACCTCCAGCTTCCAGGCAAACTCCTATGCGTTCAAACAAAAAGCTTCATTTCTCTCCTTTTGCCCCCGCCCCCAAGGCAGGAAAGAGAGGACTCCAGGGCACAGGGCCTCTTTTTGGAAGGGGCTGCAGGCCAGGCTGTCTGCGCCGGCCCAAGAAAGTCTGGGATCTCAGCAATAGTGAGATCGAAGATTCTTCACTATTTTTTTGTCGATTGCATTTTATAGCCTCAAAATCTGAAACGCCCAACGATTATTTTCTCTCATTTAAATTTTATTTCAACCCCCAGAGACTTGCAAATAAAAGCGGCTGTCCCGGCCAGCCAGGCCAAGAAAGGCGCCGGCCTCAGTCCCTTCACGCCTCTGCAGCCTCCGGGCCCGCCGCTCCCTCTCCGGTTACCTCGAGAGCGCGAGCTTCGGCGCTGGGACCGGAAATGTCCGCTTTGGCCAGCCTGCGGCCGGGGTCCGGCTGGAGCCGCCCACGGCTCGGAGGGCACTCTCCACTCCCGGGGGAGTGACATTTATCTTCTAAAAGGCTTAGCCCCCACGGCTAGCTGCGGCTTCTCCCCAGGCCCCCAGCCCGACCTACGGCCGAACTCCGGCCCGAGTCCTGCTCGGCGGCGGGCAGACACTTCGCAGCCCATCGGGCAGCGGCCCCGGCTCTGGGCAGCCACCCCGAGGGTGACACGGTCTTTAAAGGGCTTCCAAACAACCCCCCCCGCGGGGGCCGCTGCCCGGGGTGGACGGCTGTGACCGGAGCAGGGCGCGGGCGGCCGGGGGGGTGCAGCCTGGGGAAATCGACGCCCCCGCCGACCTTCACGGGGTTTTCCACACCGCCGAGCCAGTTCACCCCGGGGGAGGAGCGGGGTCCCGGGGCCGCGCGCTCCCGGCCAGGCTCCGACCCGGCGCCGAGGCGCGCCAGGCCCCCTGCCGGGGACCCGCGGGCGGGGGGCGCGGGCCGGGGCCCCGGGGTTCCGCGGCTGGGTGCTCGGCTCTCCCGGGGGCAGGTGGGCTCCGCGGGAGGACCGGCCGGCGCGCCGGGAGCGGGCCGCAGGCGGCACGGCGGGCGCGACCGCGGCCCCCGGCTCCCGGGGCTCGGGGGCGGGGCGGGGCGGGGCGGGGCGGGGCGGGATTGACAGGCCCGCGGCGGCCAATGGCGGCGCCGGCAGGGCGGGCGGGGCGGGCGCCGCCGTTAAAGGGGCGCGGGCGCGCGGGGCCCGGCCGGGAGCCGGAGGGCGGGGAGCCCCGGCGGGAGGCCGGGCGCGCGGGGGCGGGGAGCGGAGGGGCCGGGGAGGACGCTCACGAGAAGTAGGAAATATAAATAAGAGGCGGCGGCGGCGGCCGCAGCGCCCACCCGGAGGAGCGGGCGGCGGCGCGTGCGGCCCGGGGGCGGCCGGGCGCGGGCCGGGCGCGGGGAGCACTTGTATTGTTATTGTTGGGGCCCGCTCCCCTCCCCCTCGCCGTCTCCCCTCCCACCGCCCGGCGCCCCTCCTCCCGCCTCCGCCTCCCGCACAACTTAAAGAAAGGGGAGCGGCGGGCCGCCGCCTGGGTCCGCGGAGCCCCGGCGCCGCAGTCGGGCGCTCGCGGCGCGCGCGGAACAATACCGGCCGGCGCGGGCGGAGGAGCGGGCGGAGCGGGCGGAGGACCCGCGCCCAGCTCGGCGCGGCCGGCCCGGGGTCCGCGGGGCGAGCGAGCGCGCGGGGAGCGGGCGCGCGCGGGCGCGGGCGCGCGCAGGGGCGGGGGCGCGGCGCCGCGCTCGCCCCCGGCGGCCCCCCCCGCCGCCCGGCGCGGCTCGCCGCCCTCCGCTCCCTCCGCCCGCCCCCGCCGCAGCTCCTTTAATACACTTTGGTCCTCCGCCCGGCTTTGGACTCTTCTCCTCCTCCGCCTCCTCCTCCTCCTCCTCCCGCGCCTCCGCCGCCGCCGCCGCCGCTTCCCCTCCGCCGCCGGCCGCCCGAGGCAGCCCCGGGGCCGAGGCCGCAGCGCGCCGCCTGCGCCGGGCCGCGCGGCTCCGAGGCCGGGGCCGGGCCGGGCCGGGCCGGCCGCGCGCGCTGGCCATGCTCCTGGACGCGGGGCCGCAGTTCCCGGCCCTCGGGGTGGGCGGCTTCGCGCGCCATCACCACCACTCGGCCGCGGCGGCGGCGGCGGCGGCCGCGGAGATGCAGGACCGCGAGCTGAGCCTGGCGGCGGCGCAGAACGGCTTCGTGGACTCGGCCGCCGCGCACATGGGCGCCTTCAAGCTGAACGCGGGCGCGCACGAGCTGTCGCCCGGCCAGAGCTCGGCCTTCGCGTCGCAGGGCCCCGCCGCCTACCCGGGCTCGGCCGCCGCCGCCGCCGCCGCCGCCGCGCTCGGGCCGCACGCGGCGCACGTGGGCTCGTACTCGGGGCCGCCCTTCAACTCCACGCGGGACTTCCTGTTCCGCAGCCGCGGCTTCGCGGACTCGGCGCCGGGCGGCGCGCAGCACGGGCTGTTCGCGCCGGGCGCGGGCGGCCTGCACCACGCGCACTCGGACGCGCAGGGCCACCTGCTCTTCCCCGGCCTGCCCGAGCAGCACGGGCCGCACGGCGCGCAGAATGTGCTCAACGGGCAGATGCGCCTCGGCCTGCCGGGCGAGGTGTTCGGGCGCTCGGAGCAGTACCGCCAGGTGGCCAGCCCGCGGACCGACCCCTACTCGGCGGCGCAGCTCCACAACCAGTACGGCCCCATGAATATGAACATGGGGATGAACATGGCAGCGGCCGCGGCCCACCACCACCACCACCACCACCACCACCACCCCGGTGCCTTTTTCCGCTACATGCGGCAGCAGTGCATCAAGCAGGAGCTCATCTGCAAGTGGGTGGACCCCGAGCAGCTGAGCAGCCCCAAGAAGAGCTGCAACAAAACTTTCAGCACCATGCACGAGCTGGTGACCCACGTCTCCGTGGAGCACGTCGGCGGCCCCGAGCAGAGCAACCACGTCTGCTTCTGGGAGGAGTGTCCGCGCGAGGGCAAGCCCTTCAAGGCCAAGTACAAACTGGTCAACCACATCCGCGTGCACACCGGCGAGAAGCCCTTCCCCTGCCCCTTCCCGGGCTGCGGCAAGGTGTTCGCGCGCTCCGAGAACCTCAAGATCCACAAAAGGACGCACACAGGTACCCGCGGGGGCTGGGAGGAGGGGGGACGGGCCGCCCGGAGGAGAGCGACCCGGGGACACGCACGCGTCCTGGGGTGTGTGTGTGTGTGCGTGCGTGCGGGTGTGTGCGCGGGTGTGCGGGTGAGCGCGCGGACGCGGGCCGCCCAGCGCCAGCCCGGGCCCTGGGGGTGGGAGGTGGTTGGTGTGTGCGCGCGAGCGAGTGGCTTGTTTTTGCTGAACGATGAAAGAGCAGGCTTGGGCCGAGTTTTTCCATGTGCGGAAACTTTAAATAATCGGCGGAACAGCGAATGCACGTTCGGAGGGACGCGGTCGCTTCGTTTGCCCAGCCCTGCTTGATGGTTTCGGTTCTCAACAGAGCGCACGAAATAAAACTGCTCTCCAGCTCGCCGCCCGGGAAGCGAGCCTAGAGAGGGTTTTGCCAGCTTGTTGAGTGTGCTTTTCTGCTCCGGGTGTGTGTGTGTGTGTCTGTTTGAGCGGCTTGTGTGTTTTACTGCTGCTTTTTTTTTTTTTTTTTTTTTTAACTCGAGGTCCAAACGCCCTTCCCGGACTGTTTCCCATTAAATGAGTGTGGTGTGAGCCGAAGCTGTAAAGTATTTCTCGTTTTTAAAGAAGCCCATCTCGGGGTGGGTCGCGGGGCTTTACGGTGGTTTCGCAGCAGTTTGTGAAATTCTCTAATGGGCACCCGAGGGTTTGTGACTTCAAACTTGGACCCGCAACCGGGTCAGGGAGAGCCCCGGGCAGCGCGGCCCGTGGGGGGATCGCGTGAGAAGAGAGCGCCGCGAAAGGACGCGCCTCCCGCCTCATAGATTATTAATCTATGACCAGGTCTCAGCCAGAATCGTGCCAGGCGGTTTCCTAAAAGAAACCCAAATGTTTTAGCAACTCCCCTCGTCAATATTTACCAGAAGTGGGGATGCGCCAGAGGCCTATTGTTCTCTTTGGGGAAGGGAGGGAGCCGAGGTGTGAGACAAGCTTTTAACAAGGTTTAAAATTTGATAAATTTATTTGCATGGAATGCTAGCTTTCGAGAGTCCGGTCTCTGAACGGATGTCTTGGGAAAAAAAAAAACAATTTAGGTGCTAATGGAATTTTACGTTAAACGGTCCCCTTTCCAAGTGGAACACGTTTGCGTTCTCACCTCCAAAAGCCTCCGAGCACTTGGGATTCTGGCAACTGGAAGCGGGGACCACCAGAAAATTAAACGGGGGGGGGGGTTGCAAGATTCTCCTGGCTTCAATCCCCACCTCACCGTAGCCTGTGCCCCTCTTGCAATCATTTGAAAACCGCATTATTTCTTGTGTTTATCTACCCCCCCAACTTATTTTTAAATAAGACTGGGAGTGAAACTAGAATTCTGCTTAATCCCGTGTGCAGAATTTTGGACGAGAAATACTGGCTCAGCCAGGCACTATTCACAGCCTAGCTCCCAAACAACACACGGCGACTCCAAATAATTGCCTCCTGGCCCCAGAAGAAGCCGACGGCAGCCTGTGTGATTTCGATAATGCCCCAAATATTTTGTCATAATAACAGCTTCTCCATGGCGAGACCAACTTGTTAGGAGCTGCGAGTCCAAGAAGCCCTACAGAAGGGCGAGGCAGGGCCGGGAGCTCCCCGGAATTGGAGGAGGTGGGCCTCGGGCTGGGAGAAAGCCGCACCGAAGGCAGGGGTCGGGACTATCGGGTTTGAGAAAGCAGTGGCTTATCTCGGTCGGGCCGCAGAGCGGGGAGCCCCGTTGGCGGAGCCGGGCCCCTGGACCTGGAGCCCCCAGCCGGCCCCCTGCCCCTCGGCCGCCTCGGCCCGGGCACCCAGCGCCCCGTTTGCCGTCCACAGGAGAGAAGCCTTTCCAGTGTGAGTTCGAGGGCTGCGACCGGCGCTTCGCCAACAGCAGCGACCGGAAGAAACACATGCACGTCCACACCTCCGACAAGCCCTATCTGTGCAAGATGTGCGACAAGTCCTACACGCACCCCAGCTCGCTGCGCAAGCACATGAAGGTACCAGGCGGGGGGGAGGCCGCCCTGGGCGCGGTGCCCGCTCTGGGGGGGCCATCACAGCAGCTGCACTCACACCCAGCCCCCTCTGGCCCCCGCTCCCGGCTTTTGTCTTGCAGGTCCATGAGTCTTCCCCGCAGGGCTCCGAGTCCTCCCCGGCCGCCAGCTCGGGCTACGAGTCCTCCACGCCCCCGGGGCTGGTGTCCCCCAGCGCCGAGCCGCAGAGCAGCTCCAACCTGTCCCCGGCGGCGGCGGCGGCGGCGGCGGCAGCGGCGGCGGCCGTGTCCGCCGTGCACCGGGGCGCGGGCTCCGGCGGCTCCGGCGGCGGCTCGGGCAGCGGCGGGGGCGGCGGGGCGGGCGGCGGGGGCGGAGGCGGCTCCGGCGGGGGCAGCGGGGCGGCCGGGGGCCACGGCGGCCTCTCCTCCAACTTCAACGAGTGGTACGTGTGAGGGCGGGGGCCGCTCGCCCTCTCCCCTCCCGGCCCGGCCTGCGGGCCCAGAGGCACCTTGAGATGGGGGGTGGCTGGCAAATAACCGATCTGATTTTTATGATGATGAAAACGACTTTACCAGCAGAAGGATTTTTAAACCTTTTTTTTTTTAAGAAAACAAAAAAAAAGATAGGCATGAAAATTGAAAAAAATTTAATACCTTGCAGAATTTCCGAAGCTGAAAACATAAGAGAAAATTTTAAAAAAGAACCCCCCACCCAAAAAAAAATACTGAGACAAACGTCCCTGCTCACCCTCAGACCCGCTCCCCTTCCCACCCGGCTCCGGTCTTCTGACAAGCTGTACATAGCGGACTCTTTAAAAATCTCCGAGGTGATTTAATGGCTTCTTGGTGTATAGAAGTTCCTCATTTGTAAACGCCGGTCGCTTTGCTTCCAGCCTTCCTGCCCTCCCCTTCCCCAAGTGATGGGCTTTTTCTTTACTCTTTTTAGTTTACCCGGTTTTCTTTTCTAAATAATGTGGAAGAAAAATGGTTTATTTTGTATTGTGGTATTGAATATTGTGTTCCTTTTTATTGAGGCAACTTTGATTGTAAACTTCATGCAACTATAGACTGGAAGAAAAAAAAAGCCGTGCCAAAGTCTCCCTTCTGTTCAGCACCGACCCACAGCACACACGCTCCACCAACGCTTGTGAATGTATTTCTGTTAGCTGGGTTTACGTGTGATGTTTTAGTGCTTTTGCAAGTTCAATTTGTTAGTTCCTGTATGAGAGATTGTGGGAGGGGGGGATAAACTGTTGTGCCGTTAGCTCTCTCCGTAATAACACCCTTCCTTCTGTAAATACCCGTTACCATATTTATCCATTTGTAATTAAATTATGGTATTAACTTGCTACAGAGGAAACAATATTTATAAAGAATGTTTCTTAACTATAAATATGTACAATTGTGGGCATAAACTGTTTCAGATTTTTTTATTTGAAGGTTTTAAGTGGTTTGATCATTTCTTGTGATATGTTTTGAGAGTAATGCATACAGAAATATAATAAATGTGTTGAAACTGCATGAACATACTGTTTTTTCCTAGCAGAGTTATTGAAGGCAGCGGGAAGGAGGCAGTTTGGGGATGACTGGGACTGGGCCAGGCCCCCGAGTGTATGGGAAGTCCTTCCCTGCGTTCTGGGCAGGAAGGTGGACAAACGAACCCTTTGGCAGAAAGTCTCAAAATTATTTTCTGTGTCCTTTGTTTGGTAGCTGAGAGTGAATTAAATTTTTGGAAAGCCCCCGTGAGGCACGGCCACGGGAACCTTCAGGGTTTCTAATGGCTCCATTATCTGAGGGAATGCCTGCCTTTCTTCCAGCTATTTGGACTGGATTTAAGAGCACTAAACATTTCCTTATTCTTTGTTTTCTCCCTTCCCAGCCCCCTTCCTCTCCCTCCCTCTGAAAAGCTGAGGTACAGTTATTTTTAATTGCACGTTTAAAACTGAGCTGAGTACTTTGTTTTTGAACTTGGCCCAATGATTATAGTTTAAAAGGGCCTGTTTCTACCAGGAGGGTTTTTTTCCCCCCTTGAAATTTCAAGCTCAGAGCTTGCTCAAAAAATCCTGCTTATCTTAAGCAAATCTGGTATACAATAATATTAGGATGTTGAAGAGAAAGTGATGACTACATTTTATTTTTTTTTCTTTTGAGAGTATAAACAGGGAAGCAACAAACCTCTGGCCCCAAGTGAAAAAGAACCTTTGCAAGAGCTAATTAAAATAAAAATAGAATAAGGTACAAGGATGGATGTTGCCAGGTGAAAGCAGGCCGATGCACCAGCCACCAGCCTTTCTGGCTGGTTTGCAGCCTTACTCTTTTCCCCAAGGGAGTTGGTCACTTTTCAAACAAGATGCTCTCAGCAAAAATAATTTTAATAACCAAGGAGCAAGGGTAGGGAAAAACGGTAAGTCCCTGAATTCTTAAGACATCCCCTTTCCCTGGGTGTCCCTCCGCCTCGGAGAGGCCCCGGGCGGCCAGGGAGCTCCCCTACCTACCCGCGGAGTGGTGAAAAGACCGGAGCTACCAGGATAGCACACCTATTTGCAGCCCCCCACAAGCAGGGCTGCCCTGCAGAGCGGACTGCACAGGGCTTCGGTGGCAGCGCCGCTTCCTTCCGCTTGGTCTCGGGACTGGGCCGGGCTGAGCCGGGCAGGGCCGGCCGGAGGGCTTTTGGGGAGAATAGGGCAACAGTGACCTCCCGAGGCCAAGCTACCTGTTTAAAGGGGGGGGGGAGGAGGACTCCAGCCAGTGTGCGTGTGCGGGCGCGCGCGCTCGAGCCCGCGCCTGAGTAGGGTTCACAGGGTGACCAACGCAAGCCTGGCCCTCCCCAGCGGCCCTGCGAACCAAGCGCCAACTCCTGAAGCAATCAGCCCTCTATTAAAAACAAATTTATAACCCCTAATAATATTAAGCAAAATTATTAAAATAATTGGCATATGTTACTGATCCTTGGGAGAGTTCATTGAACACATTATAAGCTGCGAGGAAAATCGTTTAGGGCTTTCAAAAGCCCCTCACCCTGGGGGAAGGGAGATGAAGGAGTCAGATTAAATATTCATCATAACTTGGGCAAGAACCACCGGTTCCAACTGATTTCAACCTTTTAATTGGGGAGGGAAGGAAGTTGTTGGTTTTGAGACACCTCCCAAATTTAGGGAGAAATACGGAATTGGGGGGGGGCAACTTTAGCATCATCTCGAGCCCTGGGGCTTCTCTCCTCTGAGGCAGGAAAAAGAAGAAAAGGAAGGAAAGCTCTCAGCCTGCAGGTAGCTGCATCTCTTTCCAGACAGCGGCGGAGAGCTACGGAGGCCCCTTTGGGTCGGGGACGCAGATCTTAGTTTTCTGCAGGAAGATAAACTGGCTGGATAAGGCAAAGAAGATACCGCTTGGAGGTGGTTCCCTAGGCCCCTTAAGAGGCACCGAGGCCGGCGGGAGCAGCTTTGCTTGCAAAATGGCTCCCAGTCCCTGGGCCCCGAGGCTTTGTCCGAGCAAGTCACCAACCCGAGGATGTGGGCCAGTCTCCCTCTCTCGCTCTTCTCTCCGGCCCTTCGAATCAGGGGGTGGGAGGGGGGGGGGCTGGATGGCGGGAGAGAGAGAGAGAGAGATGACGGAAGGATTAAGGGCCTGGGGCTGAGCCGGGCGCCGGGTGGGTGGGGGCGCGGGGGTCCTCCCTCCCTTCCCCCAACACGTCTAGGCGGACCTGATGCTAACTTGCCCTCGCCTTGACTCCGGAGCCACCAAAGCGAAGCCGGCCCTCGCCTCCCTCTGGGACTCGGAGCTGCGCTGCGGTCCTCTGCCCACCCGGCTGTGGACTGCGCGGCGGGAGCGCGGTTCCTGGCGGCCGCCGCAGCCAACTTGAACTTCGGTGCGCCCAAGCTCGCTCTCCTCTCGCTCCGCTCCATCCTCCTCCGAAAACCTGCCCGCCACGCCTGGGCCGCTTTACCCCGAGGCAGCTGGAGCCCCCTCGGGGAGGCCCATCGTTATTATTATTAATTATCTTGATTCTCCCTGCATTATTAATGACCACAGTGCTCAGTGGCGTCGGTATCAACTTCGCCCAGTTCGGCGATGTCCTCCGAGTCCCGGCGGGGAGGAGGTCACTGCTCCTCCGGCAGAGGCCGCGTCGGTTCTGCTCCGGACGTGGGCAAGGGGGGGCTGCTAGGGGTCGGCCCCGGCGGGACGCAAGTCAAGGAAGCGCATGGTAGGCCCTGCACACTCGTCCCTCGCGGCCCCCGCCGCTTTCCTCTGCGGCACCTTCTCCATCTTCCTCCACCCGCCCCAGTGCCTCTGTCTTTTTTTCAGACGGATGTTTTCAGTCACAAGTGATTTTATTTTCTGAACCAAACCCTGAGATCCAAAGCAGATCCTAGGCTGGACTGGAGATAAGGGTTCGCTGGCCTCTCCTCCCGCATTTCTGGTTGGAGAGGGGAGCCTGCACCCTCAGAGTGACCAGTGGATGGCCTGAGTGGTGGGACTGGGGGAGGTGCATCTCAGCAGACAGAAGCCCTGGAGAGGCCTGGGGACCCATCAAGCACCCACTAGGGACTTGGGTCCTGCCTTCTTCAACCTTATACATTAAAATAATTCAAAGAGTGCACTAGGCCTGTTTGCAAGGGCTAAGAAATAAAGGCCTCGAAATAACACCGTGTAAGCCGGCTTGGGGGCAAAGTCCTGCAATCTCAGTCACTTGGGAAGCCGAGGCAGGAGGATCACACGTTCGAGGCCAGCTTCAGCAATTTAGTGAGACCCCCAGCAACTTAGCAAGACCCCGTTTCAGAATGAAAATTTTAAAAAAAAGGGTCGGGGGTGTATGTAGCTTGGAGGTAGAATGCACCTCGGTTCAATCCTCAGTATAAAAAAATAATATCCCATCAAGACTTGGTTGAACTTTTGGAGTCTTTCTTTTGCTTTGATAGACACCTGGGAAACCACTCCTCCCCGTCAGCCGAAGTGGGGCTTCAAGAAATACTTTGTGGATTGGCTGATTGCGGTCTGATATGGCGCTGGTACCACAGAAACTTAAGAGTTCTTCAGCCCACGGCTACCCCAGCAGATCTCAATGAACGGTTTATATTTTTAACTGGCAGCTCAGAACCCGGCCCAAAGAAATGTCACCGTTCTTCCCTCCTCTCCTCCACGTGCGCCCCCCCCCCTTTCAACTGGTTGTTGCTGGGGTTTTTATTATAGGGGGAAATCTCGATCTTTCCAGACTGCAGCGAGAGGTCTAGCATAAGTCCTCAGGCCGTCTCGCTGGACACCTTCACGAGAAAAAGGCAGAGGTGGCGATTTGAAGCCGGTGTTACAATTCAGCTTTCAGGAAAGTAGGTAGGGCCGCCCGAGGGTCCGAGTTCATGGTCAAGGCCTTGCAGCCACTGAGGCCAGAGCGCCCAGCCCCCGCCCTGCCCCTGAACCTCTGGGGCCCACCAGTCGGGCAGGCCCGGGAACTTGGGGCTGGGGTCCTCCCACTGCCCGCCCGCCCCGCCCGGCGAGGCAGTCCCGGAACCCTCGGTGCTGGGCTACCCCATCGCCCTCCTTCGTTTTCTTCTTGTTCTCGGGCCCTGCACCCTGCCCTGGTCCAGCATCCTTCCCGCTGGGGGGGCCGTCACCTGTGCGCGCGCACACGCCCCACACCCCACTGCACACCGGCTCGCCTCGCGTGGCTGCCGCATCTCCCAGCCCCAGACTCGCATGGGTGGGAGAGTACTGAGCCCCAAGAGGCGCTGGAGGGATGGCGCCGGCGCTCGCAGCCGTCCCGCTCACCGGCTCAGCGGGGGCCAGGCCTGCTCTGCAATCGCGACCCAAGCTGGCATGGACCGTCCCCGCGCCCCGAAGCACTCCGGAGGCCCGGCCGTCCCGGCCTGGGGCTGGGATGAAGGGGGGGGCTACCTGCAGAACCCCCACCCCGGACTGTGAAGGGCCAGGCTGTCCTGCCCAGCTGCGCGCCCCTTGGTGTGTGTAGGGCGCCCTCCCCCTCGCCTCTCTGGCAATCCCCCATCCATCCATACGCCTCCACGACCCTTCCTCGACCTCTTCCTTTTCTAACTCCCCGGAGCCAGATTTTCTGTGTCCTGGAGGCTAAGCCGGTGGCCCCGGGGAGCAGAATCGAGCGCGGCGCTGTTAGAGAATGTGGGTAGAAATAATAATAAAGTTAGTAATGTCAAAGATAATCATCGTGGTTAATGCTCCGAGGCTGGGCTGCTTCTCTGGGGCTGGTGGAGGCCCGAGGAGGCTCCTGAGTGGAACTGGGGTTGGGTCTAGGGTTCCTTTTTCGGGATGACGGATGTTGACCCCCTACTCCACAGTCTCCCCAACCTCTGGTCTGGAACCAGGCCGAGCCTGCGAGGGCCTGCCAGGAGCCGCGCTGGAGACTCTGGCTGGAGACAGAGATGGTTTTTTTCTTTCTCTTGGCCCACTGGGCCCACGGTGGTTACTGTGGCCGAATGTGGTTTGCCTGAGACTCTTTGGAGTCGGCTGGTGCAGCTGCCCGCTGGCCCCTTGGCCTGCACCCTCCACCCCGCTTCTCGCTGCCCGCCAGTGAACGGTGGATTTAATGAGCGCGGGTGCGGCGTCGGCAGCGTGGTTCCGAAGATGCTCCGACCTGTAGCGAGGGCGAGAAAGGTCGGGCTCACGCAGGGCCCGGCTTGGGCTCCTCCCAGGCCGGCGCTGCTCGGATATTGATCCTGGAAGAAAGATAAACAGAAAAGCTGGACAGTCGGTCATGAATACTAATGAGCCAGGGTAGGGGTTTTAATTGCTGTGGACTTCCTTTCCCCAGTTAATCTTGATTACAAACTTCGCTGGAGTCAGCCATCTAGAGCTTCGTTTGGTCTTTTCTCCTCCTCTCCTCCTCCCCCTCCCCCCTCCTCTTTTCAGGCGAAAGATCCCAGCCAAAGAGCCCCGTGTCAACTTGACTTTCTCCCCCTCGCAGTGCCCAAGTGAGCGCCTGAACCCGCAGCCCGGTTCCCCGCGTGGCTCTGTTCGCTAATTCTGAAAATGTAGGGGATCCTATAAAATAAATTGTTTCAATGTGGCTTTGGCGAGCCTGCTTCTTGACTTCCCTTATTGTTTCAAAGACTTCGTGTGTCCTGGGTCTTTACACTTCCTCCTGATAACTGCATCTTTTCTCCCCCGCAGATCTTTCCAGTCGGGACCCCAGCCTGGTAACCCCAAACATCCCGGTGGCTCGCGTCTCCAGGATTTGGTGTTTTACCCACCGCAGTGTCCAGGGGTTTCCACCTAACACTGAATTCCTAGGCAAGCCCATTCACCAGTTCACATAAATTCAGTGTTTTCTTTGGTACCTATAAAGCAGCACTGAAATATGACTCAGGTGCTGAAGGGAATTTTCAGAAAGATGTCTACCTCTGTTCTTGATGTGCATTTGAAAATACAGCCATTCTTGAACTGACTTTTTAAAAAAATCAAAACTGTATAAACAACAGTAAGTCCCACGAAGTGCTTTCAGCTGTGTTAAAGGAAAGGAAAAAGGTGGGCTTATTCCTGCAACAGACTATGTAGGAATGGGCTGAAACCCAGGCCAGAAAAAGAAAGGCAAATCAGCTTTGCTAGAGTAATTTCTCGTATGATTCCTTAAAGTTTGGGACGAAGTAAGCCCATATTTCACATCATTGCCAATAGATCCCAGCCCTGGTCTCCTGAGGGTTGTTTCACTTACACTTTTCAGCCCAAACTTTTTTTTTTTTCTTCGCACAATGATTTATTATGTAGGTAATTTTAGGGGATACAGTTTACAGCTTGAATTATTAGACTGAACACCTCTGGCCGACACCACCATGCCTTTTTTTCCTGCCTGCAGCTGCGAGTCACAACCGCGTTTTCGTACCCAACCTCCACACTCCTTCACAAAGTATGCTTCCTTCCTGCAAAGATCAAACATGCTTTGGTCAAAGTGTTTATTTTAAAATACAGGAAAATTAAAACTAAACACAGTTCTACTGAAAAACCCCCCAGTGGATCATATTTTCCTCCTCTTGAGCCCACACAAAAAAAGTAACAAATTGCACAACTTTCTGAAATAAAAAGAAATTAAACTGAAGGAGAACACAGACACAGTTGTCATGTTGCTATTGAAACACACCAGAAAACCCCCACTTTTGTTCATATTTGGATTCCTGTTCGGATGTCTTTAGTCTTTACCATAAAAATATCACAAAGCCAAAAATTGCAACATGTCATTAAGAGGATGCTGACAGGCATCTACTTTATTCACCAGCCTACACAATCCCCCTTTCTAGTTTATTTTTTTTTCTGATATCTCTCCCTCTCTCTCTCTCTCTCTCTCTCTCTCTCTCTCTCTCTCTCTCTCATTTTCCACATTGTAACATTAAGGAAGAGGGATAATTTTGAAGTATTTTCCAAATGGGAAACAAAAGGTGTCTTAGTAGTAACTCAGAAACAAGTCCACAATTTCCAAGCATCTCTTAGGTCTCTGGTATACTCACTACCCCCCACCCCCCCAATGAAGGTGGGGGGATATAAAAGGTCGCACCACTCTTTTTCAACACCTAAACTCTGTTAGGGGGATTTTAACTGTGGGCCCCGGATTTGATTGCTTTCTTCAAACTTCTCTCTCTGCCTTGGTGAGACAGACTTCAGCCAGCTCCTCTCTGTCACAGTTCTTTAAAGGGGCAGAAACTGTTGGGCTGTTTTTAATCAAGTTTGGAAGCTGAATCTTTTCCCTCCTGTGACTGTGCCCAGGGGTGGATCCGGCTGGATGTCTGACGCTGTGGGCAGCAGGCTCAGCCACCGTTCACTCACGACACCAGAGAATGGTAGTGAAATAGTCGTGTGTGGCAGAAATGTTTAAGACACATTAACCCCTTTTCCTTCCCATACTTCTGAGCTGAAAGGCAGAAGAATCCCAAAGGAACTCTGAAGTGATACTCATTTACCTACAGAAGGCTTGGAGCTTTGAAAATGTGCTCTGCAAAAATTTTCAAATTAGATACTGCTTAGGATCAAGGGCAGTGAAGATATTTTTAGAATTTGTTTGGTTAAAACTTTTCTAGATATTAATGATAAGCAATGAACAAATCAGGAGTTTCTAGGAAAAATTGGAAGGGATACAGAAAATTATTTTATGTGATGCTCTTCCTCATCTTTAAGGGGAGAAAAATTTAATAGATATTATTTGGAGTGTTTTTTTTACTTTGAAGAAAAAAATAAAAATATTTAGCTTTCATACACTATTGAAGATTTTTTGGAAGGCTGGAGGGAGAATCAATAATTTTCAAGACCAAGAACAAAACAAAGAATCAGATTACAGTCTTTTTTTGAAAATACGTTTCTTTCTTTCTTTGCTAGGTTTTCAAAGGTTCTGCACAGTGATTCTTTTATCTGAACAATCTCTTCAAATTAAAATACATTGAATATTTCCTCTGTGATAGCTTTACTTCAGACACACAAGTATTTCTAAAAGTTTAAAATGGAAATCAAAGTTATTTTTATAAAGCTCTAGCTAACATTTTATATCATGGTCAATCCAACTTATTATAAACTTGATATTTGGTAAATTATTAGATATATTACAAATTCTCACCTTCAAAATGTCAACTTTTTTGTTAATCTTATACATTTAAGAAACTAATTTTATGATATGCAATTTGGGGTATATAATTTCTTTTTTATTTTAAAAATTCAAATGAAGTAGTTTTAGAAAACTGGATTTGGACCAGAAGGGAGATATCAAAAAAAAGTCTTAAAGTATTAATCAAATATATCTCAGCTACCTTCCAGTTTACACACACACACACACCCTCCTCGAGAAAATGTTTCAACTGAAGAGAGCAGTCATATTAGCCCTGTGACTTCAAATTGCCTTGCAGAAGAGTCTAACATAGCTATTTTATAAAATGGCAACACTATCATCTGTTTTCTGAGTGACATTTATTTTTATGCATCTTCAGATGATCATGTATCAGTTTTGAAATGTAACAAATGATTTGCTTTATTGGCCAAGGTATGACTTTATATTTGTTAACAAAGAGATTAAACAAAGGTGCTATTCCACCTTGTGGAAGTTTTCTCTTATTTTATACAACTGGGTTCATTCGTAGATAATCTGCTC
The DNA here is from genome assembly GCF_963383645.1 of Muscardinus avellanarius. Classification (NCBI taxonomy): domain Eukaryota; kingdom Metazoa; phylum Chordata; class Mammalia; order Rodentia; family Gliridae; genus Muscardinus; species Muscardinus avellanarius. The sequence continues at coordinate 190,979,100 of NC_137787.1, forward strand.
TGCTCTTGTGCCCACAATATTCTTACATTTGAAAATTCAGTGTTGGGTACTCCGGGGTTGGAAACCAAACCCAGTGCCTTGTGAGGAAGCAAAAGCTGTTTCCTTCTGACATATGCTACTTTGAGTGTCTTTTCTGCTAAGCAATCTCTGAGCTAAATTAACTTCATCATTTGCCTTCCCCCAAAGGTTTGTGGTCCAAGTAGCAGCTCTGCCTTCAGTAGCTGAGAGTCTGTCCCGTGTCGGGGATGTCATCTACTTCTTTGCTTCGAGTTTCACTTGATGTTTAAAATGCCATAAAATAAGTCTTAAAAATCATTTTTAAGAGAGCACTTTCAAGAAGCCGAGCCGTGCCCGCTGCCAGACCGCGCGGCCCCCAGCCTCTGGGCTGGAACCTTTGCTTTCGATTTGTTTGTTTCGCACATTTCCCTAAAGAGCTGGCTCTTTGCGCGCTTTCATTCTGCTTCAAAAAGTCATCGTCCCCGCCCTGCATCTTTCCTCTGAAACAAATTGCTAGCGAGAGCGTATCAGATTCGTTCCAATATGGGACTGGGATCGATATTCCCGTGCTGCAGAGATTTTTAGAAATTGCTTTTGTAGCGGAAATCCACACTTTGGCAATACAGTTCGGTGGAAGTATGGTTGCCTGCGTTTCTCATCACAAGCAAAAAGTCGTGATTCCTGTCTGCTTAGCGCTCCCTTTATTATTATTTTTAGCCTGTGTATCATTACCTAACTGGTATGTGTTCTTCTGCGCAGCCCTTGATGATCTAGTTGAATTCTAGACATTGTGCCAAGAAGTGTATTGGAAGCAGATAAGTATGTACAATACAATGCGTTTTGTTAGACCTGATGGGTGCTATTTTTCTTTTAATAGGTTTGTAGCAAACTAACACAATAACACAATGTATTTCCTTTCAAGGTACATTGTTGAAATAGGTCTATTAGGAGCGCGTTGAGCTATTTCTCGCTTCCATTCAACAGTCTGTTGCTCAAACACAACAGCCAACAAATGCCAGCTGCTTCAACAAAAGTAGAAACCTAACCCTTTTATGTAATGTTTTAACAGAAAGGGTAGCTCTGTTTAATTAAAAACATTGATGATTCAGTGAAACAATGGAAACTCAAGTTCAAGTGGTGCTCTATTGATTTAAGATGATTTTTACTAGCAATGGGTATAATTCATTTTCCCCCCAGCGCTCTCCTGCAAAGGGGCTCCTTTTTGGGGGCATTATTTGGGTGAATAGGAAAAGACAGAGACGGCGATTGCCTTAGAAACCTGATTAACGCACGTTGCTTGGAGGGTAAGGTGTTTAATTTATAAGTGCACCCCAGATTTTTTGTCAGTTTACTCGCGGTGGGGAACCTTTGAAAGTAGCTCCTCACAGCAGGTTAAAAAGTGAAGTCTAGTCCTGGCATTTAAACGTCTTTGTTATTGTGTCAAGCAAGTTGTTGAAAACTACATGCCCGGAATACTAAGGTTGGGCAGCTTAGAGAAGGCGTGTGTGTGTGTGTGTGTGTGTGTGTGTGTGTGTGTGTGTGTTCACGCGCGCGCCTCTGGGCGCAGGGCTGTATGTGCGAGGACAATTGTTTCTGTCAGCTGCTCGCTGGCCCGCGCCCGACCGCTTCTCTTTTTAGAACCGACGGCCTCGGGGACGGGATGGAGTGGGGTGGGGGGTGGGAGGGCTTTCAGGGACGTAAGCGGGATGGATCCTCTAGGGGGACTCTCTCCTTGGGAGCCTCGCACTCTCTCTGCGCTGGGGCTCCATCACGGGGTACCCAGGTCGTCGCCCCCCAGCCCGCGGGGGAGCCCTCGAGGGGCTGGGCGCAGCGGAGACCCCCGCGGGGCTGGCCCGGCGGCCTCGGGGTGCAGGGGGCGGCACGCACAGGTGCTTCCTGCGCTCGAGATGGCCAAGCCCCAACTCTTCTGCCCCACCCGTCGGCAGGACTCGCAACTCCCGGCCGAGGATCCAGGGGACTGGAGGGGTCGCAGCTCCATCAACTCCCTCTGGCAAAATAAGCAGAGCTGGCCGTTCCGCGGCGCCCTTCGGTTTCTCCGCCTCGAGGGAGCGGACGGGCCCGGACAGGGCCCCGGCCCCCCGGGCTCTTCCCAGCCCCGGCCTCCCCAGGTGGCCGCCGAGGACCAGGCCGGGGGACAGGCCGCCGGCCAGCACGGGACCGGAGGGGCACGTCCCCGCGGCCCGTAGGCCCAGAGTGAATTATTTAAGCTGCTCCTGGTGTTTAAAGAGGTTTTCAGTTTTTAAAGAATGTTGTAAAAAAATATCAGCCCTTGTTAACTCTCATTACACGCTTTTTTCCCCCTCTCCTCCCCTCGGTTGAACAAGCCCTATTTCCTGAGACCGAGGGGCGATGTAAGTGTTTAAACATGTGTCAAGTGTCTTATAAATAATACAAATTCATAAAGAAGAGGAGGAAATTTAACTGATACCTGAAGGACTTGGCCCAGCTACATTTCACTGAGAGGTTATTTTTGGCGGTGGAATTGTAGGCAGAAAACCAGCCAGCCCCGGGATTGTGGCACCTCGTGGTGCTCTCCCTTACTGAAGGCTCCCCTCTCCCCTCTCTCTCTCAATCTCTCTCTCCCTCCTTCCTTCTCTCCTTGTAAGAGTGTCCCCAGTCATCCCTGACAGGAAGCGGCTGGCAGGGCCCTTTGTCCACCCAGGAGGAGGTCCGAGTCCTCTGCACAGTCCACAGGCCAGACGGTTGGTTCATACTTAGCATTTGGGAGTCGCCGTCATTTCTTCTCAATTTCTATGCCTTTCTCTAGTTTTTCCTTTTAGTTCTTTGTCCCCCAGAGTCATTGCAAAGCTTCTCTCCTGTCTAGGTTAGAATGAGGGTTAATGTTGCTTCTGGCCAAGAAGGGTAGGCAAGTCCAGTGGAGGATTGCAGGTTTGAGGGACACCTTAGCAACTTAAAAAGGCCTTCAGCAGCTTAGCAAGACCCTGTTTCAAAATAAACTATCAAATAGAGCCAGGCAGGGTGGCACACAGTTAGAACCCAAGTCCTTGGGAGGCTAAGGTGGGAGGATCACAGTTTCTCTGCCAGCCTCAAAAACATATTGAGGCCCTCTGCAACTTAGTGAGACTGTTTCAAAATAAAATAGGGCTGGGGGTGTAGCTCAGAGGTAGATCGTCCCTGGATTTAATCACCAGTAACACACACACCACACACACACACACACACACACACACACACACACACACACACACACACAATCAGCCAGGCCTGGTGGCACACGCTTGTAATCCCTGCACTTGGGAGGCTGACACAGGAGGATCGTGCAGGTTCGAAGCCAGCCTCAGCTACTTAGTGAGGCTCTCAGCAACTCAGTGAGACCCTGTTTCCAAATAAAATATAAAATAGGGCTAGGGTATAGCCTGGAGGTAGAAAGCCTTTGGGTTCTACCCCCAGTACCACACACACACACACACACAAAAAAAAAAAAAAAAGGAAAAAAGATCAAATAGGGCTGGAGTGTGTAGCTCAGAGGTAGAGTGCCCCTGTGTTCAATTCCTAGTACAAAATAAAATTTAACACAAAACAAGACAGCACCAGCAAAAATAAAAATAGTTAGGAAAGATGACGTTTGGGCTTCTATTTGGGGCCCGCGCTACCAACCCACTTAAGTTTTTGTATTCATTCTCTTACATAGAAAAGTTGTCTTTTTCTTTTTTCCTTCTGATCCTGGAGATTGGACCACGGACATTCTATCTTCACAGGACTGATTTTTGTTTGTTTTGAAAGAATCTCACTGAGTTGTGGAGGCTGGCCTTCAGTCTCCCTGTGATCCCAGCCTCTTTCTACTGGAATTACAGGCATGCAACACCAGCTATAAAAAGGCTTTCAAAAATGTTTCCCAGTGTATTTGAGAACTGAGAAAGGTAAGTGTAAAACATTATTTTCTTTTCTCTCTTGTTTGTGGTTGTGGTGCTGGAGATTGAACTGAAGGGCATTCTACCACCAAGCTGCTCCTCCAGCCCTAATTTTATTCTTTTTTGTTTATTTATTTTGTGGTACTGGGAATGGAACCCAGGGGCTTTTCTACCTCCGGACTATACCCTCAAACCTATTTTATATTTTATTTGAAAACAGGGTCTCATTAAGTTGCTGAGAGCCTCACTAAGTAGCTGAGGCTGGCTTCGAACCTGTGTGATCCTCCCGTCTCAGCCTTCCAAGTGCTGGGACTACAAGTGTGTGCCACTGTGCCCAGCTGTATTTTATTTTTTATTTGAAATAGGGTCTCACTAAATTGCTGACGGACTCACTAAGCTGCTGAGGCTGGCCTTGAACATGTGATCTTCCTGTTGCAGTTTCTCAAGTACTAGGATTACAGACATGGAACATCATACCCGATTCAAAGTAGTAGTATTATTCGCGGTACTGGGGATGGAACCCAGGGGCACTCTACCTCCGAGCGACATCCCCAGCCCTATTTTTTATTCTTTAATTTGAAACAGGGTCTCACTGAATCGCAGAGGGCCTCACTAAGTAGCTGAGGCCGTCTGCGAACCTGGATCCTTCTGTCTCAGCCTCCCAAATGCTGGGATTACAAGTCTGCGCCACCACGCCCGACTTCAAAGTATTATTTTTATAGTGAATAACATATATTGTGTGGAAATTAAACTTTAGTGTTTGTCCTTCTTCCTAGAAAAAAAAATGTTAACCCTGAACTTTAGTTCATTACATGATATTTTTCATATTAACTGTCATGAGAAACAATTCTGTGGGCCTTCCATTTATAGCTTTTAAAAAATTTGAAACAAGAGGGAGACAGGAATATTTTTTGTTGTTATTGTTTGTTGCAGTACTAAAGATGTAACCCAGGAGCATTCTACCTGAGTGACACCCCCTGCCCTATTTTTTATTCTTTATTTTGAAACAGGGTCTCACTGAGTTGCAGAGGGCCTCACTAAGTAGCTGAGGCTGTCTGCGAACTGCGATCCTCCCGTCTCAGCCTCCCAAGTACTGGGATTACAAGCGTGTGCCACCACACCCAGCTGAAAGACAGGAATTTTAACTTAAAAGAATTAAATGGTCTCAAAGTCAGAAGTATTTTAATTTTAAAACATACTCAGATGGTAATATATATTACTGAGTGTGTGGCTATGAGATAGAGTGCCCCTAAGTTCAATACCCAGTACCAAATAAGTAAATAAATACATTTTAGTTGATCTGGTCATAAAGATATCGAAATACATTTCCTCTAAAAACGTTTTATAGCTCTCTTCCTTTATTATTCTCCCCCCCCCTTTGTTTCTTTATTTCATACTGGCTCCTCCAATAAATCTCTTGGCTACAAAAATAAATAAATAAATAAATAAATAAATAAATAAATAAATAAATAAAATTAAAACAGTTTATAGCCGGGCATGGTGGCACACGCTTGTAATCCCAGCATTTGGGAAGCTAGACGGGGATCCGAGGTTGGCGGACAGCCTCAGCTACTCAGCGACTCAGTGAGGCCCTCTGCAACTCAGTGAGACCTTGTTTCAAAAATAAAGAATAAAAAATAGGGCTGGGGGTGTAGCTCAGAGGTAGAATGTCCCTGGGTTGCATTCGCAGTACCCCCCCCCAACACGTTCACATGATCTGCTTTCTGTCTTTTCAGATGTTCTTGTATGATCCCCAGACATGGAGACATTTAAGCTGTTCCTGTTTTCATTATCCTCACTCAAACACAAATTTGGGTCCACACAGATAATTTTTCAAGTTGCAGGTGAAACCTTTATTGAACTTAACAAATGCTGCCTCCTCCTCCTCCTCCCCCCCTCCTCCTACTTCTCTTTCTCCCCTCCTCCTCCTCCTCCCCTCCTCCTCCTCCTCCTCCTCCTATTTGCGGTACTGGGGATGGAACCCAGGGCCATTTTACCTCCAAGCTACCCCCCCAGCCCTATTTTTTTATTCTTTCTTTTGAAACAGGGTCTCACTGAGTCTCAAAGGGCCTCACTAAGTAGCTGAGCCACAAACCACGAACCACGATCCTCCTGTCTCAGCCTCCCAAATGCTGGGATTACAAGTGTGTGTCACCACGCCTGGCTTCCTTTTCTCCTTGGTACTAGGGATTGAACCCAGGATGTTTAACCCCCAGTCCCAAATTCCTACATCCCCAGTCTTTTCTATTTTTTCCTTTGAGACGGTCTCACAAAGAAACTTGGAATTCTTCTGCCTCAGCCTCATCTTGAATAGCTGGGATCCAAGCGTGTGCCACCACGCCCAGCATCGTGGTGCTTCTTTATGGGAAAAGATATGCAGCCCATAGTATAGTATCAGTTACTTATTCTCTGGAGTGAGGTTAAGGCAAGTATGAAAAATGATTGAATAATACAAAGTAAGCAATACTAAAGTATAAAAAGTGGCTGAGTAATATAATGTACAGTAAGTTCCATAAAAGAAATACCAATAATTTTCAATAATTTTTTTTGCGGTACTGGGCATGGAACCCAGGGGTGTTCTACTTCTGAGCTACACACCCAGCCCTATTTTTTTCTCCCTTCATTTTCCCCCATATTTTATTTTATTTATAAGTTGAACATATTGAAAATGGTGTACATTTAGATCGTGCTTCGTGCCCTCTCCCCCCCACTTCCCTTTCCCCCTCCCAATAAAGAATGTCCAGGTTAACCATGTTATATTTATACCATTACACATATTCATATGTAGCTCCTCCATTGAACAATCTCAGCTTTCTTCCTCTCCTATCCTTCCATTGAAACTTTGCTGAGATTTCCCCTCCATCACTGGAGTCCCTCCAGAGTATTACCACTACTCCCTAGCTTGGGCATATTAGAGAAAACATATGTCCCTTCTCTTTCTGTGCTTGACTAATCTCACTTAACATAATGTTCTCCAGTTCCTTCCATCTTCTTGCAAATGCTATTATTTTATTCTTCTTTATAGCTGAATAGAATTCCATTGTGTGTATTTCCCATAAGTTTGCAATCCATTCACCCGTTGATGGAGACCTAGGTTGGTTCCATATTTTGGCTATTACAAACTGTGCTGCTATGCCGGGCGCGGTGGCGCACGCTTGTCATCCCCGCGCTCGGGAGGCGGAGACAGGAGGATCGCGCAGGTTCGAAGCCAGCCGTGCTGGCGTAAGAGACCCTGTTTCAAAAATATAAAATAGGTCTGGGAGTGTAGCCCGGAGGAAGGAGGGGCTTCCAGGAACCCCAGTACCACCAAAAAAAACCCAAAAACAACAACAAAAAAAACTGTGCTGCTATGAACATAGGCATGCATATGTTACTGTATTTCTCTGATTTCAACCCCTTTGGAAAGATACCCAGGAGAGGTATAGCCGGATCAAATGGTGGATCCATTCCCAGTTTTCTAAGGAATCTCTACACTGATCTCCATAGTGGCTGAACTAGTTTGCACTCCCACCAACAGTGTAAAAGAGTTCCTCTCTCCCCACATCCTCGCCAGCATTTGTTGTTGTTTGATTTCTTTATGCTTGCCACTCTGATCGGGGTTAGATTAAATCCCAGCCCTATTTTTGATTCTTTATTTTGAAGCAGGGTCACACTGAGTTGCAAAGGATCTCACTAAGTAGCTGAGGCTGTGGGGCCACCACACCTCAGTATGGACCACCATGCCTAGCTACCAATAAATTATTATAGGTGTTCCACGATGGACAAGATAACATCAGAAACTGTAGAAAGATCATATACAAAGAAACATTTAGACTAGCAACGTACCTCTAGCGTGTGTGAGGTCCTGGGTTTGATCCCCATAACTGGAAAGAATGCTAGAAACACAACTTAGCAAAACTGAGAGAAGATAAAATAATAGATTAGTTATAATATAGAAAATAATATATAAATTTTTTGTGGGTTTTGGGATGGAACCCAGAGGCATTCGACCTTCAAGCTACACCCTGTGCCCTATTTTGTATTCTTGTGTGTGTGTGTGTGTGTGTGTGTGTGTGTGTGTGTGTGTTACTGGGGATGGAAATCAGGGGCATTCTACCTCCAATCTACATTCCCAGCCCTATTTTTTATTCTTTATTTTGAAACAGGGTCTCACTGAGCTGCAAAAGGCCTCACTGAGTAGCTGAGGCTGTCTGTGAACTGCGATCCTCCAGTCTCAGCCTCCCAAATGCTGGGATTACAAGCGTGCGCCACCACGCTTGGCTATAGAAAATAATATAAATATTGACATAGTGTACAACACATAGTCAATCCATTATTAAGATGTCGCCGGGCATCGTGGTGTACACCTATAACCCCAGTACTTGGGAGGCTGAGACAGAAGGATCAAAGGTTCACGGACAGCCTCAGCAATGAGTGAGACCCTCATCACCCTAGTGAGACCCTCATCACTCTAGTGAGACCCTCATCACTCTAGTGAGACCCTGTTTCAAAATTTAAAAAAAATAGGAGTTGGGGTATAGTTCAGAGGTAGAATGCCTGAGTTCAATACCCAGTAACACACACACACACACACACACACACACACACACACACACACACACACATTGTCGAAGGCAGACGTGCGGGCAGATTCCCATAATACCAGCTACCTAGCTGGATATGGTGGCACATGCTCATAATCCAAGTGCTTGGGAGGCTGAGACAGGAGGATCGCACGTTCTCGGCCAGACTCAGCTACTTAATGAGGCCTTCCATAATTTAGTGAGATCTGTTTTAAAATCAATAATAAGTGATTGCTATGGCAGCTCATATACTAAAGTTGGAACGATACAGAGAAGATTAGCACGGCCCTCGCACAAGGACAACACGCAAGTCTGTGAAGTGGTCCGTATCTGTGCAACTTCAGAGACTCTGTATCTACAGGAGAGTTTGGCCATCTATTGGACGAAAACATCGGAGCCAAGTTTGGTAGTACCGGCGTGAATGCGGTGTTCAACAAAGATACCGCAAGTCTCAGACAGCTCCGATGGGAGGTCATCGTGATGACTGGCTACACAGTAGAGAGCTGAAAAGCATCATCAGGACAAAAGAAAACTGCCAAGAAGTTGAAAACCACTCAGAACACCGCAAGGCGAAGGCAGTGAGGAGAATCCAAGTTAAGGTCCCACCTACTCCTACCTTTGCTATCCAAACATTTTCTGTTTTTCATCTTGCTGTCGCAGTCTGACTCCATACATTCTAGACTGTTCGATGGATGTGTAATAAATAAATAAATAAATAAATAATTTTTAAAAATAGAGCTGGGAGTGTAGCTCACAGATACAATGCCCCTGGATTCAATCTTCAATACCACAAGAAAAAAAAAAAACCTAAAAAATCCAGCTACTTGAGATGCCCAGACAAGAGAATCACTCATTCAAGCCCAACCTTAACAACAGAAGAAGACTTCATTTAAAAAAACAAAAACAAAAAAACAAAAAACAAAAAAACCAGCCAGGCATGGCGGCACACGCTTGTAATCCCAATATTTGGGAGGCTGAGACAGGAGCACGGTTTGTGGCCAGCCTCAGCTACTTAGTGAGGTCCTTTGCAACTTAGTGAGACCCTGTTTCAAAATAAAGAAAAAAAAAATAGGGCCGGGGGTGTATCTTGGAGGTAAAATGCCCCTGAGTCTCATCCCCAGTACTGCAATAAACCAACCAACCAACAAACTAACTAACAACAGCTGGGCATGGTGGCACATGGCATACACTTGTAATCTCAGCATTTTGGAGGCTGAGACAGGAGGATCGCGGCTCACAGACAGCCTCAGCTACTTAGTGAGGCCCTCTGCAACTCATTGAGACCCTGTTTCAAAATAAAGAATAAAAACAGGGCTGGGGGTGTCGCTAGGAAGTAGAGTGCTCCTGGGTTCCATCTCCCCAGTACTGAAAAAAATAAATAATCTGAGAGATGATGCCAAGCGTAGTGATGCCTGGAATCCCAGCACGTAGGAGGCTGAGACCAGATTAAGGTTCAAAGGCCGCCTTGGTTCTTCTTTTATTTATTTATTTATTTTATTTTTTTTGAAGGTACAAAGAAGTTTATTAAAAGATAGAAATACAGAGGATAGGTACGGCTCCATACTAGACTGGCATAGAGGGACGACTCGAATGCGTACACCCTTGGTTCTTCTTTTAAAGAGCATGATTGAAGCTGGGCGTGGTAGCACATGCCTGTAATCCCAGTACTTGAGAGGCTGAGAAAGAAGGATCACAGGTTCGAGGACGGCCTCAGAAATTTAGTGAAATCCTGTTTTGAAATACAAAAATAAAATAGGGTTGGGGGTACAGTCAGGGGGTAGAAGATCCCTGTATTCCATCACCAGTGCCACCACTGCTACAACCACCACAATTGCGTGTACACACACACACACACACACACACACACACGATTGCATTTCTATTTTCTATCCTTTGTGTTACTAGAAAATGAACCTTGAACCCAAGAGCATTCTACCTCTGAATTTTACCTCCAGCCCTTTTTAAAATTGTTTTTGTTGAGAAACAGAGTCTGAGAGTAGAGATCTGAGAGTCTCTACGCTGCTGAGGCTGCCCTCAAACTTGTTATCCTCCTGTCTCAGCCTCCAAATATTGGAATTATAGGCATGCATCTCCATGACCAGGCTGATTGCCCGTTACTGTTATTGTAAGGTCTGTACTCAGACACTGCACACACCACTTCCTTGCTATTCCATTGCTGGCAACGTAGAAGCAGGGCACTACACAATGGTATCGACTCGTGGTGGGGGGCACCATGTCTTGGCTGGGGATGTAGGTCAGAGGTAGAACGCCCCTGAGTTAAGTTCCCAGAACCGAAAAAAGAAAAAAGAAAAAGAAAAAGAAAAAAAAGAAAGAAGACGATATTGCTTTCTTCTCTTTTTTCTTTTTGGTACTGGGGACTGAACACCGGGGGGGACTTCTACCTCAAGCTATACCCCAGCCCTATTGTTTTCTTTTCTTTATTTCTTCTTTTGTGTGTGTGTGTGTGTGTGTGTGTGTGTGTGTGTGTGTGTTACTGGAGATTGAACCCAGGGGCATTCTACCTTTGAGCTACATCCCTATCCCTATTATTTATTTAGGGTGGTACTGGGGTGGAGCCCAGGGGCTTTTCTACCTCCGGGCTACACTCCCAGACCTTTTTTCTATTTTATTTGGAAACAGGGTCTCACTAAGTTGCTGAGAGCCTCACTTAGTAGCTGAGGCTGGCTTTGAACCTGTGCGATCCTCCTGGCTCAGCCTCCCAAGCGCGGGGAGTACAAGTGTGCGCCACCACGCCCGGCTCTGTGTTTTATTCTTTATTTTGGAAAAGGGTCTCACTGAGTTGCAAAGGGCTTCACTAAGTAGCTGAGCTGGCTGCGAATCATGATCCTCCTGTCTCAGCCTCCCAAATGCTGAGATTACAAGCGTGCACCACCACACCCGACTCCCCATTTTTTATTCTTTATTTTGAAACAGGGTCTCACTAAGTTGCGGAGGGCCTCACTAAGTAGCCGAGGCTGTCCGTGAACGGCAATCCTCCTGTCTCAGCCTCCCGAATGCTGGGATTACAAGCGTGCGCCACGACACCCTGCAGGATGTTTCTTTCTTTGTACGTTTTGCCCATGAATTGCAAGTAAGAGAAGAGCTGGGTCAGCTGAGACCTTCAGGGACCAGTCTTTCAACAGCAATTTGTCACCAGGCTTCCAGGAAGACAGAAATGTAGTTCACCAGGTAGCCACATGTCTAACTGCTATATTTCTGTGGGAAGGGGGACAAGAGGATCAGGTGGATAACTTGTACTCATTGCAAGTACATCAAAATTTAAAATTTCTCGCCAGGCATGGAAGCACATGCTTGTAATCCCAGTATTTGGGAGGCTGAAACGAGAGGATCACGGTTTGTGGACAGCCTCAGCTACTTAGTGAGGCCCTTTGCAACTCAGTGAGATACTGTTTCTTTCTTGCTTGCTTGCTTGCTTGGGTTCTTGTGCTAGGAATTGAAGCCAGGGGTATTCTATCACCAAGCTACACCCCCAAACCTTTTTCAAAAAAATTTTTTTTTTTTTTGAAACAGGGTCTCATTAAGTTCCTGATCAGCTCACTGAGTTTCCGAGGCTGGCTTTGAACCTGTGATCCTTCTGTCTCAGCCTTCCAAGTACTGGCATTGCAGGCACGCACCATCGCACCTAGCTGTGTATTCTTTCTTAGAAAAAGCCTGCTGTGGTTGTCCATGCTTGTAATCCCAGTACTTAAGAGGTTGAGAGAATGGCAGGTTTGAAGCTAGCCGCAGCAACTTAGTGAGATCCTGTTTCAAATTAAAAAAGAAGGAAAAAAAAAAAAAAAAAAAGAGAGCTGGGCCTGGTGGCTTATGCTTGTAATCCCAATACTTGGGAGGCTGAGTCAGGAGGATTGTAGGTTTGTGGCCACCCTCAGCTATTAGTGAGGCCCTCTGCAACTTAGTGAGACCCTGTTTCAAAATAAAGAATAAGCCAGGCGTGGTGGTGCAAGTTTATAATCCCCGTGCTTGGGAGGCGGAGACAGGAGGATCGCGCAGGTTCGAAGCCAGCCGCGCTGGTGTAAGAGACTCTGTTTCAAAAATATAAAATAGGTCTGGGAGTTTAGCCCGGAGGTAGAAGGGCTTCCAGGAACCCCAGTACCACACACACACAAAAAAAAAAGAATAAAAAAATAGGGTTGGGGGTGTAGCTTGGAGATAGAATGCCCCTGGGTTCAATCTCCAGTAACACACTCACACACACACACTCACACACACACACACACACACACACACACACACACACACATATATGTGTGTGTGTAAAGTAAAATAGGTCTAGGGGTATAGCCCAGAGGTAGAAGGTGTCTGAGTTTCATCCCCTATAACACACATACACATAAACACACAAATAATAATAATAATAATAATAATAATAATAATAATAATAAATAATAATAATAAATAAATAATAAAAGAAAAAGCATCCCTAATGTAATTTATAGCTGAGCATGCAGCCATCTAGAATAGAGACTGTATCTTTAAATATCTTGCAAGTCAGTGTGACTATGCAACTAAATTCTAACAGTTTTTTGTTTTTTGTTTTTTGTTTTTTTTGCGGTCCTGGGAATGGAACCCAAGGGTATGGTGACTCTGAGCTTCACCCTCGGCCCTATTTTTCATCCTTTATTTTGAAACAGGGTCTCACTGAATTGCAAAGGGCCTCACTAAGGAGTATTGAGGCTGGCCTTAAACCTCAGTCCTCCTTTTTCAGCCTCCTGAATGCTGGGATTACAAGCGTGCGCCACCATGGCTGTCTTAGGCAAGTTCTTATATACAGTGTCTACTCCGAAGACATTCTTGGGCCTGGAGACGTAGCTCGGCGCTTTCCTGGCACGCAGAAGTCCCTGGGCTTGATTCTTGCACTATGAGAAAAAAAACGTTCACATATTTGCACCAGGGGCATAGTCAGGGATTCACAGTATCACTGTAATAGCAAATAGAGGAAGTATTTGTCACTCAACAGGGGAATGAATATATACATTGTGGTTTATACCTACAGTAGAATATCATATAATATCTAAAAATTAATGAACTGTGTCTAAATGATTATCATAGATCTCAGATATAATATGAAAACATAAGTTGCAGGATGATTTATGCAGAGTGATATATTTATGTAATAATGTAAATCATAAAACAGTAGTGAGCATGTAGTGAAAAGACGAAACAGTCATCGCCAGGCACGGGGTTGCAAGTCAGGACCTGGGAGTCGGAGTCTGAGATAGGAGGATCACATGATCGAGGCCAGCCTTAGACTCAGAACAACCCTTGGCAATCTAGCAAGACCTTGCTTCAAAATAAAAATAAAAAGGGCTGGGGGTGTATCTCAGAGGTAGTACTATGCAAAGACAAATAAAAAAAGAAAAGAAAAATACCCCTAAAGACAGGCGTGGTGGCACTCGCTTGTAATCCCAGCATTTGGGAGGCTGAGACGGGAGGATAGGATCGTGGTTTGCTGACAGCCTCAGCTACTTAGTGAAGCCCTTTGCAACTCAGTGAGACTCTGTTTCCAAAAAAAAAAAAAAAAAAAGAAAAGAAAAGAAAAGAAAAGAAAAGAAAAGAAAGAAAAAATAAGGCTGGGGGTGTAGCTCAGAGGTATAATACCTCTGGGTTCCATCCCTAGTACTGCAAGAAAAAAAAAAAAAAGACCCTGTTTCAAAGTAAAGGATAAAATAGGGCTGGGGGTGTAGCTTAGAGATAGAGTGCCCCTGGGTTCAGTGTCCAGTCCCCCCCCCCCAAAGAACATCCTCTAGTGTAACTATATTAGAATTATCAGTACTTATAATATCTAATTCAATATTGAAATTTCTCCAATTGGTTCAACAAATATGTGTGTGTGGCACTGGGATTGAATCCAAGAGTGCTCAACCTGTTAGCTACACCTCCGGCCCTATTTTTATTTTTGTTTTTCAGTGGGTCTAGGGATGGAACCCAGAGGCATTTGACCTCTGAGTTACACCCCCTGCCCAATTTTTTATTCTTTATTAAACAGAGTCTCACTTAGTTGCAAAGGACCTCACTAAGTAGCTGAGGCTGTCTGTAAACTGCTATCCTCCAATCTCAGCCTCCCAAATGCTGGGATTACAAGCGTGAGCCATCAGGTCAGGCTCCCTATTTTAATTTTGAAACAATGTCTGGCCAGGTTTATGCAAGCCTCACTATATACTGAGGCCAGCCTTCAACCTGCAATCTTCCTGTCTCAGTCTTCCAAGCACTGAGATTATGGGTATGTGCCAACACAGCTGGTTTTTGTTGTTATTGTTGCTGTTTGTATTTTTGCAGTCCTGGGGATCAAATCCAGGGCCTTGTATATACAAGGCAAATACTCTGCCACTGAACTAAAATCTCAAACGAACAAATATCTTTAATATTTTTTGTTTGTTTTTGTGGTGCTGGGGATTGAACCCAGAGGCATTCTGCCTCCGACCTACACCTCCAGACACATTTTATTTTGTATTTGGAAACAAGGTCTCCTTAAGTTGCTGAGGCTGGATCTGAACCTCTTGTCTCAGCCTCCTAGGTGCTCGGATTACAGATGCGGCACCAGATGTGCGCCACCAGCTCGGCTCAGTATCTTTTCCCTTACAGATGTCGTCAGTTTCTATATTGTTATATCTTTGGTCTTTTTTGACCTGGACTGGTTCTTCATCTTTTTTTTCTTTTTCTTTTTGTTACATTCACGTGTGTGTGTGTGTGTGTGTGTGTGTGTGTGTGTGTGTGTGTGTGTGTGTTACTGGTTAAGTAGTTATATCTATATGTTATAGTTAGAAATAAAACTTCCCCTAAAGAGCTTATTTGTTAATATTCAGAGTTTTGTTTTGTTTTGTTTTTGTACTGGGGATGGAACCCAGGGACATTCTACCTCTAAGCTACACCCCCAGTCCTATGTTTTTGTTCTTTATTAAGAAACAAGGTCTGACTAAGTTGCAGAGGCCTCACTAAGTAGCTGAGGCTGTCTGCGAACCTGTGATCCTCCTGTCTCAGCCTCCCAAGTACTAGGATTACAAGCCTGTGCCACCACACCCAGCTTCATGTTCAGGGTTGATTTAGTGGAGCTGAGGTAGGAAAGAAGAAATAAAATGTTAGGCTGGAAGGAGACAAACTAGGAAGGAAAGGGAAAATATAGTTTTAAAATCTAAGAACTTAGACGGGTTCGCGGCCAGCCTCAGCTACTTAGTGAGGCCCTCTGCAACTTAGTGAGACCTTGTTTCTTACTGAGGGTTCAAAGAAAGGAAACTGGTCACTCCCTCCCCTGCCTGCATCCCTGCCCCCCCCCTTGGACATCCCCTATAAAAAGGACTGCAAAGGAAGACCCCCCAAGCGCTTTCTTCCTCCTGAGATGGCCCGGAACCTCCCTTGAACGTGTATCCTTTCTTTCTTTCTTTCTTTCTCTTTCTTTCTTTCTTTCTTTCTTTCTTTCTTTCTTTCTTTCTTTCGTGGGTCTGGGGATGGAACCCAGGGGCATTCCACCTCTGAGCTACACCCCCTGCCCTATTTTTTATTCTTTATTTTGAAACAGGGTCTCACTGAGTTGCAAAAGGCCTCACTAAGTAGCTGAGACTGATAACTGAGATTCTCCGGTCTCAGCCTTCAGAATGCTGGATTACAAGTGTGCGCCACCACGCCTGGCCTTTCACTTTTTCTTTCTTCTTTCTTCTCTTTCTCCCTCCCTCCCTCCCTCCCTCCCTCCCTCCCTCCCTCCCTCCCTCCCTTCCTTCCTTCCTTCCTTCCTTCCTTCCTTTCTTTCTTTCCTTTCTTTTTGGTACTAGGGATGGAACCCAGGTGCATTCTACCTCCCAGCTACACGCCCTGTCCTATTTTTATTTATTTATTTTTTTTGCGGGTTTGGGAATGGAACCCAGGGGCATTCAGCCTCCGAGCTACACCCCCTGCCCTACTTTTTATTCTTTATTTTGAAACCGGGTCTCACTGAGTTGCCAAGGGCCTCACTAAGTAGCTGAGGCTGTCCGCGAACTGCAATCCACCAGTCTCAGCCTCCGAATGCTGGGATTACAAGGGTGAGCCACCATACCTGGCTATCCTTCACTTTTTTTTTTTTTTTGGTGGTACAGGGGTTCCTGGAAACCCTTCTACTTCCGGGCTACACCCCCAGACCTATTTTTTAAATATTTTTATTTGGAAACAGGGCCTCTTAAGCCAGCGAGGCTGACTTCGAACCTGCGCGATCCTCCTGTCTCCGCCTCCCAAGCGCAGGGATTACAAGCGTGCGCCACCACGCCGCCCGGCCGGCTATCCTTCACTTTTTCTAAATTAACCTCTGTCTTTGTCTGACTGGTGCTTGCTGAAGTTCTTTTCTGCCGCAGGAGCCAAGGACCCCACCGAGCCTGAGTTCCTGAGGCGAGCAGGGACCCTTCACCCCCTGACAGTCGTGAGTTTTGTGACCCCAGCAGAGGGCAAGTCGTTACGATCATATCCTCCACCCAATGATCAAACAGTTCAGTTGTCTTATTTGCTGCATGCCGAGCCAGGTACATAGGCTTAAGATCAGAAGACGCCTCTGTGCCGGTTTATGGCTCTCAAGTGTGGGGGTTTTGCCCTTTTGTGCACACTCACAATGGCTGAAGACACTTTGGGTTGTCACCACTCAGGATCATGTTGCTGGCATCTTGTGGGCAGAGACCTGGGCCACCATAGCCTCTTCTTTTTTTTTTTTTTCTTCAGTACTGGGGATGGAACCCAGAGGCATTCTACCTCCAAGCGACACCCCCAGCTCTGTTTTTATTCTTTATTTTGAAACAGGGTCTCACTGAGTTGCAGAGGGCCTCACTGAGTAAGTAGCTGAGGCTGTCCGCGAACCGCGATCCTCCTGTCTCAGCCTCCCAAATGCTGGGATTACAAGCATGTGCCCAGCTCACATTAGCATCTTACAGTATATGGGGCCCCGGGCACAGCAAAGGAGTAACCGGCCCAGAATGTCAATCATACTGTTGCCGAGAAACCTTTAAACTTTCCTCTCACACCATTCGTTGACCTTTTTGGAGATACTTGCAACATTTTTTAGTTGATCTCTGGCAATGGTAGAAAGCAAGCAGGTGTTAGAGTCCATCAAATTTTCCCATGCTTGAAAGGCTGAGACAGGAGGAACCCAGGTCTGAGGACAGCCTAAGCAACTTAGTGAGGCTGTCTACAATGCCAGAAGACCCTTTTTCAATATGAAATAATAAGCCAGGCGTGGTGGCACATGCTCAACAACCCCAGCATTTGGGAGGCTGAGACTGGAGGATCATGGTTCGCAGACAGCCTCAGCTACTTAGTGAGGCTCTCTGCAACTCAGTGAGACCCTGTTTCCAAATAAAGAATTAAAAAAATAGGGATGGGGCTGCAGCTTGGAGGTAGAATGCCCCTGGGTTCCATCCCTAGGACAATAATAATAATAATAATAATAATAATAATAATAAATAATAAAATAGGGCTGGGGGTATAGCTCAGAGTTAGAATGCCCCATTCCCAGTACCACCAAATAATTAAATAAATAAATAAATAAATTAATTAATTAATAAAATTTCCCATGATTCAAATCAAGCTGATTTTTCTATCCATCTGTTCTTTTTTTGGGGTGGGGAATTGAGGAATGAGTATTGAACCCAGGGGCATTCTACCTCTGAGCTACCCTCCCAGCCATATTTTACTTTATTTTTCGTTCTGAAACAGGCTTTCACTGGATTGCTGAAAGTCTTACTAAATTACTGAGGCTGGTCTTGAACCTGTGATCCTCCTGTCTCAGCCTCTCAAGTACTGGGATTACAGGTGTTTACCATCACACTCAGCCTAAAATAAAAATTTTGTAAAACAAAACAAATCGAAAACACTGAGTTACTATGCCTAGCATTTTGGTCTGCTTTTCGGTTTCTAGGCAAGTTTGGAATGTCCTCTTAAAAGCCCCAGAGCCAAAGAAGAGAAGATGAAGATATACCACGCCAAGTTAAGAATTCACTGTTGGAAGAACGGCCCGGAGAGGGGCACCAGGGTTCAGGCCGGGGCGGAGGAGAGCAAGGGGCACTTCCAGCGCCCACCTGTAAGTGATTAATGACTTTGAAGCGGCTGCCGTGGGCGGCACTGGTGCGTCTGAGCTTCGTGGATTCCGAGGCTGGCCTGGCTTCTGGGGCTGTGCATATCTTCAAGCGGAATCGGAGATCAAACAGCAGAATCTATGGCTGGGGAATATCATGTAACCTTTCTACGTGTGGTGGGAACCAGGGTATGAGAACCGGTGCCTGGGTAGCTGCACTCTCTGTGCTTAACTCAGAGAGACTTGATCGCTCTCCTAACTTTTAAAATAGCAACCTCAGAAAGTAATGTCCAGAGACTCAAGAATATATATGTTTTATTTTTAAATATTACATATATGCTTATGTATATATATATATATATATAACATATATACATATATATGGCAGGGGTAACATTTTTATACATTTTTGGGGTTCATAAATCTATTAGAATATCAGAATGGAATTACTTTATTTTCCTTCTACTTGTCATTGGATACCTAGTATGGCCTCTGCTTGTTTTATGTTTTTTGTTTGTTTGTTTGTTTTAGTGGTACTGGGGGTGGAACCCAGGGGCTGTTCTACCTCCGGCTATACTCCCAGACATATTTTATTCTTTATTTAGAAACAGGGTCTCACTAAGTTGCTGAGAGCCTCACTAAGTAGCTGAGGCTGGCTTCGAACCTGTACGGTCCTCCTGTCTCAGCCTCCCAAGTGCTGGGATTACAAGCGTTCGCCACCACGCCTGGCCCTTGTTTTATGTTTTTGAACAAATGAATGCTTATACTTTATTTATTTATTTACTTATTTTTGCAGTACTGGGGATGAAACCCAGGGGCATTCTACCTCTGAGCTACACCCCCAGCCCTATTTTTTATTCTTTATATTGAAACGGTCTTACTGAGTTGCAAAGGGCCTCACTAAGTAGCTGAGGCTGTCCGAGAACCGCGATCCTCCTGTCTCAGCCTCCCAAATGCTGGGATTGCAAGCATGCGCCACCACGTTCGGCTTTTATTTATACTTTATAAAAACAGAATCACAAGTCTAATGTTCTGTACTAGAGAGGTAACACATGAATGCATCTAGCAACTATAGTTTTACTTTTAGAGGAAGCAGCAAAATATATGTCTGTGCATTTATTTATTTACTTATTTATTTTTGTATTGGGGATTGAACCCAGGGATATTTTTCCGCTAACTTGCACCCCAGTGCTTTTTTGGGGTGTGTGTGTGTGTGTGTGTGTGTGTGTGTGTGTGTGTGTATTGTGGTAAGGGAATTGAACCCAGGGGCATTCTAACTCCAAGCTATCTACACCTCCAGCCCCCCCTTTATTTTTAAACTTTATTTTTAATTTCTTTTTCCAGTGATACTATGGATTGAACCTAGAGGCATTCTACTTTTGAGGTACACTGCCAGCCCAATTTGATTTCTTATTTGAAAACAGAGTTTCACTAGGTTGCTGAGAGCCTCACTAAGTTGCTCTGGCTGACTTCAAACCTGCCATCTTCCTGTCTCAGCCTCTGTAAGTACTGGGATCACAAGTGTGCGCCACCCTGCCCAGCTGCTCTATTTTTTTGGTCTGAAACAAAGTCTTTCTAGGTTGCTGAGATTGGCATCGAACCTGTGATCCTCCTATCTCAGCCTCCCAAGTACTGGGATTACAGGTCTGTGCCACCATGCCCAGCTCACCCCAACTCTTTTTTTTATATTTACTATTTTGGAACAGGGTCTTGCTAAGTTGCTGAGGCATATACCACCAGGCCCAGTTGCAATTTATTTTTCTTAATAAAAAAAACCTTTTTATCCGGGCATGGTGGCGCACACTTGTAATCCCAGTACTTGGGAGGCTGAGACAGGAGGATCACAGAGGTTCGAAGCCAGCCTAAGCAACTTAGTGAGACCCTGTTTCCAAATAAAGTATAAAATACGTCTGGGAGTATAGCCTGGAGGTAGAGAAGCCCCTGGGTTCTACCCCAGTATACAACAAACAAACAAAAAACAAAAAAAAGGAACAAAACTTTTTATTTGGAAATAATTCTAAAATTACAGAAAAAATCACAAGAGTGGTGCAAAAACCATTTGTTTACCTTTTATCCAGATTCACCCACTGTTATCATTTTATCCTATTTACTTCATTATAGAAAGAGAGATTGATTCTCTTAATAGCCTAAACTACTTAGGAATAAACTGTATCCATCATGGTTCCTCGCCTTCAGAGACTGTATCAGGTCTGTCCTCAGAAAAATGGTGTTCTTTTCTGTAACCGAGGACGGTCATCAGTCTCAGGAAATTTAACATTGAAACAATACTTAGAAAATCTTACCACCCGCACTGTTTTGTCAGCTCAACGTCCATTGTAGCCTGTGATTTTTTCCTCCACTAGAGGCTGCAGTGCGCGTCTCCCATTCAGCTGTTATGTGTCTTAAGTCTCTTCCACCCAGAACAGTCCCTCAGCCCTTGTTTGTACTCTCTGACAATATTTTTGTGGTCTTTTGCTTATGGTCCTGAGGATTGAGCCCAGCAGCATTCTATTTCTGAGTTACACCCTCAGACCTTTTTTATTTATTTATTTATTTATTTATTTATTTATTTTTGCAGTACTGGGGATGGAACCCAGGGGCGTTCTATCTCTGAGCTACACCCCCAGTCTTATTTTTTATTCTTTATTTTGAAACAGGGTCTCACTGAGTTGCAAAGGGTCTCACTAAGTAGCTGAGGCTGTCCACGAACCGCGATCCTCCTGTCTCAGCCTCCCGAGTGCTGGGATGACAAGCATGCGCCACCACGCCCTGCTTTTATTTTTTGTCTGGAAAGAGGATATTCCTAGATTGTGGAGTAGTCTCACTACATTGATGAGGCTGTCCTCAAACCTGTGATTCTCCTGTCTCAGTTTCCCAAGTCCTGGGATTACAGGTAGGTATGTATCACCATTCATTATTTATGAAAATATTCTTGAAGACTACAGTGTGTGTGTGTGTTACTAGAGATTGAACCTAGGAACATTCTACCTCCCAGCTATACCCCAAGGCCTTTTTAGTTTTGTTCTGAAACAGGGTCCTGCTAAGTTGCTGAGAGCTTCACTACAGTTCTCAGGCTGGCTGCAAGCCACCATTCTCCTGTCTCAGTCTGCCAAGCACTGGGATGACAAGTGTGCACTATCATGCTGACTTTTTATTTTTATTTATTTATTTATTTCTTACTGGGGATTGAACCCAGGAACATTCTACCTCTGAGATACTCTCCCTACCCTATTTTATTTTATTTTTTAAATTTTGAAACAGGATCTCATTACGTTTCTGAGGGCCTCCCTAAATTGCCAATGCTGGCTTCAAACCTGTGTCCTCCTATCTCGGTCTCCCAAGTACCAGAGTTACAGGTGTGCAGTAGCACACCTGGCTAAGTATCACATCTTAAGGTGCATGCAATCGATTTGTCTCTCACGGTGATATTACTTTTGGTAATTCCGCCAAATGTGCCGTTTCTTCACTGTAGGGATAAGGATCTCTTTGAGGGAGATGCTGGTGGGCTGAGTACTGCTTTCCTCTAAGGAGAGAAGCAGGACTCTGGTTTCCTCTCATCTTAAGTCAGTGGAGAGAGGCTTCTATGCCAACACTCAGAATGCTTTAGGTGGCCCTCAACCGACCGGCTGGCAGTTCACCGCTGTCTAATTCCTTTTCAGATAATCTGGAGCAAAGGAAGGGGCTGGCTTTCTGTTTGGAGGCGGACCCAAGGAGAGTTACAAGTCAAGGGGAATTAGCCCGTTTCCCCAGAATTTGTCAGGCCATGAGTGTTTCCCATGGACCAGATGTGCAGGAGAGCTGCTCGGGTCCTTCCATCATCAGATTCAAAGAGCACCTGAAGGGCGAACAGACCTTGCAGGGGAGACACGAGCAGAGGCTGGTGACGGCCAGCACTTAGGAGCGGAGAAGGTAGCGGATGAAGCGTACATGTCAGGTCCAGGGCGCTGCAGGTGAGTCCGGCAGGTGACTTGGGTGGGTGTGGGCTGTCTTAGGACATATGTTCTAAGAACCTATGAAGGGCTCCCGAAGAACCTGGTTTCAAGATCTGCCCCCAACTCCAACTCTTTTTATTTTATTATTATTATTAATTATTATTATTATTATTATTATTATTATTATTTGCAGTACTGGGGATAAAACCCAGCTGCATTCGACCTCCAAGCTACACCCCCTGTCCTATTTTTTTTTTTTTTTTTGGTGGTGGTACTGGGGTTTCTGGAAGCCCTTCTACCTCCAGGCTACACTCCCAGACCTATTTTATATTTTTATTTGTTAACAGGGTCTCTTAAGCCAGCGCGGATGGCTTCAAACCTTTGCGATCCTCCTGTCTCCACCTCCCAAGCATGGGGATTACAAGTGTGCACCACCACGCCCGGCCTCCCCTGTCCTATTTTTTATTCTTTTCTTTTTTCTTTTTGGTGGGTTTGGGGATTAAACCCAGGAGCATTTGACCTCTGAGCTATACCCCCTGCCCTATTTTTTATTCTTTATTTTGAAACAGGGTCTCACTAAGTTGCAGAGGGCCTCACTAAGTAGCTGAGGCTGTCCGAGAACCGCGATCCTCCGGTCTCAGCCTTTCGAATGCTGGGATTACAAGCGTGTGCCATCACACCTGGTTTTTTATTCTTTATTTTGAAAGGGGTCTCACTAAGTTGCAGAGGGCCTCACTAAGTAGCTGAGGCAGTCCATGAACCATGATCCTCTGGTCTCAGCCTCCCAAATGCTGGGATTATAAGCGTGTGCCACCACACCTGAAACGGGGGCTTACTAAATTGCTGAGGCTGACCTTAGACTTGAAATCCTCCTGCTCCAGCCTCCACGTACTGGGATTACAGATGTGTGCCACCACACCTGGCTCCATGACTTCACATTCTTTTCTTTTTTTCTTTTTTGTACTGAAGATTGAACCTAAGGGTATTTTACCTCAGAGCTACAGCCCCAGCCCTAATTTTTTTGTTTATTTTTTGTTTTTGTTTGAAAACAAGGTCTCAATAAGTTGCAGAGGGCCTCACTAAATTGCTGAGGCTGGCCATGAACTTGTGATTCTCTTGTCTCAGCCTCCCAAGTACTGGGGTTACAAGTGTACATCACCATGCCCAGCTGCATGGGTTGTTTGAAGGATATTTTAGCAAGGCTAGTCACATTTGTTGATAAAACCGAGTATGTCAATTCCACCTTTGTGCATCTAGAGTAGTCAAATTTATAGAGACAGAAGGTAGCATGGTGGTTGCCAGGGGCTGGAGGGAGGGCAGAAAGGGAGTTAATGTTTAATGAATAGCTTCAGTTTAGGCTGAGACTGAAGGATTGCAGGTTCAAGGCCAGCCTCAGCTACTTAGTGAGGCCCTCTGGAACTTAGTGAGACCCTGTTTTGAAATAAAAAATAGAAGCTGGGTGCGGTGGCGCACGCTTGTCATCCCAGCATTTGGGAGGCTGAGACAGGAGGATCTGCAGGTCCGCAGCCAGTCTCAGCTACTCAGCGAGGCTCTCTGCAGCTTTGTGAAACCCTGTCTCAAAATAAAGAATAAAAATTAGGGCCGGGGGTGTAGTTGGGAGGTAGTATACCCCTGGGTTCCATCCAGTACCCCCCCCCCCACACACACAATTTGGGTTTCCTTGGAGTGCACACAATTCAATACTTCATACTTCAGGGCACTAAATCGCATTCTCTAGCTCAATTTTAAACTCTTGTAGAAAAGAGATCAACGCTTCTATATTTCTGTTACGCCAAGTCAACAGAACAGCTCAATACATCTGTACTGAAGACAGCTCTCTGGGACTAGTTGCTGAAGCTGGCCTCAAATGCCCTGCTCTCCTGTCTCAGCCTCCTAAGTACTAGCATCACAGGCACATTGCACCTTGCCTGGCTGATTAATTAGTAAAGGTAAATGTGTAAATTTGTAGTGATGAATTCTTTTTTGATGGTACTGGGATTGAGTTTCACCTCCAGCCTCTGAACTACACCTCCAGCCTTTTTTATTTATTACTTTTGTTTTGAAACAGGTCTCACTAGGTTAATAACAACTTAGTCTCAACCTCCTAAATATTGAGATTACAGGTGTGTGCCATCACTCTTGGCTTGATGAATTAACTTATTAGTAGGGATCTGTATTAGCAAACAAGAGTTTGGCTAGTTGAAGTAGAAATGGAATTTATTAAAAAAAAAAAAGGTTAGCTTCACAAGATCTTCAAAGGGCCTAAGAATGAACTGTTGCTGAGGCTGGCTACTGTATCCAACTTCTTTTCTTTTCTTTTTTAAATTGAATCAGGGTCTCGCTGAGCTGTGGAGTTTGGCCTCGAATCTGCAATTCTCCTGTCTCAGCCTCTCAACGACTGTGATTACAGGTGTGGGCCACTACATTTGCTTAAATGTGTTTTTATTTTATTTTTGTGGTATTAGGGGTGGAACTCAGGGTCTTTTCTACCTCTGGACTATACTCCCAGACCCATTTTATATTTTATTTAGAAACAGGATCTCACTAAGTTGCTGAGAGCTTCACTAAGTAGCTGAGGCTGGCTTCAAACCTGTGCGATACTCCTGTCTCATCCTCCCAAGCGCTGGGATTCCAAGCGTACGCCACCACGCCCGGCTATACGTTTATTTTATTTTATTTTATTTTTATTTATTTTTTTGTGTGTGGTACTGGGAGTAGAACCCAGAGGCTTTCTACCTCCGGGCTATACTCCCAGACCTTTTTTTATATTTTATTTGGAAACAGGGTCTCGTTAAGTTGCTGAAAGCCTCACTAAGTAGCTGAGGCTGGCTTTGAACCCGTGCGATCCTCCTGTCTCAGCCTCCCAAGCGCTGGGATTCCAAGCGTGTGCCACCACGCCCGGCTATACATGTATTTAAATTGACACACAGTGACTGTGTGCACTTATGGAGCCAGTGTGGTGTCAACGTGTGTGTACCAGGTATAATGATCGAACAGGGTAATTGTCGTAGCTACGCCTCAGACATATATCATTTCTGAATATTCAAAATATTGTTATCTATTTGAAGTATTCAATTAATTGTTTCTAACCACAGCTATCTTAGTGTTTATCTTATCACGCTGTGCAAGAAGTAAAAGAGAGATGTTGTGTTGCGCCACACAGCTATCACAAGCATGTGGATTGGCTCGGGCTCTGGGACAGAGCTGGAACTGTACCCGAACCACTCCAGGCTGAGTCTGTCTGGCCTTGCTTTGATAAGGCCCCAGAGATAAGAATGTTGTGAGAGCCAGGCGTGGTGGTGCAAGCACGCTTGTCATCCCAGCATTCGGGAGGCTGAGACAGGAGGATTGTGGTTCGCGGCCAGCCTCAGCTACTTAGTGAGGCCCTCTGCAACTCAGTGAGACCCTGCTTCAAAATAAAGAATAAAAAATAGGGCTGGGGGTGGAGTTTGGAGGTAGAATGCCCCTGGATTCCATTCCTTTACCACACACACTCACACACACACACACACACACACACACACACACACACGGACTTTGTGAGGTTTTCTTTTTTACTTTTATTTATTTTTGTCATATTGGGATTGGAACCCAGGGTGTCATGCATACTACTTCCAACCCATTTACTATTTGTTATTGTTATTATTATCTATTTTGAAACAGGATCTTTTTTTTTTCTGGTCTGGGGATGGAACCCAGGGGCATTCTACCTCCAAGCTACACCCCCAGCCCTATTTATTTTTAATCTTTATTTCAAAACAGGGTCTCACTGAGTTGCAGAGGGCCTAAGTAGTTGAGGCTGTCCGCGAACCGTGGTCGTCCTGTCTCAGCCTCCCAAATGCTGGGATTACAAGCGTGTGTCATCACACCATCATCAACACACCCGGCTGAAACAGGATCTTGCTACAGTGCTGAGACTGGCCTCAAACCTGTGATCATCCTGCTTTAGCCTCCCAAGAACTGGCATTATAGACCTGCACCACTGTGCCCAGCTACATATTTTTTTCTGACAAAATTTTAAGCAGTGTTCTAATTTAGTGATATTAATAGTAAAAAGAATCATCACATTTTGATTTGGAAGAGTTCTTCATTGTCAAAATTTATGAATTATGGAATTTGATATTATGAATTTCTTTATCCCATTTTTAGAGAAAAAGAGACTAATTTGCTTTTTTTTTCATAGCACTGGGGATTGAATTCAGGAGCATCCTACTACTGAGCTGTATCTCCAACCCTTTTTGTTATTTTTTATTTTGAAACAGGGTCTCACTAAATCTTAACTCTTAATTTTTTGCTTTCTATTGTATATACCAGTCTCTTTCAGTCTTCTTAATTTTCTTTCTTTTTTTTTTTGTGGTACTGGGATTGAGCTCAGGGGCATTCTCCCACTGAGCTAGACCCCTGGTCCTATTTTTGTTTGAAACAGGGTCTCACTAAGTTGACGAGAGTCTCACCCTTTGCTGAGGCTGCCCTCCAACCTGCAATCCTGTCTCTCCACATACTGGGATTACAAGTGTGTGCCACCACGTCTGGCCCTTTTCCCTCTACTAATATTGAATTAGTCTGGGAAGACCAACTGCTCTAATAATCCTCAAAATTCAGTGGCTTAAGAAAAACAGTGTGTTTTTGTTCAAGTCACAGTTCAGAGAAGGAAGGCAAGAAGGAGTTCCCTGCTTAGCCAGAGCCCCAGCCTCCTGGTATCTACCGTTCTGGGAATCTTGGCAGCGGAGAGGGGGAGCAGAGAGCAAGGGGGATGGTGTGGAGGTCTGATGAGTCAGACCTAGCAGCTGATGTATTTTATGTCTACACGCACTATGCCTGCCAGGACTCGGGTATCTTACCACATCTACCTGTAGAGGAGGTCTGGAAACTATGCCCAACAGGTGCTTAGCGCAGCTCACACTAAACTTTGGAGAGCCTGTCCCTACCTGTTCTTAACTTCCTTATCTGTCTTTCTTACAACCACTGAGTGTACTTGTATTTATTCTTTTTCTCGCTCTCTGCGGTGTTGGGACCTAACCCAGGACCTTCTGTTTGCTATGTGAGAGCTCTAGCTCTGAGCTATACCCTCTGCCTCGAATCTGCTACTTTAAATACAGAGAACAAAGATACAGAGTAACGCTCCATTAGTTAGGATTCAGATGCGGCTACTGTAACAGAGGCAAAAGGAAGTGCAACATGGTCATTTAAACAAGATAGCGGTTTTCTCTTATAGAAAACTCTGAGCCAATGTTCCTGGTTGGCTGATAGGGCAGCTTTCCCAGGTCACATACCCAAAGGCTCCTTGTATGTTCTTTTGTCTCCAACAGCTGACTTCCTTCTCATCCTCTGAGAGAACTCTGTCCTCTCCCGCCATGGTGTCCACATTCTGGTAAGCTGGGAAGTGAAGGGAAAGTAGAAGCCATAGCCCTTTTCTTTAGGGCAACAGCCCCAAAGCTGCCTATCACATCTGCTTCATGCAATTGGCTGATGCTTGGTAACTGAGTGTGATGGCTCATCTGAAATCCCAGTCCTTGGGAGGCTGACATAAGAGGACCACATTTTTTTTTTTTTTTTTTTTTGCAGAACTGGAAATTGAACCCAGAAGCATTCTACCTCTGAGCTACACCCCCAGCCCTATTTTTCTTCCTTCCTTCCTTCCTTCCTTCCTTCCTTCCTTCCTTCCTCCCTCCCTCCTTCCTTTCCTTTCCTTTTCTTTTCTTTTTGTGGTACTAGGGATGAAACCCAGGGGCATTCTACCTCTGAGCTACACCCCCAGCCCAATTTTTTTATTCATTTATTTTGAAACAGGGTCTCATTGAGTTGCAGAGGGCTCACTAAGTAGCTGAGGCTGTCTGCAAATCGTAATCCTCCTGACTCAGCCTCCCCAATGCTGGGATTACAAGTGTGCACCACCACACCCAGCTCTTCTTTATTTTGAAACAGGGTCTCACTAAGTTGCAGAGGGCCTTACTAATTAGCTGAGGCAGGCCGCAAATCTGTGATCCTTTTGTCTCAGCCTCCCAAGTACTAGGATTACAAGCATGTGCCATCACACTCGGCTAGGACCACAGTTTTGAGGGTAGTTTTAGCAAATCTTTTTTTTTTTTTTTTTTCGGTACTAGGGATGGATCCCAGGGGCATTCTACCTCCAAGATACATTCCCTGCCCTATTTTTTATTCTTTATTTTGAAACAGGGTCTCAGTAAGTTGCGGAGGGCCTCACTAAGTAGCTTAGGCTGGCCGCGAACCGCGATCCCCCTTTCTCAGCCTCTCAAATGCTGGGATTACAAGCGTTCACCACCATGCCTGGCTAGTCTCAGCAATTTAGCAAGACTTTCTGCAACTTAGTGAAACCCTATTTCAAAATAAAATAAAATAGGGGTATAGCTTGAAGATAGACTATTTCTGGGTTCAGTCCCTAGCATAAAGAAAAGAAAGAATGAAGCTGGGCATGGTGGCACATGCTTGTAATCCCCGTGCTTGGGAGGCTGAGACAGGAGGATCACGCAGGTTCGAAGCCAGCCTCAGCAACTTAGTGAGACCCTGTTTCCAAATAAAGTATAAAATAGGTCTGGGAGTGTAGCCTGGAGGTAGAGGGCCCCTGGGTTCCATCCCCAGTACCACCCCCCCAAAAAAAATAAATAAAATAAAAAAGAAAAGAAAGAATGAAAGAGGAGAGAAAGATCGTAGGGACAGCAGGCAGGCTCTGCCCCAGCTCCTCTCATGTATCAAATGGTCATGAACAGCTTCTCCCCCTTCACTGAGTACCAGCAGGACGTAGTCCAGGCGATCGGATGAATACCGTGGATTATGGAGTACGCGGTGGAGTGTGTCCAACCACCTAGGCTTTCTGGGATTGGGGTTATGCAATGGGCTCAGGAAAGAATTGGACTCACCAAGATGAATTCTGATGTGGATCTGAACCCATGTCAAAACTTTCCTCCTCTTGACTTCTGCGAGGCCTAACTTCATGTGGCAGACCGGAAAAATACTAAGCCCACCTCCTGAAGGCCTACTTGACCTTTCGAGAAGCGATATGGATCAACTGTAGCAGGAAGGAGCCTGCAGCTGTAACCACAGGAATTTTTACAACACTGTTAGCTCCTCCCCTTCTCACTTACTTCCTTCTTTTACTCTCAATATAAACTACTGCTTACCACTGAAATAAACAGACCTTGATAGGAATTATCTACTTGGTCTCGTCTCTCTTTCTCGCCCATTTTTATTTGCAGATCGGGGTCCTCCTCGCTCCCCGAATTACTTGTCCCTCGGGACGGGACAACTTCAACTGGTGGCGCACCCTGGCCTTGGAGGTCACTAGGAATTAGCCTCATTTCAGAGCCAGGGTTCAGTAACCTCCAAACACACCATCACAGGCTTCTTTTGGCGCACCAGGTAAGGAGGAACTGCTGTGGCGAGAAAGCTGGAGTCTGAGGGCCGACGGAGGAGCCACGCGTGCCGAGGGAAAACGGCGGAGGATCCCGCAGGGATCCGCAGGGAGTGGACGTCTCCGGAGAGCTGCCCCTCCCGGCTCTGCAGTCAGGCGCCTGACAGTGGTCTGAGGTCGTTGGTGGTCAGCAGGGCCAGCAGCTGGAGAAACAGCTGGAGGCAGAGTGGGAGCTGAGGACAAGCTGAGGACAACTGCCAGAAGGCGATGCCACGCACCAGGTCTCACGGCGGCGACCTTTTCAGGCCAATGGTGGCAGCTTCACTTACTTTTCCATAAATAAATAGAAATATTAGTCCAGAGATGGTAAGAGAGATACTTAGGGAAGTGGTGGACGTGGTAGAACAGGCTCTCAAACCTCTTTTTTTGGGCCTTGCTGGTGGTCAGACCTAGGCCCTCACACTCTGCGTTTGCTTGGGGGTTAGTATGGCTGCTCTGGCACCCACCCACTTGTCTTCATTTAGGGCGAGGGAGGCTGGACCGTGCAGCTTTTAGCTGGCTGGTCACATGCTCAGCTAAAACTCGGCAGCTCTTAGTAAAGGTGGAGCACGAAGGTTGTGAGGTAGTTTCTGTCACAAGAGCCATTTGCGAAAAGAGCTTCTGTAAGAAAAATAGGATCTAGGAGAATTAATCCAAAAAGCAAAAATGGAGAAACGGAGGGGGAGGGGGATGAGAAAGAGAAAGAATGGAAAAAGAAGAGCAGGTTTCCTGGATGGGAAATGGGTTCAGTGTCGGGCATTTAAGTGAGAGGGCCCCAGAAACTGATAATCATATTCATTTCATGATGAAAGTTTCTACTGACATTGTAAAATTCCACTCAACATTAATACTAACATTTTAATCTCTCCTAACAGTTTGCTTATTTCTCTTCTGACATTTGCCCCGCTGTGATGTGATCCGGGCCAAGCTTGCTTTGTGACCCTCTCAGGGTGGCTCCGTAGGAAAGGCAACATAAGTATGGGCAGAAACCCGGACGCTTCCGTATTAATAGGGGAGAGGATTTGCTTTAAAATGCCCCAGAAAAAAATAAAAAAGGGGGAATACATAAAACAAGGTTGGTAAAATGTTGACTTATCGACCCTGGGTGATTCTAATACTATTTTATTTTTGTGTGCATATATGGTAAAAAAAGTTTCCAAAATATGACATAGGAAGTTATGCTGAAGACAGCCAGGCCTGGGCTCCAGCCTTGGCTGATCCACTTTCGAGCCGAGTGACAACTTCTCTGTAGCTTCCTTTCTCTAGATGGAATCAATATATGAACCATTGGCCAGGCGTGGTGGCACCTGCTTATCATCCCAGCATTCGGGAGGCTGAGACAGGAGGATCGTGGTTAGCGGACAGCCTCTGCTACTTAGTGAGGCCCTCCATAACTTAGTGAGACCCTGTTTCAAAAATAAAGAATAATAATAAAAAAAAAGGCAGAGGGTGTAGCTCGGAGTTTAAATGCCCCTGGGTTCCACCCCCAGACTAGCATGCACACACACACACACACACACACACACACACAAATTATATATATATATATATATACACACACATATGTATATATGTATACATATGTATACATATGTATGTGTGTGTATATATATGGCATATATGGCACATATGGTATATATATGGTATATATGGTATATGTATATGGCATATACATACATATATATATATATATATACCATTAATATGAGCTTCTCGCTCGGCTTAAAATGAAGGGATTCGAGGCACAGGTCTGGCCAAACCTAACCTGGGTGTGGTTACCTCACTGGACTCCAGATAGCCAGGCGCGGAAGCCGGAGCTGAGCTCAGATTTCTGATTTCTAGACCCAGAGAACTCTTGCCACCACACTGACCCCAAATCTGACTGCTTTGCAGTTGACGTTTCCCAGCACACAGGCACCAAGTACGGGCACCCCTGGAGCTCACTTAAACTCGGGCTGGCGCGGGCTCGGGGCTGCAGGCTGCCGAGCGCCCGCGCGCGTCCCGGCGGCTCCTTCTCCTTCTCCGGGTCGTTCCGGTCGAGGGCCCAGGGAGGCCGAGGGCTCCCTCCGGGTCCTAGAGCCCCCGGCGCGCGGCCGGCTCCAGGCCGGGGTAGCGCGGCCAGGCCGCCTCCCTCCCTCCCCGCGCGGCAGGGGGCGTGGCTTCGGAGCCCCGGCTCGCGATTGGCCGAAGCCGGGGCGCTCCCCTTCCGCCCCCTTCTGCGGGTGAGAGGTCGGCGGAGCGCCGGGCGGCGGGGGCGGCAATGGCGGGGCTCCGGGTAGGGACGGCGGCGCTGGTCGCGGCCGGACGGCGGCTCCCGCGGCAGCTGATGCGGAGCGCGGCGCCGTGGGCCCTGAAGGTGAGGCCGGCGGCGCCCACGCGGGCCTGGCTGCCGTCTCCCCCGTGGGGCCGGTGCCGCCTCGGGGTCGCCCGGGCGCCGGCTTCCGCGGCGTCTGCCCCGGCGCCTCGCACCTCCATCCGGAGCCGGCCGCGGGGAGCGGGTGGCCGCGGCGACTCCCGGGGACCCGGAGGGCCGAGGCCCGGGAGGCCGGCGGCTGCGCGCCCCGCTCTCGGGACTCTGACGGCCGCGGGCGGTCAGATCCAGGACATCTGGAGTATTGGCGTGGCCCCCAGCTTCCCAGGGCCGCCTACGCCCTCTTTCCAGCCTCTTTAAAGGGACGCAGGGTGCTGGTCAAGTTAGTCTCTCTTAACTTTTAAAGTATTGCACGATGTCAAGGTTGCTAGTGGATTTTCCATTTGACTGGGAAGCCTGCTCAAACTGTATGACAGCACGCGGTACCGTGTATGAGTGGCATCCGGGGAAGTACTTTTTTCTTTTTTTTCGGTGGTAGAACTATTTGAAGCCCCTTGTCCCCCAGGGGCTCGTGATAGCAGCTTGAATTTCAGGTTGGTGTGCTTGTGTGTGCGTGTATGCCTCTTAAGTCTCCTTCCCTTTCACATGGAGTCTCTAGTACTAATTTCTGGGCATAGACTACCTAACCTACTTTATGAATAAGGTTTAGTAAGTCACTTGGACAAGTTCTTTGAAAGGAAGGTCCCTAGAAACCATCTGTCAGTAGGTTCAGTGCGTGAGTTAAAGTTTCTTTTAAAAAATGAAATGCATAAGCTTTTAAAAGAGCCAGCTCTTGGTTTATGGTCATTGAAACTTAGAATTGGGAGCACTTTAGAGACGGTCTCCCCCGTCATTCTACTTTTTTAAAGAGGTAAGTGCGTTCCAGGTGCGTGAGGGCCAGGCAAGAACTGGAAGACTGTGCACCTGTTTTTGCCTAAGGCCTGCTTCAGAATGCCCATCCTACTGGGTGTGCAATATGATTTTTGTTTTTTCTTTTTTTTTTTTTTTTTGCGGTACTGGGGATGGCACCCAGGGGCGTTCTACCTCCAAGTGACACCCCAGCCCTATTTTTTCATTCTTTATTTTGAAACAGAGTCTCACTGAGTTGCAAAGGGAGGCTGGCGGCGAACCGCGGTCCTCCTGTTTCAGCCTCCCGAATGCGGGGCTTACAGGCGTGCGCCGCCCCGCCGGCCTTGTTCTTTCATCTTGATCCGTCAGTAGCCTTTTCATCTCTGTCGTCACATCAACTGCAGTTGTAAGATGCACGCATGTCCATGGGAGGCGGGCTGCTGTGGCGGGCAGAAGTGCACTTTGAGGTCCCACTCGGGAGGTTCTGTGATGCAGACGGGTCCCTGGGCCTCAGCATCCTCTCAATTCTTGTTTTCCAACCAATCTTTGGTGAATACTTCCTGTGTTTCAGCTCCAGAGAATAAATATGGTTTCTTTTTTCTTAGAAACATCAGTCTAGTACTGAGAGGCTGGTAAGTGTACAATGCTATTTGGAAGAGGGTTTGGTGCTATAATAAAGTAAAATAAAATAAAATAAAATAGAGGGATTGGACCAAGAATGCTTTGCATTCTGGTGCTTGAATTAGTTTATTTTTCCTCACAAGAGCCATATAATTTCTTTCTTTCTTTCTTCCTTTTTTTTTTTTGTGGTACTGGGGGTGGAACCCAGAGGCTTTCTACCCCCAGGCTATACTTCCAGACCTATTTTATATTTTCTTTGGAAACAGGGTCTCACTAAGTTGCCTCAGCAAGTAGCCTCACTAAGTAGCTGAGGCTGGCTTCGAACCAATGCGATCCTCCTGTCTCAGTCTTCCAAGTGCGGGGATTACAAGCGTGCACCACTACGCCTGGCATGAGCCATTTAATATCTATTTACAGGGGAGGAAGTCAAGACACAAAGTGTGTGACTTGCTCAAAGCTGTAGAGCTAGCAAGTGGATGACCTAGTATTTAGGACTCTGAACCAGTGCTCTCCTTTTATTTTGTGGGCTGGCATTAGAACCCAAAACCTCATGCATGGTAGGTATGACTCTACCACAGAGCTATACCTCCAGGCCCCAGAGCTAGTGTTCTTTTAATCATACTGTTCTGCCCCAGGTGAGGGAGTACTTTTCTTGGGAAGTCAATTCAGACAAGTTTGGAAGGATGTGGTGACCTTTTTTCTAGGCTAGCAGAGAGTGATAGTGTTAAGTGTGAGAGACCAGCACACGCAAGGGTCGAGGGCCAGGGTTTGAAGGCCTGAGAAAGCCCCCCGAGGCCCAGGTGCAAGGCTGGGTGGTGCTGGCAAGGTGGGCAGCTAGCCTTGCTGGTGCCGGGACAGCAGGCTGGTGCTTATCTTAGAACAGTGGGAAACTTTGGTGCTGGAGGCGGGAGGGACAACACTGACAGGCCAAGAGAGAAAAGTTACTGTGCTTACCGTTATCCGCTGGGTACGATGTAAGCTTTGATTTTTCTTACCTGGAAAGATGTAAGCTTTGATTTTTCTTACCCAGTTTCTTCCTTTTAGTGTGGGGGCAGGAACTGCATCTTGTCTACTTCTGTGGTTGTAGCACAAGGCGACACTGTAGGCTCAAATGTGCGACAGCAAAGTGGCATTCTGTTTGTGCCAGCGAAGAACTCCTCGCAGGAGTGGAGGCGCCTCTGAGTTCTCTGTCACTTAGGGGGACTTGGGCCGCTGCTCGGCTCCGCTGCTGTGGACTTGAAATGTGTCTGTTTGAAGCAAAATCTTTTGAAGATTTAATCCGTCCCTCTGCTTCTGCAAGCCTTTTGGTTGGATGGAAGGCAGACAGCTAGCTCTAGTTTAGATAATTCAGACCGTTCTTTAGCCAGCTAACAGAGGTTGCTTATTTTTAGGTATATGAAGAGTGCACTGTTTGGTCTTGTTTATTTTGCATACCAGCTTTTAAATTATATTCTGTTTGCCAGACGTGGTGGTGCACGCTTGTAATCCCAGTACCTGGGAGGCTGAGACAGGAGGATCAAGGTTCATGGACAGCCTCAGCTACTTAGTGAGGCCCTTTGCAACTTAGAGAGACCCTGTTTCAAAATTAAAAAATAGGGTTGGGGGTGTAGCTGGGAGGTAGAGTGCCCCATGGGTTCATCTCCAGTGCCACACACACACAAAATTCTGCTTAAACACATAGATGCTTCTTCTGCCTCCTTCAGAGGCTAGAGGATTAGCAATTGCAAGTTTATTAAGTTGCTATATGCTGTATGTGGTTTTCATATATTATCTTGTATCCATGTAGCAACTAGGTAAAAAAATCTCTAAATTTTACAGAAAAAGAAAAGAAACTCAAGCCAGGTGTGGTGGCCCATGTCTATAATCCCAGTACTTGGAAGACAGGAGAATTGTGGGTTTGTGGACAGTCTCAGCAAGTAATGAGACTCTCATCAACCTAGTGAGACCCTGTTTCAAAATAAAAATAAAATAGGGCTAGAGGTGTAGCTTGGAGGTAGGATGGTCCTGTGTTCAGTCCTCAGTAATACACACCAAGGGTGGGGGGGGGAGAAGCTCAGAGCAGTTGCTTGACTTAAGGACATAATCACCTGAGGTAGAATTTGAACCTTAGTAAGATTCCAGAGATTTAGATTTTCACATTTTCAATTATAATCATCTGTCAAGCTGGGCATGGTGGCGCACACTAGAAATCCCAGTATTTGGGAGGTTGAGAGAGGAGGATCACAGGTTCAAAGACAGCCTTGGCAACTTAGCAAGACCCTCTGCAACTTAGAGCCTATTTCAAAATAAAAAATAAAATTAGGTTGGGGGTATAAGTTGAAGGTAGAATGCCTCTGGGTTTCCATCCCTGGCCCCCCCCAAAAAAAAAATTATCTCTCATTTGAATGATGGTCTCGTGTGATGTGTTCATAAAGTTTGAATGCTTAAGCGATATTTCCTTGAAACCCATGGTTCTTCCTCGTCAGTAAGCAGGGAACAGAATGTGCAAGATCTGAGCGCTTTAGGATTGTCCGGGGTAAATCCAACACGAGGACAGACAGATCATTTGAGGAGAAACAGTCTCCTATGATTTTATAGAAAGCGGCATCTGATGTAATAAAATGTTTATAGAAATTTGTTTATATGCAGCTGCTTTTTGGATTTTGTTTTTAAGTGGTTCAGAACAGAAGTAAAAACTGCAGTAGCAGTTATAAATAATATAGAAAGTTGGTGACAATCTTGATCCAGTGAAAGAAAAGGAATTGTTTAGAGCCTCACTAAGTAGCTGAGGCTGGCTTCAAACCTGTGCAATCCTCCTGTCTCGGCCTCCCAAGCGCGGGATTACAAGCGTGTGCCACCACGCCTGGCCAAAAAAATTTTATTTATTTTATTTTTTATTATTTATTTATTTATTTATTTATTTATTTATTTATTTATTTATTTGTGGTACTGGGGTTCCTGGAAGCCCTTCTACCTCCCGGCTACACTCCCAGACCTATTTTTACATTTTTATTTGGAAGCAGGGTCTCCTAAGCCAGCGCGGGTGGCTGGCTTTGAACCTACGTGATCCTCCTGTCTCTGCCTCCCAAGCTCGGGGATTACAAGCGTGTGCCACCACGCCCGGCTATTTTTTTTTATTTTTTATCTATTTTTATTTTTTATTTTTTTGCGGGTCTGGGGATGGAATCCAGGAGCATCCAACCTCTGAGCTACATCCCCTGCCCTATTTTTTTATTCTTTAGTTTTGAAACCGAGTCTCACTGAGTTACAGAGGGCCTCACTAAGTAGCTGAGGCTGTCAGCGAACCGTGATCCTCCGGTCTCAGCCACCCGAATGCTGGGATTACAAGAGTGCGCCACCACGCCCGGCTCAAAAAAAGTTTTAAATGTAGGTAAATGGGAGAACAAGAATAAAAAAGGAAAATTGGAAAGTTTTTTTTTTTTTTTTTTTTAATGGAGATAGCATTTTCTCCTGGGTCGTGGAGTTACATGCCTATTGGAGTCATAGTGAGGTGGGGCACGTTGGCACATGCCTGTGATCTCAGTACTTGGAAGGGTGAGGCAGGAGAATGGTGAGTTCGAGACCTGCCTCCACAACTTAGGGAGATTCTATTTCAAAATTAAAAATAAAAAGGGATTATGTGTGGCTTGGAGATAGAATCTGCTCTGGGCTGAGTTGCCAGTAAAACACACACACACACACACACGCACGCACGCACGCACGCACGCACGCCGAAGTGCTGGGAAGATGGAGGAGAATCAGTAGCTAGTGTTTGGGTTGGAGTTAGAGTATGTAGGCCCAGAAGTATTTGGTGGGTGAGTTAGTGTTTAGTTGACTGAATTAAACATTCTACATCCTTAAGTTTGGAAGAAGCAGGAAGAGACAATAGGCTTTCAAGGCCTGGTTTGAGAAGGGGCAATACAGTGTAGAGTTTTTCAAGGAGGGAGGAACTTTTTTTTTTTGCGGCTCTGGGGAGGGAACCCAGGGGCATTCTACCTCTGAGCCACACCCCCTGCCCTATTTTTTATTCTTTATTTTGAAACCGGGTCTCACTGAGTTGCAGAGGTCCTCACTAAGTAGCGGAGGCTGTCCTCGAACCACCATCCTCTGGGTCTCAGCCTCCCGAACGCTGGGATTACAGGCGTGCGCCACCACGCCTGGCAAGGGAGGAACTTTTATTTATTTATTTATTTATTTATTTATTTATTTATTTATTTATTTTTGGTGGTACTGGGGTTCCTGGAAGCCCTTCTACCTCCGGGCTACACTCCCAGACCTATTTTTACATTTTTATTTGGAAACAGGGTCTCCTAAGCCAGCGCGCGCGGCTGGCTTCGAACCTGCGCGATCCTCCTGTCTCTGCCTCCCAAGTGCGGGGATTACAAGCGTGCGCCACCACGCCCGGCCGGGAGGAACTTTTAAAAAGCAGTTTGTGTTCATTCATCTGTGTCGATATCTAACTATTTCTCCAATCAGCAAGTGTTTGTGAGTGGGGCGTGGTAGCGCACGCCTGTGATCCCTGTGTTGTTGGGGACGTGGCAGGAAGATCCCTGGTTTGAAGCCAGCCTGAGCAACATCACGAGACTCTCAGCAACTTGGTGAGACCCTGTTTCCAAAAATAAATGTGCTGGGGATGTGGCTCAGAGGTAGACTGTCTCTGGGTTCAATTCCCAGCATCAAAAAGCCGGGCATGGTGGCGCACCTTGTAATCGCAGTGCTTGGGAGGCTGAGACAGGAGGATCGCGCAGGTTTGAAGCCAGCCTCAGCTACTGAGTGAGACGTTGTTTTCAAATAAAATATATATAAAAAAATGTTTGCGGAGCATGTCGTGAGTCCAGGCACTATGGCAGACCAGATGAAATTCAAACATGTCCCCTCGCTTTGTCCCAGGTGCAGAGAGGTCAAGGAATAAAAGTGAAGTTTGGTGAAAGTTTTTTTTTTTTTTTTTTTTTGGTGGTACTGGGAATCAAACCCAGGGCCATTCTACCTCTGAGTTACATCCTAGGTTTATTTTTTATTCTTTATTTTGAAACAGGGTCTCACTAAGTTGCAGAGGGCCTCACTAAGTAGCTGAGGCTGGCCAAGAACCTGTGATCTGCCTGTCTCAGCCTCCCAAGTACTGGGATTACAAGTGTGGGCCACCACGCTTGGCTATTGTAGTTATTTTTGAGTAGGGAAGGCTGAGTTTATTTTATTTATTTATTTACTTATTTTGGTGGTACTGGGGTTCCTGGTAACCCTTCTACCTCTGGGTTACACTCCCAGACCTATTTTTTAAATATATTTTTATTTGGAAACAGGGTCTCTTAAGCCAGCGAGGCTGGCTTCGAACCTGCGTCCTGTCTCCGCCTCCCAGGGGATTGCAAGCGTGCGCCACCGCGCCCGGCCCGTGAAGGCTGAATTTAAATGGACAAGCACAGAAAGTGCTAGATGTTTTGTAAGGAATTAACAGAATAGGATAGTGGGTGCCAACCTAAATAATAATTAGAGAGAGTCTCCAAAGAATGATGCCATCTGGGATAGCGCGTGTAGTGGGTGTAGGCATTTCACAATCCACTCTGAGAGCATTGCCTCAGAGAGGCCGAGCAAGCAGAGGGTTTTGAAGATGCAACAAGCGACATTACATGTTTTGAAACAATGATTCTTGACTACAAGGTTGAATGACGAGGGAGGAGTCAGTGTTAAGGATAAACAGAGATTGGGCAGACACAGCTGTAGAAGTAGGTTTTGTGTAAGGCTGCTGGCCTTTGTACAGGGCCTGTTCTGGCCGGCTTTTCTGAGCACTTCTTGTCCTCAGGCATGCGTGCCTGAGAGCCCTTTCTTCATAACCTCCTGGCTTTATTTATCTGTGCATTTGGCTAGGGCTTGACCACAGTGACGCCATTTTTTTTGTTAGTTTTGTATGCTGGGGATTGAACTCTAGTGCAGGCTACTGCCAAGCTATACTCCCAGCCCTTTTTATTTTTCTTTAAAAAAATTTTTTTTGTGGCACTGAGGATAAAACCCAGAGGCTTTCTACCTCTGAGCCACACTCCCCGCCCTATTTTATTTTGAAACAGAGTCTCACTACGTTGTGAAGGGTCTCACTAAATTGCTGAGGCTGGCCTTGAACCTGTGATCTTCCTGTCTCAGCCTCCCAAGTACTGGGATTACAAGCGTGTACCACCATGCCTGGATTTTCTTGTTTGTTTTAAAACAACAGGGTAGCTCAGTGGTTCATTCCCTGAGTTTAATCTCTAGATCCATGCAAACAAAAGACAATCCTTGCATTAAAGTAATTTTTTTTTTTTCAGTAATGGGGATGGAAACCAGGGGCATTCTACCTCTGAGCTACACCCGCAGCTCCATTTTAAACTCTTTATTTTGAAACAGGGTGTCACTGAGTTGCAGAGGGCCTCAGTAAGTAGCTGAGGCTGTCTGAGAACCACGATCCTCCTGTCTCAGCCTCCCAAATGCTGAGATTACAAGCGTGCGCCACCACGCCTGGCAAAATAATGGTTTTGATTGTGCTTATGAAACAGGGTTGGTTGGTTTTATTTGTTTGTGTGGTTATGTAATGGGAACAGAAAAGGGAAGATGAATGATGAAACTAACATTCTCAGGTTGATGGAGGATTCTGGAGTTGAAAATACAAAGGAGATGGCAAGCTGTGTTCACGTGCCATATTCAATCATCAAACTTCCTTCAACGGATTCTCATTTGTAGGGATGAGGAAGGTTTAGTAACTTGCGGAGGGTCACACAGTTAAGAAGTAGGTTGAGGATTCAAACTCCGATTTGTCTTCAAGGCCTTTATCATACCATACTGATAAACAGTAGTAAAAAGGAGAAGGCGAATTTCTAATCCTTGGGCACAAAATTAGTTTGATGTTCCTAACAAGTGTCTTGGACGAGAGGGACGCACTAGTGTGGGAGGCTGTCCCTGTGTGATGGCGCGGGCCATTATCTCTTCAGGATGAAGAAACCTTTCTGCATGGGTGGCGTACACTAGGTAAAAGCAACCAGCAGTGGAAGGCGTACCCTGCTGCGCATTTTACAAAAACAGAGGTGTAGAGATACTCTCCGTGCAGTCAGTTCCGCGAGCCTGCCGCCCCGTGCAAGTTGCTGTGGTTTGAAGCAGCCCCGGGCAGGGTGGTCAGCTTCCTGGGCTCAGAGCTTGAGAGGGGTGTCCAGCAGAGGGGTGTCCAGCAGCCAGAGCGGGGGTTGAGAGCTAGGGGAGGCAGGGAGGGCAC
The DNA here is from genome assembly GCF_963383645.1 of Muscardinus avellanarius. Lineage (NCBI taxonomy): Eukaryota > Metazoa > Chordata > Mammalia > Rodentia > Gliridae > Muscardinus > Muscardinus avellanarius. Next base: position 191,019,967 of record NC_137787.1, read on the forward strand.
CCCTGCTGAGAACCTGGAGGTTCATTCTCCAGGGCCACCCCAGACCCGCAGAGTTGGAAAACCTGGGTGGACCAGCAGTCTACCTTTTTTCTTTCTTTGGTACTGAGGATTAACTCTAGGGGCATTCTACCTCTGAGTGACACCTCCAGCCCTATTCATTCATTTATTTATTTATTTATTGGTGGTACTGGGGTTCCTGAAAGCCCTTCTACCTCCCGGCTACACTCCCAGACCTATTTTTATACTTTTTTTAAAAATTTGGAAACAGGGTCTCTTAAGCCTGCGCAGCTGGCTCCGAACCAGCACGATCCTCCTGTCTCCGCCTCCCAAGCGCGGGGATGACAAGCGTGCGCCACCGCGCCCGGCCCTTTTTATTTTTAAACTGAGCCTTACTAAGTCACTGAGGGTCTTGTCAAGTTGCTGAGGTTGGCCTCAAACCTGTGATATCTCTGTCTCAGTCTCCCAAGTACTGGGATTGCAGGTGTGTGCCACGGAGTCTGGCTCCTGTAGTTTTCAGTCTAGAATGGGGCAACATTTTATTCCATAAAATAGAATTAGTGTTCCAAGGAGCCAAAAAGAGAAGGTTGGTTTCAGACGCAGAAACAGGGCTGAAGAAAGCACACGGCGGAAGTGGAAAGTGAGTTACTCATTTCAAGTTATTCCTCAGACAGAGACAGGGAAGCAGAACAGAAGGAAAAGAGCAGACTAGCTGGATCAGGTTACTTCAGGTTATATTTTTTTCTTTTAACTGAAGGATCAATTCCACAGAACTTCCAGAACTTCATTAGTATGCCAGTTAGTATGGCAATTAAAACTGGCCTGTTTGGCAAATGTGGCTGCCACTGCCAGGAGCCTGATTTCTCGGAAGGTCAAACAGGGGAGTTTTAGCTTGTCCTCCCGCCTGGGTGGCCTTGCCCCGCTCTGCTGTGCAGGCGGAGTGCAGCCCTAGACAATGGCTTCCGTGAGTTTCTCTTAACAGGTGCCGGATCTTCAGAACCTGGGTTGCCATTTGCTCCTGGAGCTCACCTGAGTTTGCACTGCTTGGCGTAGGCCCATTTGCTTGTTACATAGCCATCGGTGTCTGGTGGCGGCCAAGTTGGCCAACACCGCCCTCAGAGCACAGCTGTGCTATCGGATCGTGCCCGCCTCCAGGGGGACCGCCCCAAGTGCTGAGCTAGTCCTTGGCTCTGGCTTGAGGGACGCTCCCGAGTGGTCCAGCAAGTGGTCTCCAGGAGGGAGCAGGGGAGGCAGGCGACCTTGGTGCAGCGGGGTGGGGGTCCGCGCGCCTGTGAGGAGGGTCTGTGTGGGTGCCCGTACTGTCTGCCGCAGGCGGGCCGGGTGGGGTGGTGCTGTCTTCCAGTTGGCTTCCAGAGTTTCCTGGCGGTCTAGCTTAGAGTGGAGGCAGAGCCCTGACGAGGTTGAGATTTGAGCTCTCTCAAACACGAGAGACATAGCTTAGCTTTTGGCAGCCGGTGAAGGCTGAACTGACAATGTCTGTTTAAAAGAAAAGTGGTAGCTGGGCCTATCATTCCAGTACTTGGTAGGCTGAGACAAGAGGATTGCAAGTTCGAGGCCAGCCTCAGCAACTGTGATGCCCTCTGCAACTCAGTGAGACCCTGTTTCAAAAGAAAGAATAAAATAGGGCTGGGGGTGTAGCTTGGAAGTAGAATGCCCCTGGGTTCAACCCCCAGTACCACACAAAAAGTTGTCCTTAAATGTCTGCCAGGTGTGGTGGCACACGAATGTAATCCCTGCGCTGGGGAGGCTGAGACAGGAGGACTGCACAGGTTCGAAGCCAGCCTCAGCTACTAAGTGAGGCTCTCAGCAACTTAGTGAGACCCTGCTTCCAAATAAAATAGAAAATAGGTCTGGGAGCATAGCCCAGAGGTAGAAAAGCCCTTGGGTTCTACCCCCAGTACCACACACACACACACACACACACACACACACACGATAGGGTCTGTCATTGAGAGGTGTCTGTAGAGGGCATTCTAAGCAGCTTGCTCTGGTCTATTAAGATGCTGAGCCGGTCTATTAAGACTTCTGAGCTCTGAGCCGTGAAATGTGGAGGAGGGCCCTTCCTTGGCATAGAAGTTTAGAGATGAAGTATTGACTCGTTCACTCTTAACTTGGTGAGATCGTCTAATAATGGCTCCCGCTTTGAGGATAAGGTTCTTTGAATTAACCTGTCAACAGGACTGTTTTGGTGTGGGTTACCTGAGTGCCACTGTGGGCATGCTAAGAGCAGCAGTGCTTTGAGTTTTGGTAGATCTGCTGTTTAAATTACTCTTTGGAGCCAGGCGTGGTGGCGCACGCTCGTGATCCTAGCATTTGGGAAGTTGAGACAGGAGGATCCAGGTTCACACACAGCCCCAGCTACTTAGTGAGGCCCTCTGCAACTCAGTGAGACTCTGTTTCAAAAAATAAAGAATAAAGCCGTGGGTGGTGGCGCACGCTTGTAATCCCAGTGCTTGGGAGGCTGAGACGGGAGGATTGCATAGGTTTGAAGCCAGCTTCAACTACTTAGTGAGGCTATCAGAAACTTAGACCCTGTTTCTAAATGAAATATAAAATAGGTCTGGGAGTATAGCCCAGAAGTAGAAAAGCCCCTGGGTTCCACCCCTAGTAACATAAAAAAACAAAAAACAAAAAATAAAGAATAAAAGTAGGGCTAGGGGTGTAGCTCAGAGGTAGAATACCTCTGGGTTCCATTCCCAGTACTGCAAAAAAACAAAACAAAACAGACAGGCAAACAAAAAGCCAATAAAAAAACAACCAAAGAAACCAAATTGTTCTTTTTTTTTTTTTTTTTGCGGTACCAGGAATGGAACTCAGGGGCATTTTACCTCCGAGCTACACCTCCAGCCCTATTCAACCTCCGAGTTACACCCCCTGCCCTATATGTTTTTATTCTTTATTTTGGAACAGGGTTTCACTAAGTTGCAGAGGGCCTCACTAAGTAGCTGAGGCTGTCCACGAACCACAATCCTTTGGTTTCAGCCTCCCAAATGCTGGGATTACAAGCATGCGCCAACACACCTGGCTCCTATTTTTTATTCTTTATTTTGAAACAGGTCTCACTGAGTTGCACAGAGCCTCACTAGGTAGCTAAGGCTGGCTGTGAACTGCGATCCTCCGGTCTCTGCCCCCAAATGATGGGATTGCAAGTGCCTGGCTAACAAATTGTTCTTTATGGCAAGTGCTAGTGGACTTACCAGTTTTACCGGTAGAGGAGCCAGTGTCAACTGTGAAAATAGCGCTCTTTTATCATATGAGAGGATGTTTATTTTCTTGCTTGCGGTGCCAGGAACACTTGCATCCAGACCATCTAAAAGCTATGCCATTTCTCCTTTTCCTGGGGGGCGGGGTGTGAGTAATTACTGTTTGCTAACTATTCTATATGCATGACTTCGCTAGGCATTTCATACATTCTCATTTAATCTTCTAGCATTTCACGACTTAGATAAGTACTATTATCCCCAGTTTGCAAATTAGAAATTTCCTGTATACATAATAAACACAAGTCAAGATTTGAGTCTAGTCAGAATCTGAGTCTAGAGTTCCCTTTCTTGGCGTTTGTGGTGCTGGGGACCCACTCCAGGGCAGCTGTACCTCTGAGGTGCAGCCCGGCCTGGTGGCTGCGTTATCACCCAGATGCAAACTCCTGAAGGGTGTGGGTAAAATGTTAACAACAGAGGGAAAGCTGGGTACTTGTGTTCAGTTTTTGAGTTATACTTTACATTTTTTTGGCACTTTATTGTAAAGACTCATTTGATCCTTTTACCAACCCCTGGGAAGCAGGTGGTGTCATCACTTATGTTTTTTTTTTTATCATTCATTTAAAAACATTTTATGGGTGCACTGTAGTCTTACATCTTAATAGAATACAGGATGTCTGTGCACACGTCACTCATTTAGCCCTCCCCTCCCCTCCCTCCTCCTCATGTTTGCCTTAGGGATTGACTCTGATATGTTTGTGAATGAACATCTTGTGCGTTAGGAATTCCCCCTTCCCCCCATCACACCCCGCCCACCCCGGGGTAGGAAGCAGGGAGGCGAGGGCTGGTCCAGATCTTGAGACTCCGCGGGCCAAGCCGCTTCCCAGCCCACCTTTAGCAGACATTGGTCCACGGAGCGCCCTGGAGGAAGGGAACTGATGGCGGTGTGATTTCAAGATGTTATTCCACACACCTGGCCTTTCTCCTCCAAGAGAGACTTCAAAGTTGTCATCAGTGGGGCTCATTCAAGCTGTTACCCAAGCTTTTGTTGCTAGGAAGTATCTGAAAAGAATCTGGACTACGCTTGTAACCAGTGTGTTATAGCCGGGCGTGGTGGCGCACGCCTGTAATCCCAGCATTCAGGAGGCTGAGACCCAGAGGATCGCGGTTCGTGGACAGCCTCAGCTACTTAGTGAGGCCCTCTGCAACTCAGTGAGACCCGGTTCAAAATAAATAATAAAAAATAGGGCAGGGGGTGTAGCTCGAAGGTCAAATGCCCCTGGGTTCCATCCCCAGACCCGCAAAAAAAAAAAAAAGCCCCCCAAAACCAGTGTGTTATATACTTCACAAATACCACAAAAGTAGCCGGGCTGGTTTCTATCCAGTACTTGGGAGGCTGAGGCAGGAGGATCCGGGTTCGCAGCTAGCCTCAGCTACTTAGTGAGACCATGTTTTAAAATAAAGAATAAAAAATGGGCTGGTGGGGTAGCTGGGAGGTAGAAACCCGGTTCAATCCCCAGCTCCACAACATGAACAAACAAAAAAGGCGGATGTTAGAACTCTGCATAGAGGTCCGAATCGGCAAATTCCTACTCGCTCGTTCCCTGCATTTGAAAAGTCATTTTATCAGAGTGTCGTGGCGCAGGCTTGTGATCTCAGTACTTGGGAGGCAGATAATAAGAGGATCTCAGACAGAGCCGGGCGCAGTGGCGCACGCCTGTAATCCCAGCCCTTGGGAGGCTGAGACCGGAGGATCGCACAGGTCGAAGGCAGCCTCAGCTACTTAGTGAGGCTCTCAGCAACTCAGTGAGACCCTGTTTCCAAAGAAAATATAAAATAGGTCTGGGAGTGTAGCCCGGAGGTAGAAAAGTCCCTGGGTTCCACCCCCAGTACCATAAAAAAAAAGAGAATCTCAGTTTTATGGCCAGCCTCAGCAACTTAGTGAGGCCATCTGCAACTTAGTGAGACCCTGTTTCAAAATAAAGAATAAAAAATAGGGTTGGGGTGTAGCTTGGAGGTAAAATGTCCCTGGTTTCATCCTCAGTAACACACACACACACACACACACACACACACGCACACGCACACGCACACACACACAGTGATTTTAGCTGGGTGTGGTGGCCCATCTTATAATCCCAGTGTTTTCAAGGCTGAGACAGGTGTATTATAGGTTTGAGTTCAGCTCTAGGAATTTAGTGAGACACTGTTTCACTCATTCATTCATAAATAAATAAGTAAATAAATAAATAAACAAACAGGCTGGGGTGTAGTTCAGAGGCAGACTCTCCTGGGTTCAAGTCCTAGTACCAAAAAAAAAAAAAAAGTAATTTTACATATGGTTTTATAAAAACTGTTTTTTTTCTTTAGCCTGGTGTCTTTATTATTAAAGTCTTTTAGAAGTAAACAAAACAAGACAAACAGAAAAAACTTTAAGCAAATAAGCCAGCCCGCCCACTAGCCAGCCCCTATGGGGCTTACTCCTGACCAGGAGACAGACCCAGCTGGAAAGGCTCAGATCCTCGTTCTTGGCTGGGGAGTTGTGCTGCTGTCAGGTTTCATCTGCGGGGACGATTTCTCCCTCTAGTCACCGGCTAACCAGGGCATCTGTACCTTTTAAAACCATGGGCATGGGACTGCAAATTCACGTGTCCAAGCTGTAAATTTTCTTTTAGATAATAGTGGCCAAACATAGTGTCTCAGGTCTTCAACACTGAATGTTTCTAAACAGTAATAAAAAGATTCTAAAAAAACCATTTTGTTCAGTTAGGCATACTGGTCCATCATCTTCATTTTGGCCAGGCATAACGTGTAATAGATCCTATTTAGTTTTAAGACCCGTGTATAGATGTTTCTTCGCCTAGTTTGCCATTATCGTTTCTTGCATGTGAGTATCATGTACATTTTTTTGTGGGTCTGGGGATGGAACCCAGGGGCATTCAATCTCCGAGCTACACCCCCAGCCCTATTTTTTATTCTTTATTTTGAAACAGGGTCTCACTAAGTTGTAGAGGGCCTCACTGAGTAGCTGAGGCTGGCCGCAAACCACCATCCTCCTGTCTCAGCTTCCCGAGTTCCGGGATGACAAACGCTCCACCCTGCCCAACTTGTTTCTGATATTATTATAAGCCAGCAGTGCATTTTTCTACATGCCTGCCTTTCTTGTGTGGAGCTTGTCTAACGTCTGGTTTCTTGTGTGTGCAAAGGGGATAAATCTGCAGGGGTGATTTCCCGCCCATAACCTAGTATACTGCAAAAACTACTTAGACTGTCTGATGAGCACTGTAGCCAGAAGCAAACTGGAAGAAGTACCTTAAAGACATATTTTAAAAACTCATTTAAATAGCTGGGCGTGGTGGCACATACTTGTAATCCCAGTGCTCGGGAGGCTGAGACAGGAGGATTGCAGGTTTAAGGCCAGCCTCAGCAATTTAGTGAAACCTTGTTTCAAAAGGAAAGGAATAAATTCAGTCTGGGGTTGTAGCTCGGAGGTGGAATACTCCTGCGTTCAATCTCTAGTAACACACACACAGAGCTGAAGGGTCTAATTTATTTCACCTTTTCTTTTTTTCTTCTAATAGACTGTTCCACACTATTCAAAACAGCGCTTGACATTCTCCCGTAGTCTGGGTTCAGTGGGATATGATCCTAACGAAAAGGTAAGTATTGAAAAATTCTCTCAACACCAAGTTGGAATGGTTTAGTTTTCTTGGTTTCATGCTATATTCACTGGGACAGATTAGAATTTTATTTTTTTGTGATTGTAGGAATCGAACCCAGGGGTGCTTTACCACTGTGCTAACATCCCCAGCCGTATATATATATTTTTTATTTTGAAACAGAATTTCACTAAGTTACCACATACTAGCCTCATCTGTGATCTTTCTGCCTCAGCCTCCTAAGTACTTGAGTTGCAGGTGTATGCCACCACGCCTAGCTGGGCAGTTTAAATTTTATTAATACTGTGCAGTTATTTATTGCTCTAGAATCAGAGCTTTGTATGTGTATCTGTGTGTGCTACTGGAGATCGAACCCAGGGACATTCTGAGCTGCACCCCCAGCCCTACTTTACTTTTTATTCTGAAATTGTTTTGTTAATTTACCATTTTCTGCCCTCAAACCTGTGATCCTCCTGCCTCATTCTCCCAAGTGCTGGAATCAAGGTATATACCACTGTGCCTGGCTTGGCATTATAAATATATTTGTTTGTTAATTAATTAGTTTTCGTGGTACTGCGGATTGAACCCAGGGACATCCTACCTCTGAGTTACATCTCCGGCCCTGTTTTAGTTTTTATTTTTGAAACAGGATAGGCTCACTTCTTGCTGAGGCTGTCCCCCAACCTGTGATCCTCATGTCTGAGCCTCCCAAGTACTGGGATTATAGGTTTGTGCCACGATGCCCAGCTATATCATAGGTTTTATAAATGCTAAATCTTTGTTTTACTTATCCTTGTGAGCCATAACCTGAATCTTTTTTAATTTTATTTTTTGGTGGTACTGGGTTCCTGGAAGCCCTTTTACCTCCGGGCTACACTCCCAGACACCTATTTTTTATATTTTTATTTGGAAACAGGGTCTCTTAAGCCAGTGAGGCTGGCTTCGAACCTGCGCCATCCTCCTGGCTCCGCCTCCCAAGTGCGGGGATTACAAGCGTGCGCCACCACGCCCGGCTTTATTTTTGTTTTGAAACTGGGTCTTGCTAGGTTGCTGAGTGTCTCACTACATTGCTGAGGCTGTCCTTGAACCTGTGACCCTCCTGCATCAGCCTCCCATCAGCCATGCTTGATATTATGGGCATGTGTCATCATGTGTGGCTGGTTGGGTTTAATGAAAATATGTCCCCTTTCAACAGATATGGCAAATAAACTATACTTATTAGCCTTTCTTTCATAAACAACTCAGGACACTTAAGATTTCCCACAATTTTATTTTATTTTTTGTGGTGCTGGGAATTAAACTCAGGGGCATCCTAACTCCGAGCTATACCCCCACCGCTATATTTTGAAACAGGATCTCTAAGTGGCAGAGGGCCTCACTAAGTAGCTGAGGCTGGCCACAAACCTGGGTCCTCCTGTCTCCACCTCCCAAGTACTGGGACAGAAGCCTGGGCCCCCAGCCCAACTTTTTGCTGGGATTTTGGGGATTTTTGAGTTGGGTGAGGGAGTGCACACCTGTACATGCCTGTGTAACCCCAATACTTAGGAGGCTGACCCAGGAGGGTCATAGGTTAGAGGCCAGTCCTAGCCATTTAGTAAGATTTCATTAAAAAAAAAAGACTGGGAATGTAGCTTAGAGGTAGAGTGCCCCTAGTTCAATCTCCAGTAAAGAAAATTGTTGAGTAAATTATTAAACAATTTTGATTAAAGTTTGTTAGTGTTATGAGATATCAACAGATGCTTTAACAGAGTAATTGGGGTCAGGTGAGTTGAATTGTTTCTTGGTTACATATGAACATATTGTTTATTGCATTTAATATTACCCTCGGTAGTAATTGTTTACTAGGGTTATATCCATTGTTATTTGTGGAAAAACTTGCTATTTTCTGGTCCCAAAGTAAGAATAACTTTTTAATTTTTTTCTCTCTCCAGACTTTTGATAAGATTCTTATTGCTAACAGAGGAGAGATTGCATGCAGGGTAAGTAAAATTTGAATCTTATTTTCCATTTAACTCTGAAATTATTATTAAATTTTTAAAAATTGGAACTGCTATTAATGGAGAACATCAATCTATCTTAAATAGGTTATTAAAACTTGCAAGAAGATGGGCATTAAGACAGTCGCCATCCACAGTGATGTCGATGCTGGCTCTGTAAGTACATTTTTACTGAGTTTGAACCAGGAGTTAATTTTGGGTCAAGTAGAACAAAATTTAAATATATTTGTTTTATTTATTTTTGTTCTACAGATGTACATATGATTTTTAAATTTGTTAGCTGTTTTATTAAGCAAAACGAACAAATCACAATATCTTCTGTGTGTGTCGTCATGAGTTGTTTTCAAATTCTAGGGTAGACCCAAACCTGCCCGGCTGCTGCTCAGCAGATGTAAGCAAAGCTTGAGAACGTTCGATTCCAAGACTGATGCGGTGTAAACACAGTGCGCCCTCAGGAAGCCCCCTCCCCAGTACCTCCAGTATCACCAAGGGCATGCTAGCCGCTGAGCCTTTCCTACACGCCTCCGTGCGTTCAGCTGAGAGTCTGATAAATGAGAGATAGGCCATGCTAATTGGACATGAACAAAAGAAGGTATAGCGTAAAGCAGTGGATGATAGAGAATTTTATTTGGCGTTTTTAACTCAGCAGGCAGTTTTGAGCAGTAATGAGCTTTGGATGAGGAGGAAAAACTCCCATGGGAAAAGAATGTGACCGATTGGAACTTTGTGGAGTGAAATATAAGTAGTTGTACTTTAACGTAGACTACTGATTCTCATTCTTCTACAGCATTTTACATAACTGGGTCTTTTGGTAATGTGAGCTGTTATAACAATAATTTAATAAAAAGTTGTCAAACTTTTTATTAATAGATAAAATTAATAGATTTAAAATTCGTACCTTTTAAAATCTTATTTTTTTTAGTGTTTTAGCTCATGAAAAGTTTCCATCCATGGAACTTTTTATTTATTTATTTATTTATTTATTTATATATCTCTTTATTTATTTTGGTAGTACTGGGGTTCCTGGAAACCCTTCTACCTCCGGGCTACACTCCCAGACCTATTTTATATTTTTATTTGGAAACAGGCTCTCTTAAGCCAGCGCAGCTGGCTTCGAACCTGCGTGATCCTCCTGTCTCCGCCTCCCAAGCGCGGGGATTACAAGTGTGCGCCACCATGCCTGGCTCTTTTATTTATTTTTTTATTTATTTTTGCGGTACTGGGGATGAGACTTAGGGGCATTGTATCTCCAATCTACACCCCATCCATATTTATTTATTCTTTATTTTGAAACAGGGTCTCACTCAGTTTGCAAAGGGCCTCACTAAGTAGCTGAGGCTGTCCGCGAAACGCAATCCTCTTGTCTCAACCTCCCGAATGCTGGGATTACAAGCGTGAGTATTGTAATTCTTTTTAAAGAATAAAATAGAAATAACTGCAAAGTAATTTCCTGAAAATAAATGTTAAGCATATGATTTTATTGTCTGATACATTTGAAATATTTATGTTTTAATGAAAGAAAATCTATTTTACATATATATTGTTTGATTTTCTTTTTAAAAAACATTTGATTTTGGCTTCTTTGCTAAAATTTAACTGTGATGGTGTCAATAGTCATTCATATTCCTGAGATATTCATGAAATAATGAGAAAATTGTTATTTTCATTCATTTATTTCACAGCTGGTAAACTAAGGCATTTACCAATAGCAAACTGGTATAGGAAAAAATTTTGTTATAATTACCACCAAGCTACTAATAGATTTAAAATTCATACCTTTTTAAGTCTTATCTTTATTTTAGTGTTATAGCTCATGAAAAGTTTCCATCCATGAATAAAAAGTTTCCATCTATCATTTTTTTTTTTTGAGAAAAAAATGTTTGAAGCTGGGCGTGATGGTGCACGCTTATAATCCCAATACTTGGGAGGCTGAGACAGGAGGATCGCAGGTTCATGGCCAGCCTCGGCTACTTGATGAAACACTATTTCTAAATGAAGAATAAAAAATAGGGCTGGCAGTGTAGCTCTGATCTGAGGTAGAATGCCCTCCGTGGGTTCAATTCCTAGCACCAAAAAAAAAAAAAAAAAAAAAGAAAAGAAAAAGTTTGAATCATAGCTGCTCACTGATTTTATTTCAATTCTAACAGTGATCTTTTACTTATTACCTTTTCAATATTAAGATAGAGATGTTTCTCTATGCTGTTTTCCCTTGGAAGTGACTGTAAACTATCAATATCTTGATTTTTTTTCAATAGCTATATTTTGGTGTCGTAATCTTAGGGTAACCTATTTCTGTGAGGTGCTGCCCCAAATAGTGTGACTCACCTTCCTGTTCTGTCATTTCTAGCTTTGCATTCTGATCTAGATACTTTTCAGATGTTGCAAAAACGGGTTTCAAAGAGTTAGTGTAAGTTTTATGTCTGTCTTCTGCACACCTTTCCTAGAGTAGATGCGGTAGTTTTACCTCTTCACAACTTCTGGCCACTCCTCGCTGCAGGTAGTGAGTACGTCAGAGCTGGCAGGATGTAACTTAGAATGTGATTTGGCGGCCCTGCGATGGAAGCGTCGCTTGCTCAAAGCTCAGCAGTCAGGCAAGTCAGAGAAAAGGATTTGGTTTCTGCTTCAGTTGCAGAAGGCTGAGAAGGTGGATTCCCCTAACAGTAATGATCACAGAGGTTTCTGTCTTATTTAATCAGCTTTACACTACCAGAAATGCAAGCAGGGCACGCTGCTCACAAGTATTGCTAGGATGCTTGCTTTTAAAAGGTGAGCATTTGCCGGACGTGGTGGCGCACGCTTGTAAGCCCAGCATTCGGGAGGCTGAGACCTGGAGGATCGCAGTTCACGGACAGCCTCAGCTACTTAGTGAGGCCCTCTGCAACTCAGTGAGACCCGGTTTCAAAATAAAAAATAGGGCAGGGCGTGTAGCTCGGAGGTGAAATGCCCCTGGGTTCCATCCCCAGACCTGAAAAAAAAAAAAAAAAAGGTGAGCGTTGTAAATATAACTTAGAATAAAACACCTTAATCTTACCTTAATCTTTTTTTTTTTTTTGGTGGTACTGGGGTTCCTGGAAGCCCTTCTACCTCCGGGCTACACTCCCAGACCTATTTTATATTTTTATTTGGAAACAGGGTCTCTTAAGCCAGCGCGCTGGCTTCGAACCTGTGCGATCCTCCTGTCTCTGCCTCCCAAGCGTGGGGATTACAAGCGTGCGCCACCACGCCCGGCTTCACCTTAATCTTTATATGCTAATTTCATAAGTTGAAATGTAAATATTATGGCAGTAGGGAAATGCTACAATTATTGTTAAAGCTATTAATTTTATGTTAAAAACAAGTAATTTTAGTTCCTCAGGGAAGAGATGAACAGTTATTCACACAAGTTAAGTAGTAAGTCATACAAACAAGGAAAGCCCATTATAAACAATTGATGTTTAATAGAGAAAAGTCGGCTCTTGAAAATGATTGTTTTCTACTATTCCCTTCTCTTTCAGTGTATTTGTATTTGTTGTTGGTGGTGGTGTGACTGTGTGTGTGTGTGTGTGTTTTACTAGGAACTGGACCACGTGTGTTCTATCTCCAAGCTACAATCCCAGCCCAGCTTTATTTTATTTTAGTTTGAAACAAGGTCTTGTAAAGTTGCTGAGTCTCGCTGCATTGCTGAGGCTGGCCTTGAACCCATGATCCTTCTGTCTCAGTCTCCCAAGTACTAGGGTTCTGCACCCAGTTCAGTGTATTCTTCAAAGCTGCCTTTTACATTTTTAGCTCCTCCATGTGAATTTTAGAATGAACTTAAAAAATTATCCAGCCTCCTCTCCCAACAAAGTTTTAGTTTCTATGTATGACGCTTCTATAAATATACTGTGCAAGTCTTTTTGTGAAAATACACTTTCATTTTTCTTGGGTAAATACCTAGGAGAGGCAGCTGGGGATGTAGTTCAGTGGTAGAGCTTGCTTAGCATGTATGAGACCCTAGGTTCCATCTCCAGTGCTACAAAAACAAAAACCCAGAAAGGAATTTCTGGGTCATTTGGTAGAATGAGGGGTTAGCAACCTTTTTTTTTGAATAGTAAATATATTTATGTCTGGAGAATAAATTTTTTTTAGACTTTACAGGTCACTATGTTATCCATTGCATATTCTTTTTTAATCTCTTTTAAAAAGATATATTTTTTACAGTACTGGGGATGGAGCCCAGGGCATTCTACCTTTGAGCAACACCATCAGCCCTGTTGTTTACTCTTTATGTTGAAACAGGATCTCACTGAGTTTCAAAGGGCCTCACTAAGTAGCTGAGGCTGTCCACAAACCACAATCCTCCTGTCTCAGCCTCCCAAATTCTGGGATTATAAGCATACACCCCCATGCCCAGCATGTTTTTTTTTTTTTTTTTGCAGGTCTGGGGATGGAACCCAGGGGCATTCTACCTCTGCGCTACACCCCCTGCCCTATTTTTTATTCTTTATTTTGAAACAGGGTCTCACTGAGTTGCAGAGGGCCTCACTAAGTAGCAGAGGCTGTCCACGAACTGCGATCCTCCAGACTCGGCCTTCTGAATGCTGGGATTACAAGTGTGTGCCAGCATGCCTGGTTATGCTCGGCTTTTTTTTTTTTTTTTTAAGATTTTATTTGTACAAGCCGGGCGTGGTGGCGCACGCTTGTAATCCCAGCATTTGGGAGGCTGAGACTGGAGGATCGCGTTTCCCAGACAGCCTCAGCTACTTAGTGAGGCCCTTTGCAACTCAGTGAGACCTGGTTTCAAAATAAAGAATAAAAAATAGGGCAGGGGTGTAGCTTGGAGGTCAAATGCCCCTGGGTTCCATCCCCAGACCCGCAAAAAAATAAAAAAAAAGATTTTATTTGTACATCATAATTGTACAGGACAGTGGGTTTCATGGTGGCGTATTTGTACAGGTGCATCACATCCTCTGATCAGTTTCATTCCTCACTTGCCTCTCCTGCTCCACCCTCCTCCCTTCCCTGATCCTTTTTGTTTTAGTCAGAACTCTCACTATTATCCAAAATACCCGATGCCCACAGTTTAGAGGAAGGGAGATTTGTTGGTTCACAGTTGTACAGGTTTTAGTCCGTGTTAGGCTGGTCATGTCTGCGGAGCTCAGGGCATGGTGGCGGGAGGCACAGAAAGGAGAACCTGTCAGCTCATGGTGGCAGGGGAGAGGGGAGGTCCCATTAACGTGTATAGTCCCTACGACTATGCCCCCACGACCAGCCTCTGGCCACGCTCCATCCCTAACTTCCACCCAGAAAGTCCACTAATGCATCAGCGGGTTACCCGCTGCTGATGTCGGAGCTCTCAGGATGCGACTGGCCACTCCTGAACACGTTTGTCTTGTCAGCATGTGAGCTCTTCCGGGGACCTGTCTCCCACCCGTAACGCTGCTCCACTCTGCTGGTCCTCTGTTTTCATGAGATCTTTCTTCCCCCTTTTGTTCACTCTGCTTTCCACAAAAGAGAGAAAATACGCGGCTCTTGACTCTCTGAATGTGGCCTGTTTTGCTTACTATGCTCTCCAGCTACACCCATTTTCCTGCAAATGATAATTCAGGGTTGAGTAAAGCTCCGTTTTGTAGCTAGAGCACGTTTTCTTTATTCCTTTGTTAATGGACACCTAGGCTGTGTCTATAGCTTGATCACTGTGAATTGGGCCGCTGTCAACATGGTCGACACATATCGCTAGAGCACGCTGACTTTGACTTTAGTTCTTTTGAGTAAATACCAGGGTTGTTAGGAGTCTTTTCATGTTCATGTCCATTCGTTTATATCTTTTTATGAAGTTTATTTTTTTATGGTTTGAATATAATGAAAAAATTAGAAAAATAGTACAGTATGTCTTCCTTTTTTGGTAGTAAGAGGGATTGAACCTGTGACCTCGCACAGGCTACGCAGACACTCTACCACTGAGCTACATCCTTTACTCTTTAATTTTGAGGCTCAATAAGCTGCCGTGGCTGGCCTTGAACTTGGGATCCTCCTGCCTCATTACAGGCTTGGGCCACTCTACCTGGCAGCCCTAGACCTTTCACAAAGGTTCACCACTTGCTAATGTTTTGGCACGCCTGTTTTATATCTCTGTTGTATACGTATAGTGTGTATGTCTGTGGGGTTTTCCCCCCACTGGCTAAAGGATTTGAAAATAAGTTATACCTGGAAATGGTTGGTACATGCCTGTAATCCCAGTACTTGAGAGACTGAGACAGGAGAATCGCAGGTTTGTGGACAGCCTGAGCAACTTAGTGAGGCTCTCTGCAATTTAGTGAGACCTTATTTCAAAAATAGAAAATGGATGAAATAGGGCCGGGATGTGGCTCAGGGGTAGAATGACCCTGGGTTCCATCCCCAGCACCACAAAACAACAGCAACAACAAACCCAGAAAAAAACCACAACCAAAACTCCGTCCTTGAGGCCGTGGGGTTCACGTCCTCCAAGAGGGGCTGTGTCTGCTCTTGCAGATGGTCTGTTTTTTAGCTCCCTCTTGGTTTCTGATCCCTGAGTATCCCTTGGCGTTTCTCGCAAGCCAGGTTACTCATTTAAAGAATGTTAGTTATCGTTAACCTTGTAGGAATGTGGGTGTTCCGAGCGAGGCTGGCCACCCTCTAGTTGGCTCCTTGCGGGCGGTCTTGCTCTGCGTTGAAGTTCCCTCACTGTCTTCGAGAAGCAAAGACTGACTGGAGAAGCCTTAAAGCCAGGCTTTCCCAGGGCAACGTTCACTGGAGTGCTGAAATTGGTGCGGCTGCGTCCAGGAGCGGAGGCCAGAGGCACGGGCTGTGAAGAACTGCAGCGGAAAATGGCTCGGGCAGGCAGAGACAGAATGAGAGAATCAGCTTCTTAATGAGTCATGGGTGTGTGTGTGTGTGTGTGTGTGTGTGTGTGTGTGTGACTAGGGATTGAATCCAGGGGCATTCTACCTTTGTCCCAGCCCTATTTTATTTTAAAATGGTCTAAGTTGCGGACGGCCTCACTAAGTTGCCTACGCTGGCCACAACCTGTGACCCTCCTGTCTCAGCCTCCCAAGGACTGGGATAACAGGTGTATAGCACCATGCCAAGCTGGAAGCCGAACTCTTTTTTAAAATTTTATTTATTTATTTATTTTTAATTTTTTATTGGTGCACTGTATTCATGCATCATAGTAAGATACAAAAAAAATTTTGTAGACATACATTCACACATCACCCAGTCAGCCCCTACCCGATCCCCACCCCAGTCCCTCCCCATCCCTCCTTCCCATGCTTGGTTTAGTGCTTGACATCTAGCATTATAGCATTTTATCCAAACTTAAAAATGATAATCTCACATAACAGTTTCATTTGTCTGATACCAAGCTTTTGATACTTAAAGATAACATTTCAATATTTCTTTTTGCTTTCTTTCTTACTAGAGAATATTTTTTTCTTTTTTTTAGGTGAAACTATCATATATTTATATATTTATTTTTCAGAAAAAATCTATCCTAATATGGAATATGGACTCTAGATACCCAAAACGATCTCAAAAAAGAACAAAGCTAGAAGATATATATTTTCTGATTTCAAACCATATAAAGCTACAATAATTGAAACAGTGTAGTACTGTTCTAAAGGCAGATATATAAACCATTGGAGTTAAATAAAAGCCTAGAGCTAAATTCTTCCCTATATTGTCAAGTTATTTTTGACAAGGTTTCCATGAACATTTGGTGGAGGAAATAAAAATCTTTTAACTAAATATTGTTGAAAAATAATAATTACATGAAAAAGAATAAAATTGGACCTTTACCTAATCCCATATACAAATATTAACTCAAAATAGATAAAAGACCTAAATATAAATCTTAATACTATAAACTTTTAGAAGAAAACCTGGGTCATAAAACCTCACAACATTGAAATTGGCAGTGATTTCTTGGATATGATTTCTTTTTTTTTTTTTTTTTTTGGTGGTACTGGGGTTCCTGGAAGCCCTGCTACCTCTGGGCTACACTCCCAGACCTATTTTTACATTTTTATTTGGAAACAGGGTTTCTTAAGCCCGTGCGCACAGCTGGCTTCGAACCTGCGCGATCCTCCTGTCTCTGCCTCCCAAGCGCGGGGATTACAAGCGTGTGCCACCACGCCCGGCATTGGATATGATTTCAATGGCACAGGCAACAGAAGTGTATACAAACTCCCTAAAAAATAAAAAAAATATTGTATATCCAAAGACAATGTAAACAGAGTTAAAAGTTACTAATAGAATGGAATATTTCCAAATGCTATATCTGAAGGTATATTAATATTCCAACTAGAAATCCTAAAAATTAACAACAATAAAGGCAAACAATACCATTTAGAGATAGGTAAAAGACTAACATAAATAATGAATCTCCACAGATAACCAATCTTAGTTGTCTGTTGGATGGAAAATCTTGTTTCTCTGGTTCTGGTGTGTGTTACCTATTTCTTCTTTGTAGTTAGTCTCTGAGTATTTTCTCTAGTGCTGGTTTTGAAGACATAAATTCCTTCAGTTTCTGTTTGTCATGGAAGCTTCTTATTTCTCCATCTAACTTGATAGAAAGTTTTGCCGGGTAGGAAATTTTTGGCTGGAAGTTGTTTTCTTTCAGAGTTTGGAATATGTTACTCCAAGCCCTTCTGGCTCTCATGACTTGGTTTGGGAATTCTGGAGTGATTCTAATTGGTTTGCCTCTGAATGTCACTTGGCCCTTTGTTTTTGTTGCCTTTAAGATTCTCTGCTTGGCTTCCACATTGGTCATTTTGACAATTATGTGGCGTGGGGATCCTCCTCTCCGATCCTGTCTAAAGGGAGTTCTATAAGTTTCCTGGACCTGTGTATCGACCTCTTGCTCTATGTTTGGAAAATTTTCTGCTATTACTTCCTTGAAGAGTTTGTTGATCCCTTTGATTTCACCTTCTTTTCCCTCCTCTATTCCAATTATTCTTAGGTTAGCTCTCTTAAAATGGGCCCATATTTCTTCAATGTCAGATTCCTGCTGTTGGATATTTTTTTCTAGATTAGAAACTATGCGTTCATTTTTGGATTGCTCATCTTCTAAGAGCGAGATTCTATTCTCCATGTGGTCTAATCGGTTGTTTGTACTCTGAATTGAGGCCTTTACTTCATTAATTGCATCCTTTATCTCTTTTTGGCTCTCTCTGAATTCTTTTCGAAACACCTCTATTATTTCTACAGTTATTTTCCTGATTTGATCTTCTAGAAATCTCTGAATTTCTGGTTTATCGGGTTCTGATTTTGTGGGGTTGTGGGCATTCATTGCTCCATTGTTATTCCTCTTTCCCATGATTTCGGAAGTTTGTGCCTTCTCTGGGTTCTTCCCTTGGGTCACTACGATTTCACTTAAGGCGCTCTGGATCTTGAGTCTGTGGTATCTCAGACCCCACTACTCCTTTACTGGGTTGTATCACAGAGTCTCAGACCCAGGGAGTCAATCGAGGCTGCTTTAGACCATGGGGGGTGCCAGGTTGGGCGTTCTCCTATGGTGTGATATCTCTTCCACCGCCACTCCCCCGCTGGGTCAAGTCCCTGGGAGTACAGTACTGGGATTTCTCCTCCAGGGCCCGCAATTTGACTCACTGTTGTTGAGTGCGCAGATGGAGCTGTAGTAGACTCGGTGAATTCTCTGCTGCTGCCGCCGGTAGCAATATGGCGCCGCTGCCACGCCCTTGGCCGTGAGGCTGGCGTATTTCTTTTCTGTTTTTGAGCTCTGCTCTGAGTCCCTGCAGGGTGTGCTGAGCCCAGCCTCTGGGAGCTTTAGATGCTCTCTGCACCGAGAAATCTGCCGAATTCCTCCCGGCTGATCCGCAGCGGCTCACCTCGGCTCACTGTCTGCCTCTTCTCTCTGGAGCCTGGTGAGCTGTTGAGTGCGTTGGTCTGGTGCCGTCTGGTGAGCTCGCTGCTGCCGCCGGCAATAATGTGCTGTTGCTGCGTCCTTGGGCGTGAGGCCGGCGTACCTCCTCTGTGGCTCTGAGCTCAGTTCTGAGTTCCCCTCCTCTCTGGGGTCTGGTGCTGTAAAAAAGATGGCGCCCACCACTCCGCGCCGCGGCTCCGGCTGCAGCACTGCGGTCTGGTTTCTGGTGTCTTGTTTTTCCAGCTCTCTTTTTCTTTGTCCCTTGTAGTTACATTTTTTGTATCTCTGGTGATGGTGTTTTCTGGCTATGAAAGGCGCTGATTTTGTGGTAATAGTGATTGGTTGTTAGCGGGGCTCGTAAGCCCCGCTTTTCTCTCCGAACTCTTAAAATACTATTTATTCCTAAATTAATCCGTACATTTTTCTATTAAATTCTAATCAATTGCTGGGCATGGTAGCACAATTCTGGTACCTTGGCAGGTTGAAGCAGGAAGAAAGTAGGTTCAAGGCCAGTGAGCTTTAATGCAGTGAGACCCTGTTTGAAAATAAAAAGTAAAAAGAATTGAGGGTGTAGCCTGGGGGTAGAGGTCCCTGGGTTCAATCTCCAGTATCATATATAAAAATAAATCCTAACAAATACAACAATGTAATTTCTTTTGGAGGGAAAATTGACAAAATAATAAATAAACAAGAACGATACATTTTTCTCAGATGAGAAAAATTGTCAGAGAAAACAGCCTAACATATTAAAATCCATTATAAAGTGGTGATAAACTGAGCGTGGTGGTGCACACCTGGAATCCCAGTACTTGGGAGGCTGAGTCAGGAGGATCAGGGACAACCTTAGCAAGGAGTGCGACTCATCAGCCTAGGGAGATCCTGTTTCAAAATAAAAATAAAAGGCCAGGCGTGGTGGGCACGCTTGTAATCCCAGCATTCGGGAGGCTGAGACCAGAGGATCACTGTTTGCGGGCAGCCTTAGCTACTTAGTGAGGCCCTCTGCAACTCAGTGAGACCCTGTTTCAAAATAAAGAATAAAAAAAATAGGGCAGGGGTTGTGGCTCAGAGGTCAAATGCCCCTGGGTTCCATCCCCAGACCCGCAAAAAAAAAAAAAAAAAAGACTTAGGTTCAATCACTAGTAACACACACACACACACACACACACACACACACACACACGGATAAATAAGAACCACTCAGAAAATGTTGGAGCAAGAAAAGAAGAGGATTCCGGTCTGTGGCGTGAATTCATCGGATCTCAGCCTGAAGGCGCGTGTGCGGAGGAAGACCTCTTGACTTGCTGGAGAGGCGGCCTTGCTATTGCTGACGCCGGGGTCGGGGAGGGCCTTCCGCATTTGCTGGCCTCTAATTTATTAACGGTGAAGAGAAGATAAGAAATAATAAGTTCAGAGAAGTCAGATGAACGGGACGAGGGCTATTGAGTGGGCCAGTGTGCAGAGTAGGTGTGATGGATAGCAGGTGCAAGAGATTATGGGCATATTTGCCCTCCTCATTCATGCGTTTGTTCATTCATGTTTTTAGTAAGAAAGGCTAGTATGTTTCTCCACAAAAAGTCGTCAGTAGAATATTGCTTACATTAAACCGTAATGTTAGGTTTTGATTTTATTTTTTTAATTTATTTTGGTGGGACTGGGGGTGGAATCCAGAGGCCTTCTACCTCTGGGCTATACTCCCAGACCTTTTTTATATTTTATTAGAAATAGGGTCTCACTAAGTAGCTGAAAGCCTCACTAAGTAGCTGAGGCTGGCTTCGAACCTGTATGATCCTCCTGTCTCAGCCTCCCAAGCCCCAAGATTACAAGCGTGCGCCACCACACCCGGCTTAGGTTTTGATTTTAAAACCTTGAGATTTCATTAAGTTGAATGAATGGTATGGAGAGTCTTCCTTCCGAATGAGGAAAATGATCTGTGCTTCAGCCTTTAACCCCATATTCGTCCGTACTCGAGTCACACTTATCCGTATTTCGCTGCCTTGTCTGTGTATGCACACGTCGAGTAAAATGAGAACTAGCCGGTGTTTGCCATGTTGAAGCCAGAGCCCACAGTCAGGGCGGCTCACCAGGGCGCACGCCGTGCCAGGCGGCCTGCTGCTGTGTGTTGGCTCCTGGCGCGCTCCGGACCCCCGGCCGCAGAGTCATAATGAGATGCAGTGGGGTTTCCTGGGAGCACCCCGGGCTGATTGACAGGAAGGGGAGGGCAATCATCGCTTTCTGTGCCCACCCTGGGTAATATTTCCCTGCTGTCTGGGGGGGGGGGGACTGAGGACAAATAGGCCTTCGTGATGTCTGAGTAATTAGTTTGTGTTGGTTCCAGCTGAATAAACTGGAGGGTAATGATCAGGTAAATGGAGACGGAGTACATTAGTGTAGGCTAAGGTGTAAGAGACCTTAGGGAAAACCTAGCAAAATTTTATGGGCTTGTTGAAAGAGCTGCATTTTATATCTTTTCATCTCTACATAGATATTTATATGCGTATTTATGTATTTAGTAGTGTATGTTTAGTTTTACCCTGGATTTACAAAGAGAATAAACCAGTTTAAACTTTTTAACCCCAATATTTATTTGCTTTTCCTCTTTTAAGTGATTTGAGGATATTTTTCAACTTTTTTATAGAAAGTTTTGCCAAATGTGTTAAGGGACTTACTTGTAGCTGATGTGCCAGGCATCCTGAAATAGGAGTGATGACGAAGGCCGGACTTGTAAAACTCGGGCGGGACATCGCTGAAGAATGCCAGGTGATCTTCTGCATGTGTGTGTTGAACATTCGCAACATATTCTTAGGTAACCACTAGGAAAGAATGTGTTAAGATGGTGGCGTCAGGGCCCGTGCCTCCCGGTTGGTTTTAATTAGGTCAGAAGCATTTTCAGACATTTGGACTGCAATACGAAATCTGCAGGATTCGTAATTTATTCTTCCAAAAGACATTTATAATTGCCATCCTTCACCATGAAGCTTCCTTCTCAGTAACATGCAGTCCCATGGCGGAGCCTCTGGACAGCAACTGCAGTGCCATATTTAATGGGTGACAAGGAACTGGTTTCGCCAATGTGGCTTTGGACCTTGGAGTTCTGGTAACAGGGGATCAAAGGACTTTCAATGGCATACTTGCTTTAAAACTTGCTAGCGCTCACTTTTCTTATAAAACCTGGCCTTCAGTAACCCTCTAGATTAAGAACACAATATGCAAATTTCAAACGCTAGACTTTTCGGTGAAGAATGAAGCAAGAGAGGAAAGCATTTAAGGTGTTCAGACGTATCATTTTCTTTTCTTTATTGCGAGTAACGTCTTTGAAAAAAATTATTTTGCAGAAACATCATACCCCATCAATTTCAAATGTTTTGATTATCTTTGGCTTGGCTGAATTACTTTCTCTGCATTTTGGGTAAAATGGAACAGGATAAGATTCCTGGTAGGAATTTGTTCACATTAATATGGCTCATCAGGGACATTATGTTTAATTGGAGACCCTGCAGAATAGTAGCAGGCGGCTGAGGAGAATTACTTAGCGTTCGCAATGGCTCGTCTGGGAGTTGCTCACTAATCAAGGCACTGGAGTGTTAGCGGTGGGGTCGGTGGAATTATGACGATTATGACATGCAAGCATGTCTGCGTGCGAACTGGACAGGCAACGAGTTAATCAAGAAGTGTATTAAAGGGCTCCCATGCTGATTCATTATCATCCGCATCGTGCTGTCAGCTTGTGTATTTAAAAAATACAATTATTGCTGAATTCAATACGTATGTGAGCGGAATTCAGTCCTCATTTTTTGCTATTCACTAAAATAACTTTAAATTGCCTTATACATATAAAAGTACAAAATTATGTCAGTTGTGTCGACCACATGATTTGTTTTGAAGTACAGTATGTTTTTTTTATCACCTTTGAATAAAATTCTAATTTCAGATTTATTCAGAAATTTTTCTATTGTAAATCCTTCTTGGCTTATTTTCTGTTGCAATAAAGGTTTTGGGTTCAGAACTAAAATTTATGTATCTTTGTTTCTCAAGTTGAAAAAATAATTCAAGCATTTCAGAGAGAAATTAATATTTAACACATGAAGCTACAGAAAAATCAAAGCATTAATCTTTTCCACCATCAAATGTTCCAAAATCGGGAGTGGGGGTGGAAATCTCCTTGCTGTGGTGGGTGGTCTCTTTGTGCCAGGTAGACCCATTCTGTGCCCAGCATGGTTAGAGCCATCTGTCATGTGAAACTATCAGTTAGAATGCTAGAAATGTACATATTTGGGGGAAATGGAACTAATACATTGAATTCCTTTTAGAAAATAAATTGAAATGCTGCATAAATCCATGAGCAAACTGGATTATATCTGCAGACAAATTTAGAGTCACTATACAGATGCACACAGTTTTTTATTATTATTGTAAGCACCGACAAATTTAATAGAACTTTCTCCTGAACTGTGACCTTCATGAATTAGCTTAATTAAGGCGATATTATGGATAACACTCAAGGTGTTGACCCATAGGTGGCTGTTACTGAAATCTATTATCTATGGAGGCAGCGCTGCTGGTCAGCAACATCAGAAGTCAGATTTGAAACCAAGGCCTTCCCTTGGGAGCTGTGAGCTCAGCGGGCTGAATCGTCAAAACCCACAAGGCTTCTTAAAAGATGATAGTTGAAGCCCCCTGGAGGTAAAGGCAAACCAGTCATTCCAGTCAGGAAGGACCATGACTTTATTTAGCAGCCAGGCAAAAATTACATCTGGACAGGAAGAGGGTTTACATCAGTATCTTAATGTATGATTTATTTTATTCATATATATGTTCATGGACCTTACTATTTAAAAAAAAATTTTTTTTTTTGGTGGTACTGGGGATTGAACCCAGGAGTATTTCTGTCTGAGATATACCCTCAGCCCTTTTTTACTTTTTGTTTGAAATAGGGTCTCATTAGGTCGTTGAGTCTTGCTAAATTGCCGAGGATGGTCTCTCCTGCAATCTTTCTGTCTCAGCCCCCCAAGCGCTGGGATTAGAGGCATGTCCCACCACGCTTGGCTTCAGGCATCTTCTTATTTAACTTTAATAAAGACATTCTATTTTGTTGCTGGGGTTGAACTTAAGGCCTCATGTACACTAGGCAAGGGCACTATTGAGTTCTACCCCGTCCCTAATGTTTCAATCCACAGAAAGTGACTTGTGAAATTTTCCTTTATAAAATGAAAGGGAATATATCGAGACCTTCTGGATATTTTGTTAAAAAGAACTTTGAGCCAGGTGTGGTGGTGCACACCTATAATCCTAGCTACGTGGGAGGCTGAGGTGGAGGATAGCAAGTTTGAGGCCAGGCTGGGCAACTTAGTGAGACCCTGTCTCAAAAGGGAAAATAGAAACCACCAGGGCCAGGCATGGTGGTGCACGGTTGGAATCCCAGTATTTGGGAGGCTGAGGACAGGAGGGTCACAGGTTCGCAGCCAGCTTGAGCTACTTAGTGAGGCTCTCTGTAAATTAGTGAGACCCTGTTTCAAAATAAAGAATAAAAAATAGATTTGGATGTGGTGGCACGTGCTTGTAATCTCAGTACTTGGGAGGCAGAAACGGAAGGATTATAGGTTTGCGGCCTGCCTCAGCTAATTAGTGAGGCCTTCTGGAACTTAGTAAGACTCTGTTTCAAAATAATAAAAAGTAGGGTTGGGGGTGTAGCTCGGAGTTAGAATGCCCAGACCCGCAAAAAAAAAAAAAAGGGCTGGGGAGTAGTTTGAATGTAGAATGTTCCTAGATTCAATCTGCAGTCCCCCCCCCAAAAAAAAAAACCCCAAAAGAAACAAACAAAAAAACCACTGGAGATGTGGCTCAATCTTAGAATACCTCTATGTTGCATTCCAGTTTTTTTTTTTTTTTTTTTTTTGGTGGTACTGTGGTTCCTGGAAACCCTTCTACCTCCGGGCTACACTCCCAGACCTATTTTATATTTTTTTAAATTTAGAAACAGGGTCTCCTAAGCGTGCGTGGCTGGCTTCGAACCTGTGCGATCCTCCTGTCTCCGCCTCCCAAGCGCGGGGATTACAAGCGTGCGCCACCACGCCCGGCTGCATTCCAGTTTTGAAATTAAAAGAAAAACTGTCCATTTTTACTTGTACTCATTTTTTTCTGTTAAAAAATGTAACTGATACATAGAATTGTACATACGAATGGGGTACCATGTAGCGCCTTGGTAGGTGTGCATGTCACATACTGTTTAAATTAGACTAAATATATTAATCTCCTCAAATTTATCCTTTCAAAAATATGAAATGACAGGCTGGGCATGGTGGTGCACACTTGTAATCCCAGCGCTCGGGAGGCTGAGGCAGGAGGATCGCGGTTCACAGACAGCCTCAGCTACTTAGTGAAGCCCTCTGCAACTCAGTGAGACTCTGTTTCAAAATAAAGAATAAAAAATAGGGCTGCAGGTGTAGCTTGGAGGTAGGATGCCCCTGGGTTCCATCCCCAAACCTGCAGGAAAAAAAAAAAAAAAAAAAGAAAGAAAAAAGAAATGCCAACTTTGCATGCATTCTTGCGTAGGGGCCAGGCCCACCTCCTCTGTATCATTCTGATTTCATTTTATTTTTTACAGTGCTAGGGATGAAACCCAGGGCCTGCTGTGCACGCTGGTTAAGCACTCTGCCACCAGACTGCACCGTGGCCCTGTATGGTTCCAAATTTAGTGCTTACACTAAAATTTTAATTTAAAACAAAATAGTAAAAGGTTGTGAGTGTATCCTTTTGGTTTTGTTCATTTAAAAAGTTCTGGTGAATTTAAGTGACATTTTTAAAGGGAACTTACGTATTTCAAAGTTATTTATTCTTGGGGCTATGAAAAAGTACCTAATCACGGATTTATGTTTCTCTAAGCATTCATTTAAGAAGGATTGAAGGTACTGTTTTACTGAAAAGGGATATATTTAATGAGTACTTGAAAATACAGCTTAACTTTGTTCTGATGTGCTAGTGTTTATAAGGCTGTAACTAAACTCATATCTATTACTGCCTCATTAAGACTGCTTAATGAGGCAGGCGTGGTGGTACGCATCTAGAATTCCAGTACTTGGGAGGCTGAGGCAGTTCGAGGCCAGCCTCAGCAACTTACCAAGACCTTGTTTCAGAAGAAAAAATAAAATGGGTTGGAGAGGGGTGCGTAGCTCAGAGGTAGAGCCCTGGGTCCAATCCCTAGTGTCATTAAAAATAAACCGATAAGCCAGGCGTGGCGGGCACGCTTGTAATCCCAGCATTCAGGAGGCTGAGATAGGAGGATCGTGGTTTGTGGACAGCCTCAGCTACCTAGTGAGGCCCTCTGCAACTCAGTGAGACCCAGTTTCAATATAAAGAATAAAAAATAGGGCAGGGGGTGTAGCTCGGAGGTCAAATGCCCCTGGGTTCCATCCTCGACTGGCAAAAAAAAACCCCAAAAAACAAAAACCCAATAAATAAATAAGACAAAAAAAGACTACTTAGTGGAAAGGGAAGATATAATCATTTGAAATAATACTGTACTTATTGCTTGTTGAATGATCATGATGACTTATTCTATGATAATCTAGAATGTGGATAATCATTTAAAGAAACTATTATTATCACTATATTTTTTTTTTTTTTGCGGGTCTGGGGATGGAACCCATCAAAACCTTAGTGACTCCTTTCCATTTGATCCAAATAAGATCTCTCCAAGCACTGCGGGCGCGGTAGCTGAAAATGTCTAATTGCTAATCTCTGAGACCCGAGCGCGTCACCTTTGGTACAGACTCTGCTGATGTGACGGAGTGGAGGAGCGTGGATTATCTGACAGCCTGATGTGACCGCAGCATCCAGGAGGTGTGGGGTGAGGGGGGAGTCATTAGCCAAAGGGTGCAGGGCCGCGCAGCTGAACGGGCGAGGCAGTCGGCCTCTCCTGACGGCCTCCCGGAGGAGCCAGCCTCTGACACCTTGGTTCTAGCGCTCTAAGACCCATTTCTGACTTGTTCTGTCAAGAAGCAGAAGATAAAACCTTTGCGTGGTGTTAAGCCACTGCGTTTGTGGCAAGTTGTGTCAGCATCAGTAGGGAGTGAACACGAAGCCATGGCTAGACATCATCAGACACTCCATCAGTGTTCCCGCCACATTAGCGTACTAACAAGAAAATCTCTGACTAGCCCAGTAGATAAAGGTCTTAATATACAATCTCATTCGTGAGGAAAAGCACTTATCCCCCCCCCCCTTCTGTCGTGGGGATTAAACCCAGGGCTGCTCTACCACTGAGTTGCACCCCCAGCCCTTTTTTATATCTTTACTCTGAGACAGGGTCTTCTTAAGTTGCTAAGGCTAGCCTTGAGTTTGGGATCCTCCGGCCTCAGCCTCCCTGAATAGCTGGGATTATAGGTGTGCGCCACTGTGCCCATCCCCATCAGATATCTTAATGTGTTTGCAATTTTGACATGTAGCTTTTTTTTTTTTTTTTTTTTTTTTTTGGTACTGGGGATGGAACCCAGGGGCATTCTACCTCCAAGCTACACCCCAGCGATATTTTTTATTTTGAAACAGGGTCTCACTGAGTCGCAAAGGGTCTCGCCAAGTAGTTGAGGCTGTCCACGAACCGAACCTCAATTCTCCTTCCCAGCCCCCCGAATGCTGGGATTGCAAGCGTGTGCCACCACGCCCCACTAGTAAAAGCTTTTTTAAAAAGTTTCCTCTTCTCCGGGCGTGGTGGCGCAAGCTTGCCATCCCCGCGCTTGGGAGGCAGAGACAGGAGGATCGCGCAGGTTCGAAGCCAGCCACGCGTGCTGGCTTAGGAGAC
The DNA here is from genome assembly GCF_963383645.1 of Muscardinus avellanarius. Lineage (NCBI taxonomy): Eukaryota > Metazoa > Chordata > Mammalia > Rodentia > Gliridae > Muscardinus > Muscardinus avellanarius. The sequence goes on from NC_137787.1 coordinate 191,047,497, forward strand.
CCTGTTAAAAAAAAAAAAAAAATGTAAAAATGGGTCTGGGACTGTGGCCCGGAGGTAGAAGGGCTTCCAGGAACCCCAGTACCACCAAAAAAAAAAAAAAAAAAAAAAAAGAAAAGAAAAAAAAAGTTCTCTCTTCTCTCTGTTCTTCCTTCCCCTCTGCCATCCCCACCCTCGCTTCCTGTCCTCCCCCTTCCCCTGTCTTTCCTGATTTCCCTCATGTCTGCCATCTCCCTCCTCCCCAGTTCCCCAGTTTTCCCTGGCCAGGAGTTTTGCGGTTGCCTTCCTGGCGTTTTGGACTCCTTATCCCTACCCAGTTCTGATGAATGTGCTTTGGACCCACGGCAGATCCGTCACTGGTTTTACCCAGTGACTCCCAGAACGTCCTATAGCGCTGTCCTTCTGTCCTTGTACCCACTCCTCCTCCTCCTCCTCCTCCTCCTCCTCCTCCTCCTCCTCCTTCTTCTTCTTCTTCTTTTTTTTTTTTTTTTGGTGGTACTGGGGTTCCTGGAAGCCCTTCTACCTCCGGGCTACACTCCCAGACCTATTTTTACATTTTTATTTGGAAACAGGGTCTCCTAAGCCGGCGCGCACGGCTGGCTTCGAACCTGCGCGATCCTCCTGTCTCTGCCTCCCAAGCTCGGGGATTGCAAGCGTACGCCACCACGCCCGGCTTGCCCACGCTTCTTGCTTCTGGAAGAAGCAGCACGCAGCTCGCCTTGTTCATTGTTTTGCATTTTTCTTCCGAGTTCATGGCATGCTTACCAATTCTCTCTGCTTGCCTGTCTTCCTGGCTCTCGTTTGCAGATTTTATTGGGATTGCTGTACATTCAAAGCAGAAAAAACTTTATCTATTTTTGTGGTACTGGAGATGGTACTTGGATTTCTACCTCCAGGCTACACTCCCAGACCTATTTTATATTTTATTTGGAAACAGGGTCTCACTAAGTTGCTGAGAGCCTCACTCAGTAGCTGAGGCTGGCTTGGAACTTGCGTGATCCTCCTGTCTCCGCCTCCCAAGCACTGACTGGGCTTACAAGCGTGTGCCACCACGCCCTGCTCCTGAAAGAACTTTTCAAGTACAAACTCATTCTGCCAACCTGCTTTTCTGTGTGGGTTGAATGTAAGTTTACAAAGACCAGCGAAGAATGCTGACTTCAAAGTTGTGTTTTCGCGTCATTTCAAGCGTCACTTCATCTAAGTTGCAAGCTTGGGACCTCGGTGTGCGTTACAGGGTCGGTCAGTTACAGGTAGACCTGGACTGATCAGTGCACAGCACACAGCCTGGCGAAGCATCGTTTTACCAGCCCTGGGTCTCTATTCATAGCCCGCACCCTCCTGAATTCAGGGAGCTTTCTTGGTGGCTTGTTTTCACTACTTGGAAGTGGCCAGAGTGGTAGGGGCCAGGTTGGTACTAGTAGCAGAGGGAGAAGTCCCTTGGACATCTGTGAGGGCTGTCTGAAGACAGCCAATGGAGATTTCTATCCGCTTTGTTCCTGTGAACTGGACCCTGTGTTAAGTAAGAGAGGCCCTAGCTCAGATGCAGCTCAGCCAGCAATCCACGGTGGACATGGCCACGCATTCATTTATTCAGCAGAGCACTGCAGAGCGCCCTCTGGAGGCCGGGGCAGGTGGTGCATCTGGTGGTGCATTTGCAGGCTTGCCAAGGGCAGAACCTTGTCTGTCTGTAGGGGAAGTGTGAGGTCCTGGTGAAACTGCTTATAGGCACTATATGAAAGTGTTTTCTTTTGTAAACATCTGCGTGTTCAGTTGCTCCCAAGGCTTCCTGTGAGTCAGCCGTAGATTGGTTTCCAGTTCTATACTGTATCCCCCAAGTGGATGAGTAAAGGGGCCTTCATAATTAAACCCAGCCGAGTATCTGCAGTGAACTCTTGTAATTAAGTGTTATAGATCCCGCGGCTGCACTGAGGCAGCTCAGCTGGGTTGCTTTACATTTCGAAACTGCGCCAATCTATCTGTGAAGGTTTCCCGTACAGATGGCTCCCTACTTCCCACAGTTCAACTTACAAATTTTCAGCTTTACAGTGGTGCAAAAGTGACACACATTCAGTTAGAAGCTGAGCTTTGAAGTTTGAATTTGGATCTTTTCCCAGGCTAGCGACAGGAGTGTGATCTTCTCTTGAGATGCCGGGCAGCAGTGAAGGGAGCCGTGGCTCCCAGTCAGCCCCTCCATCGGCAGGGGGCCACAGACGCCAGCGCGCCTTCTGGCTGAGCTAGCTTATTCTGCAGGTGAGGTGCAGCCCAGAGGCCCATGTGTTGAAGGCTCGGTCCCCAACTTGGCTCCTGCGAGCTGGTAGAAACCTTAAGGGGTGGGAACCAGTAGGGACAGGTGTCCCTGTCGCTGGGGACGAGCCCTCGAAGGAGGAAGTGGGGCCCCAGCCCTCCTCTCTTTTCTCCTCCTGGTCCTGACCATGGAGAAGGGTGCCCCTGCCAGGTCACGCTGTGCCCAGAGCAGTGGGGCCCTCTGACCACGAGCCCTAACAAGCCTTTCCCCGTGTGAGTGCACCACCTCACACAGGCATGTTTAATGCATTTTCAACTTAATGACACTTTTAACGTATGGTTGGGGTTTTTTTTGGTGGGGGCAGGTCTAACCCCATCGTAAGTGGAGGAGTGTCTGTAATTTTTTCCTCTGAATAAGATGTTTCTGGAGTTGGGCATGGTGGCGCACATTTCCCTGTGCTTGGGAGGCCGAAAGAGGAGGATCACAGGTTCAAAGCCAGCCTCAGAAACTTAGCAAGGCCCTCTGCAACTTAGTGAGACCCTGTTTCAAAATAAAAAATAAAATAGGGATGGGGGCATAGAATGCCCTTGGGTGTAATCTCCAGCCAAAAAAAAAAAAAAAAAAAGAAGTTTCCACATATTATTTTTTTACCCCTGGTACCAGGGATTAGACCCAGGGACATTCCACCACTGAGCTAAATCTCCAGCCCTTTTAATTTTTTTTGTTTTGAAACAGGGTCTCGCTAGGTTGCTGAGAGTCTGGTTAAGTTGCTGAGGCTGGTCTCAAATCTATGATCCTCCTTTCTCAGTCTCCCAAGTACTAGGATTACAGGCATGTGCCACCACGCCTGGTCCACATGTTATTTTTTACATTTAAGAATTAATTTATAGCCGGGTGTGGTGGCACGCGCTTGTAATCCCGGTACTTGGGAGGCTGAGACAGGAGGATCATAGGTTCAAAGCCAGTCTTGGCAAAGTAGCAGGGTCTCAGAAATCTAGTGAGACCCTGTTTCCAAATAAAAAAAAATAAAAAATCAGGCTTGGGGGTGTGGCTTGGAGGTAGAATGCCTCTAGGTTCAATCCCCAGTGCCAAAAATTAATTAGTTAATTAAATGTGGAAAAATTCATATAATGTAAGATCACCACTTTGTCCATTCTTAAATGTGGTATTCTGCGGCATTAAGTATATTCGTATTTTTTGGTGAGATGAAAAATCTTCCTGGAGATGAATGGTGGTGATGCTTCACACCAATTTAAACACATGCTTTATTTTTAGTATTTTTCAGTGGAACGACCTGTGGTCATTTCCACAAAGTGTGTAACGTTTGAGATTGTCTACTTTCATTCAGCATGGTAGTTTGTGATTCGTCCAGACTGTGGCGTGTGCCAATTAGTGTTCCTTTTCTGTTACTGAGTGCTATTGCAGGGTCTAGATATATAGTGTGTTTACCCACTTAGCCAGCGCAGGACATTGGGTAATTTATAGCTCTTGGCAATTATGAATATAAGATTTTGTTCTCTGTGATAAGTAGGAGTGTGTTTGCTGGGTTATATGGTCATATGAGTCATATCCCCACTGCAGTGCGCGCGCACACACACACACACACACGCGCGCGCGCGCGCGCGCGCACACACGCACACACACACACACACACACACACACACACACACACTGTGTAGTAATGATTTTGACCCTGTACAGGAGCTAATATTGCCATCATTTAAATTTAACCGTTATCTTCAGTGAGTAGTAGAATCTCATTGTGATTTTAACTTGCCTTTCCTTAGTGGCCAGTGCTGAACATCTTCCCATTAAATTTTTTTTTCCTGCTAAAGTTTAGTGAGTTTTTTTTTTGTGTGTGTGTATGTGTGGGAGGAGGGTTGTGTGTGTGTGTGTGTGTGTGTGTGTGTGTGTGTGTGTGTGTTATTGGGGATTGAACCCATGGGCATGGTACCTCTAAGCCCCCCCATCCCAACATTTTTAATTTTTATTTTGAAACAGGGTCTCACTAGGTTGCTTGAAGACCTCACCAAATTGCTGAGATTGGTCTTGAACCTGTGATCCTCCTTTCCGAGGCTCCCCAAGTACTGGGATTATGAGTGTGCACCACTGTGCCTGGCTGGCTTTAGTCAGTTTTAAAGAATAGATTCTGGATACATGTCCCTTGTTGATATATGATTTGCAAATAGTTTCTTCTTACTAGTAGTGTATCTTTTTTATTCTCTCTGCAGCGTTTACTGCAGGTCAAAAGTCTTACAAGTGTGGTGGTACACATTTGTAATCTTAGTACTTGGGAGGCTGAGATAGGAGGATCCCAGGTTCAAGGCCAGCCTCAGCAACCTGTGAGGCCCTCCAAAACTTTGTGAGACCCTGTTTCAAAATAAAGAAATAAAGGCCGTAACCCTTTATTGTAATCCTTGCGCTTGGGAGGCTGAGACAGGAGGATCGCGCAGGTTCGAAGCCAGCCTCAGCTACTTAGTGAGGCTCTCAGCAACTTAGTGAAACCCTGTTTCCAAATAAAGTATGAAATAGGTCTGGGAGTATAGCCCGGAGGTAGAAAGCCCCTGGGTTCCACCCCCAGTACCACCAAAAAAAAAAAAAAAAAAAAAAAAAAAGATTAAAATAGAACTGAGCGTGTAGCTTAGAGGTAGAATGTCTCTAGGTTCAATCCCCACTAACACACACATACACACACATGGAGACACAGACACACACAATCTCTCTCTCTCTCTCTCTCTATTTTAGATAGGGTCTTGCTCAGTTTTCCAGGCTGGTCTCACACTCAGGAGCTCAGGTGACCCTCCTTCCTCAGCTTCCTGAGTAGCTGGGACAGTCGGTCCCAGCTCTTCTAATGCTCTTCTAACTCTTTAATTTTGATTAAGTAAATTTGTCACTGCTTTTCTCTGTTGATTGTACATTTAGTTACATTTCTAAGAACTCGGCCTAATTCCAGGCCACGAGGATGGTCTAATAAGAGTTTGTGTTTTACTTTTTGATTAGGATATACTACCCTTTTTGAGTTAATTTTTATTTAAGATTCAGTTTTGGTTGAGTGGCGATTCCTTTGCTGGCACACAGGTGTTGAATTGTTCTTGCCCCGTTGGTTGAAAATGACACCTCTTGCCATGTTGCCTTTGTGCTTGATAAAAAGTCAAGCGATGCGGATCCACTTGTGCGGGTCCATTTGGGGATTAATCTTGTTCTTTTGCTCTCTGTGTCAGTTCTTTAGTCGGTCCTCCATTGTCGTGATGAATGCAGCTTTATAGTCAGGGTTAACATTGGATTCCTCTTGCTGCGGCTGCTGCTGCCTCTGCTGCTTCTTTTCCTCCTCTCCTCCTCCTCCCCCCTTCTCCTCCTCCTCCTCCTCCTCCTCCTCCTCCTTCTTCTTCTTCCTCTCTCTCTCTCTCTCTCTCTCTCTCTCTCTCTCTCTCTCTCTCTCTCTCAGGATTGAACCCAGGGGTGCTTTGCCACTGAGCTGCATCACAAACCTTTTTAAAATTTAAAGCAAAAAAAAAAATTTTTTTTTTTCATATTGGAAATTGAATCCAGGGGTGTTCTACCTCCAAGCTATACCCCCAGGCCTTTTTTCTTTTTAGTTTGAAACAGGATCTTGCCAAGTTGCTGAGGCTGGCCTCGAACCTATGATCTTCCTTTCTCAGCCTCCAAGTACTTAGATTACAGGTGTGTGTTAGTAGAGACAGTGTCTCATTAAGTTGCTAAATTGTAATCCTCTTGCTTCAGTTTACTGAGTAACTGAGATTATAGGTGTGCACCACTGTGCCTGGCCTCCAGCTTCTTTTTTTTTTTTCCTTCCTAAATTATTTCAGGTATACTAGTTCATTTGTATTCCTATGTAAAATTTATGTGTGTGTGTGTTTCTATTATATACATTTATAATAGTCCTGCTGGTATTTTGAATCTAGATTAATATGAGGAGAGCTCACATTTTTACTGAGTCTTCCAGTTCATGAACATGGTATGTTTCCATTTATTTAGGTCTTTTTAAATTTCTTTAAAGGAAATTTTGTAGTTTTCAGCATGTAAATGTTATATATGTTTTGTTAGGTTTTATACCCACCTATTTTAATTTTTGGAGCTTCTTAAAATTGCACATATGTTTTATTTTATTTTACTTTTTTTATTTTGGTGGAACTGGGGGTGGAACCCAGGGGCTTTCTACTTCTGGGCTATACTCCCAGACCTATTTTATATTTATTTATTTATTTTTATTTTTTATATTTATTTATTTTTAATTGGTGCATTGTAGTTATATATCAATCACATTGGAGTACAAGACTTGAGAGGATATACAAGCACACATCATCCAATTAGCCCTCATCCAGCCCCCATCCCACTCCCTCCCCCTCCCTCAATCCCATGCTTGTTTGGTGATTAACTTTGATACATGTGTTTATGTACCTCCTGCGTTTTAAAGAGGCTCCATCCTCCCCTATTCCATACCCTCTGATTGGTCACCTTAATTGATTCACTATAGGGCCCTTTCTATAGCTCGACCTCTTCCTGTTGCCCCTTTCCTCCTAGTTATTGCTGATTAGGGGAAGCATCTGATTTATATTTTCTGCAATATTTCTCTGTGCATGCCGCATTGCAAGTACCGATCCCACTCTTGATGGCCCCAGTAGTGGCCTGGCTACCCGGTGAACTGATTCAGACCTCGCTGGCTCAAGCAGTGGCCTTGCCTCATGTGAGGCCCCGATTCTGGTCTCGCTGGCCCCGACACCAGCCTAACCCCTCAGCTGGCTCCGATCCCGGCCTCAGAGGCCCCAGTAGTGGCCTTGCCTCGCGGCAGGCTCCGATGCTGGCCATTGGCCCCAGCATCAGCCTAACCCCTCGGCAGGCTCCGATCCCGGCCTCGGAGGCCCCAGCACCAGCCTTGCCTCATGATGAGCTCCAATCACGGCCTTGCTGGCCCCAGCACCGGCCTAAACCCTTGGCAGTCTCTGATCCCAGCCTCGGAGGCCCCAGCACCAGCCTTGCCTCACGGCAGGCTCTGATGATGGCCTCGCTGGCCCCAGCCCTGGTCTAACCCCTCGGCAGGCTCCGATCCGACCTCGGAGGCCTCAGTAGCGGCCTTGCCTCATGGAGGGCTCCGATGCCGGCTGCTGGTCCCGGCACCGGCCTCACCCCTCGGCAGCCTCCAATCCTGGCCTCGGAGGCCTCAGCACTGGCCTTGCCTCACGGCAGGCTTCAATGCCGGCCATTGGCCCCAGCACCAGCCTAACCCCTTGGCAGGATCTTATCCTGGCCTCGGAGGCCCCAGCACTGGCCTTGCCTCAAGGCAGGCTCTGATCCTGGCCTCACTGGCCCCAGCACCGGCCTAACTCCTCAGCAGGCTCTGATCCCGGCCTCGGAGGCTCCAGCACCGGCCTTGCCTCATGGCAGGCTCCAATCCCAGCTTTGCTGTGTCCGTCGCCAGCCTCACCCCTCGGCAGGCTCCAATCCGAGCACCCACTTCACCCAACCAATTGTCCCACGTTCTCGAGGGTGCGTGGTGGTAGCATTCTGCCTCTGGGGTTATTATTTCAAAGGTTCCAGGTGTAATGCATCAGATCTCTGCCTCCCCTGAGTACTGGCCACTGCCATTGCCACTGCCTCCACCATTTCAAATCCTTCCCAGGCTCTTTTTCCACTCTGAATGTTGTCCAGTGTTCCTAAGCATGTGTGACAGTAGCATTAAAAATTTGGTGTAATTTCCCCCAAAAAATAAGGTTGGTAGGATCCGGTTTCTGCTTCTCCTGAATACAAGTCTCCACCACCATCGCGAAGACCGCTTTCAACACTGCCTTTCTCCTTGGTCTCCGCTAAACTCTCTCCTTACAGGTGATGTCCAAGATTCTTAACAATATAGAGAAACAGCAGTCCTCCTTCATGGGGAATTTTTCCATAAGTTCCAGTGCATTTGGATAAGTTTTGTCTGCATCTCCAGTGTCCTGGTATCCGCAACGGCTTTCTTAACTCCTCTCCGATATTTTTTCTTTTTGTTTCTCTTTTCCTTTTTTTTTTTTTTTTTTTTAAATAAGAGAAGACAGTATATGTGGTTTGAGGAGGTAGTGGGATCAGGCATTCAGTAGCACTGTGACCCGGTCGGTTTCTCCATGGGTCCAGAGTGCTCCGCACTACTCCGCCTGGGGCTCAGAGTCCTGCGACCTGGCCCGGGCTGGCGTGTTCCGTGCGACCCCCGCCCGGGACCCAGGGTACTGGGCCCGGTTTTTCCAGGGGTCTGGTGTGCTACGCGCGGTCCGGCCAGGGGCCCAGAGTCCTGCGACCCAGGCTCCAGCTGGCGTGCCCCGCGCGCCCCCCGCCTGGGACCCAGCGTCTTACTGTGCCCGGCTTCTCCAGGGGTCTGGCCTTATATTTTATTTGAAAACAGGGTCTCACTAAGTTGCTGAAAGCCTCACTTAGTAGCTGAGGCTGGCTGAGAACCTGTGCGATCCTCCTGGCTCAGCCACCTCCCAAGCGCAGGGGTTACAAGCGTGTGCCACCACGCCTGGCTGCACATATGTTTTAAAACCTTGGTGTCCAATTAGACATTGCTTTATTAGTCTGATTAATGCTTTTATGTTTATGCTTGTGTTATCCTGTGATCTTACTACACTCAGTAATTATTGAAGTATTTTGTAGATTCTTGGGGTCATCGTGTAGACAAATATAGTGTTTGTGCACAGACACATTTTATTACTATTTACATAATCTATATTTTATAATCTCTTTTTCTTACCTTATTTTCCTGGCTAGAAATCCAGTATGTATAGAATAGGAATGGTAATACATGCTCTTATCTTATTGCCAATCTTAGTGAAAAAATGTTCAGTTACTTGGAATTAATAACAGTAGTAGCTGTGTTTTTTTGCAGATGGCCTTGATCAGTTTGAGTAAGATCTAGTCTTTTCCTAATTTGTCAAGAGTTTTTAATCATGAATGAATGTTGAATTTGAAGTAATTGATATGATAATGTGTTTTTTTCTCTTGACCGTAATATGTTTTTTTTACATAGAGTAATCTTTAAAAATATGAAGCCAGTCTTCTATTCTGGGGAAAAGCTCTGCTTGGTTGTGGTATACCACGATATACATGCATACATGCATACATATATATATATATATATATATATATATGTTGCTGAATTTGATTTTTAAGTATTTTGTTAGGGTTTTTTTTTTTTTGTGGTACTGGGGGTGGAACCCAGGGGCTTTTCTACCTCTGGGCTATACTCCCAGACCTATTTTATACTTTATTTGGAAGCAGGGTCTCACTAAATTTCTGAGAGCCTCACTAAATAGCTGAGGCTGGCCTTGAACCCATGTGATCCTCCTGTCTCAGCCTCCCAAGTGCTGGGATTGTAAGCGTGCACCACCACGCCTAGCTAGGGGTTTTTATTTTTCATAATTGTTATGAGGGGTATTGGTCTGCAGTTTTTTCTTGGTATTCTGTCTTTGGTATCAGTATAATGCCAGCCTTAAAAAATGAGTTCAGAAATACTCCTTTTCTTTTTTGGATGGATGTGTATGGAATTATTTTCCTCCTTCTTTCAATGTTTGGTTAAATCTCTGTTGACACCACTGGGCCTGGAGATTTTGTCTCCAGAAGGCTTGAAACTATAAAGCAAGTGTCCTTAGTAGTTATAGGAGTTTTCAGGTTATTTGTTTTGTGTCCCCCCCCCCCCATTTTGCCTTGGTTGTATTTTATCAAATGTTTTTTGAAGCAAAAATATTAACATTGATGGAATTTTCAGAGTATTTTTTTTAATTTTTTTTAATTTTTTTAATTTTTTATTTTTTATTGGTGCATTATATTCATACAACTTATTGGGGTAAAAAAACTTGTGTGTACAAACATGTACTCATCGCTGATTTAACCCCTACCCAAATACCACCCCATTCCCTCCCCGTCCCTCCCTTCCTTGCTTGGCTTAGTGATTGACTTCGATATGTTTAAGTACATTGTGTGCTTTAGAGATTTTTCTCTTCCCCCTCCTTTCTCTTCCTTTAGGTTATCTTGTTTGCTCCTCTTTTCTCCCTAACTCTCACATATTAGGGAAAGCATCTCATTTCTTATTTTTTGTGACTGACTAATCTCACTTAGCATAATGTCCTCCAGTTCCATCCATTTCCCTGGAAATGACATAATTGAGTTTTTTTTGATGGCTGAGTAAAATTCCATTGTGTACATATCCCACAGTTTTGTAATCCATTCATCTGTTGATGGACATCTTGGCTGGTTCCATAGTTTGGCTATGGTGAATTGTGCAGCTATGAACATAGATACACATGCATTAGTTTGGTAGTTTGGTTTCTTTTCTTTTGGGTAGATACCCAACAGTGGTATTGCTAGATCAAATGGTAGGTGTGTTCCCATTCTTCTGAGGATTCTCCATACTGTTTTCCAAAGTGGTTGCACTAATTTGCAATCCCACCAACAATGTCTTAGAGTTCCCACTTCTCCACATCCTCGCCAGCATCTGTTGTTGTTTGTGTTTTGAATTATTGCCATTCTAGTTGGAGTTAGGTGAAATCTCAGGGTAGTTTTGATTTGCATCTCTCTGATTGCCAGTGATGTTGAGCATTTTTTCATGCATTTATTGGCCATTTGAATTTCTTCTTTTGTGAAGTGTCTATTTAGTTCATTTGCCCATTTTGTTATTGGATACTTTGTTTTCTTAGTGTTGAGTTTCTTGAGTTCTCTGTATATTCTAGATATTAGTCCTCTATCAGTGGTGTAGGTGGCAAAAATCTTCTCCCATTCTGTTGGCTCTCGATTGAGGTTCTTGATAGTTTCCTTTGCTGAACAGAAGCTCTTCAGTTTCATGCAATCCCATGTATTGATTCTCCTTTTAATTTGTTGTGCCTTTGGGGTCTTATTGAGGAAATGTTTGTCTGTGCCTATGTGTTGTAGTGTTGGACCTATGCCCTCTTCAAGGAGCTTCAAAGTCTCTGGTTTAATTTCCAAGTCTTTGATCCATCGTGAGTTGACTTTTGTACAGGGTGAAAAAGTGGGATTAACATCCAATTTTCTGCATATGGTTAACCAGTTTTGCCAACACCATTTGTTGAAGAGGCTATCTTTTTTCCAGTGTATGTTTTTGGCCCCTTTGTCAAAAGTCAATTGGCTGAAAGTGTGTGGGCTTGTTTCTGGGTCTTCTATTCTGCTCCATTGGTCTATATATCTGTTCTTTTGCCAGTACCATGTTATTTTTATTACAGTGGCTTTGTAGTATAGTTTAAAGTCAGGTATTGTGATTCCTCCTGCGTGGTTTTTGTTACTGAGAACTACCTTGGCTATTCTGGGTTTTTTGTTATTCCAGATAAATTTAAGGACTGATTTTTCTATATCTGTGAGGAATGATCTTGGTAGTTTAATGGGCATTGCATTAAATCTGTAGATCACTTTTGGGAGGATGGCCATTTTAATGATATTTATTCTGCCAATCCATGAACATGGAAGGTCTTTCCATCATTTGATTTATGAAAGTAGCTGCCCCTATGTTTGGGGCATAGATATTGATTATTGTTATTTCCTCTTGCTGGACTATTCCTTTTACCAGTAAAATATGACCTTCTTTGTCTCTTCTAATAAGTTTGGGTTTGAAGTCTAACTTGTCTGATATCATAGTTGCTACTCCTGCTTGTCTTCGAGTACCATTAGCATGGATAACCTTGCTCCAGCCCTTTACCTTGAGTTTGTTCCTATCTTTACTTGTAAGGTGTGTTTCTTGTAAGCAGCAGATGGATGGATTCTGGCTTTTAATCCATTTTGCCACTTTATGTCTTTTTATTGGGGAGTTGAGGCCGTTTACATTCAGTGTGATTATAGAGAGATAATTTTTAATTCCCAACATGTTAAGATCTTATTTCTGTTTGAGATACTGTTTATTCTTCTTTGCTTAGTTGTCTGCTGGATGGGAATTCTTGTTTCTTTGGTTCTGGCGTGTATTACCCATTTCCTCTTTGCAGTTAATCTCCTTGAGTACTTTCTCTAGCGCTGGTTTTGAAGACATAAATTCCTTCAGTTGCTGTTTGTCATGGAAGCTTCTTATTTCCCCATCTAATTTGATGGATAGTTTTGCTGGGTAGGAAATTTTTGGCTGGAAGTTGTTTTCTTTCAGAGTTTGGAATATGTTACTCCATGCCCTTCTGGCTTTCATAACTTGGTTTGGGAAGTCTGGAGTGATTCTAATTGGTTTGCCTCTGTATGTCACGTGGCCTTTTGTTTTTGTTGCCTTTAAGATTCTCTCCTTGGCTTCCACATTAGTCATTTTGACAATTATGTGGCGTGGGGATCCTCTTCTTTGATCCTGTCTAAAGGGAGTTCTATAAGTTTCCTGGACCTGTGTATCAACCTCTTGCTCTATGTTTGGAAAATTTTCTGCTATTACTTCCTTGAAGAGTTTGTTGATCCCTTTGGTTTCACCTTCTTTTCCCTCCTCTATTCCAATTATTCTTAGGTTAGCTCTCTTGAAATGGGCCCATATTTCTTCAATGTCAGATTCCTGCTGTCAGTTTTTTTTTTCTAAATTAGAAACTATGCGTTCATTTTTGGAATGGTCATCTTCAAGAAGCGAGATTCTATTCTCCATGTGGTCTAATCTGTTGTTTATACTTTGAATTGAAGCCTTCACTTCATTAATTGCATCCTTTATCTCTTTTTGACTCTCTCTAAATTCTTTTCGAAAGTCCTCTATTATTTCTAGAGTTATTTTCCTAATTTGATCTTCTAGAGATCTTTGGATTTCTGTGTTATCAGATTCTGATGTTGTGGGGTTGTGGGCATTCACTGCTCCATTGTTATTTCTCTTTCCCATGATTTTGGAAGTTTGTGCCTTCTCTGGGTTCTTCCCTGAGTCACTACGAGTTCACTTAAGATGTTCTGGATCTCGAGTCTGTGGTATCTCAGTCACCACTACTCCTTTACTGAGTTGTATCACAAAGTCTCAGACCCAGGGAGTCAATTGAGGCTGCTTAGACCGTGGGGGGTGCCAGGTTGGGTGTTCTCTAGCGGGGAGTTGTGACTATGGTATGATATCTCTGCCACTGCCACTCCCCCACTGGGCTGCACTGCTAAAATCTCCGACCCAGGGAGACTATCTGCGCAAGTCCCTGGGAGTGCAGTACTGGGATTTCTCCCCTTGGGGCCGCAATTTGACTCACGTTTGTTGAGTGCGCTGATGGAGCTGTAGTGAACTCGGTGGATTCGCTGCTGCTGCCACTGGCAATATGGCACCACTGCCACGCCCTCGGCCGTGATGTGGCCTATTTCTTCTCTGGTTTTGAGCTCCGCTGAGTCCTTGCCAGGTGTGCTGTGCCCGGCCCTTTGGAGCTTTAGACGCTCCTTGCACCGGAGAAACTGCTGACTGCCGCCCGGCTGTTCAGCAGCGGCTTACCTTGGCTCGCTGTCCACCCCTCCTCTCAGGCGTCTGGTGGCTGGTTGTGTGGGTTGGTCTAGGGCCATCTGGTGAATTCGCTGCTGCCGCCAGCAGTAAGACGCGGCTTCTGCATCCTAGGCCGCGAGGCCAGAGTACCTCCTCTCTGGATTTGAGCTCTGTTTTGAGTCTCCCTCCTCTCTGGAGCCTGGTGCTGCTAGGGGAGATGTAAGCCGCGCCGCTCCGGCCGCTCTACGCTGTGGCTCAGGCTGCTCCGCACCACGGGTCTGGCCGCTCCGGCCTCTCTGGCTGCTCTGCATCGCGGATCCGCTGCTCCACACCGCGGGTCTGGCCACTCCGGCCGCTCCGGCGGTTCCGCGAAGCGGCTCTGGCTGCTCCGGCTGCTCTGGCCGCTCCTCTCTGGCTGGTCTGGCCGCTCCGCTCGGCTGGTCCGGCCGCCCCGCTTCGCACCGCGGCTCTGACTTCTCTGCACTGCGGCTCTGGCCGCTCGGGAGCGGCCCTTCGGGCTGGTTTTTTTCTGGTGTCTTGTTTTTCCAGCCCTTTTTCTCTGTCCCTTGTATTTACCGTTTTTATTTCTTTGCTGGTGGTGTTTTCTGGCTCTGAAAGGCACTGGTTTTGTGGTAATAGAGTTCGATTGTTAGCGGGACTTGTAAGTGCCGCTTTCCTCCGTCGCCATCTTACCGGAAGTCCCCTTTTCAGAGTATTTTGACCTCTGAGTTTGTACTTACCTTTTTGTGTTTTACACTGTTGAGTCTGTGGCCATGTTGAAGCAGAGAGAGGAGGAAGATGAGTGCCTCTTCCCCTCTCTCTGGTCTGTGGTGTCACTGCTGGAGGAGCAGGTTCCTTTTTACATTGTTTTCATTTATTGCTGCCATAGCCACAGATTTATTTGAGAGTTGGGGCACAACAGAATAGGGTGAAAGAAAGTAAGCGTAGGAGGTGAGATTTTCATAGACGTCTAAACCCCCTTTCTACTTCTGAGTCAAAAGTGTTGGGCTCCTGGGATTCTCTCTGTCAGGCTCCAGGGCATACTTTGGGTTTGAGGCTTTGTTGAGATCAGGAACTGGTATCGTGGAAGGAAAGATAATGGTAAAACTCACCACTGGCTTCTGGAAGCTTGAGTTGTTTTTCTGTAACCAGCCTGCTCCTGCTGCCTTTTCTGAACCCACAGACGCTAGGCTGATGTATTCTGTTCAGGCTTCCTAGCGGCGTTTAGTGGGACGATCAGATTGGAGTGTCCCTACCCCCTTCCACCTGGATTAGAACAGGCAAGTTGGAAACAGTACAGGAGGGATGATGTCGCCTCGGGGGCTGGGGCCTCTGTATCTTGCTGTACATGCTCCATCGCGGGGCGCTGCTTCATGGCTCACGGCGCTCCCCTGTGAGCGAGTGCAGGGCTGGTGGGAGAGGAAAGGAGGAGGGTGCCCACGGCTAATGGCTGGCCGACCCACCGCAGGGGCGTCTATAAGCTGCTCTTCCTGACGGCACACCCTTCAGATGGATGTTATCTTCTTTCCAGAATGAATGAACAGGGAGAACCACTGGGTCCCACCTAAAGCTCAGATGCTTTGCGATGGCAGTACGGGCCTTTTGGAGCTGATTCTGTGGAATTTTAAAAATTATTATTCTCTCTGCCAATCTCTCCTTCCTGCCCCTCCTCAAACATCTGCCTTCAAGCCATCTCACAGGTTTTTAAATAGGCTGGCGCCTTTCGTGTTTCTGTGATTTTTAATGTATTCTTTCCCTGTTTGGTATCCCCCTCTACCTTTTCCCTATATACTAAAAGTCAACTTTGTGTGTGTGTGTGTGTGTGTGTGTGTGTGTGTGTGTATGGTAGTGGGGATGGAACCCAGGGGCATTCTACCTCTGAGTGACATCCCCAGCCCTATTTTTTATTTTTTATTTTTTTTAGTGGTACTGGGGGTGGAACCCAAGGGCTTTCTACCTCCAGGCTACATCCCCAGCCCTATTTTTTATTTTTATTTTATTTTATTTTATTTTAATTTTAATTTTTATTTTATTTTATTTAATTTTATTTAATTTTATTTTTTTGGTGGTACTGGAGGTGGAACCCAGAGGCTTTCTACCTCTGGGCTGTACTCCCAGACCTTTTTTATACTTTATTTGGAAACAGGGTCTCACTAAGTTGCTGAGAGCCTAAGTAGCTGAGGCTGGCTTCGAACCTGTGTGATCCTCCTGTCTCAGCCTCCCAAGTGCTGGGATTACAAGGGTGTGCCACCACGCCTGGCTTCCCTATTTTTTATTCTTTATTTTGAAATAGGGTCTCATTAGGTTGCAGAGGGCCTCACTAAGTAGCTGAGGCTGTCCGCGAACCACTGTCCTCCTGTCTCGGTCTCCCACATGCTGGGATTACGAGCTTGTGTCATCATGCCTGACTCACAAGATCAACTTTTATACTTCAGTCATCAGTTATTCACGAAACCGCTTTCTGCTTAGCAACTTGTACATTTTATTTATTGCTTGAAGTTATAGTTGGCATAGGAGCCTATCTTTAGTACCGGGCTGGCATGCTGGAGGGGATGAGACTTGTCTTCTCGTATGCCAGCTGTAGCCCATACCTGTGGTCAGTGTCTGGATGGCTCAGGGAAGGGAGAAGGAATTGTCCAGGAATTGTGTAAGGGGATATGGTGGGTAGGACGTGGAACAACTGAATTAGAAAAGGGAGTGGAGGCAGGGGCACACGCTGCAGAAAGGGAGTTAGGAACTGGTGTTTTTGGGTAACATGTTTCGGTGGAGTTTGTAAATAACACTCAGCTACTCACTTCCTGGCCTTTGTAGTATGCAGTCTTCTTTTGGTGGGGTGGCCTTTCTTCCAGCCTCTTCTCTCCAAGGAGCCAGCTGCCATCTCTAATAATGTAGGGCTCGGTACATCATGCCAGATGCCCAGATGTCCCTTTTAATTCAATTACATTTATATGCCCTTTACAAGGAGGCAAGCCCAGAGCCCCATCGGGCCTTCTCTCCCAAGTTAGACATTTGGATTTGGAGGAAAGTGAGGCTTTAAAATGGAAGGCCCTTGCCGGGCGTGGTGGCGCATGCTTGTAATCCCCGCGCTTGGGAGGCGGAGACAGGAGGATCGCGCAGGTTCGAAGCCAGCCGCGTGCACTGGCTTAGGAGACCCTGTTTCCAAATAAAAATGTAAAAATAGGTCTGGGAGTGTAGCCCGGAGGTAGAAGGGCTTCCAGGAACCCCAGTACCACCAAAAAATAAAAAAAATAAAATGGAAGGCCCAGCTGGGCGTGGTGGCGCACGCTTGTTTCCAGCATTTGGGAGGCTGAGACGGAAGAATCACAGTTGAGGAGAGTGTCAGCTACTACTTAGTGAGGCCCTTTGAAGTTTAGTGAGACCCTGTTTCAAAATAAAGAATTAAAAAAAAAAGGACTGGGGTGTTTCTTGGAGGTAGAATGCCCCTGAGTTCCATCCCCAGTACTGCAAAAAAAAAAAAAAAAAAAAAAAAAAAAAGGCTTTTAGTCAACCAGTTACTTCTTGCCCCTTGGTCCATTGTGGCTACCTGGTAGGGTATCTTGGGTATCTTTATAAAGTGATCACTACAGTACATCTGACCACAAATCCATTTCCAAAAAATTAAAGGACTCCATCCTGAAATCCGTGTGAGAGGAAACGCGCCTTCCCGCAGGCGGGCACGCGTGCGGCCTGTGCTTGTGCAGCTGCGAGCTCACTGCAGCCGCTGCACTTTCCTCTGGGGCCACCGCAGATCAGCTGGGGAAGGGGTGGGCTCGGGAGATGGGCTGCCTCCACCGCCCCGGGGCCTGATCTGCCCGCACACCGTGTGTTTCTCCCCTTTTTGGACTCTTACTCTCTACCTGCGGTGGGCTTTCGATTCCACGGACGGTAGGAGGTGAGACCCCTTCTTTGTCCCAGTCCTGATGCCTTTGCTCTGATTTCTGAGATGGGGTCTTCTCAGCTCCAGGCTGAGTCCCTAAAGGAGGACTTGGTGTGTGTGTGTGTGTGGTACTAGGAATTGAACCCAGGCCTGTTCTATCTCTGAGCTACACCCCCAGCCCCAGCCCTATTTTATTTTTTATTTTGAAACAGGGGCTCACAAAGTTGCCGAGGCTGGTCTTGAACCTGCGATCCTCCTGTCTCAGCCTCCCAGGTACTGGGATTACAGGTGTGCTCCACACACAGCTAAAAGGGGACTTTTTTTCCTGGGAATTCAACAGTTGGCCCACTCACTTTGCACCGTTAACTGTTGAGGTAATCAAGTACTAGGCTTGTGGTAGGGAGAAATCAGAATTATTTTGGGGCCCTTCAAAGTATTCATCTTGTCCTTGGGTATAGAAGAATTTTCCTTTCTGGAGCACTGGAAAGAAAGAAGAGTATTTTTAAGAGAAATTGAAGACACTTTCAGATGGTTTTGATGTGTTCAGGTTTCTTCTCCCTGCTCCTTGAGAATAGTTGTACTAAAGGAACCTTTTTATTTCTGGTGGTACTAATGAGTGAACCCAGGGACATTCTACCTTGAACTATACCTCCAGCCCTCCTTATTTTTTACTTTGAAACAGGGTCTCACGAGGTTGCTGTGAGTTTCCTTATGTTGCTGAGGCTGTCCTTGAATCTGAGACCCTCCTGTCTCAGCTTCCCAAGTACTGGGATTACAGGCCTATGCCACTACTTTCAGCTGGACACTTCTTGCTGTCTCTAACTGCTTTTGGCGATTGCCTCTGATGTCAGGGAGCTAACTGTGGAGGGCCAGAAACCCTCAGGAGAGAAGGGAGCATGTGCGCGGGTGATTGATTTCGTTGCTTTTTGCAATATTCACTTGCAGCTCATTGGTAAGAAACTCACCGGCCACTGACTAATCCAGGGCCTGTCTTTTGGGAACCCAGCAGCAATATCGGGTAACGGAATCTGAGGTTAAAAGGCCAAATTTTGGAGCTACTAGGAATGACATGATAGTCAGGTAAAATGGGTACTATGAGAACGATGCCCGCCATCCAAATGCATGCCGGCAAGCTGGGCGTGGCGGTGCGTGCTTGTGACCCGGTACTCAGGAGGCCGAGACAGGAGAGCTGTAGGTTTGAGGCTACACTCATCAGCTTAGACCCTCAGTCACCTCGCAGTGTCCTGTTTCAAAATAACAAATAAATACACAGAATGTCCTTGGATTCAGTCTCTTGTATCACACACATACACACAAAAGATGCATGAACACATCAGTGGTAACATGTGTTATCTGTAGCCAGCTTCCATTTTTGGCTGTAGTAATTTAGAAATTATCTGATCATACCTATTTTTATGCCATATTAGACTGTTGTTAAAATTTTTTTATGCTTTTCATGATAGTTCTAAGGACAACTGTAAGTGTTTCATGTTAGAAAACTGTACTATTCACAAATTTTGATTATTATTATTATTATTATTATTATTATTATTATTATTCTTAGAGATGCTTATGAAGCTTATAGTACCTGTAAATTAGAATCTATATCTAAGCCAGGCGTGGTGGCACACACTTATAATTCCAGTAGTTGGGACATTGAGACGGGAGGATCACAGGTTTGCAGCCAGTCTCAGCAACTTAGATCCTGTTTAAAAATTATAAATAAGTAAGTAAATAAATAGATGAATACATAAATACATACTAGGGCTGAGGGTGTAGCTCGAAGGTAGAATGCCCCTGGGTTCAATTCCTAGCACGCCACACATGTGCGGGTGCACACACACGCACACACTCCGTACCAAATAGCGGAGGCTGTCAGCAAAGACGACCCTCCTGTCTCGGCCTCCAGATGACCAGTGGTGCCACCTCGCCTGGCTGTGTATGGAGGAGTTTTGCCTCCTCTCCCCTTTTGATGCCTGGTCATTTAAACACTGTGGACATAGAAACACATATGCACATGTTTGTCTTTTAATTTCCTTTCCTCTGTACAACTGCCAGATGCTATACTATTGCTCAGAACCTTGTTTGAATGTAGTTAGATTTTTACTTCAAAGAAAATGAACTTAATGCTGCACCTTAAAAAAAAAGACAGTGACTTTAGTATTGCACAGAGAGCGCGCCTGAGGACGTTGTCGTTGAAATGCGTCTGAGTTAAACTGTGCCACGAAGCACTGTTCTGGGGAGACTAAACTGATTTAAGAAAGACAGTCTGCTTTCTAGAACTTTATCTGGTGGAAGAGAGGGAATAAATGAAAATAAACACAGTCTGCAGTGCAGTTAAAGTGAGATTGCTGGATAGAATGTGATCAAATGCCAAAATTTGTGCTAAGTACAATTGGGGTTCAGATTAAGGGAAGTGTATTCAAATTTGAAGTACTTGAAAAGGCCTAGTGGTAGAACTGAATATAAATTCAGCCAGCGGTGGTGGCGCACGCTTGTCATCCCAGCATTCGGGAGGCTGAGGCCGGAGGATCGCGGTTCTCGGACAGCCTCAGCTACTCAGTGAGGCCCTCTGCAACTCAGTGAGACCCTGTTTCAAAATAAAGAATAAAAAATAGGGCTGGGGGTGTAGCTTGGAGGTCGAATGCCCCTGGGTTCCATCCCCAGACGTGCAAAAAAAAAAGCATATATATATATATGTGTGTGTGTGTGTGTGTGTGTTCATATATATATGTGTATGTTCATATATATATATGTATGTTCATATATATACATATATATGTATATATATGTATATATATATATATATAACAGGTAGTACCCAAGTGAAATAAAATAAATAAAATGGGTGTGGATTTAACTTCAAATAACTATTCTTACCTGGCTCATGCACTCTTTTAAGCATCAGTAAATAAGTATTGAAGTTTATTGCTATAGAAACACCACCCTCATAATGATGACAACAAAACTGATAACAACACAGATGTGAAATGGGCAGAGGTCGAGGCGGGGCAGCCTTGTAGTCTGAAGGCAGAAGGGAATGAGGCAGAGGCAGAGGCAGCCTAGGAGGCGGCCTTTCTAAATACAGGAACACTTAAATAGCCTTTGCCAACAATGGCTGCCTTTCCTTGCACTTGATATCATTAGAGGACTCAGAGAGCATGTATTTCCATATTTTATACTAAGATATTGATCTGTATATCCCTTGAACATGTATGTATTTTTCACTGTTCAATACACAATACCATTTTTTAAATTTAATTTGAAAATTGCTAAATTGATAAAAAGAATTCTGAGCTTTCTAGACAAAGGAAACATTCTGTACTTTTGTTTTTTAAGGTTTCATTTTAGACAAATTAGATTTTTAAAAATTAGTTCAGAACCAAAGACTAATTTAGAAACACTCTAAAGCATTTGCTGCCTTAAATTTTTTGATTGGGGAGTGGATCATAAATGTTCAGATATGTCTGTGTTCCAGTTTTATTTAACTGTCTTGTAAAATAATCTGATTGTAAGTTCCTTAAGCTGGAAAACCTTTAGGAAAAGCCCGTTCAAAAATCTACTAATCCCTTCACTGTTTTAAAAGAACAGATTTGTTAGGACTGAACAATTTCCTCTGTTTGTTATTGAATACCTACCTAGCTTCTGTGAAGCAAAAATAAATAGATTTAAAACACAAAACATAAAAAGCATTTAAAATATTGTAGTGTGAGTAGTCTGAAAAACAGAGTGTGCATTCCTGCATTCTGAATAGATTTAGAACTTAATACACGTATCAGCCCCCCTCCCTTTTTTGGAGTGAATGTAAACGGACCAGGATCGAATGTGAGTGTTCAAATGGGTCTCGAGATTTTCTGGTTCACGTGTTGTGATACTGAACTCTTTAGTCCTGGGCTTTAATTTGTGCCTGGTGCTGACCTGGTGCTGTGCAGGGAGACTCGCTGCCTCCTTCCTTTCAGTCCCTCTAATTATCCCAACTTCCTGGGGAGCTTGCTGAGAACTGGGCATGAGTGCTTGTTATTAAAATATTGGGCTACCCTGGCTACATGTAACAAGGTAGTTTTTGATATCAGACTCAGGTACAGATGAACAGAATAGGAAGCTACGGTTGTTTCCTGTGATTTTACTTAAATAGGTAGAGCTAGAATGGCAATTATTTAGTGAGACACAGGTTAGGCTTGTAATGAGTGAAAATCATGGGTAAGCTAGCTCCTGGACCTTTTTCGTTGCGTTGTTGTTGTTGTTGTTTTTATTGGGTATTTAAAAACAAATCCAACTCCATACATGATAGGCAGAACAACAAGATTTGCAGTTTTGTGTCTATTTGCAGCAGGTGGGGATTCTTTTTGCCGGGAGCATCTGTTAACGCGGGCATTTGTCTCTTCAGGTCCATGTGAAAATGGCGGACGAGGCCGTCTGTGTTGGCCCAGCTCCCACCAGTCAAAGCTACCTCAACATGGACGCCATCATGGAGGCCATTAAGAAAACCAGGGCCGAAGCTGTGAGTCTGAATGAACCTATCTACTGCAGCTGTTTCGTATGTAGTGAGCAGAAAGCTAGAGTCTGTATTTAAAAAAAAAAAATAAGAAAGAATGATTGAAAATGCTGTTGCGGTGAGTTCATGTCACATGAGTTAAATGTGGCCGAATTCGCTACTGGAAATCAAAGGCTTTGTAGAATCTGGCAGTGTTCTTCGCCGATCCTGCAGGTGGCTGCTGGATTCAGCTTTCACACCAGGGAGCAGTTTCAGTTCATTTCCAAATTTGGTAGGAAAAAAGAAATCCCAATTAGTTTTGAGTATTAACCCTTTGTGTGTAATAAGAGAATTAAAAAAAAAATAAACAGGATCCGACAGGCTCTGTTTAAATTTCATCTTTATCATTTAAAAATTATGTACACCTAGTTACATTTTCCAGAAGTAAAAACAGTGCATTTAGTTATTATTTTAGTTTGTTATGTCAATAAAATGCCTATAACTTACATTTGCAAGTCAGTAATTTTCTCCACCCTTAACTTGCTTTGAATGAAATGAATCTAAAGATGAATGAATCCTGGTTTTTGACATCAGGAATGGTGTTTTTGTTTTTTTTTGGTTGTTATTTTTTTTAATATCAGAGAACTAATTACATAGAATGCTACGCACTATGCACAGTTCTGTCTAATATCAGATGGAAGCAGCCAGCGTTGGCGATTAGCCTAGTGTTTCCTTTAGTGCGCACATTTCTTTGAAAGAAATGCTTTAGTAAGATACGTGCTTAAATAAAAAACAACTCCTGAACCTGCATTATAGATGTTTATAGTTTATTAGCACAATTAATGAAAGTAAAACTCTTTTAACATTTGAACTATAGCGTGTCAGATAGAATCTTTAGTTGAATGTATATATAAAATGAAATTGGTGGAATAAAACTCTTTACCTATAGTACATTATGTTATTCTATACCATGTTCATAAAGCTCAGGTCAGTATTTAAAAATCTCTTATGCGTAGCTATTTCTAGGTTATGATGTCTCAGAAATTCAGCTTTCCTTTTAGGAGAATTGTTTTACTAGAAATTTGTTTAACACCTACTGGTACTGGAGTGGCTAAATTTGTTTGGCCCACGTGATAGAATAAAACGTTTTTAGATTAGAATAAGTTGATAGAATTAGATTCTGGCAATGCGGCTCGTGGGGGAGGTTAGCGTGAAGTGCTTACGAATGTCTAAATTTGGGCTGAGGAGAGAAGTGTGCGTGTGGGGGAGAGAGCCAGTGTGGTGGCACATGCTGTAATCCCAGTACTTGGGAGGCTGAGACAGGAGGACCACAGGCTCTAGGCCAGCCTCAGCAACTTAGTGAGACTCTGCAACTTAGAGAGGCCCTGTTTCAAAATAAAAAATCAAAATGGCTGGAGGTATAGCTTGGAGGTAGAATGCTTGTGGGTTCAATCCCCAGCCATCCTGTCCCCCAATAAACAAAGACAAACAAAAAATAGAGTACAAAGTAAAAGTAAAGCCAAATCTCCTTTTAGTTGAGTTGGACAGAAAGGGCTTGTTGGCCAGTGGCTGGTGTGTGTCTTATACCCTGAGGGAGACACGTGCTGGATGAGCAGCCTCCTGGGCTTGTAAAGAAAGGGAAATCAGGTTTTCATCCATCTTGCCAAAGGTTCCTCTAATATAATTCTGTGACCTACCAGCTATTTGAAAAATTTCAAACTTGCCCAGTTAGCCCCAGAAAAAAAACAGGGGAAGTTTGCACGGAGTGGTATAGATAAATGCAAGTGGGCAGGGAGAAAGAAAGTATATGGCCCCGATCAGAGCTAGGACAAAGGAGGAATTTGATTCTGTGCCCAGAAGTGTGAGTTAGAGCTCACCAGTGCGGACAGAGTAGCCGTGTCCGGGGCTCTGAGCGAGGACGGGTGGTGCGCGCTACGTGTTTCGTCTGCATGTTTTGCAACATGAGAAAATTGAAAGAGCTTTCTGTTTTTATTTCTAAGGTACATCCAGGTTATGGATTTCTTTCCGAAAACAAAGAATTTGCCAGGTGTTTGGTAAGTGTCTAATGAACCAGAAACTGCCAACTTATATTTCAGAAGGCAGTGTATAGCTGCGTGGCTTTTGTGATGTGGGTGGCAATGAATTATAGAATTCTAACTGATCTACCAATTCTTTGACATTTGTTTGTGAAAAGTGAAGAGCTTTTATTCTTTGACTCAATCTTGATTTGAAGAGTAATTATAAAAAAATCTCTATTATGTCTAATATATTATGTATTGCTTGGTCTTCTAATTTAACAAATAAAATCTTCAGATGTCAAGGAATTCAATTATTGATTATAGTGATTTAATTTTTATCCCATGACTCTAGGATATACAAAGAAGTAAGGTTTTTCCCCCTTTTATTTCAAATCATATCATTTAAGATCAAATCTTATCACCTCCTATTTTGAGAGTTTTAACAATAATCTGAGTGTTCTTCCAATATAACCACTTTAGGTGAATTAATCTGTATTTGCTATTAAAGTGCTTTTCTAGAGGTATTTATAATTATATTAAAGATAATATTTAAACTTCAATTTTTAGGCACATACGATTTTCATCAATGTGAACATTTGGTGATGAGATCAGTTATGGCAGATATTAAATTATGTTCATTTATTATTCTAATATTTTTTTCTTTCAGTATCTTGTATTTTGTGCTCTGGGTTAAAATTATTTATAAATATGCTTTATAGATGAAATTTTCACATAAATTTAGCTTGGAACAATTCTTAAGATCAAAGAGCTTTATCTTAGAACTGTCTATTTTAACTAGCTTACTTTATGGATTAAATTTAGGGCCAGAAAAGTTGTCTGGAGAAGCAAAGTTAGGAGGAATCCAAAGGCCCAGAGTTACCAGGTTTTGATTCAATATATTCTAATCTTTCTGTGTATACTTCTTCTTTTGTTTTTTATCTTTCTTGGAATTTTGACTGTCATGGAAATGATTTGAATGTAATACTTCTATTTAAATGTTTATACACAATACGACATATTAAATTAAGTTTGCATATGTGAAGTGTTGGCACACTATAGTCCACGGGATAAGGACAGCCAGCTTGTTGTCCATAAAGCTTTATTGAAACACAGACATGACCTTTGACTTAGTGTGCTCTGTGGTCACTTCTCCCCACAGCGGCAGAGTTGAGTAGTTGTGAGAGGGACTGGCCTGCCAAGCTGAAAATGCGCATTAGACGGTTCTTTATAGAAAAAGTTGGGAACTCCTGGACAGATGAGTATCCCGGTCCCAGTGAAGTTAAGTGGCATGGTAATTATATTCATTCATACGTTAATCCAGTCATTAAAGAAATGCTTATTTGGCCCTTATGTCTAAGGTGTGTGAGAAAGGTATGAAAATTAATCAGGTGCAAGTCCTGCTCCCAGAGACTTCACAGTCATAATGTGGAAAATAAGTCAGCAAGTGGTTTTACTTCAGGGGAGAAGATTTTATGAGAGATGATCGAATTATTATTATTATTATTATTATTATTATTAATTTCCAACTGAGCACAGTAGCACTTGCCTATAGTCCCAGTGACTCAGGAGGCTGAGGCAGAAGGATTGCAGGTTTGAGGCCCCAGCCTGGGCAACTTAGGGAGACGCTGTCCAAAAGAAAAATTAAAAGGGCTAGAAGCTAGGGATAGGGCGAGAGTGCCCCTGGCTTCAACTCCCCAGTACCAGCCATATATACATATACATGTATGTGTACATGTACACATACATGTATACAAATACACATACACACATACACATATACACATATTTGGGTTTTTGCACTAGAGAAGAGTGTGTAAACGTTTGCCCACTTTCCTTTCTCCCTGGCGTTCTTTCTAATCTTATCTCCTCCCTTCGCTTCACGCCGTGCGCCTCTGCCCAGCCCACTGTACGCTGCTGACCACGTGGCCGCCTCCCTCGGTCCCGGCTTTTGTTTCCTCACCGGGCGCGCTTGTCCTCTTCTGCCATATTTTCATCAGGAACTGTGTCCTTAAAGTCACAGTTCACATACTGCCTCCATCGGGAGGGTTTTCTGTAGCCTTCCAGACAGCTGGAATCTTTTCTCTACGACTTCTAGAGCATTTTCAAAAATGTAAAGACTTTTTATTTGGCATGCTACTTTCCATGTTACGTTTACGGTTTTTTTCCCCTTGTGATTTCTACAAAATAAGTTCAACAAATGCTAATGGGGAATCATGTAAATATTACTAGAATAAGAATTAGAAAACATTCAACTTGCAAGGAAACTGTTCCCATCACACACAAAAAGGCTAGTTTGTAAGTAGAAAGAGGATCGCTGTTTTTGTTCCCTATGAACGTATGTAGCTCTTGATTCAGTAGTCCTCTCTCGTTTCTGTGCATCAGAGCAAGATTTTTACTATAACTTTCTTAACACTTAACATTTTCCCCGGAGTGGACCATTTAAGATGCCCTGGTTAGGATATCTAGTCCCAGACAGTAAGATCCACAAAAATAACACAATGAAATGAAGGTGCTCGCAGAGTTTGTTATGCCGTGTAAACATCGTGTGATTGGGGGCAGCTTTGTGGATGGCTTTTGTTTCAGCCTGGCTAACTTGGTATGTTCTTAGGAATCTGATGATTTCCAGTGCATGGAGGTGGGCTGTCATGTCTGCTTTTGGTGAGGAGCACTGGCAGGAGATTTAAAATCTTTTTTCTTTTGATTTGATTCAGGAGAGTCCCTTTATAGTAATATGTCATGCTTAAAATTTAATCAATATGGAGTTTTAAAATTAACTTCCATTTTGTTTACCTCATTGCCATACAAACAATGGCAATTCTTTGTAGTTCTTTTGTTCATAACAATCTGCCCTTTATCATCTGATGTGCTGTTTTTATTCAATATCTGTAACTAAAAAGACTTTTCTGAATAGTTGCTATGTATTTGCTTTAGAAAGTATATCATATGCCAAGTTTCCCCAAGTGTAGAAATATGTTAAACTTCCCAGTACCATTCTTTATGCCCAATTTACTTGAAATGCTATTGGATACGCATGATCCCCACTGTACATAATTTGAACAAACCTATTTCTTATGGCTTGTTGTTGCTTAAATAATTTAGGGGAAAAACAAAGCTACAAATAACTCTCAGGAACAATCACGAATTCACTAATTTTACCGTGTTGAGCAAACAAATTGTGTTTTCAAGCTGTTTTCCATTCTGCATTTCCCCCTGGGCTGGTCTTATTCTTCTGAACAGTAAAGGACCAGCGAAGGGAGAATGTACGGATTGTTAGGACCAAGAAAGGAAATTCTTTCAGAGGTTACAAGAAAGCTTTGAGAAGTAAAACTACCGACTCTTGGAAAAAGAGATATTGGTTTAAAGAGATTTTATGGTTTTCTAGTTCTCTCTCCTTTTGGCTTATGTAGATAAACTGTCATATCATTTTAGCTCAGCACAGCCTTAAGTTATAGTGATTAGCCTTGCAAGACAAGACATTTGTATGTTAGAGTTAAAGCTTGTGTATTACATTTAGGTCTTACCAGTGTGTTAAAGGTGTGTGTGTGTGTGTGTGTGTGTGTGTGTGTGTGTGTGTGTGTTTCTCTTCATGATGGCCTGCATTGCAGACATGGAAGAAAAGGGGAAAGGGGGACAAACATGTAAGGTCTGGGGATTGTGTTTTCTCATCTCCTTTCCTCTGAGAGTTTTTAACAAGATAAAGGATGTAACGGTTACAAAAACAATAACGAGATACATATGTTTTAATCCATTGGAGTAATGAAAACAATTTTGAAGAGCTCTGACGTCCAGCGCAGGCAAGGACACTGGAAAGTGGTTTTGTCCTCAGCAGCGTGAATTGCTTCAGTCCCCTGAAATGCACTCGTGTCTGTAAAGATTTAGAACATATAAACGTGTTCATTACAGTGTGCATGATTTGACTCAGCGATTCCATTCTTAGGAATCTCACCTGCAAAGATATAATTGGACAAAAGTTCATTGTTGTAAGGTCTTTTGTAATAGCAAAATTTGGAAACAGCTCAAAAGTATTTCATCTGGAAAATGAAGAGAATGACAGCTACCCCGCGGGGTTGTTGTAAAGATTAGAAACAACATATATAAAGAAGCTCATGCGAAGTCGAGCATTGCAGGCAAATTGCCTGAACCATCGTGGACGGTAGGAATGTACTTCAGTGGTTCAGGAGGACTACTGGACGGTTTTCAGGGGGACACGATCGTTAAAATGAGTGTTCTGGAGAAATTCATTGGATGGTTTTCATGTGAATTTACAGTTGAGACTCTTCCCGTTGAGGTTAATAACTGATATAGTACACCGCTGTCTACGTGTGCATGGCGTTATCATTTACAAAATGCATTGACGGGAATGATCTTTTAATTCACTCAAAGATGAACAAAAAGAAAACTGAGGTCCGGGTGCAGTGACTTGTCAAGAGTCACACGCTGTTGATTAGTAACAGAATCAGGACTTGACCTAAGTTGGCCACGCTGTAAGTACAGAGCACTTAAAAAATCCAAACTATACCTTACATGGCTCAGTTGGAAAGAATGAGAACATTGCGATAACTGAAATGTTTAGAGCAGACCACTGTAAGGACTTAGCCAGCGCCAGTAGGAGCCCTTCTCCCCTCGTGATGGCAAAGTGTCAGACATGATGAGGGTGAGGTCGTGGGAAATGGCTGCTGGACGGAAGGACATGGTGTCCTCAGGTGTGAGCGGCCGTGCACTGTGCATGGTTGCTGTAAAGTGCACTGGGGGGGGGGTTGCAAGTAAAACTGAAGTCCTGAAGTTAAAAAGTTTGCCCATGATTTCTTTAATGATTTTTTTTGTTGTTGTTGTTGTTGTTCTTCAAATAGTTCAGAGTGATTTATTTACTTACTTACTTACTTTATTTATTATTTTGCACTACTGGGGATAGAATCCAGGGGCATTCTACCTCCAAGCTGCACCCCCAGCCCCGTTTTTCATTCTTTATTTGGAAACAGGGTGTCATTGACTTGCTATTTAGTGAGGGTCTCACTAAATAGCTGAGGCTGGCCGTGAACTGTGATCCTTCTGTCTCAGCCTCCCGAGTACTTATCTTACAAGCATACACCACCATATCCGGCTAGGTGTTTCCATTCTGGACAAAGACTTTTGGTTGTAGTATATTAAATTTTTTAATTCTTTTTTTTTTCCCCCTGTGGCACCTGGGGTGGAACCCAGGGGCTTTTCTACCTCTGGAGCATACTCCCAGACCTATTTTTTTTTTAGGGTCTGTGGATGGAACCCAGTGGCATTTGACCTCCGAGCTATACCCCCTGCCCTATTTTAATTCTTTATTTTGAAACAGGGTTTCACTAAGTTGCAGAGGGCCTCACTGAGTAGCTGAGGCTGTCCCTGAAATGCGATCCTCTGGTCTCAGCCTCCCAAATGCTGGTATTACATGCGTGAGCCACCACGCCTGGCTTCTATTTTTATACTTTATTTGGAAGCAGGGTCTCACCAAGTTGCTGAGAGCCTCACTAAGTAGCTGAGGCTGGCTTGTGATCCTCCTGTCTCAGCCTCCCAAGCACTGGGATGATAAGCGTGCATCACCATGCCCAGCTAAAGTTTTTAATTCTGGAGAATATGAATCTTTAAGAAATTTGAATTCATAAATAAATTGACAAAGTTTCTCTCCATCACCAAATCCCAGCTTCTAGCTGAAGTCCCTGGAGGCAACTCTTCTATGGAATTCCTGTTCTTTTGGAGAGAGCGAGTGTGCATGTGTGTGTGTGTGTGTGCGCGTGTGCATGCTTGTGCACACTAGCAGGTGAGTGAGAAAGAATTTCACTATAGATTTATTATGTAGGCTACTCTGATTGCTGAAGTCGGGTTTTGTTTATATAAAAGAGGAGTAGCACAGAATTTTTCTTGCATTAGAAAGAAGTGGCTCCCAGGGTCTCAAACATACGTATGGAATCCATTCCGACAGATGAATTCGTACCGCTCTCCTTCAGTCCTCCTAACAGCACCGACGTGGTGCCATTATTATTTTTCTTGGTTTTATGAAAGAGAACCATCCGAGAAAGGGTAAACAATGTCTTGTCTGGGTCACATAGCTAATCCGTGAGGGAGCGGATCCCAGGCACACGCGGCTTCCACGCCGCTCCTGAGACGAGTTGGACCAGCCCGGGCAGGCCGTGTGGCTGCTTATTAATGAATGAATGAGCCGCCGCCTGGAGCTGGCACGCATTCTCGCGGTTGGTGGAGCCCCCTCCTCTGCTCCCCCCGGTGGTGCACCTTGTCGAGATCTGATCGTTTCCTTGTTTTTTGTTCTCATTCTGGCTGCCCGCGTAAGTCACTGCGCTTTTATTTGGTGACTTCCTGAGTGGAATGACAGTGAGCCGTAGAGCTGCGGAATAGAGTTACTGACGAAGGCCCTTCACTACTGCTCAATATTCCTAGGCGGAACTGATCAAGTCTGACTGGACGAGGAGGACACTGGACAACACTTTTCTAACGTATTTTGTTTTTTTATTTTTTTATTTTTATTTTTATTTATTTATTTTTATTTTGGTGGTACTGGGGTTCCTGGAAGCCCTTCTACCTCCGGGCTACACTCCCAGACCTATTTTACAAATTTTATTTTTGGAAACAGGGTCTCTTACGCCAGCGCGGCTGGCTTCGAACCTGCGCGATCCTCCTGTCTCCGCCTCCCAAGCGCGGGGATTACAAGCGTGCGCCACCACGCCCGGCTTACTTTATGTTTTTCAATAACAGCTTTACTTTATGTAGCTTCATGTTTTATTATAGTGCTTATCCTTTTACAGTGTATAGTTCAAGCCGGGTGTGGTGGTGTGCGCTTGTAATCTCAGCATTTGGGAGGCTGAGGACGGGGGTGGGGTGGTGGTGGTGGTGGTTGACGTTGGCGGACAGCCTCAGCTACTCACTGAGGCCCTTTGCAACTTAGTGAGACCCTGTTTCAAATTAAAGAATAAAAAAATATTTTTTTATTTTTATTTTATTTATTTTATTTATTTATTTATTATTTATTTTATTTTTTTATTTATGGCGGGGGAGTGTAGCTTGGAGGTCGAATGCTCCTGGGTTCCATCCCTAGACCTCCAAAATTAGGTAAATAAATAAAGTACATAGTTCAAACCACTTGTGGTGGCACAGGCCATTAATCCCAGCTCTTGGGAGGCTGAGACAGGAGAATTGCAGGATTGTGGCTAGCCTCAGCTACTTAGCAGGGCCTTCTGCAACTTAGACCCTGTTTCAAAATAGGAAATATAATTGGCCTGGAGGTAGAGTGCCCTAGGTTCAATTCTCAAGCTCACATACACACACAGAGTGTGCAGTTCAATGATCACACAGTGTGTTACTCACAGTTTGACGTTCACAATTTTGTTTTTGAAGTCGTCGTCACATGCAATTTTAGTATAATCTGTTAACATTTAATAAATGGTTGATGGCTAGATTTATGCCTCTATTATATTAGTTTTGTTTTTCTTTTGTTCTTTACTCTTCTTTTGTCTGTGGATTACTTTAATAATTTTTGAAACTTCCCTTAAATTAACTATTGGAAGCCAGGCGTGGTGGCGCACGCTTGTAATCCCTGCGCTTGGAAGGCTGAGACAGGAGGATCGCACAGGTTCGAAGCCAGCCTCAGCTACTTAGTGAGGCTCTCAGTAACTTAGTGAGACCTCGTTTCCAAATAAAATATAAAATAGGTCTAGGAGTATAGCCCGGAAGTAGAAAGCCTCTGGGTTCCACCCCTGGTATCACACACACACAAAATTATTGGGTCATATATTTTTCTTCAATTTTTAGTTTATTTTCAAGGATTGGAGTACACAGCCTTAATTTTTCATGACTTATTTAGAATTGAGACTGTATCATTTCAGATCCCACAGTTGGAGTCCCTCCTGTGGTCTACCTGTCCCCATCATATGAATAGTGGTCCTACATCCTTTACCTCTATATTAGAAGTTCCATGGAGAAAAGGTTATGACTTTCACTTTATGTATGTTTGATAGTTTGGTAGGATGCTTCTTTCACAAATGAGTCCAATATCATTCAGTTGAATCTGAGTCTCATTTTGGTGCTTTTAAAAACTTTTTACTTATTTTTTACTATGTATATTTTGTTGTGGTAAAACATAAAAGCATAGTGGTGGTGCCCACCTGCAATCTCAGTTCTTGGGAGTCTCAGATAGGAGGGTTGCATATTCCTGGACACCCTCAGCAACATCGTGAGACCTCTGCCACTTGCTGGGGTATAGCTCACAGGTGGAGTGCCTCTGGGTTCAAGCTGCATTAACATACACACACGCACACGCACTGCAACATAGCCGAGTGTGGTGGCGCACGCTTGTAATCTCTACTTTGGAAGCTGAGACAGGAGGATTGTGGGTGTGAACACAGCCTCAGCAAGTGGTGAGCCTCTCATCCACCTCATGAGACCCTGTTTCCAAATAAATGAAACTGAGATGGGAGTGTAGCTGGAAGGTAGCCTCTGGGTTCAGTCCCCAATGCCCCCCACGCATTAAAAAAATCATAAATTTTAACTGCTTTTTCATGTTTTTAAAACTTAAATTAACAGAGAAACTTGTATGTCTCATATCATGTATGATATACTGCGTTAAAGTCTGTGCAACTGTGGAATGGTCATTCTCGGTAATCTCCATCTGTGTTACTGCACATCCTTGTCACTTTGTACTGAGAACACTTGACGTGCGCTCGCCTAGCAGAACACCAGTGTATTATCACTCTAGTCTCTGTACTGTGCAACAGGTCTCTTGAACTTTTATTATTCTATATTTTTTGGTACCAGAGATCGAACCCAAAGGTGTTTTAACTCTGCTCAATACCCCAGCCCCTTTTAAAATTTCCTTTTGAGATGGGGTCTTGCTAAGTTGTTCAGGGCAGCCTTGAAATTTCCGTCCTCCTGCCTCAGCCTCCTCCTCCGTAGCTGGGATTTTTGGGAAGGGGCTACCTTGCCTTGCTGAAGTTCCGTCATTTTTTAACGAGATAATTCAGTGGCATTTTTATTCATACAGTTTTAAAACGCTCCTCATTTTCAGAACTCTTCATCACCCCCACTCAGACCTTGCACCCTTCCGAGCCTCGCTCTCCGGTCCCCTCAGTCACCTGTGCTCTCTCTCCAGCTTTCTGGCTCTGAATTCGCCTCGCCCAAGTTCCTCCTCCATGTGGAATTGTGCCGTACCTGCCTTTGGGGTCTGGCTTATTTTGTTTGGCATGCTCGCAGCGTTCTTGCGGAAGCCCCTTCCTTCTGAAGGAGAAGTGACAGCCTGTCGCATTGATAGGGCACACTCTGTTTCTCCCCCACCTGTCCACGGCGCTCAGGAGGGTCCCGACTTTCAGGTGTGAATAAGGCTGCTCTGCACACTGGGCGCGTGTCTGTGTGGGTCCCGCGGGGTCAGCTAGGAGTGCAATTGCTGGATCATACTGAAACCCTGTGTCTTCGCTTTCTAAGGAGCTCCAGACTGTTTGCCACAGTGGCTGCACGATTTCTTATTCCCACTGTGTTTTTTTAATAACTACAAAATTCTGCCTATCCTTAATACAAGCTCTAGGCAATTAGTTGACTCATCAGCTATTTAAAATGCATCTTCAACTTACTGTTTCTGGGGCTAAGGCGGCCGTGTTTCCCTAGGTGACGCGTGAGGCTCGTTACTGCTCCTGAGATGCGTTGCGCCGACTTGTGGGAGTGAGGGGGCCATTGGCCTGGGGTATTCATTAACGTTTCCCCCCTAACATCTTGTAAATACAAAATTTAAGATACATGGAAACCCTGAAAGAATCACGCCGTGAATGCCAGCATACCCACCGGCCAGACCATGTGATTAACTTTCTCCTGAGTTTGATTCTGATGTGTTTCTTTCTTTCTTTGTTCCTATGTTCATCTATCAATTTACCTCGCTTTTATTTTGTACATTAAATAGTAGCCAATAGCTCCTGCCTCTCCCGTGCGCTTCAGCACCCATTTAAAGCAGAGTGCAGTGTTCGTTTGTATTTTTTTTTTTTTTTTGTAAAAAGCTTTACAGGAATGTACTTGCCATTCAGTGGCGTGCACACACAGGCAGCCACTTATTGAACACCTTGCATATATCCTCACACATGCGCAGCCGCAGTGAGCAGGAAGGGCGCACCTGCCAGCGCCAGAGGCTTCCAGAGGCCGCGCTGCCTCCCTGGCCCTTCCCACGCCTGCCCCTGCCCTCTAGGCCAGTCTGGTCTGCAAAGTTACTGTCGCTCGTTTTGCATCCCTAGAATTTCACATCGTTTGAGTCGTCCAAGATATGCCCCTTTTGGGATGGAGTTTTTTTTTTCTTCTTTCATTCAGCAAATCTTTTTGAAATTGGTTGACATTGTAGTACATCAATAGTTTATCCCATGTTGTTACTGCATGACAGTGTACTCTCTTCCGCGGATTTGCCATTATTTCACTGATATCCATTCCTCTCTTGCTGGGCATCCGAGTGGTTTCTACTTTTTTCCTATTATAAATAAGGGTTCTATGAACGAGTAGTTATCTGGACACGTGCTTTCATTTCTCTCTGGTAAATATCTCGGAGTGGAATGGTTAGATCACGTTGCATGTTTAGTCTTTCTAGAATCTGCACACAGATAGGTATGGGTTTATATTTCCACCAACAGTGTCTGAGGGCTTGAGCTGCGGCTCTGCGGTCTCTTTTATTAAGTCTGTAACGGTGTTTTATTGTGCTTGTTATTTGCCTTCATTTGGTGATAGTGATGAGTGTATTGGCGATTCTATATATCTTCTTTGTTAATAAGTCTGTGAAATCTTTCTCCCATTTTTCATTGGATTGTCTGTCATCTTACTGAGTAAGGGGTATAAGAGTTCTTTATATATTCCAGCCAAGTCTTTTGTCTGTGGTATAGAAAACGGTGAGACAATGATGGGATACAGTAGAATGCTTTCCACTGGCTGGATATATTTTTATTGCCAGGAACCAAAGAGGTAAGCTGACTTGGGCTTGCCTAGTCAAGGCTGAGAACCCATGCGGATGGTTTTTGTTAGTATTTTCCTCCCACTGTACATCTTAATTTCATTTTCCTTCCTGTTAATCCCCTGTACTGGGGATTGAACCAGGGGCATTGTACTTTCAAGCTATACCCCAGTCCTATTTTATATTCTTTGTTTTGAAACAGGGTCTCACTAAGTTGCTGAGGCTGGCCGCAAACCTGTGATCCTCCTGTCTCAGCCTCCCAAGTCCTGGGATTACAAGTGTGCACCACCACACCCGGCTTAAATATTGCAATTCTGGAAATAAATGTAGAAAGGACTTTTTGAGAAGCATCCTTGTACTTTTATGCTGTAATGATTTTTTTTTTTTTTTTTTTTTTTGGGTACCGGGGATTCAACCCAGGGGTATTCTACCTCTGAGCCATTCTCCCAGCCCTTTTATGTTTTGTTTTGAAAAAGTGTCTCTCTAGGCTGCTGAGATTCTCACTAAGTTGCTGAGGCTGGTCTCAAACCTGCACTCGTCCTGTTTCAGCCTCCCAACTCCTGGGATTACAGGCTAGCCCTACCAAGCCTAGCATGTAATGCTATTTTTAATTTACTGTAATTTTGTAATCTGTTAGAATTTATTTTCATTGATTTATTTCATATATAGCTCCCAAACTTAGAATTTAGGAGGAGAGTTTTTGTTGTTCTGGGGAAGACAGCAAATTATTTGAGGATTTTTGTTTCATCAAGTGAAGTAACATTATTGCTGTTACTGTGAGTAATGGTTCCTATCGCTCCCCCATCTGTTCTAAGATGAAACTTTAAAGTGGATGTTTTCAGCCGGGCATGTTGGGCACGCTTGTAATCCCCACGCTTGGGAGGCTGAGACAGGAGGATCACACAGATTCAAAGCCAGCCTCAGCTACTTAGTGAGACCCTGTTTTCAAATAAAATATAAAAAATAGGTCTGGGAGTATAGCCCGGAGGTAGAAAGCCCCTGGGTTCCACCCCAAGTACCCCCCCCCCCACACACACACAAAAGTGGATGGTTTATAAAAGAGGAAGAGGAAGAAATAAGGAGATGGCTGCTGGGGCTTTGTTTTGCACTGGGCCTTATGGAGTATTGTTACAGTGTGCCTGAGCGGCGGTATTGCCAGTGGGATAGGCTACCCTGCCCATACCCTGCCAAGTGCAGTGTATTGCTTATCCCCGCGGCCACACTTCTCAGTGTGTTTGTAGTGTGACTGCCGGTGTGCAGTCTGCGTGTGTGCGTGTGTGTACGTCTAACATTCTTTCAGTCTTTCTCAAGCTAGTTGGTCATTTGAATACAGATATTCAGAGAAATAAGAACACATGTTAAAAATGTGTTGTACTTCTCATCCACAATGTTTTATTTATAAGAACTGTTTTCCTTTTTTTTGTGGTACTGGGGATTGAACCCAGGGGCATTCTATCTCTTAACTATACCCCCATTTCTATTTTTTTATTTTGAACTAGGGTCTCACTAAGTTGTGGAGGACCTTCAAATCGAACCTGTGATCCATCTCAGTGTCCCAAGAGCTGAGATGACTGGCGTGCACCACCACAGCTGGCGTGTAAGAAAATGTTCTAAGAATGACAACACTTACACATACACCGTTACTGTTAGAGTGCTGTAGTTTAGAGAAAATAAGTTGACTGTGAGAAAGGAAATTGCTTATGTATTTGTAAATGGTAGAATGTCTCACAAGTGTAGTACAGATTGGCTCAGTGTTTGATACTTTTAATTGTATAATGACAACATAGGAGGTTAAGTTGGTCATAGTAGTCCTGAAATACCAATTTATTATTTTTTGAGATACAAAATTAAAATGAGTTTAAAAATGATTGCTGGAGCAGGTTGATTGGAACCTGGGGAGCCATCATACTGTTCGATTTTTTATTATATTTGAAACTTTTCATTTAAAACATCTATAAAAGGCATGGTGACACGTTCTTATAATCCTAGTACTTGGGAGTCTGGGACAGGAGAATCGCAGGTTCAAAACCAGCCGCAGCAATTTAGTGAGACTCTTGGCAACCTAGCAAGACTCTGCTTCAAAATAAATAAATAAATAAATAAATAATAAATAAATAAATAAATAAAAAATACATACATACATACATACATACAAATAAATACCCCCTTGTTATCAAAGGTACTTTATATTTTTATGACCAATAGAAAGAGAGCAATGTTTTTATTTTCTATTATTAATGGGATACCACACTAATTCAAGCAAGCTCTGTTGTCTCAACACTTCTTCCCGGTCGCCTTTGTTTATCACCCTTGGTTCCAGCACTGCTCCACCCAGTCAGGGAAGAGGGCCCTTCTCGTGTGCATGAACTGCTCGTTAGAGGGGAGGTACAAAGGTAGGCTCCCTCCCGGGCAATGCCAGTTACTAAAACACACACTCCCAACACCTGGTTGTGTGCAAAGCTTCATCTACTGCAGGGAGGGCTGACGTTCCTGAGCCCAGTGTCAGGGGAAGCCTGATGGCGTCGTGCCTTACCTCCCATCATGGTGAGCTACGCTGCAAAGACCAGAGGCCTCTTCACTTCTCCAAGAGCTTCACCCCTGCCCTGTTGCCAGCTCTGCTTGGCTTAAAGTAGACAAAGAGAACTCTAGTTCTCCCCAGGGCTGGTTATTTGCCTCAAAACATGACCTTATTTGGATTCATTTGCATTTTGTTTATAAAAGAATAAAAGTTTGAGAAATTAAATCATTATATTTTCATGTTATTGTATTACACCATTATTTCCCGACCCTCACAGAATATCCATAATGCTTGCCACAGTTCAGAAAGATGACGAAATGCTGTAGGAACCACTTTCACTACTGACAGTGTGGGGGTGGGGGGTGTCGACATACATACACAAACATACTGTGAGGAGCCAAACAGGTGAGCTGGCTCGACTTACCTGGCGCAGAGTAAGAATCTACATGGATTGCTTTCAGATGGTCGACAAAAATGAAAGGAGACCGGTACTGCCGTCTTCTGGGGCAGTTTGAGCTGGAGGTCAAACGCAGGGCCTGTGTATTGTAGACAAGAGCTCCACCGCCACGCCAGGCCCCAAGCCAAGCAGTTGTGACTTGATTTACCTGAGTTTCAGTCCCCTGCTTTCTGTGTAAGTGAGTGTGGCATAGACAGAGGCTGTGCCCAGTGTCCAGCCCTGGGGGCCACTCACTGTACACTGGTTGCTGGTCCCAGGGGAGGATGCTAGCACCCTGCTGGACCTATAGAGTTTCCCACATCCGGCAGGAGATCTGTCAAGTCTGCCCGCTGCCAGGCAAGAGCTTTCTATGGGGGCGTTGCAATGAGTCTCTCCCTGAAACGCCTTCCATCTATCGGAAATTGCAAGGGAGAGTCTCTCCTGATCTCACGCACTCCAGCATCAGCAGAAGGGATTCTGAACACCGGGACTGCCTCTGATGTAAAGACCGCTTGCTTCCTCAGACCCAAACCTTAAGGACTCTTTGAGCAAACACCCACGAGCCCTTCCCTGAGTTCCTGAGTGGTCTGGTAACAACACACTTATGGATAAAGGTGCCGGTGCTGTGGTGAGACAGCATCACTCAGCCGGGCGTGGTGGCACACGTTTGTAACCCCAGTACACGGGAGGCTGAGACAGGAGGAGCGCAGGTTCATAGCCAGCCTCAGCTACCTAGGCAGTCCACAATCTAGTGAGACCCTGTTTGAAAATAAAGAATAAAAAAAATAGGGCTGGGGGTGTAGCTCAGAAGTAGAATGCCCCTGGGTTCCATCCCCAGTACCCTAGTACTACAAAAAACAAAACAAAAACAAACAACCCACAGAACGGCATCGCTTTGTAAAGAGCTCAGCGTTCTGTAATAAGAATGTGGAGTTTCGAACTTCCGCCAGAAGCATTTTGTACGCAGGAAATATAATGCTCCACCACCATCATAGTTAAAAAATCAAATTTTAACAAATTCTGCTTTTCATCCATGCTAAAGGCGTTATTAAAGGAATAGAATGCAGAATCTCCCGAATCAGGTTTAACCTGAAGATGCTGACTGATGTCAGTGGCTTAATCAAATTTCAAATACAATCTCAGGACACTCTCAGGGCACCTTTGGCGCCAGGTTGTCAGACTCACCCGAAGCCCTCGGTCCCCCTGCCTCCCACTTTCCTTTGGAATTACTGTTCATGACAACTCCAGAGATAGTATGTTAAGGCCATTAAATTTACCATATCATTTAGTCACATGGTCATATTAAATATCATTGGTATTTTCATTTTATCAGTGAATCCGCAGAGGTTCAGAAATGTCAACTTGGTCACAAGGCTTGTAAGTACCATAGTTACAGTTCAGTTTTATGTTAAGACCTGGACCCTTAAGTGCTCTGCTAAACCATCTGTGTGTGTGTGTGTGTGTGTGTGTGTGTGTGTGTGTGTGTGTGGTACTGGGGGTGGAACCCAGGGGCTTTTCTACCTCCGGGCTGTACTCCCAGACCTATTTTATATTTTATTTGGAAACAGGGTCTCACTAAGTTGCGGAGAGCCTCACTAAGTAGCTGAGGCTGGCTTCGAACCTGTGCGATCCTCCTGTCTCAGCCTCCCAAGCGCGGGGATTACAAGCGTGCGCCACCACGCCCGGCCTAAACCATCTTTTTAATCTTTCCCTGTCTTTCCTTTCCTCTATCCTATCATAAGTTTATAATTTAGTGGATCATGTTAAAAGTAGAAAACGTCTTCCTGAAAATTGTCTCAGGTCCCCAGAAGAGGAGTCAGCTCTGGCCATGCAGGGACCTGTCTGGCATCGGGAAGATGACAGATGAGATTCCACAGAGTTATTTTCTAGCATGGGCGGTCAGTAATGAATTAAAGTCAGATCACTCTGAGTTCCATAAAGAAAATCCAAGTGGCCAGGTGTGGTGGCGCACGCTTATAATCCCGGCACTCAAGAGGCGGAGACCGGAGGATCGCGCTTTGAGGACAGCCTCAGAGGTCGAATGCCCCTGGGTTCCATCTCCAGGCTCACACACACACACACACACACACACACACACACACACACACACACACACACACACACACACCCAAGTGTGCAGTGTACTAGAGCATTGCTTCCAGTGTGTTCTGGGCACCTGATGACCCTGGAGGTCTTGTGAGACTTCGAAGGGGAATCTGTTTCCCATGACAGTTTCCCGTCCTCAGCCTCTCAGGATCGTGCAGGCGAGTTTTCCAGCGGCTGCGTGAAGTATGTTATCATAACAGATTGAATGCAGATACCAGCTATGTGAATCCAGCCGTTTTCTATTAAGCCAGATGTTAAAAGAGATTTGCAAAAATGTAAAACATTTCCACTCTTCCTAATGAATTTGTCACAAAATGTTATTTTTAATTGTTAACATTAAATGGGCTATTCTTTTTAAATAAATAAACTTTAAAAGTTATTCTTAATTTTTTTTTTTTTTTGTGTGTGGTACTGAGGATTGAGTCCAGGGGCATTCTACCTCTGAGCTACACCCTCAGCCCTATTTTTTTATTCTTTATTTTGAAGCAGGGTCTCACTGATTTGCGGAGGGCCAACTAAATAGCTGAGGTTGGCTGCAAACTTGGGATCCTCCTGTCTCAGCCTCCCGGGTACTGGGATTACAGGCGTGCACTACCACACCTGGCTTGTTCTTAATTTTAATATGGTCGGTATTGATGGCTGATGCCACACAGGAGCCGGAGCTGTTGGACACCCAAGTGTGGAGTTTGGTTATGGCTTAGTATAATCGGGCCTTGTTCTCTGTTCATATTTGCAAATGGAAAATTGTTTTTGCTCTCTTAATCCTTTGGAGCTTTGACTTGGGCCTGTATTTGTTGCTGTATGACATAGGACTCTGGTTTTTATTATCATTCTGCTATCTTCATCCTTTATCGCGCCATTTAAAAGCAATAGCAATTGTAAAAGTGTACAGAAAAACGAAGCAGGAAGGAATGGCCCAGGTGAAACAAGCACAGAGCACAGCCAGGCTGAGCGTGGTGGTGACGTGAACCAATGCGGCTTCTCTTTCGCACCTCACGATTTGTTTTTAGTGCGTGCGCCAGAAGCGTTCCGGCGTGGGGCGTGTGCTGACCCCTTTGCTCTTTGGCCGCCCTGTGGGTGGGTGTGTGATCCCCCCTCCAGGTGAAGAAGCACAAGTTGCACAAGGTCACACATATCAGCGCCAAATCCTTACCCAGGCGCAGAGCCCCTGGGCTGTGCCACCTCCGAAGAAGAAACTGTCCCAGTTAGAGGACAAAACCAGACCAAACTTTAAAATGTCTCTCTTTCTCCGCCATCATTACTTTTCTCTGGAAGCCGAGGGTTTCTTCAACGTCTTGGTGTCTCTAGCTTGCGGAACAGTTCTGTTTCCCACTGGGACTCTATAAAGAGCTGTCTGTAAGCGTTCCGCTGTCCTCTCCAGCCTGAGAAATGGGAGATCGAAGCCGAGGAGATAGGGCGATGCTCGGAGAGAAGAGGGGCGGGCAGCAGTGATGGCGACCTGCCACTACCGCAGGCGTGGCTCAAGCTGCATCAGCATGCGGCAGCCATATTGATGGAGAATCTGCTATTGGCCACTTTGGCCGGGAGCGAGTGAGTGTCTGTCGTGTAGGGAACGGCCGGCCCTGCGTGCTGGGAGGAGCAGCACTAGGTAGGCGTCAGCAAAAGCTACACAGGATGGCAAACTACAGATCTTGAAAGAGACCATGTGAAAAATAGAGGTAGATGCCGGGCGTGGTACACAGGCCTGCAATCCCAGTACTCGAGAGGCTGAGACAAAAGGATCGAAGGTTCAAGGCTGGTCTCAGCAACTTAGTGAGACTCTGTTTCAAAATAAGAAAATAAAAAAAGACGGGGGGGGGTGTAGCTTGGAAGTAGAATGCCCTTGGGTTCAACCCCCAGTATTAAAAAAAAAAAAAAGAGGTAAATGATGAAATGGTTCTCTCTGTGAGGCCCTGAATTAGAAAACCACATCCCAGAGAAGGCAGAGACATATTTTTATCCTCCTGAGAAATGTGGATGGGTGTTCATTTTCTTCAGGGTAGAGGATAGTCAGAGTTCTTGGGCTCCTTGCTTGTCGGTGGGCATGCCTCTGCATCCAGAGCAAGGTGCTGTTAGATGTTCTCATAGAGGAAGGGCGAGGACTCTGGTTCCACGTGAGCTAAACCCTCCTGTTCAGAGGCTCAAGTACCCTTTAAAGAACGGCTTTAGCCGGGCGTGGCGGGCACGCTTGTAATCCCAGCACTGGGGAGGCTGAGACCGGAGGATCGCAGTTTGCGAACGGTCTCAGCTACTTAGTGAGGCCTTCTGCAACTTAGTGAGACCCTGTTTCTTATTTATTTATTTATTTGGTGGTACTCGGGTTCCTGGAAGCCCCTCTACCTCCGGGCTACACTCCCAGACCCATTTTATATTTTTTTATTTGGAAACAGGGTCTCTTAAGCCAGCGAGGTTGGCTCCGAACCAGCGTTCTCCTCCTGTCTCCGCCTTCCAAGTGTGGGGATTACAAGCGTGCGCCACCACGCCCAGCTGACCCTGTTTCAAAATAAAGGATAAAAAAAAATAGGGCAGGGGGTGTAGCTCAGAGGTCGAATGCCCCTGGGTTCCATCCCAGACCCACAAAAAAAAAAAAAAAAAAAAAAAAAAAGGTTTCATGTATGTGTTTGTGTGTGAGTGTGTGTGTATGTGTGTGTGTGTTTCGGGGGGATGGTAGAGGATACTGGAGATTGAAGCCAGGGACACTCTACTTCTGAGTTATACCCTTGGCCCTATTTTGCCTTTTGTTTTGCAGCAGTCTTTCCAAGTTGTGGATGCTGGCCTCAAATCTATGATCCTCCTGTTTCAGCTTCTCAAGTACTAGGATTACAGGCATGTGCCACCACACCCAGCTTACATGTGCTTTACAAAAATCTATATAATCACCATATGGCATCATTGACTCTAATTTATGGAAGATGAAATGATATTTAGTGAGTTAAAATGATTTCCTTAGTCACATGCTGATAGGTAATCAGCAAGCCAAAAGGCAAAAAGAGAAAATAGACAGGCTTTTAATTTTTTCTTATACAATACTTGTTGTGATTACTCTTTTGTGGGCTTTATAATTTAGTATGCACTTGGCACGGTGGCGCACACTTATAATCCTGACTACTGGGAGGTGGACGCGCGAGGATTGCAGGGACGGGGCCAGCCTGGGCAACTTAGTGATAGTGAGACCCTGCCTCAAAGTAAAAAATGAAAAGCTTGGGGCAGTGGTACAGCACCATAGGTCCAGTTCCCAGTACCTCCAAAAAACAAACAACGCCAGCGACAACAACAACAAGACAGCCTTGTCTG
Source organism: Muscardinus avellanarius (assembly GCF_963383645.1). NCBI lineage: Eukaryota > Metazoa > Chordata > Mammalia > Rodentia > Gliridae > Muscardinus > Muscardinus avellanarius. The sequence continues at coordinate 191,090,799 of NC_137787.1, forward strand.
CTTTATAAGGCATTCGAGGGAGAACAGGCATGCCACTGTTACGAGAGCTTGCTTGCATTTGCAGTAGTCTTCAAATAACAGTCACAGAACAACATATTCACGATATCTTTGGGGGGGGGCCTTGGGATTGAATAAGTATGTTTGTTAAGCTTCTACGCTTTTCAGAATCTTGCCCCATCCCTGGTATTAGATCAATAAGTCTAGAGTTTGTTGACTGAATTAATTAATAAACAGATAGATTAGAACCTTGTTGATCCCCCCCCCCCAAACCGGAGGTCCTCTTTGTACTCTTAGGAAGCTGAAGTAACAGCACCCTTTTCATGAGTTTCACAAGTCTTAACGAGAGCCGACCACGTGTGCAGTAGTGCATTGCACACTAGTTGTAGTCAGGAGGTGTGAAAACTTCCCATTGGCCTTAGCGGTCCGTCTCTGAGCTCCCCAGAGTGGCCGCAGGGCTGCTTTGTTGCTGTTTTGCAGCTAGCTTTAATTGATGTGGAGCCGTGGCTCCCCATGCACATGGGGTTACGCACAAAGGGCTCAGGCGTCTAGTGAGCATTTCCCTTTAATGTGCTCATTAGTGGTTGCAAGTCCAGGTTTCAGCACATGTCAGTAATTTACATTTCATCGCGGAGAGGCTGCCCTTGTTCCAGAGTTGCTTCTAAGCCCGATGAATAGATATTGGGAATAAACAGAGGCAAAGAATTGCAAGCCAAGTGCCCTGCTAGGCCTTTCAGTTGGTTCTGAAGCCTCCAGTGGGTCTCTGATTAGCGATGCACAAGCTGGCTGGAAACGCAGTTGTCACAGGTGGGCACGCCCCACATCCTGCCTCCTTTGGACTCCCTGTCCATTTCATCTCTCCCAAATTCTTTTTTCATGGCAGGCTTTCTGTTAAAATGAAAATACTCTGTACTGGGCGTAGGAAGTGAACACCACGGGACTCACCCGGGTCCCTGCCCCTTGGAGAGCCAGGCCTACAGGTAGGCAGGGAGTCTTTCTAAGCAGAGGACTCCGAGGCCCAATCTCCTGGGAGTCTGAAGTTTGGGATGGGGTCCCGTGCTGATTCCTTCTGGGTTCCATTTCCCCCCTTTGTCTGATTGATCCCAGCCTGCCTGGCTTTTGCAATCGAGCATAGACGGTGATGAGAACTGTGGGGACCGTGGTCGGTGGTGACGTAAGTAGGGGCAGGACATTTATAATGCCGTCTTTGGAACAGTACGTTTGGGATAATCCAGAAGATTTCTTTGGTAGAAAAACTTGATATACGGAAGCATTTTGGGAACATGGGCTTCTATTACAAGTCACTTCATGTGTAGATGGAGTTGCACTGGAAAATACTAGCATTGCTATCTTTAGAAGAAAATGTTATAATTCTTTATACACTCAAGTTTAAAGTTTTATATTTCTGTAAAAATTTAGGTTAATTTTAAGAAAGCATGTCTTGCTATTGGCAGGTGTGTCTGTGTATGATCCTCTGTTTGTCTAAGTATCTATTTATTTTGTGGTGCTAGCCACAACATTCAGTTTAAGACGGTGTGTTCATAATTCATGGTTAGAATTCAAAATGAAGCCAGGCCAGGTGGCACCTGCCTGACATAGTTATCCCAGCTCCTTCGGAGGCAGAGCAGGAGAACTGCAAGTGTGAGGCCAGTCTCTTGTAACTTAGACTTTGCCTCATAATAAAACAATAGCAACAACAACAACAACAACAAACAAAACAAAACAAGGGCTGGGAATGTAGCTCAGTGGTAGAGCCCTCTGGGATCAATCCCCAGTACTGTCCCCCTAAAACAAAAGTTGTGATGAGTGAATTTATGAATCACAGTATTGAAAAGTGTCGGTATTCAAGTCAGATGATTATTATTTTATGATAAAATCAGTCGAATGGTTTGGCACTGGGATCATTTAAACATCAAGGCATGTAAAGCATAGTTTATTAAATCTTTATATTGTTATTTTTATTGGGTATCGTTTTTAACAGAGGAGTGATGGAACATTGTGGTTTGGAGAAACTTTTTACATGCATGAGGTTAAAATGCAAATCTTAGGTCGGTAATGTTCTGGTCGGTGTGTGTAGTCTCTGTGAAGATGTGACAGTAGATCTGACGGCTAGGTGATGGCTTAAAACTGTTCTCGTTGGATGCATGCCAGGTACAAGCCCCAAGGAGTTAAGTTTTGGAAAATCACTTGCATAGTTGTGAGGGGTATCAGTGACTTCAAGTACTTAACTGCCCGAGCTGTCATCCATGTGCATTCTGTCTCTGCACTGGGGGAGGGATTTGAACATTTCTCAGCCAGTTGGAATTAAAGGTGACATCTGCTTTTAATTGGTGCTTTATTTTCTTCCAAGTCAGTAAAAATTCAGTAAGACATGAATTATCAGATTTTGCCATGCTAAGCAGCTTGTCAGGTGACAGTAAGTGTTACCAGGAGCAATCGTATGGACGGGAAGTGTTAAAATGTTGATTAATCTTCCAGACTTCTGATTGTAGCGCTAGAAGGCCGAGGCTTATATGATCTTCGGCAGCTCAGCAGCGTCGGAGTAGGATTCATTTACTAACTTGGTAGACTGTCAATCACAGGCAAATTGCCTCTTGTACAGTGAGCATTAACTAGGTTTAGTGATGCTTGGTTTAGTAGATTTAGGCCACATAACGCAGTGTAGAATTTCTGTTTCTCAAGTCTATTATTCATTTAATAAATATGTTAAATTTTTCTCCTCCTCCTCCTCCTTCTTTTTTTTTTTTTTGGTGGTACTGGGGTTCCTAGAAACCCTTCTACCTCCCAGACCCATTCTATACTTTTTTATTTGGAAACAGGGTCTCTTAAGCCAGAGCGGCTGGCTTCGAACCTGCGCGATCCTCCTGTCTCTGCCCCCCAAGCGCGGGGATGACAAGCGTGCCCACCACGCCCGGCTACGTTAAGTTCTTTTTAGTGAAGCATTTGAAAAAAATTCTAAAAGTGAGCTTTCAGTTATATTCATACACATGTTCATTCACGTATTTTTAGTTATATATTATATAGCAATGTATTTATATATTCATATGCATGTTCATATAGACACACACACACACATATATATGTATGTATGTTGTTCCTGTATTGGAAAGGGAGTATTTGAATCTTGGCAAAGCAGCTGCACATGGCCCCCTGTTGGAAAAGAATATTGATTATATCTGTTTTTTACCATTTACAAAACATTTGGAGATAAAAAGCATAAGGGTAAAGAAATCAGTTCTTTCAAGTAGAGCTTATAAAAATAACTGAAGATGCCAAACATTCTCAGAACCAAACAAGAGTAAAGAAACTCTTCCCATTACACCGATTATGTTTTCTAGTTACCAGACTTCAGAGGTCGGCACCCAGTAGGCACTTTATGAAAAGTGTGTCCTTGAAAATTCACCCATGAAGGAAACATAAAGAGCTCTGCTAGTTGTGTGTTCGGAAGCTGAGTTTCTTTCTCCTCCTTAAATCATTTCATACATAGACTTGTGCTTTAGAAGTGGTCGGGACTTACAGCGTCGTTTCTCAGTGTCACCATCCAGCCTCATCCAGGCCTTTATTTTTTGCCATCCAGTTATGAATACCTGGAACATGGGATATAGTAATGCATGTTTTGTTCACCAGAAAAGCATCGGGTTAATTAATTTGATTCAAGAAATTTGTCCTGTATGGGTAGTTGGCTATTGTGTAGGTTTTATTTCAGCTTAAAAAGTAGAAACAGCGCTTGAGTAGATGAGTTACTAATCTACATACAACGGATAAGTCGTGTCTTTAACCTAAGGCCAGTCTAGCAGTCCTTATGCATTTTTAGAAAATAATAAAAAAATAGAAAATTTAGGTCTTTTAGCTAAACTGCACAAAACATTTTATAGTCATTTTGATGCCCGATAACTTCAGGGTTCACTGGCCCTGTACATTTTTCGAATTATTTGCTTCTCAATACATAAGGCTTTAATTTACCCCCCACTGACCAGCCCCAAGTGGGTTTTTAAGAACTTTGAGAGTGGACTTCTGCAGTTACGCCCCAGTTCTGGCTTCAATTGTTGACACAAACTCGCTTAAGGAGCACCCAATTTAGAGAGAGGGGTTCAGGCAGCCTTTCCTGTGGCAAATGTTGAGGTGGTTTCTTTGTTTTGTCCTGGATATAGCATTACTATTTTCTTTAACACATTTTCTCTTTGAATTTCGTCATAACACCTATTTATTAAAAAAATAACTTGAACCCAAGCACGAGACACTTTTTTCCCCTGTTATTAAATTTGTTTTTGAGGCCAGAATGGGGGTACATTCCTATAATCCCAGTGCTTGGGAGGCTGAGGCAGGAGAATCACAGATTCAAAGTAACCCTCAGCAATTTAGTGAGATCTTGTTTAAAAAACAAAATAGTGCTGGGGGTTTAACTTGGAGGTGGACGCCCCTGGGTTCCATCCCCAGCATCCTCCCTCCAAGTTGTTTTTGTGTGGATGACCTTTTCTTTACACGGGATTTCATACTACAGCAACAACAACAACAACAGTAAACATCTGTAGCATGAAGTACTCAGATATAGTAATTAGTAATAGCTTTGGTAAAAACTGCCAGAGCCGAGCGTGGTGACACATGCTTGTAATCCCAATACTTGGGAGGCTGAGACAGGAGGATCCAGTTTCGAGGCCAGCCTCAGCTACTTAGTGAAGCTCTCAGCAACTTAGTGAGACCCTGTTTCAAAATAAAGAATACAAAATCGGGCTGGGGGTGTAGCTCAGAGGTAAAATTCCCCTGGTTTCAATACCCAGTACCAACCCCCGCCCCAAACCAAAACTTTGGTCTTGTAAGTAAACATAACTGAACTGTGCATTCTCCTAAAGGGCTCAGCACGGCTTGGGGGCCAGCCTTCCAGCCTTTCCTGCTTGCCATGTTCTTAAGGCACAAACAGGTCAGATGGAAGAAGGCTGAGGCCCACCGCTAGTGTTCGATTCCCTCAAACCTGTGATCCTCCTGTCTCAGCCTCCCAAACACTTGGATTATAGGCTTGTGCCACCGCACCTGGCTTCCAGCTGTGTTTGAGTCGGTCCAGCCTGTCCCCGCTTTGGCCCTAAGAGCTCTCATGCGCTCTTGAGACATGGGGCCTGTTAGTGTTGTGTTTTCAGCTCAGTGCAGTCAGGAATTCTTAACTTCATATTTATATTCTTGCTTTTATTTGCTTTTTTTTGCATATAGTTCCTGTTGATAAATTACCGCTTTTTTTTTTTTAAATCACTGAATTCTGCTACTCTGTTGATGATTGGATCAGGGATTAGTTCTCAACCGAGGCAGTCATCTGTAGAAGGGCCATTGGCGCCCGTGTGTGTGTGTGTGTGTGTGTGTGTGTGTGTGTGGTGAGATTGTGGATGGTAGTGTCAGTGTCGAGCAGGCTGTGACACTAGCACCCGTCACTGAAGGATGAGCATGGCACCCTGCACTTGCAGGCTGGCGGGAGGGAGCCGCAGCTGCAGATGCCCCGAGGCAGGATGAGGCCAGCGTGGCAGGTAGAGGGGAGAGAGGGAGCTGGCGAGGCGGCTCCAGGCGGGTCCGCGCGGGCCAGGGCTGCGCCGCCCTTAGTCACCAGCCTAGCACCTTGTCCTCACCTGAGCGCCTCGTCTGGTCTCCAAGCTCCCTCCTCGTCCCCTGCAGACTCTTCTCAGTGCGTCAGCGGGTCTGTCAACATGGAGGTCTGACGCCCTCGCATTTCTCTGCTCAAGGTACTTCAGACAGCTTCCCATCCCTTGCAGACTACGAGCCAGCGTCCTGCACGGCTCCCGGTGCCCTTGCCCGCCCGACTCCGTTCATCTTTCGGCCGTTCCTGGAGGCCAGGCCCCTTGCGGTCTCAGGGCCTTTGCACTCGCTGGGCTTTGGGCCTGGATCACTCCAGATACTCGCAGGACTCGGCCACGCTCCTAAGGCCGTTTCTCAGTGTCATGGCGACTGTCCTATTTAGGATTGCAGGTTGCCACACTCCCACCACCGCCTGATCCCGTTTCTAATTGGCCTGCGCTGCAGCTTTCCTGACAGGTGTTTTATTTACCGTCTGCCGCTGGATCAGAACCTGCACAGCCACGGAAGTCTTTGTCACCTTTGAGCATCGCTGTATCCTCAGTGCCCAGAACACGCTCTGGCTCCTACATGTCGGCTTAAAGAACAAATAAATGCATGAGATGTGGGTTACCTAACTTTTGTAAGGCCATTTCTGGGGCATATTTAAACCCTAAATTAACAGGGCGTGGTCGTCCCTGTAACCCCAATACTTGGGAGGCTAATGCAGGAGGATTGTAAATTTGAGGACGCCCCCAGCAACTCAGACCCTGTTTCCAAAAAAAAAGAAGAGCTGGGGCAAGTGCCCCTGGGTTCAACCCCGCTAGTGCCCCAAAATAAAAATAACAGAATGAAACACCTTAAATTTCCTTTAAGTAGCTGAGTGTGGTGGTGCATGCTTGTAATCTCAGCATTTGGGAAGCTGAGACGAGAGGATCTCAGTTCGAAGACAGCCTCAGCTTCTACTTAGTGAGGCCCTTTGCAATTCAGTGAGACCCTGTTTCAAAATAAAGAATAAAAAATAGGGCTGGGGGTGTTGCTTAGAGGTACAGTGCCCCTGGGTTCCATCCCCAGTACCCCCCCCCCAAAAAAAAATCCTCTAAGTAGACAGTTATTGAGAAGGATAAAGTCACTTCTCTGGTGTCTTTCCAGGCTTCGTGTTCAGTTTTGGCTCAGATTTGGCTGACCTTTTGTCTTTAACCTTTTGTCGTATGGGCCACTGTTTGGCAGACTTTTGTCTTATAAAGGGCCAGGTTTTCTTTTATACCTAAAAGAAATCTTTTAGGTATTGCGGGCCATCCTGTCACAGCTGTTCAACTTCCCCTAGCTGTCATGTGAAAGCAGCCCTCGCTTTTAGGTAAATGAAAAGGTGTGGCTGTGTTCCAGTGAAAATTTATTGATGGGCACTGGAATTGGAATTTTTGTGTGATTTTATGTCATGAAATGTTACTCTGCTTTTGATATTTTCCCCAATGATGTAAAAATGCACAAGCATCCTCAGCTCACAGACCATCCCAAACCATGAGGTAGGCTAGATTTTGCGCATGGTCTGTAACTTATGAATACCTGATATGTGCCTTTCTGTCTTAGCCTTAATGGTTAGCAAGTTCTTTATTATATTAACAGAGAATCTGTTCAGAACATTTAACCCATTTTCCTATGGCAAAATAGAACATGCCTATGGAAAATGCACAGAATATAAGTGTACAACTTAAATGACTGGGAATACTCACTTATTTCTGCCAACAACAAGCAGGACACTATTAGCACCCCAGAAGTTCTTCATGCACCCCTTTCAAATAACCTGCAGACCCAAGGGGACCATTATCTAACATTGATGGGAACCATTTCCTCTCTTCTCAATTCTACAACGTTAATATGCATCCCATAACTCTACGGCAGGAAGCTCGGGCTCCGGAGCAAGGCGCGGAGGCTGGCCTCGACTCCGCAGTGCAGGCGGCTTCCTACGTCGGCCTCCTGCGTAGCTGCGACTGCAGATGTGGGCCCAGCTGCTTGGGTTGTTTTTTCTTTTTCCTTTTTTATTGGTACCGTGAATTGAACCCAGGGGCATGCTACCTGTAAGCTACACTCCCAGCCCTTTTTATTTTTTTTTTATCAGGAAATAAGTTCTTGCTAAAGTTGCTGTGGGCCTTGCTAAATTGCTGAGGGCAGCCTTGAATTTGTGGTTCTCCTGTCTCAGCCTCCCAGGTTTCAGGATTAAGGCGTGTGCCACCGTGCCAGCCTTTTTTGGTGCGTGTGTATGTGGGGGGAGTACTGAAGATTGACCTTAGGGGCATTCTACCTCTGAGATGTTTTTATTCTTTATTTTTGAAGCAAGGTCTCACTAAATTGCTGAGGCTGGCCCTGTACCTTGATCCTCCTGTCTCAACTTTTCAAGTACTGTAATTAACAATCGTGCACTACCATGCCTGGCTCCATCTTAGTTTTTGAATGTTACATAGTCATATACTTTACTTTAAAAATTTTTGGCTTCTTTTACTTAACATTATGTTTCTGGGCTTCATTAGAAAGTCCATCCAGCTACTCGCCCATTTCCACTTACTGATACTCTTTGTTGGCTGTACCGCAGGCAGCGTATCCAGTTTACTTCTCATGGACATGGGTTCACTTTCTGTTGTCTCTTATAAGTGATGCTTCTGCCAACACGTTCTGACCTTGGCAAGTCTCCTGGCATGCACTTGTACAAGATTCTGTTGGATAGTTGTAAGGCATTGTACAGCAGAGCCGTAGAGCGCTTGAGTCTGATTGATTGATTGATTGATTTACTTTATGGTCCTAGGGTTGGAACCCAGGGGCACTGTACCTACAAGCTAGACCCCCTCAGCCCTATTTTTTTTTTTTTTTAGTCTTTTTATTTTTTTGAAACAGGGTCTCACTGACCAGCCCTATTTTTTTTTTTTTTTTTTTGGTGGTACTGGGGTTCCTGGAAGCCCCTCTACCTCCGGGCTACACTCCTAGACTTATTTTATGCTTTTTTATTTTTGGAAACAGGGTCTCTTTTTGCACGGCTGGCTTCGGCTTCGAACCTGTGCAATCCTCCTGTCTCTGCCACCCAAGCACAGGGATTACAAACGTGTGCCACCACGCCCGGCCCGGCTCCTATTTTTTATTTTAGTCTTTTTATTTTTTGAAACAGGGTCTCACTGAGTTGCGAAAGGCTTCGCTAAGTAGCTGAGGCTGTCCGTGAACCACGATCCTCCCGTCTCAGCGTTCCGAATGCTGGGATTAGAAGTGTGCGCCACCACGCCCGGCGGAGTCTGTTTTGGAATCTTAGTCTTTGTGGTGTGTATGTAGTAGTCAGGACTTAATGCATGATTTGGAGGGCAGAGTGCCAAATGAACATGTGGCATTCTTTGTTTAAAAAGTAAGACTCTCCCAGACAGCTACGGCAGAGCATTAAACCTGCGGCCAAGTGGCGCCTCCCTGAAGCCAGCCCGGCAGCGGGATCAGCGCATCACCTGGCGTTCTCTGACGACTCATGACGCGGATCTTCCTGCACGCGTTTGGTGGCCATTCAGCCATCTTTGCAAAGTGCGCCTCCAAACTTCTTGATCCCTTCCTTAAGCTAAAGCGAGGGGGACTGGCCTCCACCGTCCCCACTGGCTTGCTGGCCTTCGCGTGTTGATTTGTTGAACTTCCTCATCTATCCTGCCAGTGGGTCCTTTGTTGATTTTGTGTTAGCGATATCTTTCCCCACCCTGTGGTTTGCCTTTTGACTGTGGTTTTCATGAATAGAAATTTCCTAATGTTATAGAACATATTAGACTTGTTCTTTGTGTTAGGGCTTTTGTAGGTCCTATTTAAAACATCACTTCCTCCTCCAGCCTCATGAAGGCACTTTCCTATGTTATCTTTGAAAAGGCACTGCCATTTTGGTTTTCACAGGCAGGTCAACCTAAATAGGTTTTTTTGGGGTATGCTTTTCAGGTAAGGATCAATTTCCTATTTTTCCACATGGCTATCCAGTTGTCCCAGAACCATTTATTAAAAGACATCCTTTTTTTCACAGTTCTAGATTGTACTTTAAAAATAGTCCAAGTGCTCACATGTGAACGAGTCTATTCGTGCCCTCTGCTCTGCGGTCTGCCTGTCTCTGTTCCTGTACTGCCTTGTCAAATCGACTAAAACTTTACAAGAAGTCTTTTGTTTCTATTTCTAAATGTTTTGGGGATTCATGAATCTTTTTGTGTTCAAAATAAATGTTAGAAGTAGTTAACTACCATGAAAAATAAAACCTCTTGCCATTTTGATTGCAACCTCATTGAAACTATAAATTAATTAGGGGGGATACGAAATCATTGTGTTACTTACCATTCCAATCTAAGAACATAGTATTTGTTTTTTTTAAATTTCCGTAAATAGTGTTTATTAGTTTTTGCTTCGAAGAATTACACTTCTTTTCCACTATATTATTGAAAATTTGATTCTTAAATATTCAGTCTTCTCTTTGCTGTCTGTGTTATTTATTCCATTGAGTTCAAATAGCTTTGCTACTACTTTGTGATCTTTCTCAGCCATCACCATTGAATTACAGGACAATTGTTTTGGCGTGACTTCATTCATGAGCAACTTGTCTACTAGGGAAGGCCAAAGATACGATAGGGCTTTGAGTTAGACATAAACAGACTATTGGTCTGGATATGATGTTTGAAATAGCTATTTATATGACAGATATATTTAGTTTAATAAGCATTTTTTCACCTTGCCATAAACACACATTTAGTTATGGCCACTAGAAAGAGATTTGGGGCAACCGTGTGAATTAAAAAATACTCATTGTAGTTCCTTTTGCTAGTGGATGGAGAATGTGCAGTAATATGGAATATACAAATAGAGTTATTATAGGAGAAATGTGAGAATGTGGCCCACAATTTACATGTGTAGAGCCTAGTAACTAATAATCTGAGCTTTTACAATCATTCTGTTTAGTACATGGCAGTTGAGAATGTGGATAATGAATTTAGAAATGGGAAGAATTATTTTCAGAACTTAAAAATTTCTGACAACTGGGCGTGGTGGCATGCTTGTCATCCCTGCGCTTGGGAGGCTGAGCCAGGAGGATCGCACAGGTTCGCAGCCAGCCTCAGCTACTTAGTGAGGCTCTCAGCAACTTAGTGAGACCATATTTCCAAATAAAGTATAAAATAGGTCTGGGAGTGTAGCCCAGAGGTAGAAAAGTCCCTGGGTTCCACTCCCAGTGCAACACACACACACACACACACACACACACACACACACACACACACAGAGTTTCTGACATAATTTAGAATCACAGTTTTAAAAATATATGACATATAGTGAGTTAGGTAAACATTAATACTTGATATAAAATATTTGGTTTTCTCCAGACACTTAAATTATACTCTAGAAGAGGCAAGGAATTTACTTTCCAACCCAAATATATCTCTTCTGGTATAGATTTGACAGGCTAAGAGGTGTAGAGTTGGATAACCTCATTCTATTGATCTTTAACAAATTCATACCTACCGATTGTAAATGTTTGAGTTTGTGGATGAGGTATTATTTTCTGTGACAGAAAGAGGAAGCACTGCAAGAAAGGATCAGAATGATGTTTTGCACGTTGAGGAGATCGGGCACGCTCAGGTGGCAAGGCCATAGACTGGCGTGGCACGCCAAGACTGACATTGGAAGAAGGAATTCTTAGGAATTAGAACCAGATGGGATGGGCACAGTACTAGGTTTCCAGGCAGATGCAGGAAGATAGTACTATTTAGCCCATTTATTTTCATGCAGCTGGCCACAAGGTAGGGATCATATATTATCCGTGGTCTCAGCATGACCTGTGACATCATCCAAAGTCCTTGTAATAGAGATTTAAATTATTTTAAAGGATTAAAAAAGTATGTTTTTGTTCTCTTTTTACTTAAAGATTTACAGATTGGTAAGTTTAAAAACTTTGACTATAAGCCGGGCATGGTAGCACATGCTTGTAATCTCAGCATTTGGGAGGCTGAGGCAGGAGAATCGTGGTTCACAGATAGCCTCGGCTGTTACTTGGTGAGGCCTTTTGTAACTCAGATCCTATTTCAAAATAAAGAAAAAAAAATAGGGCTGGCGGTGTAGTCGGAGGCAGAATGCCCCTGGGTTCCATACCCAGTACTTAAAAAAAATCCAAAAAATCTTTGACTATTTATCTTGACTACTTAATTGTGTCAAAATGATTTGTTTTCCAATGCTCTAAGGTTTTTATTTTACATCCATAACAGCACATCTTTTCAGCCCAAGATCATTTCTGTACTTTCTTTCACCCCAAATCCTGAAATCAACATATGTGTTATTAATTTGAAAAGCCTTTGCCTGCTTGCACAGCCATCCTGGAAAAGGACTCCAAGTCTTTGTTATTATCAACAGAAAGAGGACAGAGGGAGGAGTTTCACACTGATGATCATTCCACAATGGCTTGCCCTTTATTTCTCAGTGGGTCTTATCGGAACCTTCTCTTAAAGTAGCTGAAGAAGTTTCGTGGCCAGTTAATATTGAGTGATCAGAGCACAGTTTTCTGATGGATGGGCGGGCGGGGTCACATGTTCGCTTCTCCAGCTCACGCTTTCATCTTTGATGACTGTTATATGCTCTTTTGACCTCTGAAAGTCCTAGTACTGTAGGAAGCCAAAGCCTCCAAAAGACTTTCAAAACTTGTGTGTAATTAAATAGCATTATGAAAACAGAGTCTAAGCCTTGGCCAATATAATAAGCGCAGTGTCAAGCGTGAGTTTTTAAAACCAAAGCATTCTCAACCACAAAGATTTATAGCATAAAAAATACTTCCCAGATACCCTCTTTGTGTTAGAAGATAAATACCGAAGGGCATGGTGTTGTACACTTGTAATCCCAGTACTTGGGAGGCTGAGATGGGAGGATTGCAGGTTTGCGGCCAGCATCAGCTACTTAGTGAGACTCTGTTTCAAAATCAAGATTAAAAAGTAGGTCTGGGATGTAGCTCTGAGGAAGAATACCCCTTTTGGTTCCCCTGTGCCATAAATATATATATATATATATATATATATATATATATATATATATATATATATTTATATATGAAAGAAGAAAAGTACTTTAGGCAATGGAAAGTCAGTAGTTTCCCAGTCTGTCAGAAGTACTTTGTCAACAAAGTTTTTAATGTTTCAATTGCAGGACTTTTTATCATAAGAAATTGGACTGATCAGGCGTGGTGGCGCACGCTTGTAATCCCAGCATTCAGGAGGCTGAGACCAGAGGATCGCGGTTTGTGGACAGCCTCACCTACTTAGTGAGGCCCTCTGCAACTCAGTGAGACCCGGTTTCAAAATAAAAAATAGGGCAGGGGTGTAGCTCGGAGGTCGAAGGCCCCTGGGTCACCCCCCCCACACACACACACAGAAAATGGGCTTGTTATTAGTTTGGTTCTCTTACCAAAGACATTCCCAGGTCCCTGTAAGAATGTCTCTCGCCTGTTAATTTGCTTAACTGGTTACCTTGTGAAGAAGTCTCATGTTCAGAATGACACTCATTGTGCATATAAACAAATGTGGCTTACTTTTCAGTTCCATATTTCCTCAGGTTTTCCAGTCTGAAGGTATCGTGGTCATCTTTGACTACTCCCTTGAACGCTCAGCACCCCGAAGTCTGGGAGCAGGCCTGCCACGTTACTGCTGCGTTTCCCTCGCCTCGCTCCCTGAACTAGGTTCCTGCCCTGTTACATCACACACACATTGGATCCTGTTCATCCCACCTGGCCCAGGGCCCTCTCGTTTCCATCTTTCCTCCTTGGAGCCACCTCCACCCTGCTGCCGGCGGATGGTCCTGAGCCAGTCCTTGGTGTGAGGTGCTCCGAAGTGCTCAGTGTGCCGTTGTCTGCGGAGCCTGCCTTCCGCAAGCCGGCACGCCTGGTGACTTGATTTCCGTTTCCCAGCACTCTGTGCTCTTCTCTCTGTGATAGGACGCCTGCCTGCTGTGTTGTGGCAGACCTCATTTTGTCTGTGCTCCGTTTTTTCTTCTTCTGAGACACTTTCTTGCTCTCTCTTGTGCTGGGCTCTTGCCCCTGCTCTATCTGCGTGATGGGAAGGAGAGCGAGTCTGCAAGCAAACAGTTTTAGGCTGAAGGAAGGAGGCTTAGTCCCTCAGGCTGAGCCTGCTTTAGTTGTGGCTAAGGAGGCATCAGGAATTACCTTTTAATTAAGAAATTGTCTATTAATTAAGGATAATGCCTTCACCAGGCAATACCACTCTCGGGAATTGGGCTCCTGGGCTGCCCCAAAATCAATGCCCAGGAAGGAAGGTGGGCCATCCATGCAGCCAGCCGCTGTACAATTGTGACTGCTCAATCCTTCACACTTACCAAGGGCCACTTCTGACCTAGGTGCTTTCCACTTGTGAATTATGCAATGCTCGAAGTAAAGAGACCGAGCCCAACCAGGTAGGATGTGATGGAGTTGGAATCCAGGCAGGGGCATGTATCCTGCTCTGCTGCCTCTAATTACTGACTTTCTTTTATACAAGAATATAATTTAAAACCCCGCCCAAGAATTGTTTTGAGAGATCCTAGTGGCGTGGAGGTGGTAGAGAGGTGACCTCATTCGTAACTTCAAAGGCTAGATGGGAGGAGACGGTGTATCGACAGTGGTAAACATTTTAAGAGCATTCTAAGATTAGTGGCTATGCTTCCCGGTAGTTGATATAAAATGAAGACCAGTCGCTCATAGACGACATTAGCCTTGCCTTCGTCACGTACAAGGCTGGGCTGGAATGAGGGGAGATGATTGCATTGACTCTTATCTAGTAGAAGGGTAGGAAGACGCTGGTTAGATTTTTTGAGAAAGAAAGAAAGAAATCTTAGGCGATCTGAGCATGTTACATGGTAGCAGTATTTGATATGAGTTGAAGGGAGACATTCTCTGATACAAGGGAGTTTGTATCTTGGGAAGAATTCCCTTTGTTGTTATTATTCACGCACTGCCGCTCCGCATAGAAGAGGTACCACTGATGCGGACCTGAGCTGCGCTGGCTGGCGACCTCTGCATCCCCGCTGTATCACCCCTTTACCCAGAGCGCCCGCGCTCTCCCCGCTGTGGTCCTCGTGCTTTATTGTGGTAGCGCTTGCTTGTTGTACTTTGTCTTCCTGGTTATTTTGTTAACCAACAGGGCCATGGTGCATCTCTTTTGTCTGCCATTGAATCCCAAGGCCTAGCACCAGCGTCGGACACTTGAAAGTCCTTGTCAGCCATTTGTTGGATGAATGAATGAATGAATGAATGAATGGTGGCTTTAAGTTAAGTAGAAGTATAAAATGGAGCTCTGGTTGTCATAGGACTTAAGGAAGGGGGGCCTTAGAATGAGCATTGGTTGTGTGAATCTTGTCTTATGATGTGAAAGAACCATTCACGGGTGAGGAAGAGAGCTGTTTTCTTATATTTAGTTGTTTTCCTTGCCTCTTTTTCAATTCCTCCTTGTCTCCCTCCACCCCCTCAAATGCTGCCTCTTTTTTGAAGTTTTCTTGACTTCCCTGTTGGTCTCTGTTGACTGTGTCTGATTTTTTTTTTTTTTTTTGCGGTACTGGGGGTGGAACCCAGGGACATTCTCCCTCTGAGCTACACCCCCAGCCCTTTTTTTTTTTTTATTCTTTATTTTGAAATAGGGTCTCACTGAGTTGCAAGGGGCCTCACTAAGTAGTAGCTGAGGCTGTCTTTGAACCACGATCCTCCTGTCTCAGCCTCCCAAATGCTGGGATTACAAGCGTGCGGCACCACACCTGGCTTGTGTCTGATTTTTACCTCTTTGGCTGCGTTGACTCTACCCTCTACCATGAGTCATTTGGATTGTTTAAAATGAATGTTATTGTTTGTTTTACTAGTCTATAAACTCTATGTGTGTGAAACCCATGTCTGCCAAACCAGCCTGTTGCTGAGAGGGGAAAGGGACGCTGATGATGGGCTGCTGGGGTAAGAGGTGTGTCCTAGGCGGTGCCAGGCCACCAGGTGTCTGTGCGCTTCCCAGCACTCACCCTGGGCCTTGACTTGCAGCAAGCGCTGGCCCTGTACCTGCTCCCGCGCATGCGCGCTGGGCCGAGAAAGCGGCCGTGCCGGGCTTGTGCCTTAGGCTTGTCCCTGCCATGTTACAGTCTAGGGACCACGGGCCGTCCATTTCATCCTCTGACATGCCACTAGAGAGGATCATTTATGTTTTGCTAGAGCCACCCCTTTTGGAGGAAGAAATTATATAAAAGATACCTCATAGGTATGAAGTGTTATACAGAAGGTAATAGGGTGTAAGTCTAGAAGAAGCACAAGTGTTACTAGCTTGGTAAGCAAACTAGACTCTGATGCTTCAAATGTTAATCTACATAAAATAGTTTTTAGGATAAAGTAAGCCATAATGTAATGCTTTGTATTACTAAATAAGTAACTATTATATTTGTTGTTAGTAATATTATATTCCTTTTCTTAAATTAAAAAAAAATTATTTTTGGTGGTACTGGGGATAGAACCCACGGGCCTTCTGCCTCTGGGCTATACACCCAGATCTATTTTATATTTTATTTGGAAACAGGGTCTCTTAAACCAGCTGAGGCTGGCTTCGAACCTACGTGAGCCTCCTATCTCAGTCTCCCAAGTGCAGGGATTACAGCGTGCGCCACCACACCCAGCACTATATTCCTTTTTTGAACTCTGTTTTCCATAAAATAACATGCCCTATCTACAGGTAAATCTTGACTTGGTGCATCCCACCTCATCTCTATATCATTTGACTTCATTATGTCATTTGATTAATCAAAGTAAAGGGACATAGTGCGTTTGAATGAGTGCTGAGTAGAGAAATTATCAAGTAGTCACTGAAGGCAGTTAGTTAGAAATCACGATCTCTCCGTTTTAGTATTCTGTTTGGTATTTGAAATAAACTTTATAACATAGGCCGTACTAGTATGCTAACATAACAGAATGTCCCAAGCATGAGCAGAGCATACTTTATTTAAACCTTACGACTCTTATTTCCACCCAGCAGTAGGATTGGAGGCTTGATACATTCCAGAAAGCAGTAATAAGGAAGAAGGTTGATTTGTAACAAATTTTAAAAGAAGTTTACAAGTATTTTCAAAGGAAATAGAAAAATTGCAGACTTCAACTTTATTTATTTTTAATTTTTGTGGTGCTGGGGATCCAGTCAGGGTCTTATGTGAGCCATGGGAATAACTCTACCACTGAGCTATGTCCCCAGCCCCAAAGGCACACAATTGTGAAAATATCTTAGGTCAATTTAAAAGTTGCAAAATTAAATTTTCTATCTCATGCCTGGACTAAACACAGGTCTCTCTCCTGTCCCCAGTGCCCCAGCTTCCTGTTCTCCCCTGCTAGCAGCTGTCCTCATGGGCATGGCAGACTGGGCAGGGTGTCCCCATCACTGCCCTCATGCTAATTAAAGTGCTATCAAATCCTCATTTTTTTTCTGCTTAAACCGTCAAATTGCTCATTTAAATTCATAGATATTATAAATCGTATTCCAAAATTGAACTGAAAACACATTTTGCAATCATAAGTAAAAATTAGTTCTTGTATTCTTGAAGCAATAAAAATAATTGAATCAGGGAGGTACGAAAATGGCTTAGTTTTAATATCCAAATTGTAAGGCTATAAGAATATTTTATAAGAGCCGGGTGTGGTGGCGCACACTTGTAATCCCAGCATTTGGGAGGCTGAGACTGGAGTATTGGCGGTTTGCGAACAGCCTCAGCTACTTAGTGAGACCTAGTGAGACCCTGTTTCAGAATAAAGTATAAAAAATAGGGCAGGGGGTATAGCTCCAGAGGTTGAATACCCGTGGGTTCCATCCCCAGACCCTCAAAAAAAAGAGAATATTTAATTTAATTAATTAATTTATTGTTGTGGGTCTGGGGATGGAACCCAGGGGCCTTCTACCTCTGGGGTACACTCCCAGACCTATTTTATATTTTTATTTGGAAAAAGGGTCTCTTAAGCCAGCTGAGGCTGGCTTCGAACCTGCGGGATCCTCCTGTCTCAGCCTCCCAAGCGCGGGGATTACAAGCGTGTGCCACCATGCCTGGCTTTTATTCTTTATTTTGAAACCGGGTTTCACTGAGTTGCAAGGGGCCTCACTCAGTAGCTGAGGCTGTCCGCGAACCGGGATCCTCTAGTCTCAGCCTCCCGAATGCTGGGATGACAAACGTGCGCTACTACGCCCACACCCGGCAAAAAGAATATTTTATAAGAGATGTAAATGGGAGAAATTACAGCTTCAAAACAAAATCATTCTTAAGATAAGTTTGCTTAGGCAGGACCTTAGAAATAGACATAACAAATTTAAACACAAAGCGTCTTACCTTCTTTTTACCTTCTTTCCATAAAAGGTACATAAAAAATCTTTACAAATTTGCATTTGTATTTTTAATTAAAGAATTACCACCATTATAAAGCAAAAATAAATGTAACTTCTTGAAAGTGCCAGGTTAGCTGAGTGGTATAATAACAATTCCATTTGAGGGGATTTAGTGCCATTGAATCGGCTAGCAATGCTTGGTGGTGTATTTTCTATAATGTTCCAAAATTCAAACTAGAACCTCTTTTTTTTTTTTTTTGGTGGTACTGGGGTTCCTGGAAGCCCTTCTACCTCCGGGCTACACTCCCAGACCTATTTTTACATTTTCATTTGGAAACAGGGTCTCCTAAGCCAGCGCACGTGGCTGGCTTCGAACCTGCGCGATCCTCCTGTCTCTGCCTCCCAAGCGCGGGGATTACAAGCGTGCGCCACCACGCCCGGTAAACTAGAACCTCTTTAAAGGAGGGCAGCTAAAGCTGATCCCGAAGCCCAAAGTGTTTGTTAACTCCAGTTTCCTCGGTGCCATTGGCGAACAAGTCATTGAGTTTTTTCTGGGTGTCCTATCTCTTCTCTTTGATTCTCCCCAGTGCAAACCGTCCAGGGTTTACATGATAAAGGAGATCTGTGGAACGAATCCCAGAGAGCTCTGTCTTCTCACATAACACCTCCGGGTGCAGAAGGGACAATGTGCTTCATTTTCATTCTTGAACGCTAGGAACTTAGAATGAGTCTTTCAGCTGGAAATGTTACTGCGCCTACATCTCCCCAAGAGGAAAGAGGTTAAGATCCCGCCCAGGTTCTTGCTAAGGCGGCTCTCTTTAGGGTCCTGAGCCAGAGTGTGGAGTGCGGGAGCTCAGCCGCCAGTGGCTTTCTTCCTTACAATCAACGAGACCTGGAAGTCGATATCAGTGCTGATTACAGGGAAATAAAAAGGACAATTCAGATAGCCTTAAAAGAAATGGCAAACACTAACAAACTTTAATCTTCAAAGGATGGGAGACCACTCCCGAAATTAATGTAGAACAGAGTCATTTGAACTTTTTAAAATATTTCCCCAGAAGTTTGAGGAGTTTGCCCCAAAGTACAGTGATATTCAGAGGTTTCCATGGTCGTTTTGCTGTCTCTTCCCTTCCTTCTTCCCGCCCTGGGATGGAACCCAGGGCCTTGAGCACGCGGGCCATGCCCTGGCTGAGCTGCACTCTAGTCCTAAGTGGGCTTTATAAAAGTCATAAGGAAGCCGGGTGCGGCGGCGCACGCTTGTCATCCCAGCATCCGGGAGGCTGAGACGGGAGGATCGTGATTCACAGATAGCCTCGGCTACTTAGTGAGGCCCTCTGCCACTTAGTGAGACCCTGTTTCAAAATAAAGAATAAAGAAGTAGGGCAGGGGGTGTGGCTCGGAGGTAGAATGACCCTCGGTTCCATCCCCAGCCTCTCCCCACACACAAAAGAAATAGTGCCAAGCCGCTGTCCTCGCACACCTCACCTGTGTGTGAAACAAGGGTTCTGTTTAACTAAATTCCTTAAAGTACACTTGACTAGAAACCCTGACTTCTGCCAATAGTTAAAGCAGAGAAAGTTCCCACTGTTCTCTTTCTTCGACTAAATACTGTACAGGACTGTCATCTGGAAGTAATATTACTACGTGAGCGCTGTGTGCCAAGTAGACACTTAATACAGAATATACATTAGAGTAAATGAAACCCAGGCCTCGGGAATATTGAAAGAGAAAAGACTGAGGTTCCTCTGGTTAATCCAAGTCACAGCACACACGAGGTACCATCAGTTAAGTACGGCTTGTAAGTGTGTCATGAGATTTCAATTGAATTTCACCTAGCATCCTCAGCAACTTTAAGACCTATGTTGCTTTATGTCTTTATTTAAACTTTTAAAATAGAACCTCTGCTCTCCTCTCCTCCCGACCTGTCTAAACAAGCACATTTTAGTCCATTCTTATCCTAGTGAAACACATATATTGGTGTCTTTCTTTTTTATTTTTACATTTTGCAGTAAAGCGGACTCCTGATTTACTGGGTTCTGAGTGGCATTAAAGGGGGTGCCTCTGACTGAGGGCCAGGGCCATCTTCTGGGTTCTTCTGCTCCCTCCTCATGGATGGTCCGCGGTCAGCGCTGCGTGGAATTAATTTGGACTCATATTCCAGTGTTTCAAGTCACACACGGTCACATTCTTAGGACACCAGGAGGTCGTCTTGTAGGTGGCAGAGCTCATCCTGGACTGGTCACTCCTGATCACCACCACACTAGGAATGTCTCCTTTTGTGTGTTTAGATGGTCTTTCCTTTTTTTTTTTTTTTTTTTTTGCAGTACTGGGGATGGAATCCAGGGCATTCTACCTCCGAGCTATACCCTCAGCCCTATTTTTTATTCTTTATTTTGAAACAGGATCTCATTAAGTTGCAAAGGGCTTCACTAAGTAGCTGAGGCTGGACGCAAACCGCGATCCTCCTGTCTCAGCCTCCCAGATGCTGGGATGACAAGCGTGCGCCACCATGCCCCACTCTTCTGTTCTTTTTAATGATTATTTTTAAGAGTGCACTAAGTTCAGGTTATGAAGCGGCGTCGATTTCAGTGCATATTTCGCGAGCTGGGAGGAGTGTCGTCCTTTACGTGGGAGCTCATTGGAGAGCACGTGTTAATGTGCCTAAAATTCCTTCCTGGCGCTAAAATGAGTTGTTCATTTGTTTTTCAGTTAAAGAAAACAAACCCCAGAAGGCTGAATAATATTACATAGAGGTACCAGAAGTTTCCTCCTTGGAAACAAAAACGATTTACAGTCAATAAGGAATCTGTGTGCAGTTGTGGCCGCCGCATTCACAGCGCAGCGTGACACACTGTGACCAAAGCCACAATGGAGTGCGGCTTCTGGCTCCCACACACAGCTGGCTCGGGCGCTTTGCCACAGGAAGAGAAAGTGGAGGCCAGAAAGGGAAGGAGAGCCAGCCTCCCAGTCCGCTCACCGCGCTTTCTGTCGCCCTCCGGCCCTCCCCAGGCTCCCTCTCCCTGTGTCCCTTGTCTCTGCGCTGCTGCCCCCGTGCTGGGCACAGGCACCAGTTTCTGCTGCGCAGACAATGCAGTCCTAGATCATCTGTGACTTTAGCAGCGCTTGTGACATTGGGATCAGGCTCTTTTTTTTTGCAAAGGGTTAGCTGGAATCTCTGGTCTTAGGAAGTAGTATGGTCCAATGTCCTGTTGGCTATCCAGACATAGACATTTGACCTGATCCTGTGAGGCCTCTGTGACCCATCTCAGTTATTTATTTTTTCTTTTGTGGTGCTGGGCATGGAACCCAGGACCTCCCATATGCTGGTCAAGCGCTGTGCCTCTTAGCTACACCCCATCCCATCCACCTCCCTCTCCACCCCAGCCTGTCTATGTCCCCATTACTTTGGCTTTTATACTAAGCATTTTCTTGTGTTTAAAAACAATTTTCTGCCGGGCGTGGTGGTGCACGCTTGTAATCCCTGTGCTTGGGATGCTGAGACAGGAGGATCACACAGGTTCAAGGCCAGCCTCAGCTACTTAGCGAGGCTCTCAGCAACTCAGTGAGACCCTGTTTCCAAATAAAGTATAAAATAGGTCTGGGAGTGTAGCCCAGAGGTAGATAGCCCCTGGGTTCCACCCCCAGTACCACCCCCCCACACACACATACACACACACACACCCTAAATAAAAACAATTTTCTTGCCCAAATGTGCATCCTGATGAGGTAGAATAGAAGGTATGAAAGGAATATGTAGAAAGGACACATAAAGAGACGTAGAATCTTAACTCAGACAGTGTGCATATCTTTCTAGGCCTCTCACTTCCTGAGCTAGTCTCTCTCTCCCAGGACTGACACTCCCAAATTCCTGGGAAATCTTAAAGTTAGCCAGACCCTACTCACCTGTGATATTTACCTGTGCACTGTTAATTACCACCCCGTGAATAAGCAAGAGATAACGTATCTTGGCGCTGTCTGTCCATCAGACAATGGGGGCATTTCAAGGAAGAGGGCACCGGCTCCAATCCTCTCGGCATTACAGATGTGGTCATCCTTGTCCGCCGTTCCTTACCCCAGTTTCTTTTAAAAGAAGAGCTCACAGTAGCAGGTGCCTGGATTCCCAGTACTTGAGAGACTGAGATAGGAGGATCACATGTTCAAGGTCAACCTCAGCAACATATCAAAGCCCGTTTCAAAATTAAAAGGGCTGGGAATGTAGCTTGGAGATAGAATGCCCCTGGGTTACATTCCTCCTGAACAAAGAGGAAATAAAATAAAAAAAGATAAGAAGAAGGTCTGGGAACCGCACAGGCGGCCCTCCTCTCACCGTGGAGGCCCCCCGATCCTGTCTGGAACGTGTGTGCTTTGCTTTCCTCACTCTGGCTCTGCCCCTTTGCGGACACGTGCTGGAATTCGCCATCACAGTACGCACGGGTCCTGCCGGGCCTGAGTTGAATTTCCTTCTCTCTTTGGGAACTCCGCTGACCGTTCCTGGAGATATCTCTTCCCCTGTGACCCTTAGATATCATGACATAATTTTTACCGTGTGTTTTTAAAATACGATGTGCCTTTTAACTCTGTGTGCCGGCTCCCCTGGCTGGCAGCCTACCTGTTGAAGGACCTGGGCGTTTGGCGGCCACAGGCTCCAGCAGCCTCCACCCAGCTGGTGGCCATGCCGGTGCTGCTCAGTGGCTCCCCTACCTGGGCATTCCATACAGATTGGTCCCTGGATTCAGAGGTGGGATTTGGCTCAGCTTTGATCTCTGGCTGGGACTATAGGAAGCCCATACTGTTTTGTTTTTTATGAAGATATAAGTAGCTTCAGTATTTTGCATCATACTATTCATTGTTTTGCAAAGTTTTCATATTTTGATTTTTTTTCCCATTAGTTAATTGGAATATATTTATAGAACTTCTTCTCATATACTGTTTGGTTACTTAACAGTACAATTCATACAGGAAAAGCAAGATAATGTTTATTTCTTCCTCATTTTTGAGGTAATGAATTGGTTTAACCTGCAAAGTGGACCAGTTCTTAAAAGACAGCATCCTGAAGTCATCAATT
This sequence comes from Muscardinus avellanarius, assembly GCF_963383645.1. Lineage (NCBI taxonomy): Eukaryota > Metazoa > Chordata > Mammalia > Rodentia > Gliridae > Muscardinus > Muscardinus avellanarius. The sequence continues at coordinate 191,113,761 of NC_137787.1, forward strand.
TAAACCTATTTTGTAGGTTCAAATCCGCCGGGATTGTTGGTGAAGCTCAAGCTGCCCTTCTTGGGGTCGTGTGGCCCAGGTGGCTTCTGACCATTCTGGATAGACTTCCCAAGCTCTCACAGCTGCGGCTGCCTGGTCTGCTGAGAGGTCTAGCCTCATGTTTAACATTCCGGCGCTAGTTCCTTAATCAGTTAGTTATCTTCTGAAGATGCCTCGGTCTCGGTGCCTCCCTCTCCCCACTGCCTAAGTTTCTGTTTGTTAGTGGTATTTGAAGACCACAGCCGGGGTGCTAGGCGTGGTCAGTGCTACTGACTAATTGACTATTCTTTCTAGACCCTTTAAGTTGACAACATTAGGAAATAAAGTATGTATATTTTGCTATATATATAGTATATAATATGTGTTATATTAACTAATAAATGGATATGCAGTTTATGTTAATATAGTTAATATTTTAATATATTTAGATAAAGCTCCAACCCCAAATAGGGTATGTGTATAAATTAATATAACATGAAAATTATTTAATATGTTAAAATACCCATAACAATCCAGGAGTGGTAGTGCACATTTGTAATCCCAGTACTTGAAAGGCTGAAACAGGAGGATCGCAGGTTCGTGGCCAGTGAGACCCTCTGCAACTTAGTGAGATCCTATTTCAAAATAAAAATTGAAAAATAGTGCTTGGGTAGAATGTCCCTGGGTTCAATCGTTAGTACCACAAAATAACAAAAAAACAAACCCTAAAACCAGGCGTGGTGGCGCACGCTTGTAATCCCAGCATTTGGGAGGCTGAGACCGGAGGATTACGGTTCACGGACAGCCTCAGCTACTTAGTGAGGCACTCTGCAACTTAGTGAGACCCTGTTTCAAAATAAAGAATAAAAAATAGGGCAGGGGGTGTGGCTCGGAGGTCGAATGCCTCAGGGTTTCATCTCCAGACCCGCAAAATAAAAAAAAGAATATCTTATAATTACTTGTTTTATTTGATAGTATATGATGAACAATCTTAACAAAATATTATTACTACTGCTACGACCAATACATATATATATACTGGGGATGGAATCCAGGGCAGTGTACCTTCAAGCTCCAATCCCAATCCTGTTTTTTTTTATTCTTTATTTTGAAACAGGGTCTCACTAAGTTGTGGAGGCCTCACTAAGTAGCTGAGGCTGGCCGCGAACCTGGATCCTCCTATCTCAGCCTCCCAGACACTGGATTACGAGTGTACACCACCATGCCGGGCTTTTGGAGTCCCTTGAGCAGCCTGACCTTGTTGTGCTTTCTCTGACCTTCACTCTAGAGGGTAGTGTTGTTAGATTTGAAGTTTCTTGGTTCATACTTCCTTTCCTCAAGTTCTGTGCTCGGTGTAGTACTGTTGTCTTTTTTTTTAAATTTTTTTTGCATAACGTGTTGCCGTCAACATCCAATGATCATTTGACTTTTTCTTTTGTATGAGTTACAGCTCCTTGTCCACTTCCTTTTGCTAAATAAGATCGCTAGGACCTATCTTGGTTTTGGTCGTTCTGAGTTGAATTTCTCAGGTACCATGGAGTGTATTCTTTTAGTATATACTTTCTTTCCTTTTTATCTCAAGAAAGTTTTCTTGAGTTACAGTATGTTCTTTTCCTTTGCTTTTTGATTTTCTTCAAAGGCTCCTCTTATCCCTATGTTGGATGTTTCCTTTACCTCAATAGTTTTCATTTTTTTTTTTTGCATCTTTTAAAATCATTTTAGCTGGGTGTGGTGGCGCACGCTTATAATCCCTGCACTTGGGAGGCTGAGACAGGAGGATAGCACAGGTTCGAAGCCAGCCTCAGCTACTTAGTGAGACTTTCGGCAACTTAGTGAGACCCTGTTTCCAAATAAAATATTAAAAAAAAAAAGGTCTGGGAGTATAGCCTGGAGGTAGAAAGCCTCCGTGTTCCACCCCCAGTACCACCAAAAAAAAAAAAATCATTTAAAATATTTATTTATTTGTTTTTTCATTTTGTGGACTGGGGACTGAACCCAGGGCCATCTACTCATGAGCCTACCCCAGCTTTATTTTATTTTTATTTGGAAACAGGATCTCACTAGGTGTGTGAGTCTCACTACTTGCTGAGGCTGTCCTTGAACCTGCAATCCTCCTGCCTCAGCCTCTCAAGTACTGAGATTACAGGCCTGCACCACCATGCCCGGCTCTGGTAAATTTAAAAGGACCTTAAAAATCTTATTTTAAGAAATAAACTGCAGTGCCATGATGGATAACCAGAGATAACAGATTTAACACAGGAGTGAGTGAGCATCAAAAGGCCACTGGTGGCGAAGATCTGGCCTCAAGTTCTGAATCACACAGCTGACTCTGGTCAGGAAGGCAGAACTTTCAAAACATGGGCCACCTCTTCTCAGTTACCATGTTCTCTCAACCTGGCCTCATTTTTCTTTTCTTTCTTTGTTTTTTGTCACAGAATCATGGGAATTGAGAATCTAGGATGCCGCCTTCTCATTTTGCTTTAAATTACATATAAAGTCCAACCTAGGGAGTAATTCCAAACATATCCACAGAGAAGGAAGTTAGTTCATTGAAACATTTGTGTGTGTAGTTATCCAGCAGACTGCTGGCTATTTTCCTTTTGTGTTGGGTGGGACAAAGAATAGTCACAAAATACTTGATGTGAGCATTTTTTCTGGATAATTTTGCATTTCGGGGTGAGTAATTTTCCTCCAATTAGAATGCATGAGAAAAATGTGTTTAATCAGTGGCCTAGGCTGTCAGGCTTCTGTTAATCAGAAGTTTTCCTCCATAATCATAATGTATTTTAGATGTCCTCAATTCTATTATCTCTTCAACTCTTTGTGTGGATACTTTGATTACTTGATTACATCTGCCTGGCTTCGTGGCTTTTAAAACAGCATTTATAATAAACTTCTTCCATCTTAGCAGGTAAAATGAGAACATGAAGAGACAATGGCTGGTCAGGTCTGAGTATTTCTCTTGCTTTATGGAGTGTGTTTAGTGGGTTGCATGTGTGGGTCGGTGGCTAGTGTACCATTGTTGCCCTGGCGTGGGGTGTCTAGTTTACCTCGTGGGGAGCAGGTCCATGGGGGTGTGGGCCCAATACTCTTCTCACATCCCGAGCAGCCCTGCCTTTTCATGTGATTTACAGTTTTGTGGGTTTGCCTAAGATTTTTTTCCCCCAGGACAAGGTTCTGTTAAAACTAGATACGAGCTGGGCGTGGTGGCACACGCTTATAATCCCCGTGCTTGGGAGGCTGAGATAGGAGGATCGCACAGTTTCGAAGCCAGCCTCGGCTACTTAGTAAGGTTCTCAGCAACTTAGTGAGACCCTGTTTCCAAATTAAAAACAAAAACAAAAACAAAAACTAGATACAGGCTGGGCGTGGTGGCACACGCTTGTAATCCCAGTACCTGGGAGGCTGAGACGGAAGGATCACAGGTTTGTGGCCAGCCTCAGCAACTTAGTGGCCTGTCTCAGGAAGAAGTCAGAAAACTCTTCCTGCCTTGGTTTTAGACCCTCCTCTGCAGGAAACTCTCTGAACTTTCTGCTTCTGCTCTTTTCTCAAACACCTTCAGTTTATGGTACTTACTATGCCATGTTTTGGAGCAGCCAGTCCTGAAGCTCATCAGGAATGATCCGAAACACTAAGCTGAGTGCCGTGCCGGCTACAGCATGTCCATTATCCAGAAGTCCTGATAGAAGTAAACACTGGATTAGTAAGACATCCAGGGCCACAGAACTCCAGAGTGGATTACAGGAGCCCACATATCTACAGCCATCAGCATTTTTTTTTTTTTTTGGTAGTACTGGGGGTGGAACCCAGGGGCATTTACTTCCAAGCTACACCCTCAGCCCTATTTTTTATTCTTTATTTTGAAACAGGGTCTCACTGAGTTGCAAAGGGCCCCACTAAGTAGCTGAGGCTGGGCATGAACCGTGATCTTCCTGTCTCAGGCCTCCCAAATGCTGGGATTACAAGTGTGCGCCACCATGCATGGCTCAACCATCAGCATATTCTAAAGGGCAGATTCTAGATAAGGAAGCTCTTCAGCCATAACAGAGGCTCAGAGGGCACCACGCCATCAAATGTTGGGAGAGAGGGAGAGGGAGAGGGAGAAGGAGAGAGAGAGAGAGAGAGAAAGAGAGAGAGAAAGTGTGTGTGTGTGTGTGTGTGTGTGTTTGGTTTTGCAGCACTGGGGATTGAACCCAGAGACATTCTACCTCTGACCTACACCTCCATCTCTATTTTATTTTTTATTTTGACACTGTCTCACTGAGTTGCAGAGGGTCTCTAAGTTGGCTGAGGCTGGCTGTGAAACTGTGATTCTTGGATTCCAAGCGTGTTGAGCCTGCTGTGATGACATTTTTTGCCCTGGGTGCTCTCCTCTGCTGCCATTGTGGCTGGGAGGGCCCACCAAGCAATGCTGCTGTAGCTCTGGGGAGCAGGAGAAGGAAGCCCCTTCCCAGCCAGGATTCCCCACAAGCAGCAATTCCAGCAGGTAGCGTGGGCGGCGACGCACAGTGATTTACAAACGTGTGCTTGTTTCTGCCAGCCCGAGCAAAGGTCCTAGGAGAACCAGTGGTTGGGCGCCTCACTCTCCTGGGGAGACCACCCTCGTCTGCTTTCTCCTTTTCATATGAACTTCAGTTCCTGCCCTGAAAACGCCCTCTGCCCTCCTGTACTTTGGCGGAGAGCTAACATGTAGTATTTTGGTGTGTCTCTAATGACCATTTCCTCATCAGCACTCTGTTTATCACAGTGACATAAATACAGAGAGGTGGACCCATCCTCAGGGAGCTAAGTGTGGCTTGTGCAGAGAAGTTTTTTTACTCGAAGTCATAACTTGACCTGGTCAGGGCCTCCTGCCTTCTTGACTCATCTGTAACAGTCCCAGGCGTAGAACCATACTGTCCTGGGTTTCTCCGAGTTACTGGGGATCTCTGCATTTTCCTTGAATTCCTTGATATGCTATGGAGTTCGTCCCTATGCCCGTCTTGTTACTCAAAGCCTGGCACACAGTTGGCATTTGATACATGTGGGTGTTTGTTTTGTACTAGGTATTGTGCTGCAGGCCGTTGAGGATACAAAGATTTACAAGGTAGTTAGTTGGCAGGTAAACCCAATGTTTAGATCAGGTGGCAGGATAGTATAAACATAATGTCATGGCAGTTGCTTTTCCAAAGAATACTTTGATATCAAGAAGTTCTTCTTTTACTTTTCTTTTTTCTTTCTTTCTTTCTTTTTTTTTTTTTTTTTTTTTGATGGTACTGGGGTTCCTGGAAACCTTTTTACCTCCAGGCTACACTCCCAGCCTTATTTTATATTTTTATTTGGAAACAGGGTCTCTGAAGCCAGTGTGGCTGGCTTCGAACCTGCGCGATCCTTCTGTCTCTGCCCGGCAACTTTTGGTTTTTTTGTGGCAGTGAGAATTTAACTCAGGGGCACTATATCTCTGAATTACACCCCCAGTCCTGGCTGAGACCAGAGGATCATGGTTTGCATACTGCCTAAGCTCCTTAGTGAGGCCCTCTACAACTTAGTGAAACCCTGTTTTATAATAGAGAATAAAAAATAGGGCAGGGGGTGTAGCTCAGAGGTAGAATGCCCCTGGGTTCCATCCCCAGACCCCCCCCACACACACAAAATTGAAACAGGATCTTGCTAAGTTGCTGAGGTTGGTCTCAAACCTGCGATCCTCCTGTCTCAGCCTTCCACACACTGGGATTGCAGGTGTGTGCCCCCGTGCCTGGCCAAGCAGTTCTCTATTACTTTATTTTTCTATGATCTAATTTTGTTTCTTGTATCTGTATCTGCATGAACAATATGTATTACAGTTTTACATATATTGCCATTGAGGCACAACTGCTTATAAAGTTATTTTCAATATCTTGAATTTTATGTTTATATATAAATATATAGTTATAAGTATTTATGGTATGTATAAAATGCATTATACCTAATATGGTCTTAAAGAATAAAGCCCCGGCTTGGCATCACGCTGGCCACACTCGGCTTATCACTTTCAACTTGCATCTCTCCACAGGCAGCGGAAGATGTCACTTTTATTGGACCCGACACACACGCCATTCAAGCCATGGGCGATAAGATCGGAAGCAAGTTACTCGCCAAGGAAGCGAAGGTGAACACGATCCCTGGCTTCGATGGGGTCGTGAAGGTGAGCCAGGCTCTACCGACACCTGTGGGCCTGCCCTCCCGGCAGACGCCCCTGCCAAGTACAGAATAAGTTGCAGGTCCTGTTTTTTGGGATATGTACAGAGTAAAAAAAAATCACTGTTGTTTACCCTGGGATTATTTATTTTTTTTATTTTTTTGGTGGTACTGGGGTTCCTGGAAACACTTCTACCTCTGGACTACACCCCCAGACACCTATTTTTTATATTTTTATTTGGAAACAGGGTCTCTTAAGCCAGCGAGGCTGGCTTCGAACCTGCAGGGTCCTCCTGTCTCCGCCTCCCAAGCGCGGGGATTACAAACCTGCTCCACCACGCCCAGCTTCCCTGGGATTATTTTCAGTGGCATAAACTAAAGAGAGAAGCCATTTACGCATTGGATTTAATGAATCACAGCAGACTCAGGCTTTCATAGGAAAACACGAACCCCCCAGAAACTGGCTGAGTAAGCTGCGCACACGGGCCCCTGGAGCTCCGCGGCGCTCCGCATCTCGGGATGCGCGCCTGCCCTGCCGCAGGGCCTCTCGTGTGCGTGCGCTGCACCTTGCACACTTGCTTCTGGTGAACGTGGGTGGCTGTGCGTGACCCGGCGTGAGTTTCAGCAGGGGGCTCCCACAGCCGAATGCTTCTGGGCAGGAATGCAGACGTTTGGACGTGGGCCCCTGCCCCAGGGACAGCCAGTCTATGTTCCCAGTAGAAGAAAGTCCTTTGTAGACGTTGAACCTGTGATCCATGTTAGTACGCGCAGCCCTTCGCCATTCTGCTTTCTGTCCTCTTGGCATTTTGTGCTGCACAGCTTTGGGCCTGCGCAGGGCTGTTTCCTGTGTTATGGAGGAAATCACCTTCAAAGGCTCATAGGGGCCGGGCGTGGGGGCGCACGCTTGTCATCCCTGCGCTTGGGAGGCGGAGACAGGAGGATCACGCAGGTTTGAAGCCAGCCGCGCTGGCTTAAGAGACCCTGTTTCCAAAAATAAAAAACTTATAAAATAGGTCTGGGAGTGTAGCCCAGAGGTAGAAGGGCTTCCAGGAACCCCAGTACCACCAAAATAAATAAATAAATAAATAAAACAGGCTCATAGGGGCTCATGGCTTTGGAGGTGCAGAGATGTTCACTCATGTGGCTGGGGAGCAGAGCTGAGCCAGAAGAGGACCAGGGGCGCCATACCCGCTAGGGCCTACTTCCTTCACCTAAGGCCCACCTCCTAAGGTTGTGCGGCTTCCCAGTAGGGCCACCATCGCGGACCACGCCTCCAGGAGACTGGCGGAGGATAGTCCAGATCTGAACCGTAACAGGGCATTTGGCATCCAAGAGCCAGCAAACACCTGGCGTGAGTCATGCAGCAAGGGGGAAATAAAGCCTGTCTCCGCTTGAGCTCCGCATTTGCGCCTCCAAGGGGAGCCCAGCCTGGCCCCCTCCCTAGTCGCAGCCTTGCAGGACCCTGAGCGGAGGGCCCCCGGGCTTGTCTTCATAGCCGTTAACTCTTGGGCACAGTCCATATCTGCTTCTTGTAGAGATTTGTGTGGGTTTGCGTAGAGGTTTGCATGGGTCATTGCCGACCTTGGTCTATTTAGCCTGAATGCTTCTGCCTCTACACTTGTATTTTTTTTTTTTAATAACAAGAAATCAGTTTTTTGGAGATCTTGAATTTGGGCTGCGTTTAGTCACAATGGTACCGAGGAGTCACAGCTCAGATGAACTCTGGTTGGATGACGACTAGCTGGGTCCACAGGGCTCGAAGAAGAGACGGTCCGGAGGTGTCTGATCCAGCAACTCTTTCTGCACAGTAGAATATTTCTTATGAAGTCATGGGTGTGGTGCCTCATAGGAATTGGGCTGGCCCTTCATTAAAGGTCTAAGGCTGACAGTTGTGAGCAGGGACACGGGAGCCCTGAGGGGTGCTATTCAGTTTGTGGACTCTGAGAGAGAGCTGGACATTTGCAGGAATTAAGGCTGACACTGTGCCACCCGTATCAGTGAAAGCCTCACAATATACCATGCCGCATTGCTTTAAGAACTGACGACCTCAAAGAAAACAGGCCAGTGTCGAGGAGCGCCCCTACGGCCCTCATGTGAGGTTTCTGCTATCTGCACACAGGGCCACACAACCTTCTACACTTGCTCTCTCCTGGAGCCAGTGTGGAGATGGACTTAGAGGACCTATGCTCGTCTTCTTCCATGGGAACTTTGACTTATGATTTAGAACAGCAAAAAAGGTTGAGGATATTTTGTTAGTAATAAGGAAGGTTTCTGCCAAAAAAAATAAATAAATAAATATATATATATATATATATATATATATATATATATATAATTTAAATCTGTGCAGAAAATCAAAGGATTGGGATTCCAGGTGTTTGGTGTTTGTCTGTGTGTGAATTAAACTCAGGGACATTCTAACTTTGAGCTATTCCCCTAGCCCTTTATATTTTAATTTTTTAATTATTATTTCTTTATTTTTTGTGGGCCTGGGGTTGGAACTTAGGGGCATTCGACCTCTGAGCTATACCCTCTGCCCTATTTTTTTTCCTTCCTTCCTTCCTTCCTTCCTTCTTTTATTTTTGGTGCTACTGGGGGTGGAACCCAGAGGCTTTCTACCTCCGGGCTATACTCCCAGACCTATTTTATATTTTATTTGGAAACAGGGTCTCACTAAGTACTCAACAACTGAGCTGAAGTTTGCTGATGCAAATAAATAGTGCACCCACACTGAAGTTTGCTGATGCAAATAAATAGTGCAGAAACTTAAAATTCCTTGTGATGCCAGCTACTGTGTTAACAACAATTTGTACCACAAATTTCAGTAGAGACCACTCACTTTTTAAACCCATAGGCTTCTTTAAATTAGCATAGAGTATTTTTACGATTAAATTCTGTTTTAGGTGATAAAATTATATTCTCCTTTTTTCTCCTAAGTCATTTTCGCCACCAACTTGAGCAGGTTCACAAGGCTTCAGTTTATTTCATTTTCCCTTAGAATTTTCTCTGTTCCTCGTCTGCGTCTCTAGGAGGTGGCTCACCCACCCCTTTCCAACACATCCCTTGAGGTACCTAATTGGTCCCCTGGACTCCCTAAGGGATGTTACTCAGCTCGATTCATCCTTTTCCTTAGAGAGACACAAGTTTTAAACTGTAATTCTCAAGTAGTCATACGGCATTTGCCTTAATAAGTTAAGTCCTACTCGTCATCTTACTAACTTGATCTCAGAATTTGAGAACCGAGAGCACCTGTGAAGAGTTTTGGGAAACAGGAAGTAGAACCCCAGCTCTTTTGGTTAACCAAGAGCTACGTCCACCGACTCTGATACCAAAGAGCTTGAAGTGCCATTAGGGAGAGCCGCAAGTCTCGGACAACCCGATACACTCAGCAACGCTAAGCTCGGAGAGGAGCAGCGCTGGGTCCCGTTCTGGGAAGTCATGGCAGATTTTGCAGTGGAAGCTCTAGCTCAGTGACTTGGGAAGTCTGAGTTGTGAGCCAGCTGGAAAGAAAGAGCTGTGGGCAGTAGCTGTGTTGACAGAGAAAAGACCTTGCTGCAAAAGCTTAAGCTGAGAAGCCGCGGCAGCACCCAGAGAGAAGCGTGCGGTTCTGACGTGCGGGCCACGGCGCTGCTGCTGACGCAGAGGCCCCTCTTGTGGTATTTCATTTGGAGGAATGAATATGATAGTCTCATGGAATTAGAAAACTCACTTTGGTTTGCAATTGGAAAAAGGATTAGAACAGAGTTAAGCTTAGGGTTGGTGTGCAAAGTCCTACTCTCCCTCTAGTCCAGGCAAGAAATGGCAGGGGCTAGAATGAAGCGTCACAGTGGAGGGAGGGAGAGAGAGAGAGGAGTATATCAGCGTATTTGCACGAGTTTTGTAAATTATGCAATGTGGATTTGAATTTGTAGTTGTTGTTTTTTTGCCACTTAATTGTCAGATTTTAAAACTGTGTTCTTGTTTTAGCAGAAAGAAGCAAAGAACCACCAAACACAGCTTAATGAGAGACATCATTAAAAATTTGGTAGCAAGCTCTGCCCTCACAATTAGAAAGTACAATAATAAACGTCAGGCCATTTTTTCTCTGCTAAATCAAGAATAACTGATTTTCTGGTGATGCCTAAAAACTATTTTTGCAAAAATATTCATTTATATTTATTGTGCTGTTTTTACAATTACAGAGAAGTGCCCTAATTTTTAAAAGGTTTGAAAGTATTCTTGGTCCACAGTTTCCATGGGTTAAGTATCTGCAGATTTAGCCAGCCTGAGATTAAAAATAGCCAAAAAATAATGGTTTTGCTTGCCACTCCCTAGACAATACAGTGAAAACACTATTTGCATAGTGTTTATATTTTATAAGGCATAATAAGTAATGCAGAGATGATTTAGTTATGTGAGAAATGTGTATGGGGCAAATGCAGACACCATACCGTTTTCTCTAAGGGACTTGAGCACCTGTTCAGAGGCCCTAGAACCGACCCTCGTGGGCCCCATCGGACAACTGCATATTAAGCAGAAAGGGTCTTCCAGTAACTTCAGAACCAGTCACCTGGTTCTGTTCCTGAGCCCAGGATTGTTGAAAAATTTCTCTGTACTTTATATTTGAATGCAGAATCGTTTGAGAATATGACTTTTTGTATACAGAGTAGCTCTTACTCGTGGTGCCTTGAAACAATGATTACCCCCCCAAATAAACAAACAAACAATTGCTTTGTTTTAGAACCAGCCGAGGAGGGTGAACCCCTAAGCAGCTCCAGAAGAGTGATCCAGAAGAAGGATCCTCATAGGTGCAGCCTCAGTCCTAGACGGTAGGGTCCGCATTTGACCCTGATGTCATGTAAAAAGCCGTCTGGCACTTCGCACCTGGGGAGAGCGGATGGCTTTGCTTGCTTTGCTGTGGTTTCTCCTGCCCTTCCCCTCCCTGCCTCGTGTCCACCAGCGAAAGGTGCCCACGGCCTGCCTCGCCAGCACGTTCTAGATGATGCGCCCACGTTTGCGCATTGTCTAGATGTTTGGGAGGATCCTGAACTCACGATCCTCCCACCTCAGCCTCCCGATTAGCTGGGATTTCAGATCTGCCCCCCATGCCTAGCTCCGGTAGACTTATGTTTATCCGCAGATGTGGATGGTAGTGATTTTCACTGAACTAATACCTAGCTGCTAATCTCTGGGGAGTCAATGCAGAGTAGGACAGAGCTGGTCTGTCGTAACTGAGGGCCAGGCTGTGATGTGCTCGCAAAGCAATGGGCCTGCCCTGGTCTGGAAGGACGGAAAAGGCTTCCCAAAGAAAGTAGCATTTAGGAGAAAAGAAAGCCCGCGGTGAGTGGATTGGGCCACCTTCTTCCTCGCGGAGGGCTGCGCCCCGCCTGTGCTCCCCACGCTCCTCCTGTCCACAGAGCGCCCTTCCTGCGGCCACTCAACAGCCGTGCCCTGAGCAGCAACTGCGCGCCAGGCAGGATGTGTGCCCCGGGGAGGTGATACCGTAATGGGTGGAGAAATGGAAAAGGCAGAAACACTTAAAATAAGTAGGTGGAGGGTGTGCCATAATCCTCAAGATGTGGCCAGAGCGAGGCCCTTCCTTCTTTTGTTCTTAGGCTGCAGTTTAGTTTCTCTGTCTAGTACTGGGGATTGAATCCAGGGATGTTCTACCTCCAGTCTACACCGCGGTCCTTTTTAATTTTTATTTTGAAGCAGGGTCTTGCTCAGTTGCTGAGGCTGGTCTCCAGCCCATGGTGCCCCTGCCGTAGCCTCCCAAGTCCTGGGATTCCAGGCCTGTGCCATCACGCCCTGTGGAAGCTTGGCCCTTTGATGCAGCACGTTGTGTCGGGGCCCCAGCCTCTCAGGTTTTCACCGTGCTGTATTTATTATGTCCTTTTTCAAAGTTACCATGTCTGAGAAGGTTTCCAGGAATCTGGGTTTGAATAAGAGATGCCCCGTGGACACACATCCTCTTTGCCATTTCTATGAAAAGACAGTTCATTTCTTAGTGGCCATGTGATTGTTTTTAACCCCTGACCTTTTGCTGGCTGGCAGGGTACGTGGTGGCTGTGTTGGGGCCTTCCTGTCTCCTCCTGCGTCTTCAGGACTCAGACCATGGCCCAGCTTAGTAAGGATGGGTTTGGTGAAGGAAAACAGAATTCCTGGCGAGCTGAGCCTGCAGCCTGTGGTGCAGAGAGCAGCTGGGGCGAAGGGGGAGGGCCGAATGGGGACAGACAGGGGCCGAGACTGGTGGCTTCGCAGGAACAATTGAGTATGAGACCGAGTTAAGAAGTTTGGACTTGGTTCCAAGGTTTGGGAAGGCCATGAAAAGTTTAAATGAATTTTGGGAATTCTAGTTGTTTTGATAAGATTTAATGCCCTGCAATCACTAATTAGATCGTTTGAAAAACGCCTTGAGGTTTAGTTTATAAACTATGAAAGTAATGTGAAGTATGAAATTATGATCTTTGTGGTGAAAATGTTCTACACGTTCCTATGGGCATATAATGGTAACAGTAAAAGTTCCTTTTTTCCCTCCAGCTGCTTTGGAACAGCAACGTTTGCCAAGTCTTTCTGTAGCTGCCGGTTGGCAAGCTTGCTTGTGCGCTCAGAGGCGCACTTCCGTCTCAGGGTGGAGAAGGCCCTACGTAGGGACCCCCCGGTCTGTCCCGCGTGTCTTGTGTGTGCGCAGAGTGTAAGCGCTGTCTGCTCATCACTGAGCTCTGCACACGCCGTGGGCCTGGCCCGGGCAGGGCCTCGCCGCCCGTCCCGGCCTCTCCTGCCGCTTCCTCAGTGTGCTTCACGACCTTCCTGTTCCTAGGGCATGTTGGGTTCTGGCTTCCTAGTGAGGGTTTTGTCCCTGTTCTGTCTAGAATCCTTTCTCTTATTCCCATGGCAGTGAGCTTTTGTAACTCTTAGGTTTCAGGTTGACTTTGGAAGGTCCCTTTCTTTTCTGGAGTAAGGCTATTTATTGGGGATTGAACCCAGAGGCATTCTACCTCTGAGCTCCACCCCTAGCCCTTTTTATTATTATTATTACTTATGCCATAGGGTATGGCTCAGTTGCTGAGGCTGGCCTTGAACCTTCAGTCCTTCTGTCTCAGCCTCCAGAGTCCTGGGGTTGCAGGCATGTGCAACCATGCCCACCTCAGGGGGCTTTTCTGAGTGATTTGTCTAAAACAGGTTCATCCTCTTACTCTCTTCCTTCATGTTCTTTGTTTCTACTTTATCCCAGTTTGTTTGTTTGTTTGTTTACTCAGTCCTCAGTTTCCCTTAGCAGGCTGTAGTAGACTCCACAAGGACAGAAACTATTCCACGCACTGTTGCTGGGTAATATTTATTAAACTAGTATATAAATGGAAGAAGAGCACGGGGATCATTCTTATTCTTTTTAAAGCCTGTGTAGTATTCCATTGACATGAGTGTACCATTGGTGGTGCTAATTCCTTATTGAAGCTCTATTAAATTTTTTTTTTTTTTTGGTGTTACTGGGGGTGGAACCCAGGGGCTTTTCTACCTCCAGGCTACACTCTTAGACCCATTTTATACTTTATTTGGAAACAGGGTCTCACTAAGTTGCTGAGAGCCTCACTCAGTAGTTGAGGCTGGCTTCGAACCTGTGCTATCCTCCTGTCTCAGCCTCCCAGGTGCTGGGATTACAAGCGTGGGCCACCACGCCCGGCTATTACTTTTTTTTTTTTTTTGGTGTTACTGGGGGTGGAACCCAGAGGCTTTCTACCTCCAGGCTATACTCCCAGATCTATTTTTTATATTTTATTTGGAAACAGGGTCTCACTAAGTTGCTGAGAGCCTCACTAAGTAGCTGAAGCTGGCTCTGAACCTGTGCGATCCTCCTGTCTCAGCCTCCCAAACGCAAGGATTACAAGCGTGCGCCACCACGCCCGGCTTACGTTTTATTTTTAAAGCCAGGTGTGGTGGCTCACACCTGTAATACCAATTCTGCCTGCAATCCCAATTCTTGGGCGGTCAGCCTCAATGGTGCATACCTATTATCCCAGGCTGAAAAGGAGGATCACAGGTTTGAGGACAGCCTCAGGAAGTAGTAAAACTTATCAATCTAGCGAGACACTATTTCAAAATAAAAGTAAAAGAGGGCTGGGGGTGTAGCAGGAGGTAGAGTGCCCCTGGTTCAGTCCCAAGTAACGAGCACTCTCCCATATTGTTTTTCAGTATGTTCTTATCAGATTATCCCCAGCAAGCCAGTGCACACTTGTAATCCCAGTACTCGGGAGGCTGAGACAGGAGGGTCGCAGGCTCGCGGCCAGCCTCAGCTGCTTAGTGAGGCCCTCTGCATCTTAGTGAGACCCTGTCTCAAAATAAAGAATAAAAAATAAAAAAAATGGTGGTGTAGCTCAGAGGTTGAATGCCCCTGGGTTCCACGCCCAGGCTCACACACAGAAAGAAAGGGCTGGGGGTGTAGCTTGGAGGTCAAATGCCCCTGGGTTCCATGCCCAGGCGTGCGCGCGCACTCTCTCTCTCTCTCTCTCACACACACACACACACACACACACACACACACACACACACACACACACGGGCTGGGGGTGTAGCTTGGAGGTAGAATGTCACTGGGTTAAATCCCCAGTACCACCAAAATCTAGACCAAAGCCATTCCCAGCATGTTGGAAACAACACATTTGTTTAAATGTCGGTGTGCGTGCGTGTGTTTGAGGGTATCTGTAGGACGATTTTCTAAGAGTAAGGCTCCTGAGTTGAAGGATAGATGTCCTCACATGTGGAGAGAATCTGCCAATTTCTGTGTAAAAGATGGCAGCGTTTCCTGGGCACTGGACAGGGTGTGAAAGGGACGCTGGCCACTTACTCCAAAGTCACTCCTCCCGGCCATTATGAGACTGTAATTATCTAGGTGAAAAACGACGATTTTGTTTTAATCTGCATTTCTGTAGCCATGGCTGAAGCTGAATGTATTATGTATATTATCGTTGGGATTTTTCTCTTTCTCTGTCTCTTTCTTTTGTTGTTCTGTTGAGGGTCAAACCCAGGGCCTCCAGAATGTTGGGCAAGTGCTACAGCCTCAGCCCTTTTTAACTTTTGAGATGGGGTCTCATGAATTAATCCAGGTGGCCTCGAATTTGTGATCCTCCTACCTCAGCCTCCCAAGTCATTAGCTTTTCTTTTTTTTTAAACCCAAACTTCTTACTTAATCATTTGCGCTTTTTTCCCTCCTGGATGATTGTTTATCTTTTTATAGTTATTTCAAAGTTTTATTAAATTTTTTTTCTGTGTATAACCTGAGAGAAAAGAAAGTTTTACAGTTTCATGTGTCAGCATCATTAACTTGGAGCTGCATGAGGCTTTTTATCTGTTTAAAAGTAATTTATATAGCCCAGTAGTAAATCCCAGTGTGCTGAAAGACCATATCAGAGTTGAGTGTACTTAGTAGGCCATTTTTGCAACGGCTAATAGAGTTTTCTAATGCCTCGCACATAATAGGTCCTCAGTAATTTTTTCAGGGGTGATGAATGGGTGACAAGTGAAAAGTTACGTTTTTAAAAGGTAATTCAAATTTACTTGAAATTTCACTTAGTAGGATTTTAATCTTTAAGAAAATTTAAGCATACTGATTAGTTAAAAGATAAGCTTGTTTTGTGGCAGCTTACAGGAGTGTGTTGGATTTGTGGCAGTTAATTTTTAGAAGTTTTGCTCTGTGTAAACAGAGTTCTTTCTCTAGCCCAGACACATCTATTGCACGAGCATAAATACATACGTGACAAAATCTGGCTACTGGGTTGTCCCTAAAGCATGTCTTCTAGTTCTTTCAAGGTAGCAAACTTTTTAAATAACAGCTGAATGTCTCTCGGATTATCTTTGGCAAATGTACTATTGCACATCTGAAAGAAATGTTAAAGGTTTCCTTGCAGCGTGCTCTGTGCAGGGTTCGGCAGCCTGGCTCTTCCTGTGTTTTGCTGGGGAGGCACTAATTGTGTGCATTTGGGAGGTTTAACACTTCCTGACAGAGAGCCTATTAAAGGCAAGTGTTCTCCAATAACTGTCACTGATTGGAACAAAGAACCTTCCACTCACTGCGTGGAAGCCACTAACATTCGCAAATGACCCCTTTCATGCATTTTTGGCCCTTTCAGCTAAAATTTGGAGAATGTAGGGCCGGTGAATACGACAAGGTGTAATAAAGCCGTAAACCTGGATTTTGGGAGGCGGGGGTGGGAGGTTATGGATTTATCTCCGACTTGAAAACAATTGTGATTTGGAAAATCTCATTAGCAGATGTGCCTGCTTGGAGTTTAAAAAAAAAAAAGGACTTAAAAACTGATGCCGCTCTCAGGGCTGCTTTGAACTTAACAAGCACCTATTTGTGGAGCAGACTGGGTAATGAGAGGAAATTAAATTTTTCTGACAACTTCCCCTGCCAGCCTCCTTATTCAGAGGATGTTATTAGGTACTGAAGACTTTTAAGGAAGATTTTTTTTTTATGAGACATAACTGAACCAGTTATAAACATTCCCCTCCCCTCTGTGGGGGAGGATTCTAACGTGGTTGCTCTACATTTTAAACATGTTAGCTTAAAAGCTTGGAAATACCAAGCTTTGCCGCAATAGTTTGAAGTCGTTTTCTCAAAGTTCAGGAATACTTTCCAGTTAGTGGTTTCAGAACACTATTGCTTTTTTTTTTTTTTTTTTAGTTTGCGTCACTGAATTATGAAAAGTTGTAAAACGGAGGAGGAGAGTTGGGAGTGGACATCCTCTCCACTCACGGTGGAAAGTGTCAGGAGTATTCCATGTTGGTATGCTAGTTAATGATCAGCGTGGCTTACATTCAAGGGAAGCTTTTGCCTTTTCAGACATTTAGAGGTGCTAGGGGCCTTGGTTGATATTTAGCAATAACTAATCCCTGTACCAATACACTCTTTGCTGGTACTGTTTAGGAAGGTGTTTTTTTCTTGCCTTGGCTTTTTGAAGGTCTGTTTCTTTTTTTTTTTTTTTCCCTCTCTGTACTAGTTTGTTTATTGAAGTTAAGGTCTTAATTTATGTAGCAACATAATAGTGTAAAGATAAAACTGTGTACTTAAAAAAAAGATGAAATAAAATCCAAACAGAAGAGGTAAAAAGAGCTCACCAAAGAGATTTCTTTGAACAATTGGTAGTTCCTGTAGATATTGGAAATTTACCTGGTTCTTTCTGGAAAATCGATCAGGAGCCTCCTAAACGATAGAGGATCAACTCCCCCTGCTGTCAGAGCCTAGGAAAACACGATGCATAAGTATCAGAGACAGAAACAAGCTGGCTGCCGACAAGCTTTAATGATCTGATTTACGATTCAGTATTGATTGTAAACATCTAAATTCTGCCATTAAATCCCGGCGACTGCACCAAATCATTGGCAATTCTGGTACTGCTTCCTGCCAGCTTGTTTCAAACCGCTTTGAGTTTCTTAATATAATAATGATGAGGTAGAATTTATATTCCACTTATGGTATTAATTTTACATTTCTCTGAATGAAAAGGGTTAGAAGGTTGTAAAATTGAACATTAAATGAATCGGAGGAGACAGTAGTGCAATATATGAGTGCCCTAAAGACACGGTGCAGTGCCTCGCGGGACTAATGTTGAGTCTCATTTCCTGCTTTTACAGGATGCAGATGAAGCTGTCAGAATTGCAAGGGAAATTGGTAAGTTTTTAAATTAACTTGGGTAGGGCTTCGATGTCTTTCAGCAGATACGGTTGAGCAAACATGTAATAAGTAATTCCCATAGAGCAAATAATATTTTAATAGTTTTAGGTTTCTGATTACTTATCCCTCTAGAAGGATTTATCAGTGGAATTACCATATTCTGTTATTAAACTGGACTCAAGGAGTAATTTGACCTTAGCTGGAGCCCTTTTGTAAAATGAAATCACTAGCTGATTAAAAGGAGGACTTGTCCTAAGAATCTGTAAGATTGGACATAATATAAATTTGTATGTAAGCAGATGAATGTGGTTTCTTAAGGACATATATGATTGAAATAAAAGTATCCCGTTTGACACAATTCTTCATGTTTTTCACCTTTTCCTAAAATGTTAAATATCAACTTAATAGCCTTGCCGGGAAAGATAAAGTAGGATGTGGGAAATTAGGACTGAGCGCTCTGAATTGGAGCAAGAGGCAAACTGGAGGACACTTGAACGGCTCTCGTACTTTTGAATCTCAAAAAATATTACTGCCACTCAGGAAAGAGACTGTATTTTCAGTATCTACTAATTAAGAAAATGTGTAAGGGCATTCTGTTACCATGGATTAACAAAGCTATTAAAACTTTACAGTTTTATTAACCAAGTCAATATTTGCATACATTTCACAGAAATTTGTAGACAAGTGAGAGAAATTAGGCAGTCTTTGGCAGGGCTTCATAATATCGTAAAGCACTCCTACGATGCCTAGGTCCAAAAAATTTAATATTCCATACTAACATTTCTGTGGTCCTGTTTTCTCATTAAGATGATTATTTAGAAATATTGTCTGCAGTCGGAGAGCTTGTTATTTGGCCAAGTTTATAATAGCTGTGATATGCCGTATCTAATTGTGATATGTAGTTGTGATACGTAGATTGGTCTGGAAGCGATTCCTTGTGTTAATAAGTATATTCTTTGCAAATGGGACAGGCTAACACAGCGGTTCTTCAGTAATTTGAAAGGCTGTCTGCTCAGTGCATCCCTGCTCATTATTGTTTTGTTGTTTGTTTGTGTTGGGGGGAAAAAGCCCTGGATTTAAGAGTCGCCCGTGGCAAATCTTAGTATATCTGGCTATAGCAAGCCTTCATAAATTGTCATAAACTTCACGGAATTGTCCCCATTCCCAGAAAGCATTTCAGTGCTGACTTCATGGTAAGACTTAGTAGATCGTGGAATGAACTCAAAAGTTGCCCTTTGCAGTTTGAAGCCAGCGGCAGTCCTTATCACCCAGGAGGTGTGTAACGTGCCTGTTGGCTTCTGAGGGCACTTTTCTAAGATAGTCTATCATACACTTTTACATTTAAGGAGTCCTCTTTTAGTTCTAGATTGTTCTACTATCATCTAACTAATAGACCATAATATACCATTATCCTAAAGGCGTCTGCATAAAAGCACAATGTTTGGAGGAATTTAGGGAAAAAGAAAAGAGATTAGAAGAGAAATCTGGGCTTCCATTGCTGCGCCACAGCGTGATTGTGACTCATCAGCTCGTGAGCTGCTCCTCTGTGCATATGGTGGACTGTGGGTTGTTGCTTGCCTTTTTCTGTAGTTTTTTTTCTTTCTTTGTTTAAAAAAAATAACTTGTGACTCTTAAGATAGTTGATCACCATGGCCTCTCCTGACTAGTTCTCAGCACTTGGTTGACTTCCTTCAACATTTGAGTGCTGCGCTTTACCTCCTTTTCAACTTTCTTTCTGACTGAGGTCACCTAAATTCAATCTAAATTTCTTTTCTTTATTCTTGGGCATATCTTTTATGATGGCTTCTGCTTTCCCATCTTTTCTTTTAATTCTTCCCTTATTATTCCCTCTCATTTCTGAAATAAATGATCACAGTCTTGGCTACTAAGGGTAAATGTGCTAGTGTTTTGCTTATACTGAAAGAAAGAGGAGCCATAACATTTAAGGTGAAATAAAACATAATAAAGAACTCGGATCATCAGTTTTTCTGAAGCCTTTGGAATTTCCCTGAGAATGCCTCCTGAATCACCAAGGAAAGCTCCCAGAAAGCTCCCTCCTCCCAGTGCCAGCTTCTCAATAAATCCAGCCACATATTAAAGTGTCTTGGTTTTCTGTACTGTTTGGTGATTTAGCCATGCTTCTCTACTGCTTTTTTTGAGCTATATCACATTTTAACTGCATTATTGTTTTGTTGGGCCATTGCAAGTTCACCTAAGAGCTAAACTAAACAGGGGTTTCCTTGGAAAACAGGTTCCTAGTTCTGAACAGGTGAATTACAGATGAAATCTTTGAACCTATCCATCTGTAAGTTTAAAGTTCTTCATGCATGTAGTACACATATATGTATATGAATATGTGTATTTGAATAGATCTAAATGTTATGATACATGAATAGATATATCTATTACGATATATTGTATTAAATAAAGATCTAGATCCATTCATATCTATACATATATATATATATTTACTTCTGTATTGCATGGTGAAAAGGAGGTTTGTCTTGTATGATACGGTCCCTCCTCTCTGTGCTTCTCTCCTGGACACAGGCATCTCTGCTGCTAACGCTGGGACTCAGTGGAGCCCTGAAGCGTGAGGCGCCTTTTGTGCAGTAGTAGCCCTTGCTTATGTGGCATTTTATCCCCATGCAAGGCATCTTTGTTGTTTCTAATGTTGATTCTCGGTTTTAATTGCTTTCATTGACATTTATAGGATGCCAGGGATTAGAAATGGCAAGTAATTTGCTCAAGGTCACCCAGTGACTGGTGTAAATTTAGATTTCTTTGACTCCAAAGACCATGGAGTTTTCTTTATACTTTGGCCAGATTAATGAGGTTTCAGGAGGAGAGCTAAAATTTGGCTCAGTGCTTTGTGTAAAATCCTCTAAGATACTTAGGGATGTTATGTGTGGAATTAAAGAAGCTGGCAGCCTCTGATCCTTGGCAGGTGAGAGACACGTACGGCCTAACGCGTTCCTTCTGTATCTTGCGCCATGGATGCCTTGTCGCCCTGTTTGCGCTCCTGCTTCGTTCCGTTGACATCCTGAGTTTAGAGATACAGGACCATTGATTCCCAGTTGATCTTCAACCTGAGCGGTAGACAGGTAATCAGTGAGCGGGACGGCCATTTCGGTTTGAGCTTTGTACCGGACCAGAGGTCCTTAATACAGTCAAGTCAAGATGGATTTTTGAAAGAAAAACTGTCAATCTAAACCTGTCTTTTAATAACTTCTAGGTTATTCTGATTCTGTTTCTTTGCCTATATTTCTCAGATCACAAATCGTGCTCAATTTAAATTAAAAAAAATTTATGTTTTTGTTCCCGATGCTGAAATTCTACAAGCCTGCTTCTTCCACAGTTTCCACGTCTCAGTAAATGTCACCGCAGCCACTCAGGCCAAAACCCAGGGTCACTCCTGGGTGCCCCTTTCCCTCATCATCGTCCCACAAACCCGTCTGTTGGTACCGTCAGTTCTTCATTCAGTGTATGCCCCACATTCTCCAGTGACCGTCTTCACCACCCCACTTCCCTCCGCGTGACTGTCGACTTCTGGGGGGAGGGGGACCATGGCTTCTCTACCTCTTTTTAAACATGTCAGTGTGAATCTTTACATAGCAGCCAGTCCAGTACTGTAGAGCTTTTTTTTTTTTTGGTGGTACTGGGGTTCCTGGAAGCCCTTCTTCCTCTGGGCTACACTCCCAGTCCTATTTTATATTTTTGAAACAGGGTCTCTTACGCCAGCACGGCTGGCTTCGAACCTGCGCGATCCTCCTGTCTCCGCCTCCCAAGCGCGGGGATTACAAGCGTGCGCCACCACGCCCGGCTTACTGTAGAGCTTTAATGAACCAGGACACACCTCATCCCATCGCACCCCATCCCTGCTTTAAACCCTCTGGTGACTCTTTATTGTACGTAGATAAAAATCGCGGTTCTTTTCTGTGACTGCAGACCCCACGTGTGCAGGCATCTTGGTCTCCAATCTCATTTTATGCTGTTCCCCTCCTTGCCTGCTGAGCCTCAGTCACACCAGCGTACCTGAGCACCCCAACTCTCAGGGCCTCACGATAAGGTCTTTTCTGGAGGTGGAGGGCAGAGAGGACCTGGACGACTCCTGCTGATACACACAGAGGTCTCCTTATGATCTTCACATCTTGGCTTAAATATCCTGTCTTCTAGAGAAGATGCCCCAGGGTTCCCACTCAGTCATTCTGTCTTATAGCCATATTCTAAGTTTCTGAGTAGTACTCATGACTTGCCAATTATTTTCCTGTTCATTAACTTAGTTCTATCAGGATTTTATTTTGAGAAATACCTGAACACAGCACTGTGAGGGAACTTTATAGCATTTACCTGTATATGCAACACCAAGAGCACATATGCCGTATGTATGCTACACTATAGATAAAGATAGTTTGTCATTAACACCACTATTAGCCATTGCCAGGTTTTATCGGTCACTTACCTGTCCATTTGTTAACCTGTCTTGTTACTGTTGCATTGTCAAGTACATTGCACGTATCAGTACATGCCCATTGAATACTTCAACATAGGGCTGGACGTGCACAAGGCCGAGTTTCTTCTCCAGCCCCACAGCAGTGATAACAGCAGCAGCAACAACCACCCCTCAACATGTCATTAACCTAATTTGGTATTTGTGTAAGCTTTTATTTTCTTGCAGAATTTGCATATAGCAATGCAAACAAATATTGCCTAGGTCTGCTGGTGTGGATGCTACACGGCTGTGTCGCTCTAAGCCCCACGAGGAGACTGAACATTGCTGTCACCCAGAGGCGCTCAGACTACTTCCAAGGAAGGTCTCGCCCCCTGCTCCTAGAGATAACTTATTCTCAATTTTTATACTAAAGATGTGATTTTTAAATATTGAGAAAAATTTAAATACTGTAAAATTTGACCTTTTAAAATATGCAGTTCAGAGATTTGTAATATAGTCACCAGGCTGTGTTGCCATCACCACCGTTTAACATCAGTGTCTTCATTATCCCCAACAAACTGGTGTTGGTATGCGCTCCTTATTCTGAAACGCCTAGTCTCTAATTTACACTCTGTGCCTGTGGGTTTACCCGTTCTAGATATTTTATTTTACTGTGGTCCTGGGGATGGAACCCAGGGGTTTTCTACCTCTGGGCTACACTCCCAGACCTATTTTCTATTTTATTTGGAAACAGGGTCTCACTAAGTTGCTGAGAGCCTCACTCAGTAGCTGAGGTCGGCTATGAACCTGCGATCCTCCTGTCTTAGCCTCCCAAGCGCGGGGATTACAAGCGTGCGCCACCATGCCGGGCTTCCTTCTAAATATTTTATATAAATGGATTCATACAACATACGAACTTTTGTGTTTGGTTTCTTTCAACTAGTAGTGTTTTTAAGGTTCATCCGTGCTCTACCATGTATCAAAATTTCATTCTCCTTATAATCGAATAAACTTGTAGCCTGTGTCACATTTTGCTTCTCTGTTCATCTGTTGATGGACCTGTTGGTTGCTCCTACTTTTTAACTATTGTAAATAATGTGGCTCCGAACATGTGTGTGCACTTATTTATCTGAGTACCAGCTTTGAATTATTCTGAGTTATATACCTAGAGATGGAGTTGCTTTGTCATATGGTAACTTTGAGGAACTGTCAAAGTCCTTTCCATGGCGGCCATACCTGTTTAGAGTTCTAATAAGAATGTACATTTTTAAATATCTTGCCAGCACTTGTTACTTTTTGTGTGTGTGTTTTTAAAATCATTGCCGTTCCAGTGTTCATGAAGTGGTATCTCACTGTGGCAGAGATTGGCAGAATGGATAAAAAAATATGATCTACCTATAGACTGTCTACAAGAAACTCACTTCAGCTGGGCCTGCTGGCGCACACTTGTCATCCCAGCATTCGGGAGGTGAGACAAGAGGATTGCAGTTCGCAGACAGCTTCAGCTACTTAGTGAGGGCCTTTGCAACTCGGACCCTGTTTAAAAATAAAGAATAAAAATAGGGCTGGGGGATGTAGCTCGGAGGTCGAATGCCCCTGGGTTCCACCCCCAGTACCTCAAGAAAAAAAAAAAAAAAAGAAACTCACTTTAGCTTCAGAGAAACAAATATGTTGGAAGTGAAAAGATGGAGAAAGATATATTATGCAAATAATAACCAAAAGAGAGCTGGAGTAGCTATAGTGCTGTCGGACAAAATAGGCTAATGTCTGAAACTTGCAAGACACTTAGAAGGACATTTGATATTGATCAACAATTAAGAACTTATATACATCCAAAACTAGATGCCCAAGTGACAAAGGCAATTGAAGGGAGAAATATAGTTCTGTTATAATAGCTGGAGACTTGAGCACCACTCTATAAGTAATACGTAGATCATCTAGTCTAGAGATTAGATTCTAGACCACAGATCAGTGGCCATGAGAAGACCTGAACAACACTGTGACCAGTTAGACTTCGTTGAAATCCATTCTACCCAATAACAGCAGAATACACATTTTCCTCAAGTAACTATTAAAAGAAAGAACGAAAGAGTGTTGATCTAGTTATAAAGAATTGCCAAAACAAAAAGATCACATTGGAACAAGAGCTCAGGAAATGGAGTCTTTGTCCTACCCTGGTCCTCAGACATGACTTGTTTGGAAACAAGCCGGTCTTGATGAGTTGCTGTTCTCTTAAAATAATGTGGGTTTTTCTGCAATAAATACATTATATTTATCTTCGAAAGTGATTGTTTTCTGTTCATGGCAACATTGACCACTGGGTTAGTTTTCGTTATTTCTGGTGCTTAAGACAGTGCTTGTCACAGAGCATGTATCAGCAAGTGGTGAGTCGGTGGATGGATCCAAACGGAAATGTTTGTGTCAGTGCAGAAATGAAGTTGTCACACATTTAGGAATTCTTTCACAATATTTATACACCATCATTTGGAGTATAATTTCCTTGTTTCCCCCCTTATTTTCTGAAATTTTAATAGAGATACCTTGGAAAAATGAACATATTGAGTTAAATGTAATAAACCCTCAGCAAATAGATAATTGAAACAAAAATGAATGATATCGGTTTATTCCGTTATTCAGTGTGTTCCTGTTAGTGACCGCTGGTCCTTGCTTCTGGCACGCTGGACCTCACGGTCATTAGGCTGCTCTAATGGAAGTTTTTAGTAATCTAAGACGCGGCGTGTACGAGGACACTTACCGACCTTCTTGCCTCTCTGCCAACCTGTGGCATCCTACCCATTTTGAAAGTTGTTCTCTCATGTCTGTTCCCTGTCCCCACCTCTGCCTCTGTTTTCAATTAGCGTGTAGGAACTGTGATCATTTTTCCTCCCCGCCCCAGCTATTTTCTTTTGCCTGTTCTTTCTTTTGGCATGATATGACAGTTAAAAAGTATTTGCTTGAATTGTTTATATAAAATAACAAATTGTTCATATTTGAGATGGATAAAAATAATTGGCTAATCCTGAAATCTTTTTTCTACTTCATGCTGCTTGGTTTTTGTTTGTTTTTTTTTTTTTTGGTGTGTTGTTTAGGACTCTGGTTAAAGTTATATTGAGGAAACCCTTGAAAAATCTTACTCTATATGTTTCTTTGCAATCTACATTCTGTTAATATTTGCGAAGTTGGTCTTCAGTAGAAGATATATTTACTATCTGGGGAGATATATATCTAAAAATGCCCAAGGAATAGTTATGTTGAAGAAAGTATTGTTAGAATTTCTTTGTGAAAATCCCTTATTGAGTGAGATGTTTGGGGCTCGAGCGGAGGCTCGCTTGGTGGTAGAGTATCTGTTTAGCTTGCAGGCGGGCCTGGGTTCAATCCCCAGCATTAAAAATGAAGAAAGTGATGCTCGTATTGAAGTCCTGTGGTAGTCTGAGGTCAGAGTGAGGCTCCCTGGGGGCAGGGAGTGTGTTTTCTGTGTTTTCTGTGACCTTTTCTTTCTCACCATCATTGGGATGCTGTTATTTTCCAATAAACACATTTGGGCTTATGCATGTTACACGTTTTACCGTGCTCTTTCTGTGTTTTCCCGTTAGATTTGTGTTGTTGTCGTCTTCCGTCTTCTTTTGCTTGTTGTGTTAGCTGCTCATTCTTGTGTACCTTTGCTGTTTTCAACTATGTTGTGAAAGACTGTGCATAACATTCAGGCCTAATGTGGAAACACGTTGTAATATGAGAAAACATTGCTTTTTGTTTGGAAATTTCCTGTGAACACCCTCTGCTTTAATGCATACACCAAAGCGCGCCGAGTCCAGGTCTCTAGAGCAGAGCAGGGGATCCGTTACTCTTTATTTGCCAAGACAAGAGGAAAGTAGGCCAACAAAATCAGTTTTTCCATAAGGCATAGTTACCTTTCTCTGCCAAATCAATAGTGTTATGTATCAGTGCTATCTTAGCTTATAATCCATCTTAATTATATTTCCATGTGTACAAAATTGATTCTTTGTTTTATTTTTTTATTTTGTTTTTGATACTGGGGAGTGAACCCAGGGGCATTCTAGCTCTGAGCCCCAGCCCCAGCCCTTTATATTTTTAATTTTGTTTTGACACAGGGTCTCGTTAAGTTGCTCAGGGTCTTACTAAATTGTGGAGACTGGCCTCAAACCTGCAATTTTTTGTCTCAGGTTTCCTGCTCACTTTCATTTAATGGAATATATTTAATATGTATCGTTTATTCGTTTGGATGAGACAAGCTCAGTGTTGAAGGCTTGACCCCAGCGCAGGGCTTAGAGCTGGGCCCTCGGCACTGGCTGGGTCAGCGGGCCCTGGCCTCTCTGCACTGGATCAGTCCACTAATAGATTTATAATTTGATGGACTGTTGAAAGGTGGTGGCAGCCTAGGAGGCAGGCCCTAGTTGGAGGAAGCGGGTTCTTGGGGACTTGCCCTTAAAGGCTCTGTGTCCTCCCTGGCCCACTTTCCCATTTCTCTGTTTTCTGGCCACTGTGGGGTCAGCAGCTTTGCTCTGTCACACATTGTCAACCATGATGTTCTGCCTCACCACAGGCCCAGAAACAAGAGAGCCAACTGACCATGACTGAGACCTTTCTTCTTTTAAATTGTTTTTCTCAGGTATTTTATCACAGTGACAGAAATCTGACTAATACACTTACTGTTAGTAAATGTTAAAAATAAACTATAAACTGAAATATAACATGATATTAAATGTTGCACAATATAATTTATTTATTGATTTATTTTTTTTTGTGGTACTGGGGATGGAACCCAGGGGCATTCAATCTTTAAACTATACCCCCAGCCCCATTTTTTATTCTTTATGCTGAAATAGGGTCTCACGGAGTTGCAAAGGGCCTCACTAAGTAGCTGAGGCTGGCCACGAACCACGATCTTTCTGTCTCAGCCTCCCGAATGCTGGGATTAAAGCGTGCGCCACCACGCCCAGCTGCACAATATATTATTATGTGTAATATAGTATAGTCCCTCCTCTGTGACTTTAAATAAGATCTATTTATAAATATATAATTTATTGATATGTTTTAAATAAATTTATCAGTATATATTTAATAAATAAAACTCCAAACACACAGTTATTTATGTATGCATATGACCAATCAAGGAAAGGCAAAATATTTTATGCCACCTTTACTCCTGAACTCAGAATTACCTTTCTTGGGGATAGTAGCAATAGAAATGTAGAAAATTCACAGTTGAACTGCAGTATGTATATATATGTTTACTTTTTTGTTTTTGAAGTACTGGGGAGGAAACTCTGGGGCATTCTACCTCCGAGCTACACCCTCAGCCCTATTTTTTATTCTTTTATTTTTTGAAACAGGGTCTCACTGAGTTGCAAAGGGCCTCACTAAGTAGCTGAGGCTGTCCGTGAACTGTGATCCTCCTGTCTCAGCCTCCCAGATGCTGGGATTACAAGTGTGCGCCACCACGCCCGGCATATGTTTACCTTTGATTGGCTATTATAGACCCCCAAAAGTATTGATGCAAATATGTAGCATCCCAGTCTGAGTTGTGCCAAGCCAAATGGTACACCCTAAGTTGATAATGACAAAACTAAGTGTACTTTGTAATTAAAAGACAACAATGAACGCAGTGGAAAATGATGATCAAGTAAACACAAAGGGAATTCCACTTGTTTGAACTTGAGCTGTTCCCTGGTGTGCACCCACAGTGGGCACTTTTCAGTGTAGTCACGTGTTGCATGGTAGCTGAGTGTCCCTGTTGGTTCTGAGTTCTAAATTCTGGTAATGTGCAATTGTCAAGAGTGCAGCAGGGCGAAGGCGCCACATTTTTATTGCTCCTCCCCTGTGACTTTAAGTAACGAAGACTTGCTTTTCTGCATCTCCAGCTTCACTTGCTGTTGGTCGGGCTGCAGGGAGGGAGGGACGGAGGAGTTGTGTTCTACGCTGCACTTACTCACGCACCTAGACTGATGGAGAACTTGCCATCTGCAGTGTCCGGGATCACAGGCAGGAACTGGGGAGGGCGTTCAGATGTGCTCGTGAGCGTCGAGGCCTTCTCCCCCGTCTGGACGTCACTGTTATGTCTCATTCTGTGGTTCTGTGATTTGTACATCATCGTCATCTCCGACATATTGCTTGAGTCCATCCATCTCTTCCCGTCCACCACTAGTCGTCGTAGCAGCTCAGAACCTTGGAAGGTTACTGGGGAAACACCCCTAACGTCCCGAAGCAGTGAAGGAAACTGACTCGGGGGAAGCGGAATTGAATTGAATCAACAAAGGCCCTGCCAACCTTACAGAGAGCTCAGAATATTGGCTAGCCTTTCATAGTTGTCCCAAGCCGGGGCAAGGGCTTAAGCCTGTTATACCTGCGTCAGCTAATCACTGGGCTGTGGGCTCCCCGGGACGAGCTGAGACTCCAGGCAGAGAGCCGAGGACAGGTCCTCTGCCACTGTGGGGAAAGTCCTGAGTCAGGGATCTGGTAAAAGAACCCTGTTGTATAATTTTCATAGATGTTTTTTATTCTTCATTTTAAAGTGATTTTAGATTTGTGTTAGGATTTTTGACTCATGTTATTTAGCAAAGCATTTATTTTATTTTATTTTTTGGTGGTACTGGGGTTCCCGGAAACCCTTCTACCTCTGGGCTACACTCCCAGACCTATTTTATATTTTTATTTGGAAGCAGGGTCTCTTAAGCCAGTGCGGCTGGCTCCGAACCTGCGCGATCCTCCTGTCTCCGCCTCCCAAGCGCGGGGATGACAAGTGTGGGCCACCACGCCCGGTGCAAAGGAATTTAAAATAACAGAAAAAGAACTTGAACTTTTTGTTATGTAATTGAGTTCTAACTTAATTGTTTTATGGCCCATGAATATGATGTATTTCACTTAGAATTTTTTAAATTTGATGAAAATTGCATTTGGTTACTCATCCTAAATACATATTTCATGTTTACATGTTTTCAAATTATTGTTGGCTATGTTTTATAGAAGATCCAATAGGTCAAACCAGCCTATAGGAGACTCAGATCTTCTCTTATCATTTTATATATGTATAGATGTAAGACAAT
The DNA here is from genome assembly GCF_963383645.1 of Muscardinus avellanarius. Taxonomy (NCBI): domain Eukaryota; kingdom Metazoa; phylum Chordata; class Mammalia; order Rodentia; family Gliridae; genus Muscardinus; species Muscardinus avellanarius. The sequence goes on from NC_137787.1 coordinate 191,143,078, forward strand.
GATATAATACATATCATTGTGTATAATATACATTAGCAATCTGTCTTTCTGTCCCCCCATCTATCCCATGCTGTGCAATAAAAAGCCTTGACGTTGGATAGCGAAAGTTTTTTAATTTGTTTTTAATCCTTTAATACTGTGTTAGCTATTTTGGGTCTTTTGCCTTTACATATAAACAATAGAGTCACTTTTTATTTTTAATAGCCACAAAGTAACTTGCTGGGATTTTGATTTGTGTTGAATCTGTAGATTGAATTGGGGAGAACTGACATCTTAATAATACTGAATCTTTATATCTGTGAATATAGAATGTTTTTTTCTTTTAAATATTTGATTACTTTAATCAGTGCTTTGCAGTTTACTTCATAGAGATACTGTACACATTTTATTATATTTATGCCTAATTTAGTTTTTGAGGGCTAATATAGCTATTACTAAATATTATTAATAATATTATATTGTTAATAAATATTAATAAAACATAATAATATTTTTGTGGGGGTCTTGGGAGGGAACCCAGGGGCATTCGACCTCCAAGCTATAACCGCTGCCCTTTCTTTCTTTCTTTCTTTCTTTCTTTCTTTCTTTCTTTCTTTCTTTCTTTCTTTCTTTCTTTTTGTGTGGGTCTGGGATAGAACCCAGGGGCATTCGACCTCTGAGCTACGCCCCCGCCCTATTTTTTATTCTTTATTTTGAAACCGGGTCTCACTGAGTTGCAGAGAGCCTCATAAGTAGCTGAGGCTGTCCGAGAACCACGATCCTCCGGTCTCAGCCTCCCAAATGCTGGGATTACAAGCGTGCGCCACCACACCCAGCTTTTTTATTCTTTATTTTGAAGCAGGGTCTCACTAAATTGCGGAGGGCCTCGCTAAGTAGCTGGCTGAGAACCACGATCCTCTGGTCTCAGCCTCCCGAATGCTGGGATTACAAGCGTGTGCCACCATGCCGGCTGGTATTATGTTTTAAAATTTAAATTCCCACTGTTCATTTCTTGTATTTAGAAATGCAATCAACTTCTGTATATTTACCTTATATCTTATATTCTTGCTATAATTGCTTTTTTAGTTCAGATAATTTTGTTGTTGATTTATTAAAAGATTGTCTTCGCCGGGCGTGGTGGCGCACACTTGTAATCCCCGCGCTTGGGAGGCTGAGACAGAAGGATCGCACAGGTTCGAAGCCAGCCTCAGCTACTTAGTGAGGCTCTCAGCAACTCAGTGAGACCCTGTTTCCAAATAAAATATAAAATAGGGCTGGGAGTATAGCCCAGAGGTAGAAAAGCCCCTGGGTTCCACCCCCAGTACCACACACACACACACACACACACACACACACACACACACACAAATGGTCTTCATAAACAGTCGTGTTGTCTGCTGAGGAACAAGTTTTATTTCTCCCTTCCCAATCTGTATACTCTTTATTTCCTTTTCTTGACATGCTGCAGTAGGTTGGAGAACAGGAGTGATAAGAGGAAACACCTGGCCCTTTCTTAATTTTAGGGGGAAGTGTCCAGTTTGGCACATCAAGGATGATGTTGGCTGTGGATTCACGTAGATGTTTCTCATCAAGTTTCTCATTATTCCTAGTTTACTGAACTTAATGAGCATTGAATTTTTTTCTAATATTTTTCTGCATCTATTTGATCATATGACTTTTCTGTACCTTGTTCATGTGGTAGAGTGCATTAATTGAATTTTGAATGTTTGAACCAGACTGACATACTTAGAATAAATCCCAGTTGGCCATGTTCTATAATTCTTTTTATGCATGACGGGATGTTCCACTTTAAAATTTTGGATATTTTCTATGTCTTGTCTCCTCATTTTTATTTTTTACCTTTAGGCTTCTTTCCATATCTGTGATAGCTGCAATTTATGATATAGATTAATGTCCCTAATCAAAAAGATCTGAAATCCACACATTTTTGAGTGCTGACAACATTCAGAAACTCAGAGTTGCCTTTCCTCAAACAGTGTTGGATTATATAGAATTTCAGTTTTTAGGTTTTTGGGTTAGCGATACTTAGATGGTAAAGCCTATGGAAATACATACTCCAAAATCTCCAAACTTCTGAAATTGGAAATACTGTGGGTCACAATCCTTTTGGATAAAGGCTACTCGGCTGTAGACTTGTGGCCGACCCCTAAGGCTCTTCTTTTCTCAGCCTGCTTCTCTTACCCACTTTCCTTCTGATGTGGGACACATTTTCCTCGTCTTCACACGATCTCTTAACTTTTTATTGGAATATAGATGTTATGAGTACATGTTTGTGTTTGGATTTTGTTATACTTCTTTAAAAGATATTAAGATTTATTTTATTGAGTGGGTAATTTAATTTATGTTCATGCTAATACCTTTCAGGATTGGTGTTAAAGTTTTCTGAAGGCAAGTCTAGCATCGTCCTTTCTTCTGCTTAAACAAGTACACGTTAAGCCAGCTCTTTCTCCCTTCACACAGACCTACCTGGGGGCTCATAATTTATATTTAATTAGGAATCATGTATTTTTCTTAATATTATGTGAATTCATTAGAATTCTAGGTAGGAAAGAGATGAACCCATATTAACAAAATCTCACCTACCACTGTGTAACTTAGATGGGAGAAATTCAGTGATAGAGAGCTCTGTCAAGAGGACATTATAGCCGGGCGTGGTGGCGCACGCTTGTAATCCCAGCATTTGGGAGGCTGAGACTGGAGGATTACAGGTGTGAGGCCAGCTTCAGCAATTTTGTGAGACCCTCAGCAACTTAGCAAGACCCTGTTTCAAAGTAAAAAATAAACAGGGCTGGGATTATAGTGTAGAGGAAGAACATTCCTGGGTTCAATTCCCATTACCCTCCCCCCATACACACAGTCATTACAGGAATCCTATCAAGAGATGGCATAGTTTGCATAATTATAATATTGTTATAGTGGTTATAAAAACAAATAGATTTGATTCTTTTAAAATTACAGAATGATAGAATGATAGTCAGGTGTGGTGGCACACGCTTTTAATCTCAGTGCTTGGGAGGCTGAGACAGGAGGATCACAGGTTTGCAGCCAGCCACAGCTATTTAGTGAGGCCCTCTGCAACTTAGTGAGACCCTGTTTCAAAATAAAGAATAAAAATAGAATTGAGGATGTGAGAATGTAGCTTGGAGGTAGAATGCCCCTGGGTTCAATCCCCAGTACCGCAAAAAAAGAAAAAATAAATAAATAAAAATTAAGGAACGATACGATTTCCATACCATCCAGTAGTTACACTACTGAACATTTACTTCAAGAACTTTAGCAAGTTTTAGGAAGAAAATATAAACATAAACATATCCATGGGAACATTGTATATATCAGAATAACCGGATGACAGCCGAGTGGGTCGCGGCACAGTGTGCTCACAAGGTGAGTTGGCGACAGGCGGCGGCCTCGGTGATTCACTAGTGATGTGTGTAGTGATGATCACGTTGCAGGCCCTTCTGCAGGCACTGCTTCAGCCGTCGGAGAAACAACAATGAAGACAAACCTCTTTGCCTTCATTTTTTAAACTTATTTTGCAGTGAACAATGTGGAAATTGATTAAAGCAAGAGTCAATAATGCTCATTATTCCCAGTCGGTGAGATAGTGTTGTTCTGTAGGCTATCCATGGCTTCCTAGTGCCAGCTACAGATTGCTGATTGCAAAGAGAAATTGACATGTTTTCCGTGAGGACATTTCATATCACCATCCTAAGTAACCAACCCTAACTTGACAAATGGAATTAGTTTTTCTTGAGTGATACAAAAATGGGGATATGACATTAGCTGTGTGGTATTTAATTTTTTTGTTAATCTAGATTCAGTGAGTAAATAATCACGTACCTCCAACCTGGATTCTTCAAAAACATTATGGGCATGAAGGACATTCCCTTAAAATGAAGGCAAACCCCTTTCCAAAGTGAAGTGCAATATTTTCTGTTGAGTGAGTAGAAAGGAATACAGCAGGTGCGTAATATTTCCCTCCCTGCGATTTCCTTCCTGCCTGGCTTGGTTCTTTTTTTTCTTGAGCCTTTTATTTTCTCCTCCTGGCCCACAGTTACCTGCGATCGGGGCCTGTTCTATCCATCTGTCCAGCTAGAGGACTGCCCAACTCCCTGAATATCTTTTATTTATTTTTACTTTGAGGCTTTCTTTGAGGAAGCGAAGGCCTGGTAATTGACTCTACGGTGCTCAAAAGAAGACCCCTCTCCACCACCCAAACTCCCACGGTCCCTTTGATCCAGGAGAGGTTTCTGGGCAGCAGCCCTACATTCTGGGGAGCACTTTTGCCTTCTTGTTTTTTCCTTTGCCATGAGTTATTGTATCCCACGCCATTTTACTTTAAGAAACCCTAGGTAAAAAAGTACATACATTCCCTGGTCCGCGAATCAAGATTATTGTATCACTACGATGCCATTTTAAGAGACCAGGTGCGCCGCCACGCATGGAGGGCAGTTTGCGGACGGAGGTTATCCCTCGTGTCTTACGTAGGTAAACACGGTCCTATCAGCCAGTCACCAAAGGTAGTTCTTTCTGACTCGGAATCCATAACTAAACAGGAAATCTCCTAAGCCCTGGACTCGCCCTTCATCCCCGTATCTTTCACATCCAAACTCTCGCTGACTCCAGTTCAACAACAGACTTCAAGTCTTTGTCTTCCTGTCTGTCTCGGGGTCGGCAAAGTCCAAGTCTCGGCCGTCTGTCACCTGGATGCCGCAAAGGCTCCTTATCAGGCGCGCTGTTTGCAGAGCCCGAGCGCAGGCCAGGCCCTTCCCCTCCGCCGCCTTCCCGCTCCTGCTCACCGCTGTCCAGAGGGCCAGCTGTCTCACCATTCAGCTTCAGTTCAAATGTCAGGGTCCTCAGAGAAGCCTTTTCAAAGAAAAGTTATCCCAATCCTTCGGAGTCACTTGCCTCAGTTGTTTTTCTTCTGTTTTTTAATTGAAAATGGCATACATTTAGACTGTGCTTGGTGCCCTCCCCCTGCTCCTTTTTCCCTCCCCCCTCCCAGCAATGAGTGTACAGGTTAACCATGCTATATTCATACTTTTACACATATTTGGATATAACTCCTCCATTAATCAAACTCAGCCTTCTTCCTCTCCTATCCTTCCATTCTATCATTACTGAGGTTTCCCCTCCATTATCTGGAGTCCCTCTGGTATCCCCAATACTCCCTAGCTTGGGCACATTAGAGAAAACATATGTCCCTTCTCTTCCTGTGCTTAGCTGATCTCACTTAACATAATGTTCTCCAGGTCTTTCCATCTTCTTGCGAATGACACGATTTTGTTCTTCTTTATAGCTGAGTAGAAATCCATTGTGTGTATTTCCCATAATTTTGCAATCCATTCATCTGTTGATGGGGACCTAGGTTGGTTCCATATTTTGGCTATTACGAATTGTGCTGCTATGAACAAAGGTATGCATATATTACTGTAATTCTCTGATTTCAACCCCTTTGGAAGAATACCCAACAGTAGTAGAGCTGGATCGTATGGTGGATCTATTCCCAGTTTTCTAAGGAATCTCCATAGCGGCAACTGAACTGAATAGACACTTCACAAAAGAAGAGATACAAAGGGCCAATAGATACATGAAAAGAAGTTCTTCATCACTGGCCATCAGGGAGATGAGAATCAAAACTACACTGAGAGTCCATCTAACCCCAGTCAGAGTGGCAAGCACAAAGAAATCAAACAACAACAAATGCTGGCGAGGATGCGGGGAAAGAGGAACCCTTTTGCACTGTTGCTGGGAGTGCAAACTAGTTTGTCTCTGTTGTTTTTAACACAGCACTCATCACACGTACACACACACTTGTCTCTATGCATGTAAATGTACGTGGTATGTGTGTATGAACTCATATGTACGTGCGTAGATACACAGTACGTGTATATTCGGGTACAGGCCTCTTTGTGTGGCACTTTCTTCTCGATAGTGGACTCCATGATAGCAGGGAACTGTCAAGTTGTTCACCCTTGTACGCCAGAGCCAGATGGCTGCCTGGCACGTAGTGTATACTGAGTGGGAATTTGGTGGTGGATTAGGAAGAGATGCCGGACGCCATAGTAAATGACAAAGGTGACATTAGTACTGGGAATAGAAGAAGAAAAGCAACGTCCCAGTCCCGAGAGGGAAGCAAACCTGCAGACATGGGCGCGGGCCTCACCCCTCTGTGGCTCTCTGTTGCACGGGTAAATAATATTTGGTGAAGAATTGCTGGCATATTTTAGAGGGAGAGGTGTGGGTTTTGTCTAAAAACAACCTAATACAGGCAAAAAGTTGAAGAGTTTTAGATTTTTAGCTAGCATTTCTTTACTCCTCAAAGCCAGGCTAACTGTTCTTTACAGAAGGAAGCCAGTGTAACTCCCCGAGGCTGCAGCAAGGCGAGGCCAGCGCGCACCTGCGATGTCACGCGAGAGCTCAGGCTCAGGAGCGGCTGTCCAGACTCTGCCCAGGCCGTGATTCTGATGCATTTTCTTCCTTGGGCTTCCTACATATGCTTCAAAATAAGAGTCCCTATACTCTCACTGCGGCAGCCTCCCCACCTCTGTTTTGTTTCCCTAAATGTTCGAATCCTACTCATCCTGCAGAGCCTCATTTAATTGGCCCTTTTTACGTTTCTCTTAATCCTTTTCTCTTTGCCTTCTTATGACCTTTTGCTTTTTTTTTTTTAAAACTGGGAATTGAATCCAGGGGTGCTCTTCCTCTGATCTTCACCCGCAGCCCTTTTTATTTTTAAACAGGGGTCTCTGTTGCCGAGGGTCTCACTAAGGTGCTGAGGCTGACCTTGAACCTGCGAGCCTCCCGTCTCGGCCTCTCACGTACTAGAATCACAGGCGTGTGGCCCTCGCTCCCGGCTTCCTTTGCTCTGTTGAATCGCAATGATAGAATTATCTGGTTCTTTGCATCTCCCTTCCTAGATGATAAGGCCCCAGTGTACCAACAACATGGCCTTTGGCTTTCTGCTCACTGCGCTAAGTATTGTTTTAAAAGTGCTCTCCCACATAAACACAACAATGCAACATTTAAAATAGAATTCTGAGATATCAGGAAGCGAGTGTCAGTTTCCACTGAGCCGACGTGCGGGCGATGCTTTGTGGAGCTGGGGCAGAGGTCCGTGACACTTAGCTCCTCTTCCTGTTCCTCTGAGGACCCTGTAGCTGGAGTTGGCGACTCTCGGCCGGAAAGAAAGGGTCCGCCGAGGCTCGTGGCTGCCGCTTTCTCCAGCGAAGATCTTAAACAAATGGCTTTAAACACGAGGGACTTTCCACCGTGCTTCCAGAAACCTTTCAACCTAGCGAGACTGTTTGAAAAACAAAAATTAAAAAGAGCTGGGGGCGCAGTGTAGGTTGGAGGTAGGATGCTCTGGGTTCAATCCTTAATAGCACCAAAAAAAAAAAAAAAGACTTCTCTCGATCTATTATTATAGATGACTCTGGCTGTCAAAAATTTTATAATAACTAATCTACATACTCAAGTAATTTCTTTTTCTCTTATAAATTTTAGTTGGAAATGTCCTTTGTTTGGGACCTTACTTTGTATTTTTCTGATTCTCTAATAGCGTCTCCATTGCTTTTAGTATAGTTAACATAGTTTGTGAATATAACAGCCACGTTTGACTTTTTCTCCTCAATATCGTTATGTCAGTTCTTACTGATCAAAGCTATAGGCATTTATTATGACTTTTCAAATGAAAATAACTAATGTATTTGGAAACCACTACTTTTAAAGAGGGGGAATTTTGATTGTTAAGTATGTAAATTTTGGGGGAAAATGGAGTGTGTGTGTATCTGTGTGTGTTTTGTTGTGCTATATAAGTAGCTCCTCATATCTTTGTCTAGTTAATATTCTGATTTTGGAATTTACTGTTGAATAATTTATGTTTTCTTAGCCCTTATTTTACTCCTGGGAAAATATTATGTTCATTGACACTAGCAGCCTTTTTTCTTTTAAAATGGTCATCGCGCTTAAAAAATACATACAAGATCATTGCACCGGCTTTATTTGCTTGACTCTGAAGAAGGGACTTTTAAATGAATTAGTTATTGTCTTCGGCATTGCCGAGCATGTGGTCAGTTGTCATGTTCATACATCCTGATGATCAAAGTCTGAACTTCTGTCTAATTCCTCCTGCTGTTAGGCTACCCCGTCATGATCAAGGCCTCCGCGGGCGGCGGAGGGAAGGGCATGCGCATCGCTTGGAATGACGACGAGACCAGGTGAGCGGCCGTCTAGCGGACTTTTGATGAAAATTGCAGCAACCAGGGTTTCATTAAACTGACAGGTAAACAGATACCCAGAGCATAATGGCGTTATTACAACACCACGGACTTCTTTACTTTCTTGAATGAAAGCAAAATTGAGATGACGCAGAGACCTTCCTTATTTATATTTTCATGATAAGTATACGATTATAGAAAGGTTTTTATAAAAACGTCTTAAATATTAACAAGAGGTTTTTTTTTTTTTGCTTTACAGTGCATTTTAAAAAATTATAGTCATTCCATTTTCCAGGGAGAAATTACTGATATTTGGCTGTGTAATTTGGAATGTTGGCTACGGATGTGAACCATGTATATTTAAGAACACTCATAATTTCATTGAGGGTGTGCACATTACCACAGTATGACTTACTTTCCTTTGCTAGTTCATAAAAGCAGTGAACTACTTTGATAATTTTATACTGTGGAATATATTGAAATATATATTTTTTCTTCTGGGTTTGAAATTGCTGGATGTTCTAAATATATAGTATACCCCATTAGAAAGTTAGAATACTTTCTTTTCACTAGTTTCAGAAATCAAAAGTAACCCTTTAAGCCAAAGCTTAAAGAACCCACCCAGTGCCTTTATGACATCATAGCCTTTAGAATTGTTCAAGAGCCTGCTTAATGTAAGCAGTTTTAAGAAACTCCATTCACATTCACATTTCTTTTCAGAGTTGGCAGCAGTGGAGATGTCATTTTTGGGGATCAGGGAAACGCAAGACTGCAGACTCATTGTTTTATTGTTGATGTTTCCTGTCCCTTCTCAACGCAGGAGTAAACTGGTCTTTTAATTGGTTACTTTGACTTTTTTTTTTCCTTTTCCTTCCTTTCTGTTTCCTTCTTAAATCTTTTAGGGAAAGGAATCTGGGAAATCTCTCAGTGAAGGGAATTTTGCTAACTTTAGGACCACGCAAGTAGCACTGTCCTGGAGGCGGTGTGTCCTTTAAGACCTCAGGGGAGGCGCCATGTTGGTTTTACCTCTGCCAGGAAGCCGGCTCTGGGCACCCCTGTTCTGTGGTTGACGGCAGGGAAGCACGCGGCCTCTGTTGTGAGGTCTGGGCTTTGAGTGCCTCCCTCGCGCGGCACCACACTGGATGAGGAGCAGATTCTCCTCTCCTGGCTTCTGCTCAGCAAGAAGCTGCGCGGTCGTGGAGGGCGGCCCTGTCGCAGAGCCTGCCGTCGGGCAGACGTTTTAGTTAGGTTCTAGGGATAAAGCAGTGAGTAAAATCATAAGATAATTCAGTCTTTCATAGATTTTATATATGAAATGATTGGTTCTTAACTTTGAATTCAGGGTGCCATAAAAATCAGGAGAGGTTCATGAATACGGGTGAATCAAAATGTACATTTTTAAAACTAGCCTTTATCTGGAATTGATGTTTCCTCAGCGTGGCACTAAACCAAAGTAATAGTAGTTTCTGTGGAACTTTTCACCATTAGAAAATCACATGCATTTTCTTATCCCATTATGTTGCTGCAGATATCTCTAAGTTATAGTGATTGTTAGAACTATTGTTGGAGCTTATTATTTAAGAAAAAACACATGTATTATATCCCAAATGGTTTAAAATATTTTGATATCTATGTTTCAATAAAATTTGTTTCCTGTACAAGCTTATGCATTTCTAATTTAAAAATTTAATAATATTACTATTATTATTTGTTATGCTAGAGACCAAACCCAGAGACTCACTAATTCTATGCAAGTGCTCTACCCCTGAGCTGTACTTCCAGCTCCTCCTCCTCCTCCTCCTCCTCTTCCTCCTCCTCCTCCTTCTTCTTCTTCTTTTTCTTCTTCTCCTTATTCTTACTACTACTACTACTACTACTACTATTATTTTTAAGAGATGGTCTTGCTTTGTTGTCTAGGCTGGCGTGAAATACCTGAGGTTCAGCAGTACTTCTGAGTAGCTGGGACTCCAGGCAGGCACTACGTGCCTGGGAACTCCATACATTTGATAATGCTTTAAACCTTATTTTGCCAAGAAATTCTTTTAAAAAAAAATTTTTTTTTATGATACTGGGGTGGAACCCAGGGGCTTTTCTACCTCCAGGCTATACTCCCAGACCTATTTTATACTTTATTTGGAATCAGGGTCTCACTAAGTTGCTGAGAGCCTCGCTAAGTAGCTGAGGCTGGCTTCGAACCCGTGCGATCCTCCTGTCTCAGCCTCCCAAGGGTGGGATTACAAGCATGCGCCACCATGCCCAGCTGCCAAGAAATTCTTATGCTCCAGTATTTTGCAAAAGGGATCCATGGCATAGACAAGGTTGGGAAATTCTATTGCTTTTGTAGGAGCCAAATGATGAGGAAAATCAAAGAAAATGGTATACTATTGTAGAAGGTGAGAAGTAACGGGGAGAGACTGAGGTGCGTTGGAGGGAGTCCTCTTCAAGCAGGGTCACTCCTGTGGTCCTTCCTGCAAAGGCAGCCCTGGAGGGAGGGGTGGCGCAGGAGGGCTGGATCCAGGCGAGGGGGTGCAGCTAGAGGGCCTGTGCAGGTCTGGAGTGGCCCACGAGCTACAGGCCGGCCTAGGGGTCTAGGGAGGCGGCTCAGAGGGGCTTGGGGTGGGAAGGGTATCCTGGAGGCTCTCAGAGAGATAGGGAGCTCTTGAGGGTTTTGAGTAGAGAAGTCTGTCATTTACATTGTTTTAATTATAAAAAATTGAAGCAAATACAAAGTAGAAGAAACCTAACAAGCTTCTCTGTGTATCAGACAGATTAGCCAGGCACTGAGGTTTTGTGACTCAGGGTCCCTCTGGCTGCCATCTTGGTAGTAGCAGGGGCACAGAATCGGGATCTCTGGAATCGGGGAGCCCAGTTGGGAGGCGGTTGCAGTAAGGGATGCAACACAGATGGCGTTGGTGGGCTCAGCGGGGCCGGAGGTGGCGGTGGAAAGGAAACTCGATTCTGAAGGGGCGGCGACACCTGCCAAGTGATGGGAGCACAGCAAGAGAGCTCAAGGATGATGATGGAGAGGCACAGACTTCTTTTAGTTCAAGTTCTTAATTTTTTTGATTTGGTCTTGTTGAATGGAGATGAATTAAATTCCCACGGGAAAACTCTCCTTGAAAATTTTTGGGAAATGCTCAGAGGTTAAAGCAGTTCAAGTGAGAGCTTTGGTCTTCAAAAGTGCAGGAGGCTTAATGGTCTGGTTCTCAGCCTCTCCCGGAACTCTCCTGGCCTGGCTGGGGGCTTCTGGGAGCGCGGGTGAGGGCGCGGGCTAACTGGGAGGTGTTTGGAGTTGGCGGGCGGTGGAGACAGGCGTGGGGAGGAGCCTTCCTAGGCCCACTTGACTTCATCAATATTCGACTTTATCCACCCACGCTCAGGTTTGAGGCGCTCTCGTGTTCTCAGGTTTGAATGTCATTCCTGTGAGTCCCAGGAGCTCTCAGTGGGTAGGCTGGGCATCCTCAGGGTGTGGTCGTTTTGGACTTCTTACCAGATGATCCAGGGTTCCAAGAGCAATTGTTTCAAATCCAAATGGAAGCTATGTCTCTGTGTGTGTGTGTGTGTGTGTGTGTGTGTGTGTGTGTGTGTGTGTGTCACTGGGGATTGATCCCAGGGTCTTCTACCCCTGAGCTATACCCGCAGTACTATTTTTATTTTGAAATAAGGTCTTGTTAAGTTGCTGAGGCTGGCCTCAAACCTGTGATTCTCCCGTCTCAGCTTTCCAAGTACTGGGATTATAAGTGTGTGCCATTATGCCCAGCTGCATTACTTTATATGATCCACTTTCAGAAGTCACGCAGGGTGCCTGGCATGGTGAGGCATGCTTATAATCCCAAGACAGCCCCAACAACTTAGTGAGATCATGTTAAAAAAAAAAAAAAAAAAGAAAGGACTTGGGAGTGTATATAACTCAGAGGTAGAATGTTCCCGGATTCAATTCCCAGACACACACACACACACACACACACACACACACACACACACACAGTCACAGATTCCCTCTACCATCTTTTGTTGTCTACCAGAGAGCACAGGTTTCTACTGAGATCAGGGCAGGAGTACGTGGCTCCTCGTCTTCATGCTGAAGTGACCAGACTCTTTTTAGAAGAACACACGGAGTGGGGGACACTGTTGTGGTCACTTTTGGAAAGATGGTCTGCTACTAACAGCCGCTTCACAGGAAAGAATGCTACAAAAAAGACATTGAAAACAACTTGTTTTGTGAGAAATGTGTATTTTCTGACCTTTTTTCTCATTTTTCCCCTCTTTTGCATGATACTTAGGTAGCAGTTTCACTGAAAGCCTAGCACTGATTTTTCATTACTCTTCTTAGATCTTAGGCTTGTTATCAGACATTTCTCCAAGCTTCCACTTGTGGTGTGTTCTTTTATGGAGGAGTAATTCTTCACAGTTTCTTGGCAGTGAGACTTGCTGTGTTGTTGGCTATCTATGAATTTTATTTTATTGTTATTAAAAATTTTTAATTGGTGCATTTTAGTCATACATCTTAATGGAGTGTAAGATGGTAGAGGCAGACATGCACACGTGATGCATTTAGCCCTTCCCCAGTTCCCACCCCATTGCCTCCCCATCGGTGAATTTTAGAATTTAGTATTTCAGAAAGTCACTTTATCCATTAATATGACATCCTTTGCTAATTTACAACTTTCTTGGCAAGTAAAGGACACTTTGCTTCAAAATATATTGATATAGTTAATAAAAATGATCCCCACCCTAAATATTATATAACTTTCTTTAAGTTGATAAACCAGCTTTGAAACCTTGTTTAGACTAATAAAAGTGTGATACTATTGGATTTAATGATGCCTGGTCTTTGTCTTAAAAAGTTGCTCTACATCCTCAGTTCATTTGGAAAAATCAAAACTCCAGAAAAACTGAGAGAGTGCTCCAGTGGTGCACGCACAGGTATAAACACCACACCACAGCTCGCGTCTCATTCTTTTCCTCATTCATTCTCTCCTTGAGGAAGAAATTTCTTTGAGTATAATCCACAGACATGTGTCGTATTCTTTGGGTGCAATGTAAGATTTAGTAGCCAATAACTGCGTAATAATTCTGAAAGGTGTCTGCCGCTTCTGCCATATTTCCTAAGCTGCTTGAGGGAAGTGGCATCTCTGACTTGTCTTAGATTCTGTAGAACCCTGGAAAGTTCTTACAAAGAATGTTTGATGTTATAAACTAAATCAAGAGGAGAAACAGGAAGGTCATTGGATGTGGATTTAGACTATTATTTTCACAACAAGCTCTAGCTTTCTTTTCGCTCTCCAAATTTAAATGAAACGTGGGACGTGACGGAGCTGATCATGGCGGCCTGTCTGAACGTCCCACTAGATTCAGGCCCTGTGATGGCAATGGCTGCTTTGCTTTTGTCGTCTCAAGACCTTGACTGTGCACCAGGCACGGAATTTATTGAATAAATGCATAATTGTTCTTTTTGGGGGGAAGTTGTGTACTGGAGACCTCACGCAGGGGTATGCATGGGCTGAGCATGCTTTCCTGCTGGGCTGCACTCCCAGCCCCAAAGGATGTTCTTAATACAATATCCCTTCAGTTCTGACATATGTCCATGATGCTTTCACATTTGACACTTTATTTTGGTGACTTTGGCTTTTTACTTTTGCTGTTGTTACTGTAAAAGAAAAATGCAAGTTCTCAATCATTATAGCAGAGACACACTGTAAAGCGCTGATTTCTCTGTGAATTGTAATATACTCTTCAATACAAAGTTGGCTGTAAGGTATTGAAAACAATGACTCATTGTGCTTCTAGCTTCTTTGAAGTGTGCAGCCCCCGAGATCTAAAGTCCATTTCCCTAAATCAAAGATGTAACGGAACACTAAGAAAACCTAATACCTCTTCTCTGAGAACAGAAATAGAATCTTGCAATGTTTTGAAATTTGTCTTCTAGTCAGTGTTTACCTGCAGTGTTATATGTTTTAAGCACAAAAGCAAACACACCAGGTAGTTATTTTTAATACTGCCAGATGGACTTTTTGCAAATAAAAGGATTAGAAGAACTTGGCTTTCATGTTTCATATTAAATACAAGTAATCTGAAGACAAACTTTATTAGAAGTAAAAAGAATATATCTTGAATACATCAATGAGTAGACAATAAAATCCCCAGTGAATTTTAGGTAAATTGGAGTTTCTAATGGACTAGCCAAATAAGCCCAGTTTATATGAACTTTAGTGAGCAGAGTTTAATAATAACAATTTAGTTTAGGAACAAAATATAGAAAGCAGTAATCAAATCCATATTTTTACCTTCAAATGTTTTTCTCTTTTCTTTTAAGTATTAATTTTAAAATACTTTTAAAGATAAAATTATAATGACCTGTGCAGGTATATATAGGAGAAAGTTGCCCTCCGAGGCATGTATTAAAGTGTCAGGAAAGCACATGAGAACCCTCAGATTGTATGTTCACCCCAGTGAGTCATCTGTTGTAGGTCTGTGCTGCTCGTGTGGTGGTCCAGAGCCTTCACACTTTTGGTTGCATCTTCTAGCGTCTAAGAATGGATAGCTTCTGAGAATATATATGTATATATATATATATTTAGTAAGAATTAAGATAAATTAAGTTTGAAGCAGTGAGATTAGTTTTAAGCATTCTGTATGGTTGATTAAAATCTCATATTTAACAGTTTGTAAAATAATTACTGGTAAACTGGGCATGGTGGTGCATGCCTGTAATCCTCATACTTGGGAGGCTGAATCTGGAGGATCACAGGTTTGAGGACAGCCTCAGCAATTTAGTGAGAACCTGTTTCAAAATAAAAAGTAAAATAGGGCTAGGGTGTAGCTCAGAGGTAGAATATCTCTGGGTTCAGTCCCCTGTAAACACACACACACTCTAATACTACCTCCTCCTCCTCCTTCTCCTCCTCCTCCTCCTCCTCCTCCTCCTCCTCCTCCTCCTCCTCCTCCTCCTCCTCCTCTTCTTCTTCTTCTTTTTCTTCTTCTTCTTCTTCTCCCCCCCCCTCACCTCTCTCATATTCCTGTGCTGATAGAAAAATCTATGATCAGGGAAGTTGAATTAGGTAGTGCGACGGAGTAAGTAGAGGAGCTGCAATTCATCCGCAGTTAACTTGGTCCTGTGTACACCGAGTGAATCCTGTGTACACCGAGTGAATCCTGTGTACACTGAGTGGATTCTTCCCCCTGCTCTGTCCAGAGCTCTTCTGGAGCTTTGGGGCCTGTATTGATTTTTGTTAGTCTGACCGTCCTTCCTTTTCTCTTTTCAGGGATGGCTTTAGATTTTCCTCTCAAGAAGCTGCTTCTAGTTTTGGTGATGATAGACTGCTAATAGAAAAATTCATTGATAACCCTCGTCATATAGAAATCCAGGTTGGTACATTTTAAGATGCTTTCTAACGATGATTTTTTTGAGCAGTATTGTTTAATTTTATTGGAAACATATTCTTTCTTCCATTTAGAATGATTGTGAATTGTTTTGGCATGCTTGAGGAAGTCCCAAATAATCAATCACCTGCCTTTGGAGCCTGGTGTACCTCCTGTCAAGTCCTAGGGTGTTGGTTAGGATGGGAATGATACAAAACCCACCTCCCAAAAGAAGACATTTCCTCAGCTTCTGACCAGCTCAAGTCTCTGCCACCCACAGGATCACCTGTCCTTTTCCAAGATGGGGCCAACTTTAAAAGAAAACGGCTCCTGTGAGCTGGACTCCTGTATCATTTCAATTTGCCATGTCTGTGTACCTTGTGTGACAGGCGTTCTGCTGGGAGTTGGTGGTATAGAGACATAGTCATGTCCTCTGCTCACATTAACATTCCATCCAAGCTGAGTGTGGGTTCTTGGGAGGCCGAGACAGGAGGATCACAGGTTGGAGGCCAGCGACAGGTAACTTAGAAAAGCCCTGTTTCAAAATAAAAATAAAATTGGGCCAGGGGTGCAGCTCAGAGGTAGAGTGCCCCTGGTTCCAATCCCCAGTATTACCAATATATAAATATAAATAAATAAGTACAGATGTAATCATAGTTGTTAAAGTGCTTGTGGAGCTGTGAATTTCAGTAAATCAAAACAGGATTTTCTGAAATAAGAGATGGCAGACAACTTTAGTGACATTTTCATCTGTCAGAAATGCTTTCATTCTAATTTTATACATCATGACTATGAATTGACAACACTTAAAATTGATAAAAGATAAATATCATGTTAGAATCTATTGAGTTTAAGTATATTTTTAATTTTAATTTGGTGTGGATAGATAACCAGAAAAATGCTGATGTTGTCCCTTCTGATGGGGACATGATAAATTCCTATATTCTGTTACTTTTAAAACATGGTCAGTCATTACTTTTTATAGATTTATTTATGGGTTGAAAATATTATAGCTCTTCAATTTATCTAAGAGTAGGAAAATGCGAAAATGTTTATTCATTGGTTGGCAGTTTTGAAACACAGAACATAAGGTGTCTTTTTCTAAGGTTCACCAGTTTCATTTTTGTTTTTTAGCTTTTTGTTTTTAGATTTTCTAAATTGAGATACCAGGTATAAGCAGTGAAGTTCACATATCCTAAGTATACAATTCAGTAAAATTTTATACACAGTATAAATACATAACCGCCATGTAGATGCAAAACATTTCTTTTAAACCAAAAGATTTCTTGAAAGCCGGGCGTGGTGGCTCACACTTGTCATCTCAGTACTTGGGAGGTTGAGACAGAAGGATCGCACATTTGAGGCTAGGCTCAGCAACTCAGGCCCTCCACAACTTAGTGAGACCCTGTTACAAAGAAAAAATAAAATAGGACTGAGGATGTCGTTCAGAGGTAGAATGCCCCTGGGGATAATAGGCATTGAAGAAGGGATAGAGGTACAGACCAAGGGCATCCGTAATCTCTTCAAAGAAATAATCTCAGAGAATTTTCCAAACATGTAAAGAGACTTGGATCTTCATGTCCAGGAGGCATACAGAACTCCATTGAGACAGGACCAAAGAAGGACCACGCTACGGCACATAATAACCAAAATGACCAACATAGAGGCCAAAGAAGGAATCTTAAAAGCAGTGAGAACAAAAGGACAGGTGACATATAGAGGCAAAACAATAAGAATCACCCCAGACTATACAACCCAGGTCATGAATGCTAGGAGAGACTGGTACGACGTGATTCAGACCCTGGAATAAAAGGAGGTGCCCTGATTTGTCTCTTCTGATGTGTTTTAATTTAAAGTCTGTTTTGTTGGATATCAGGGTTGCTACCCCTGCTCTTTTTTGGTCTCCAATAGCAGGGTATATCTTTTTCCATCCTTTCACTTTCAGTCTGTGAATGTCTTTGGCTGTAAGGTGAGTTTCTTGCAGACAACATAAATTTGATTATATTTCTTAATCCACATTGCCAGTGTATGTCTTTTGATTGGTGAGTTAAGTCCTTTGACGTTAAGAGATATTATTGAAATATGATTTTTTTTTTCTGCCATTTTGTGTTCTGTCAACTCTTGGGTGGTTTGGTCTTTCTTCTTTACTTAAATGGCCCACTTATTAATTTCCTCTCTTCTCTGGTTCTGAAGTCTGCTTCTTTTTTCTTCTTTATGGTTTATTTCTTTAAGAATTTTCTCTAGTGTTGGCTTTGAATTCATGAATTTTTTAAGATTATTTTTATCCTGAAACACTTTTGTTTCCCCATTGATTTTGAATAGTAGTTTTGCTGAATAGTTTAGTTTGGGTTGGAAGTTATTTTCTTCCGGGAAATTGAAAGAGATGGAACTCTCCCAAATTCCTTCTATGAGGCCAGTATCACATTAATCCCCAAACCAAGTAAAGATACTTCAAGAAAGGAAAACTACAGACCAATATCCTTAATGAACATAGATGCAAAAATTCTAAACAAAATACTCTCTATATGCATTCAAAACTATATCAAGAGAATAATACATCATGGCCAAGTTGGTTTCATCCCAGAAAAACCAGGCTGGTTCAACATACGCAAATCAATACATGTTATTCACCACATAAAAAGAACCAAGAACAAAAACCACATCATCATAGCAATAGATGCTGAAAAAGCCTTTGACAAAATCCAACACCCATTTATGTTAAAAACACTGCAGAAAATTGGGATAGAAGGAAAGTACTTCAACATCATTAAGGCAACATACTGTAAACCCAAAGCCAACATTATAGTGAATGGGGAAAAACTGCAAGAATTTCCTCTAAAATCAGGAACAAGACAAGGATGCCCACTATCACCACTCCTTTTCAATATAGTCCTTGAGACTCTTGCTGCAGCAATAAGAAAATAGAAGGAAATCAAAGGAATTCACACAGGAAGAGAGGAATTAAATTATCCTTATTCGCAGATGACATGATCCTTTATCTGGAAGACCCAAAGAACTCAACCAAAAGACTTCTGGAGCTGATCGACAAATTCAGCAAAGTCGCAGGATACAAAATCAACCTAAAGAAATCAGTGGCTTTTCTTTATGCCAACAACGAATCCACAATGAAAGAAACAAAGAAAACAATTTCATTCACTATAACCTCAAAACCAATAAAATACCTAGGAATAAACCTAACCCAAGATGTAAAAGACCTCTACAACAAAAACTATAAAACATTAAAGAAAGAAATTAAAGAAGACCTTGGAAGATGGAAAGGTCTCCCGTGCTCATGGATAGGCAGAATAAATATCATCAAAATGGCCATTCTGCCAAAACTGATCTATAGATTCAAAGCAATTCCCATTAAAATACCAGTGACATTCTTCAGAGACCTAGAAAAATCAATCATGAACTTCATATGGAGAAAGAAAAGACCCAGAATAGCCAAAGCAATTCTCAACAATAAGAAACATGCAGGAGGCATCACAATCCCAGACTTCAAATTATACTATAGAGCAATAGTAGTAAAAACAGCATGGTATTGGCACAATAACAGATATACTGACCAGTGGATTAGAATAGAAGATACAGAAACAAACCCACACATCTTTAGTCAATCAATCTTTGACAAAGGGGCCAAATTCATATGCTGGAGAAAAGACAGCCTTTTCAACAAATGGTGCTGGGAGAACTAGCTATATCCATTTGTAAAAAGCTGAATCTAAACCCCTATATCTCACCATGCACAGGAATCAAGTCAAGATGCATCAAAGACTTAGAAATTAGACCTGAGACTGTGAAGTTAGTAGAGGAGAGCATAGGTTCAACACTACAAAATATTGGCACAGGCAGTAACTTTCTCAACAAAACCTCCAAAGCTCAGGAAATTAAAGCAAGAATTAACAAGTGGGATAGCATCAAACTTAAAAGTCTCTTCTCGTCAAAGGAAACCATCAGTAACTTAAAGAGGAAGCCTACAGAATGGGAAAAGATCTTTACCAGCCACCACTCTGATAGGGGACTAATATCCAGAATATACAAAGAGCTCAAAAGACTCTACACTAGCAAAACAAACAACCCAATCAAGAAATGGGCAAATGAACTAAATAGACACTTCACAAAAGAAGAGATACAAAGGGCCAATAGATACATGAAAAGATGTTCTTCATCACTGGCCATCAGGGAGATGCAAATCAAAACTACATTGAGATTCCATCTAACCCCAGTCAGAGTGGCAAGCATAAAGAAATCAAACCACAACAAATGCTGGCGAGGATGTGGGGAAAGAGGAACTCTTTTACACTGTTGGTGGGAATGCAAACTAGTTCAGCCACTATGGAGATCTGTGTGGAGATTCCTAAGAAAGGTGGGAATAGATCCACCATATGATCCAGCTATACCACTCCTGGGTATCTTTCCAAAGGGGTTGAATTCAGAGAAATATAGCAACATATGCATACCTATGTTCATAACAGCACAATTCATAATAGCCAAAATATGGAACCAACCCAGGTCCCCATCAACAGATGAATGGATAGCAAAACTCTGGAAAATAGACACAATGGAATTGTACTCAGCCATAAAGAAGAACAAAATCATACCATTTGCAAGAAGATGGAAAGTCCTGGAGAGCATTATGTTAAGTGAGATCAGCCAAGCACAGAAGGAGAAGGTACATATGTTCCCTCTAATATGCCCAAACTAGGGAACTTAGAGGATACCAGTGGTACTCCAGATAATAGAGGGGAAATACTAGCAAAGCTAGAATGGAAAGATAGAGGAGGAGGAAGGCTGAACTTGATTAATGAGGGTCCACATCCGAATATGTGTAAAATTATGAATATGGCATGGTTACCTGGGATAATCATTGTTGGGAGGGGGAAGGGAAAACAGGGGCGGGAGGGGGGAGCGGGCATCAAGTATAGTTTAAATGTATACCATTTATGTTCAATAAAAAAGAAAAGAAAAAATTGCTTCATATCACTTCTAGCCACTCCTGTCCTTGGCCAGTACAAGTTAATGGAGTGCTGTTGTGACATCTAGCACCACAGATTAGATGGTTTCTTTTGTGGTTGTTATTTTTCTTCCGTGCTTCGATGGAACCCAGGGCCTTGTGCATGCTGTGTGAGTGTGCTACCACTGAGCTACGTCTCCAGCCTTGTCCATTCATCTGTGTGTTCTTAAGCTTCATCCAGGGTTGGCGTGTGGGGCTGGAGAGGAGCAGGAGAGCCGGGCTTAGCTTCTACAAGGCCCACCACAAAAACACACGTCATGTACATGGAGTCATACGATATTTACTCGTTAAATGGAGTTTGGAGAAGGGAACAGTGCAAATAAGGTTACATCATGCAGGACTCCACCACCAATCTCACAGTGTCTGTGAGGGAGGAAGGTAAAGAGGCGGCGTGCGGAGGGAAGCACACCAGGTGGTGTGTGTCTGTGCGTTTTATCACTTTGAATCACGTTACCATGTGAAATTACATTGCAGCAATAAAAGCATAAAAATTTATGTACTTGTTTGTGCCTGGCTTTTCTTCATACAACATTCTATCATTGCAGTTATTCCACAAGGCTCCCTGTTACCACATGCTTTTAAAAACTGTACTGTGTTACTCCTCTGTTTGAGTAATCCGTAACTTACTCGTTTTCCCCTGGATGGATCTTTGGGCTCTTTCCACTAAAAAAAAAAAAAAAAAAAAAAAATGTGATTAAACTGCTGTGTCATTTTATGGCTATGCACATTTTTTTTTAATATACTAAGGAGAGAGAGATTATTGGGTTCATAGCAAGATATGTTCAGTTTTGTAAGATTATAGTGAGACGCTGAGGCTGGGGTAGCGCACGCTCCAGGGCCGAGGAGCGAGTCTCTGTGGCTTCTCTCCTTCCCAGCACTTAGCGCTCTCAGGTTTCAATGCGGAGCTGATTGTGGACCGGAGTTTGGCTCTTTCGGGCTTCCCGATGGGCGCTGTCCTGGCACGCCTTTTGATGAAGGAGGGGCCGCTCGGATGTCCCTTCTCCTGTCTTTCCTCCTTGCCCCTCTGCTTCAGATTAGATTTAATTTTTTAAAGTTTTTTGGTGGTATTGGGGTTCCTGGAAACCCTTCTACCTCCGGGCTACAGTCTCAGACCTATTTTTATACTTTTTTATTTGGAAACAGGGTCTCTTAAGCCAGCACAGCCGGCTTCGAAGCTGCCAGATCCTCCTGTCTCCACCTCCCAAACGCGGGGATTACAAGCATACGCCCCCATGCCTGGCTAAAAAATTTTAAATATGCTTTTATTGGTGCATTATAGTCTCACTAGATTTATTTATTCATTTATTTTTTGCGGTCCTGGACATTGAGCCCAGGGACATTCTACTTCCAGGCTACATCCCCAGCCCCAGTTTTTTATTCTTTAATTTGAAACAGAATCTCACTAAGTTGCAGAGGTCCTCACTAAGTAGCGGAGGCTGGCTGGGAACCCGGATCCTCCTGTCTCAGCCTCCCAGGTACTGAAATCACAAGTGTGTGCCACCATGCCTGGCTCTAGGTTTTTTTTTTAAATCAGTGTCTGATGAATTCGTAATTTTATTGGAATCCACCTTAAATTCACTTTGCGTACCCAGGGTAGGAACTTTGTTATTTTAGGTCAGATACGTAGGTCTGCTACTCTGCTTGAATGAATTTTTTGTTTGGTGTGAAGTAGGTCAGATTTTTTTTGGATATCAAATTTCTCCAGCATCATTTGTGTGGTGACAATTTGTTAAAAGTTGAGTGAGAGCCGGGCGTGGTGGCGCACGCTTGTAATCCCCGCGCTTGGGAGGCGGAGACAGGAGGATCCTGCAGGTTCGAAGCCAGCCTCTCTGGCTTAAGAGACCCTGTTTCCAAATAAAAATATAAAAAATATGTCTGGGAGTGTAGCCTGGAGGTAGAAGGGCTTCCAGGAGCCTCAGTACCACAAAAAAAAAAAAAAAAAAAAAAAAAAAGTTGAGTGAGAAGCCGGGCATGGTGGGCACGCTTGTAATCCCAGTACTTGGAAGGCTGAGACAGGAGAATCACACAGGTTCAAAGCCAGCCTCAGCTACTTAGGGAAACCCTGTTTCCAAATAAAATATAAAATAGGTCTGAGAGTGTAGCCCACAGGTAGAAGGCCCCTGGGTTTCATCCCCAGTGTTAAAAAAAAAAAAAAAGTTGAGTGAGATTTAATTATCTTAATTATTTTGATTTTATAAGAAGTCTAGAAATCTGATATTGTAAATGCTCCAAATTTATTAGTTTTTTCACATAATTTTTGGCTCTTTTTTTTTTTTTTTTTTGGTGGTACTGGGGTTCCTGGAAGCCCTTCTACCTCCGGGCTACGCTCCCAGACCTATTTATACGTTTTTCTTTAGAAACAGGGTCTCTTACGCCAGTGCGGCTGGCTTCGAACCTGCGCGATCCTCCTGTCTCCGCCTCCCAAGCGCGGGGATTACAAGCGTGCGCCACCATGCCTGGCTTCGGCTCTTTTTAGTTACTATAATTACTATGTAAATTTTAGACTTTATCAGCTTTGTGTAGTGATGCATGCCTGTAATCCCAGTACTTGGGAGGCTCAGACGTGAAGATGGCAGGTTTGAGGCTACACTAAGCAATTCAGTGAGACCCTGTTTTTTTAAAAAAAATATTAGAAAGGGCTAGGTATGTAGCTCAGAGATAGAACACTTTTGGGTTCAATCCCCAGCACCAAAATAAATAAATTTAAAAATGTAGACTTTACCTTTCCCCCTGCTTCCCCTCTAACCTCCAGCACACATGAACCACCTCATGGGATGTGGATTTGGGTTCTATTGTTATTATGGGGAGAACTGACATCTTGACAAGACAAGATCTTCTACTCCCCGGACTGGGATAGGTCTTTTTAATGTAATTCTTTTTGGCCCTACTGTGTATTTCTGAGCGTTGCGGGTTCGTATGCCTTTCATTCATTTTATTCCTAGGCGTCGGTATCTTCTTTCTTTTATGGCACTGGGAGTTGAACCCAGGAGCCTTCTCTCAAGTACATCTGAGCTTGATTTTGTTTTTATTTTGAAATAGGGTCTCACTAGGTTGATGACAGTCTTACTATTTGCTGAGGCTGTCCTCGCACCTGTGATCCTCCCGTCGCAGCTTCTCAAGGACTGGGATTACACGCGTGCGCCACCACGCCCGGTTTACTTGATGTCTTCCAAATTTCATCTACCTATTTGTTTGCTGCTCATGTACAGAAAAAGGCAGTGGGTTTGGTGCACTCATCTTGAATCCAGTGTCGTTGCTAAATCCACTTTTAAATTTTGTATGTTTTGCTTATTGTTTACTGAGTAAAAATCCGCCTCAAAATGCAGTGATGTAAGACGACCTTTGCTCGTGCTGCCGGGAGGCTGCTCGTAGGCTCTGGTCTGGAGATGTCTGCGTTTCCTCACGGCCACGAGGTCCCTCTCGGACACAGACACGGTGGCTCTCCGTCCTCTCGATTCCTGGCCCTGAGGCCTCTGTCTTTCCCATTAATCTCCAGGAAATGCTTATTAGTTTGTGTTAAGTCATTATATAGCTACACCAACTCTGTAGTTTATTTTAACGACCCACAACCTGCAGTCTCCACGTATTTTCTAACATAGGTGACGACATCCCGGTAGCTTCAACAAGCAACACAGATGTCTCCCAGAGCTGGGCTTATACTTGGGAGGGTTTTCAAAAGATGCTTATTTTTCTTCAGTTTTATTTATTTATATTTGATCATGCAGTAATGTCCTAATATAATAAAGGGTTTTCAACAGAAGCAAGCATCTCTGTCACCCTGTTCCTTGAGTCCCTGGTTTTAGCCCTAGATGCAGACACTGACTGCTCCTGAGGGTCCATGGGGCCTGTGCACTGCGCATGCGCAAAGCACCTGAGAGTTTTTGTTTTGGTACCAGGGATGGAACCCAGGGGCACTCTACCTCCAAGCTACACTCCCACCCTATTTTTTATTCTTTATTTTGAAACAGGGTCTCACTGAGTTGCCAAGGGCCTCACTAAGTACCTGAGCCTCTCCTCAAACCTCCTGTCTCAGCCTCCCTGAATGCTAGGATGACAAGCGTGCGCCACCATGCCCAGCTCCACCTGTGAGTTTTTACAGGAGCGTTGCACGGCGTGTCCTTTGCACAATGTGTCCTTTCTCATGCTACGCTGCGTCCTGGCAGTGTAACATCACTCTGTGTTTATGCCCTGTGAACCAGGGGCCACTGGCATTTTCTGGGCCCAGTGAGGGTGTTAACGGGCTGGTATTGTGAGCTGTAGTCTATTATCACAGAACTTTCTTCAGAAAATAGTTAAGCTTGGAGATTTTTCTACATTCAGGATATGCATATCTATAAAGGGCTAAATTAAAAGTTAAAAAACAGCTCACAATGTGTTTAAGCATTAACTGTCCTTATAAGCCCTTTTTTCCATTTTAGTGTGGTATTAAGGATGGAATCCAGGGACATTTTACCTCCCAGCCACACCCCCAGCCCTTTTAAAAATTTTTTAGTTTGAAGCAAGATCTCACTAGGTTGCTGAGGCTGCCCTTAAACGTGGGATCTTCCTGTCTCAGCCTCCCAGGTCCTGGGATTGCAGGCACGTGCCGCCATGCCTGGCTTGCAAGCACTTTTTATTTATAATGTTCCCTCATAAATATCAAATGACTATTGTTGAATTGCTTAGGAAATGCCCAAAACTTTAAGAAGTAAACTAGAAAAATATAAAGAATTTGGAGAAAAACAAGCTCCGAGTTCTGTAAACGAATCTAGTAGGTTACAGTTTGCAATGCTTCTCAGAACTCCTGGTTATTTGGGCTTTATGTCTTGAAGACTAAATATACTTTTGATTTCTTGTCAACTAGAATAAAAAAAAAGATTGTGAGTTATTTTAGTGATATAAAATATTTTTAGCTATACCTCAGGATGTTGCTTTTGAATCTTAAAAATATAATTCCAAAGCTGGGCGTGGTGGCGCACGCTTGTCATCCCCGTGCTTGGGAGGTGGAGACAAGAGGATCGCGCAGATTCAAAGCCAGCTGCGCTGGCTTAAGAGACCCTGTTTCCAAATAAAAATATAAAATAGGTCTGGGAGTGCAGCCCGGAGGTAGAAGGTTTTCCAGGAACCCCAGTACCACACACACACACACACAACAATATATATATATATGTATATTTCCAGCATATTGCCATTTTATTACTATAATGTTTTCCTTCATTACCTGGAATCATTCTTGAGTTTTAAATAGATTTTATTCCTAAAAATTAATGTCAAGTCTTCTTACTATGCTTAAGTACAGTGTATAAAAGAAAGAAAGTCAAATAAAGAATAACAATGTTGCAGTTATATAATATCTATTCATTTTATAACTTACTGTACCTGTTATGACATCGTGTTCAATTTGATTTTTTTCAATAGCCATATAAAATATTAAGATGATATTATCTAGTATTTAAAATGCACAAAGAAACAAAACAATTTGCACAGGGAAGTTATATAGCTGTTTGCAGTTAAATTAGCACGAGTCTTATGGTTTCTAAAATAGGTCTTGCCTCTGGGAATCTAAAATATGCATTCAGGAGCCAGTGTGGTGGCACACACTTGTAATCCCAGCACTTGGAGGCTGAGATGGGAGGATTGCAGGTTCTTGGCCAGCCTCAGCAACTTAGTGAGGCCCTCCACAACTCAATGAGATCCTGTTTCAAAATAAATAATTAAAAAATAGGGCTGGGGGTATAGCTCAGAGGTAGAATGCCCCTGGGTTCAATCCTCAGTACCGCCAAAAAACCCCAAAACAAAACAAAAAAACTAAACGATTCGACATTAAATGAGTGTCTCATATTTTATTTACCATTATTATAAAATGTTAAAGGCATATTCTTTACTTATTAACCTCAGACTTAAAAAAATATTCCTGTAAAAAAATAAACCACAGTAAAGCTATCCACATGTAAATAACTACATATTGGATATAAATGCATAAATTATCACTTCCTGATCAGCAAACATTTAATAAGGTTGACACACAGGCAGATGTTTGTAATAACGCTGTGGTGACCACCTAAGCACCACGGCCACCCAAGATGTGTGGCCCTTTACCCGCACTAGTGCCCCTTACAACACACCTAATACTAAGGATTCTGATGTTCCACTCATTGTATTCGAAATGTGACTTTGAGAATCTTTTCCTCAATTATTTTTCATAAAAATATTTTATTGAATTTTTGTGGTTGTAAATACAAAGTTTTCTCTGTTGATGTCAACCCAAAGAATGTTTTGAGCAGAGGTCTGAGTATTAAAACCCAAGAGCTGTCCCTGGGCAAATGAGAGCGGGGGCCCTCTGTGGGCGTGGCCAGGCGTTTTCTCACATGTTCTGTTTTCAGGTTTTAGGTGATAAGCATGGAAACGCTCTGTGGCTTAATGAGAGAGAGTGCTCAATTCAGAGAAGAAACCAGAAGGTGGTGGAGGAAGCCCCAAGGTAAGGCGCTCCTAAGGAGCATCCACACAGAACCTGCTTTGATGTGCTTTCTAGAGTTCTTTTTATTGGCCAGCTTTCTTTAACAATATAGACTGTCTTAATGCCTACTTTTTCTTTTTTTGAAGGAGGAAGAAGGTACTGGGGATTGAACCCAAGGGTGTTCTACCTCTAAGCTACATTCCCATTCCCTTCATATATATATATGTACTTTTTTGCAGTACTGGGGATGGAATCCAGGAGCATTCTACCTCTGAACAACACTCCAGCTCTTTCTTTCTCTCTTTCTTTCTCTCTCCCTTCCTTCCTTCCTTTCTTAATTACTTTCTTACTTTCCTTCTTTCTTGTACTGAGAGTTGAACCCAGGGACTTTTCTACTCTGGGCTATACTCCCAGACCTATTTTATATTTTATTTGGAAACAGGGTCTCACTAAGTTGCTGAGAGCCTCACTAAGTATCTGAGGCTGGCTTTGAACCCGTGCCATCCTCCTGTCTCAGCCTCCCATGTACTGGAATTACAGATGTGTGTCACCACACATACTTAATGTCTATTTTTGTAACTAGGAATTTGTTTCTTGATCTTCCTACATGCTTTAGTGCATTAAACCTTGTAAATACTTGAAAAAGAAGTGAGTTTTTATTAGAAGAAGTTGGGTAGACTATAACTCTGCCTCCACAGACTTCTAAGTAGTATAGAACCTGCTTGTATTTCATGGAATTTCTGGATATATGCCTTTCAGGTTCTCGTGTTGGTGAAGTTTTCATGAAGTTGGTCCTGAACTTTTCCTACTAGGAGACTTCCAGGGCACAGCTCTTGAAGATATCTTGATTTTTCAAGGCCTTTGGGTTCTTCTCTAGACTTTCTTTGGCATGCTTTATGTAGCGGTGTCATAAAGCCTCATTTCTAAATTGATGCTAGGTTGGTATTTGTGTCTCTTCTGGTATTCATTCTTTAAAAAAAAAACAGTTGAATGCACATAGTTTAAAAACTTTTTGACATTTACAGGCACTGAAAGATATATCTGGTGGTAGCTTTATTTAGCATAGCCAGCATATCTTGATATAGTGTTTGTATAGTTTCTGAAAAGAGTAGGCGTGAATAAGGGACTAACAGTATGCAGGGTGATGGTAATTAAACCCTAGTCGTAGTACCCTGAGGAGTTATGGAATGGCGGAGTAGTTTTAAGGGCCCGCCAGTCCTCTGAGAGCCCAGTCATACTGATTCAAGTCCCCTTCACTTGAGCTGTGGCCTCTGGACCAGAAGGGTGCATCGCGGTGGTGCTGGACCAGCTTCTGGCTCAGGCCTCCCGGCTGCCACTTGCCTCACGAGATGCTCACTCTTAAAGCCAGCCACTGGTGCTGTGAGAACCACCTGCCAGCCAGCGTGGGATGTGGCCCTCCGCCCAGGACGGAAGAAGGCAAAAGAGGAGAAGGCCAGGAAGCAGTTCCCGGTGCTTCCCCGCTCCCTGAGATTGTAGAAGGATCTGGAAGCTGAAGTTTTGGTTACATGACACCCATCTAAAGTTAGGCACTAACTAACTCTAGGCTGGAAAATGTCTTTTTCCCTGCAGCAGCCATGTTCTCTGCTACAATGCTAGTAGTGTAGATGAAGGGGAAGAAGGATGCTGGTAGCACCGTGAGCATCTCAGACCCGATTCTACTGCAACTTTGCGTTTGCTTGCCTCACGTACCATTTTCTTTTTTTTGTTTTTTAATTTTTATTGGTGTTTTGTAGTCATACTTCTCAATGGGGTACAAGATAGCAGAGGCACACATGCACACATCACTCCTTTAGCCCTCCCCCAGTTCCCACCCCGTTCCCTCCCCTTCCCTCCTTCTCATGTTTGGCTTGGTGATCGACACTGATGTTTGTTAAAGCACATCATGTGCACTAGAGAATTTCCCTGTCCCCCTCCTCCCCTCCTTCTCAGTTAGGTCGCTTTATTTGCTTATCTGTAATCTCTCCTCCTTCATCTACACGTCCTCCTAGACCCATTTTCTCCCAAGCTTCCACATATTAGGGAGCATCCTATTTCTTACTTTTTGTGACCGACTGATCTCGCTTATCATAATGTCCTCTAGTTCCATCCAGTTCCCTGTAAATGACATAATTTTGTTCTTCATTATGGCTGAATAAAATTCCATTGTGTACATATCCCATAATTTTCTAATCCATTCATCTGTTGATGGACATCTTGGCTGGTTCCGTAGTTTGGCAATGGTGAATTGTGCAGCTCTGAACACAGATACACATGCATGAGTTTGGTAGTTTAGTTTCCAGGCTTTTGGATAGATACCCAGAAGTGGTATTGCTTGATCATATGGTAGGTAAGTTTCCTTTCATCTGAGGCTCCTCCATACTGTTTTCCAAAGTGGTTTCACTAATTTGCAATCCCACCAACAATGTTTTAGAGTTCACACTTCTCCACATCCTCGCAAGCATTTGTTGTTGTTTGTGTTTTGAATGATTGCCATTCTAGTTGGAGTTAGGTAAAATCTCAGGATAGTTTTGATTTGCATCTCTCTGATTGCTAATGATGTTGAGCATTTTTCATGCATTTATTGGCCATTTGAATTTCTTTATAAAGTGTCTATTTAGTTCACTTGCCCATTATTTTTTTAAGGCTGAGTTTCTTGAGTTCTCTGAATATAAAATTGAAAAAGACCTTAGAAGATGGAAAAATCTTCCATGTTCTTGGATAGGCAGAATAAATACCATTAAAATGGCCATTTTTCCAAAAGTGATCTATAGATTCAATGCAATACCTACTAAATTACCAAGGTCATTTCTGAGAAACAGAAAAATCAGTCCTTACATTCATTTGGAACTACAAAAAACCCAGAATAGCCAAAGTAGTTCTAGCAACAAAAACCATGCAGGAGGAATCACAATACCTGGCTTTAAACTATACTACAAAGGCATAGTAATAAAAACAGCATGGTACGGACACAAAAACAGATGCATATACCAGTGGAGCAGGATATAAGACTCAGAAACAAATCTGCACACTTACAGCTAATTGATTTTTGAGAAACAGGCCAAAAAACATACACTAGGAAAAAAAAAAAAAGATGGCCTCTTCAACAAATGGTTGGCAAAACTAGCTAACCATATGCAGAAAAATGGAAGTAAGCTCCATTTTCTCACTGTGTTCAAGAGTCAATTCAAAATGGTTCAAAGAATTGGAAATTAGACCAGAGACCTTGCAGCTCCTTGAAGAGGGCATAGGCCCAACATGGCAACTCATAGGCACAGGTAAAAACCTCGTCAACAAGACACCAAAGGCACAGAAACTGAAAGGCAGATCAATATGTGGGGTTGCAGTAAACCGAAGAGCTTCTGTACAGCAAAGGAAACTATCAGGAACCTCAACAGAGAGCTGACGGAATGGGAGAAAATATTTTTGTCAAGTATTCTGTCGATAGAGGACTAATATCTAGAATATGTCATTTTCAATTTAATTAGCTTTCTTTCTTTATGCTTATCTAAGTCTTACCTTGAATAGAAATCTTTCACAGGCTGGGAACCTTGAATCATGATTTTTGTTTGTCTCTTCCTTTTGCCGAGAGATAAAAGTTTTCCCATATGAATATCACGTCTATTAGAGAAGAAAAGAAGAAAACTGAAAGCAACAGAAGTCAAAATAAAAACAACCGAGTGCAGATCACTAATATTGACTTAATATGTACCCATGCGTGGTAAAATGTTAAAATAAATGGCTTTTGTAGTTTTCAGACCCTGCAGTAAGAATCTGCCTCCCAGCATTCAGGGCCGGGCTGAAGCTGGGGCTCCTTGATGCGCCATTTCCCTTACCATGAACCCAAGAGTCTGTACCAGACAGAGAGGAAATTGACTTCACACTGAAATTTCTCCATTGTTAGGATGTTAGTCTTCAGTTGGTTTTCTTCTTCTGGTTGTATTAGTTTTGTCAGCCAGTTACTGTTGAACTGTCATCAATGCCTGCACTCATTAGGTTAGTACAGAACTATATTTATAATAGGTAAGATTCATTAACATACGGTCTTGTACTCATGGACTAATCCTGGCACGTCTAAAGGGGGCTGCTCGGAGGAACGTTTCCCACTTGTGAAGTCTTCTTGCCCACCCTTACCCCACCCCAGTGCATCTGTTCACTGCTCTAGACCTAACTAGCAGCTTGTACAGAACTGAGGTAAAATACTAGTGTTTAGAGACACCAAACCCCAAATATGAGGAATGAGACAGGAAAACTACCACATCTTTGGCTGAAAGGGTTGGGGGGTGTTGTAGATGAAAAGAATCGTTATTGACCCAAATCATTCAAACCCAGTGTCTATTTGGGTCCTGATTCAAAGAAACAAGTTATACAAAAATATTTATGGGGTCATCAGGAAGTTTGAATCCTGACCAGATATAAATTAAATGCCAAGAGATTGTTAAGAAGGTTTTAACTTTTTAAGTGTGGTTGTATTAAAAATATATTCATTTTATAGAAAGAAATATGAGAGTTTTTACAGATGAAATACTACACAATTTTTTCTTTACTTCAAAATTAAAAACAAAACAAATTAAGTGGCCGTAGCAGAGGAATGGGCATGTGGCATAGATAAATCAAAAGTAACTACAAGTGGACGATTGTTACATATTGGAGAAAGAGCCATGCAAGTTCATCATGCTGTCCATGACACACATTTGACGTGTCATCGAATTCTCATTTGAAAATAACTTAAATAGAAAAGTAACCAGTGTTTTGATCTCGAGAGCCTTTCTTTCTTAGAAGCAAATTTTAAAAACAGGTAGTACATATATAAAGTTCCAATATTCTGTATAATCTGAGGTTAACTAAAGTGTTTTGTACTTAATGCAGTAGATATATACTATAGAACATAAAGAGAATAATTTGTGTGTGTGTGTGATACTGAGGACTGAACCTGGGGGCATTCTACCTCTGAGCTACACCCCCAGCCCTATTTTTTATTGAAACAGAGTTTCGCTAAATTGTGGAGGGCCTCACTAGGTAGCTGAGCCTGGCCACAAACCACGATCCTTTTGTCTCGAGCTCCTGAATCCACCACCATACCCAGCAAGAGTATAGTGTTTTGAACTCTTAAATTGATGTAGATGATCTGAGTAAAATTTAAGGCAATTCATATGTAATGCACCCAAAGATAACTTGAGTGTTTTTGAAAATGCAGAAGAGTGCCTTTTGTATTTGTAGCATCTTTCTGGATCCCGAGACTCGCAGAGTGATGGGGGAACAGGCCGTGGCCCTGGCCAGAGCAGTGAAGTACTCCTCTGCAGGAACCGTGGAGTTCCTCGTGGATTCCAAGAAGAATTTCTACTTCTTGGAAATGAACACCAGACTCCAGGTAAGGAGGGCAGCTTCCATTCCTCTCCATACCGCCGTCCCTGCCTGTCCTTTTTTTTTTTTTTTTTTTTAATCTTATAGAAGTTAAAAATGAGTCTCATAACTTGTGAAAGGCTTGGTTTTTATTCTCGTGCTACCTGTTAAGAAGGAGCGGTAAGGGTCCTGTTAACTTGAAGGTCAATGTCTTGCCCATCTGCGTTTTGCTGTCCATATGTCAGGTTAGAAAGTCCACTTTGATCCTGTTTGGATCCTTTCAGGTTGGGTTGTGTTTGTCAGGGCTGAGGTGCTGTTAAGAGAAACTGCTTTAGATATTCTGAATAGAGTGTTTATCAGCATTCTTGCATCTATAATCTAAAAGATTGAGCACATCAGAGAACTACAGCAACATATGCATTCCTATGTTTATAGCAGCGCAATTCGTAATAGCCAAAATATGGACCCAGCCTAGGTCTCCATCAACAGATGAATGGATTGAAAAACGATGGGAAATACACACAATGGAATTCTATTCAGCCATAAAGAAGAACAAAATCGTGTCATTTGTAAGAAGATGGAAAGCCCTGGAGAACATTATGTTAAGTGAGATCAGCCAGGCACAGAAAGAGAAGGGACATATGTTTTCTCTAATATGCCCAAGCTAGGGAGTATTAGGGATACCAGAGGGACTCCAGATAATGGAGGGGAAACCTCAGCAAAGCTAGAATGGAAGGATAGGAGAGGAAGAAGGCTGAGGTTGATTAATGGAGGAGTTATATCCAAATATGTGTAAAAGTATGAATATAGCATGGTCAACCTGGACACTCATTGTTGGGGTAAAGGGAACAGGGAGGGGAGAGGGCACCAAGCACAGTCTAAATGTATTCCATTTTCAGTATGTTCCACATATAAATAAAACTAAAAAAAAGATTGACCACATAACTTAGAGGAAAAAAGATTTATTTTATCTTTTTGTGATACTGGGATGGAACCCAGGGGCCTTCTACCTCCGGGCCACACTCCCAGACCTATTTTATTATTTTATTTGAAAATAGGGTCTTGCTCTATTGCTGAGAGCCTCACTAAGTAGCTGAGGCTGGCTTCAGCCCTGTGATCCTCCTGTCTCAGCCTCCCAAGTACTGGGATTACAAGCGTGCGCCACCACGCCCAGCTGAAGATTTATTTTCTTACGGTTTCGGTTCAGCTCATGTGAGGCCCAGACCCCAGGGCTCAGAGCATGGCAGTGGGAGGTGGAGAAAGGACGAGCTCATGGCTGCGCTTCTCACAGCATGGAGGCCGGAAGCCAGAGAGAGCCGGGAGGGAGGAACCCTTACCTGCTACTGGGTGCCACCTGGGTAAAGGCATTACAATGAATAACACTTCTGGGGTTACAGCCCTCATGACACAATCAAATCCAAACAATAAGTGAGCTCTTGAGGGGACATTGTATATCTAATTATGACAAATAGAAAGGGATTAAGCACTTAACAAACTCTGGAAGGGATGGAGGAAGAAAGGGAACCTAGAGGAGGACTCCTGCCCTGGGAGCAGCCACCAGGCTCCCGAGGGACCCTACCTCTGCCAGTTCTGAGGGCGAGGGCAGTGCCCGCTGGACCCACGAGCTTCCTTGACTCGCTGCTCTCGTGCCAGCCAGGACTCAGGGTGTCGCTGGTGCTGGGATGGGCAGCTCTATTTCTTTCCTTTTTGGTCTTTTAAAAATTCAAATTGTGAGCTAAACACATACAGAAAACTCCATAGAACACAGAAGTATTGTTGAACAAATTATTATAAAGCAAAAACCCTTGTGTACTGAGCTTCGTCTAGAGCACGAAACTGCCAGCACTTTTTTTTTTTTGGCATACTGTTGATAGAACCCAGGGGCATTCTATCTCCAAGCGACACCCCCAGCCCTATGTTTTACTCTTTATTTTGAAACAGGGTCTCACTGAGTTGCAGAGGGCCTCACTAAGTAGCTGAGGCTGTCCTTGAACTGCGATCCTCCGGTCTCAGCCTCCTGGACGCCGGGATGACAAGCGTGCGCTCTCCGCGATCCTCCGGTCTCAGCCTCCTGGACGCCGGGATGACAAGCGTGCGCTCTCCTCGTGTTCGCTCTCGTTCCCGTCCGTCTTCTCAGGAGCCGGCTCACGTTCCCACAGACCGCTCAGCCTCCTCGCGCTTCAGACGGTTCTTCCTTTGGCTTGTGGGTAGCTCAGCAGCTCAGTCAGCTTTGCACGTTTAAGTTTATGTTAGTAGAATCGCTCATACAGGACACACAGTGTTTTGCCTGGCTTCTTTGCTGATGTCCTGTGTGTGAGGTGCGAGCTGCCCTACGATGCTCTCTTGAAGAAAACGCCACTGTTGATTGTCCTTCCCCTTTCTTAGACAGTCGGGGTATTTCCACTGCTAAGGCACTCTCCTTAGTTTGCTAGGGCTACCGTATCAAATAGTCATAAACCGCGCGGCTTCACATACACACATTTACCCTCTCACACATCAGGAGGACAAAGTCAGACATCAAGGTGTCAGCAGACTCAGCCCCTCCCTTGGGGCCTTGAGGAGGGGGCCAGGCCTCTCTGGAGCGTCTGAGGTTGCCAACAGTCCTCGTCATTCCTCAGTGATGACAGCAAAGCTCCCGCCCCGCCCCTCACTGGTTCTCCCAGTGCATCTCCACGCACCAAGTCCCCTCTGTCTACCTGGACCCCAGTGACATTGCATTTCAGGGCCACCCCACTCCACTGTGACCTTATCTTAAATTGACTACCTCTACCACGACCAGATTTCCAACTAAGATCACATTCACAGCTTGTGGGTAGACATGGATTGTGAAGAGATTCTGTTCAGTCCTGCGCACCATTCAGAGGACGTCTTTGGTATGTGGAGGCAGATAGCAGATTGGTGGTTGCCTGGCACTGGTGTGGGCAGATGGGGAGTTATGGGCTGGCTGCTAACAGACACCGAGATCAGCCATACTCAGGCCTGAAAATGCATCCGCCCTTCTTCCTAGGCCTTAGTGGCTGTGGGGCGGGAGGGTGGGAGGCCCTCCAGGCAGAAGTTGAGCCGACCTGGAGGTGGGTGGTGCTGCTGCCGCTGTGGTTTTCCCTCATGCGCCACTGGGTTGCGTGAGGGTTCTTTGCAGTTTCTATCCATCTCAGCTCTGGGCCTTTCCTCTGAGCCCGTGCTTCACTGAAGCCTCTCCCCAGGGCCCGCCTTCTCTTTCTCTCTCTTAGACCCTCGCCAGCCCACTGGTGGCCGGGAAGGGCTGCCCAAGGACTGGGATGACAAGTGTGCGCCACCACGCCCAGCTGAGCTGTTGGATTTTCCATCAGGTAGCCTTGGTAGGGGTTCTGAAGATTCGGGAAACGTTAATCACAAATACTAGGTTAGGGAATGGCGAGGTAATCCAGAATAGGGGCGGATGAAGCGAGACTGATCAGAAATGCTGGGCCAGTCTTCAGACGAGTCTGACTCAGCGCCTGTGCCCTGCGGTTCTGAAGTGGGTCCCTCCGTGCCCCCCTCGCAAGCGACAGGAAGTCTCATGGTCTGCGCCCACCTGGTTTTCTCAGTCTTTCCTGAAGTCTGTCTTTTGCATGGTGTATCTTTCTTTATCCCTTTACTCTTGACCTGTGCCCTTTTGGACATTTGACCTGAGTCTGTAATTTCTTGACCAAGTTTGACAGCTTGGTCTTGTACCTGACCACTTGCTCCATAGAAACACTGACAGTGTTTCTATGAGAAATTCCTTTTCTCAATTCCTTTTGTTTCTGGAAATTCCTTTTAATGGTATGCTTGTGGCAGACTCTTTTTCTCGGTAGCCAATGGTCCATTTGGCCTTCTTTCATGAGAGTCATTTTTACTTGTCTTAGAATTTTGAGTTAGGTCAGTATTTTTTCCAACTTGTTTTATTCTACAACTCATGGCTATTTCTGGTGAGATACTCTCATCCTATCTTCTGCTCATTTGGAGATGATTACTGTTTTTTTTTTGACAGCATTATGCATTTTGTCTTTTTTCTTAGATTTTTCTTCAGTTCTGATACATACGCACGTTTGTGCTGGAATTCATTTAATTTCTTGAGGTTGTGGGTTAATGTCTTTCAACAGTCTTTGAAAATTCTCCGTTATCACTTCTGACATAATCTCTTCTTTCTCCTTCTGGATTTTCAGTTTAGGGCTCTTTAATATATCTTTTGTGTTTCTTACGTTGTCTTTGATATTTCTCGTCTCTTGGCTAATTTCTTATAACCTGTTTTTGTTACTCTCTCGAGCTATATTTAATTAGTTAATCACCTACTGAGTTTCTAATGTTAGTTGTTTTCAGTCCAGAGAAGATTTCTATTTTATTACTTTAAAAATGCAATTCAGTGGTTTTTGTTTGCTTTTTGTTTCTATCTCTTCTTACATCCCACCCAAATTTTTAATTTTTTTTCTTTTTTCGAACGTAATTAGCATAGTTGCTTTGTAGCATGTGTGATAGGTTCAATATTTTAAGTCTTGTATTATTATCTGTTGTTTCTGCTTAGTTTCTTGTGTGCCTTTTCATCTCTGGCTCTATATTGACTGTTTAGAAATTGTTTTTGTGTTTGTTAATAGGGTAATGGTTTCTTTTTTTTTTTTTTCTTGTGGTGGTACTGGGGTTCCTGGAAGCCCTTCTACCTCCGGGCTACACTCCCAGACCTATTTTATATTCTTTTTATTTGGAAACAGGGTCTCATAAGCCAGCGTGGCCGGCTTGAACCTGCGCGACTCTCCTGTCCCCGCCCCAAGCGCAGGGATGACAAGCGTGCCCACCACGCCCGGCTGTGGTTTCTTTCTTACAGAGTTTTCAGTGTTTTCTTGCTGCATGCCATGGACAATACCAGTTTGTGACCTCAGCATTCCAAGTTCAAAGTGTGAGGTTCCTTAAACTCCTGAGGGGCTGCAGAGCCCCTCTGTGGATTCTTTAAAGTGGGGGTGATTTATCGATGTTCTCATTTCCCGTGGTCACTTGTCTTTGTGGTTGTCCGTTCGTCCTTTCTTTCCTTCTTTCTTTCTTTCTTTCTTTCTTTCTTTCTTTCTTTCTTTCTTTCTTTCTTTCTTTCTTTCTTGTACTGAGGATTAAACCCGGGGCATTCTACCTCTGAGCCAAACCTCCAGCTTTATTTTACTTCTTATTTTGAAACAGGTCTCACCCCGTTGCCGAGGGTCTCGCCCAGTGGTTGCTGAGCTGGTCTTGGACCTGTGATGCTGTTGTCTCAGCTCCAGGTGCTGGGATTCTAGCACGTGCTGTCACTCCAGCTGTTGGTTGTGCCACCAACCATACTGCCGAGATTCATAGTCTTATTTTCCTGGAATGGCAATTGCCTTTGGGGCAGAAATGGTGTTGAGTTTTGGGTTTATGTCTCTGTGTTCATCTTTGGTTATTTAGCTGGTAATTCATGTTTTTACAGAAATCCAGATTCCCCTATCCCTACTCCAGCTGTTAAGGAGTTTTCAGTAGCTGTGAGCTCAGGTCCCAGGCTGATGGCTTCACAGGTACATTCTGCCTGTAGGTTAAATAAATCTGTACCCTGCCACCTCGCCCCACTGAGCAGTATGTGGTGGTGGAATCCTGGCTCTTCCTCCCTGTTGCCTTCCTTCTTTTCTCCCAGCTCACCCATGCAAGTGTTGATGGCGGAGCGGGAGTCTCACCAGTCGCATGGAGAGCCTCAGTTGCAGTGGAGACCATGAGTAGGGATCTTAAGCCAATGGTCTCCTACACCTTGGAAGGAGTTGGTGGGCAAATCTAGGACCAGCCCACCATTTTCATGTGAATAGACTTACCAAAGTGTTAATCTGTAAATTTGTGTAAAAAATTAAAAACCCTGTACTTTGTTATAAAGGATAACTAAGCCAGGCAGGGTGGTGCACGTTTATAATCCCAGCATTTGGGATTGCAGTTTGCTGCCCACCTCAGCTACTTAGTGAGGCCCTTTGCAACTCAGTGAGACCCTGCTTCAAAATAAAGAATAAAAAATAGGGTTAGGAGTGTAGGTTGGAGATTGAATGACCCTGGGTTCCATCCTCAGTACCGCCAAAAAAAAAAAAAAAAAAAAAGAAGTGTAACTATCAAATAACAGGGTTGATTTTTATTTAGTATAGCAGAAATTATGTATCTAGATGCATTTTAGGGCCAGTATCGTAAATATTAGCAGCATCTGTGTGCTTATTAACTCAGTATTTGTTGATATAAACTTAAGGATATTTCATTTGAATTACTTTTTTAGCCTTTATCTTTTTCTTGTGAATATCTTTAAAAAATGACAGAATTTTGCCTTTTAGAGATTAATTTGATTTGGAATAAAAGTACGTCTTTTGTAACTAAGTGTATCTAATTAAATAATTAGCTGAGAAATCATGTCCTCTATTATAAAAGAGACTTTCTTATGTTTTGATGAGAATAACAGCTTGAAATGTGATTCTGAGAGGAATTTGAAGCAACAAAGCGTTTGTGTTTTATTCCACACGCAAGAAAAACAAGATTGTTTAATTGAAGCTCTTCTCAGTATTTAGAGACTTGATAACCAGTGTTTTATTTTGGGGGGGAAGGGGGTAGTTTGTTACTGGGTCCTTGTGGTTTTGTTTCTTTGTGTTTTCTTCTGTTTTGAGATAAGGTTTCCCGGTCTCCCTGTTGCCAGTTCTGGTCTTAAACTCCTCGTTCAAGTGATCGTCCTGCCTCGGCCTCCAGTAGCTGGGACCGCAGGTGTGACGGGCACGCGGCATCACACCGGGCTCAGGTGATCGCCCTACCTCGGCCTGGCGGGCACGCGGCATCACACCGGGCTCTGGTGATCGCCCTACCTCGGCCTGGCGGGCACGCGGCATCACACCGGGCTCAGGTGATCGCCCTGCCTCGGCCTGGCGGGCGTGGTGGGCACGCGGCATGACACCAGGCTCTGGTCTATTTTTCGCTCTTACTTTCTCACTTGTCTTAGCCCATAAGATTGTTCGAGTTTGTCCTGTGGTAATTTTTTGGTTTAAGATTCAGCAGTTGATATTTAAATAATCTTTTTGCACTTATTCAAACATCTGGCACCTCGGTTGTATATCTTGGATAGCTTTCCAGAAAATTATGTTCTATGTCAGAATAAAAAAAGGCTATAGATAGCTTCAGGGTGAAGAATCAAGTCCATAAGGATTTTGTCCCATTAGAGCTGACGGGACCTGATTCTGTGCTGCTTAGTATCACTCGTTGGTACATTTAGCTTCCATTTTATTGTTTTATTATTTTTTTTTCTTGCATTCACTTGCAGTAGCTATGGTCATTTAAAAAATGACTTTGATTTATAGAGTGTACCTGTGTGTAGGGCAACCCGATGATGGAGGGTGATAGAAAATGGGAACGTGTTCAAGGAATCCTGAACTCCAGAGTATTCAGAAGGCCCTTCTTGCCACTATAGCAAAGATTTTTTCCTGATATTGTTTAAACAGTTGCAATTCTTCTTAACAGTATATTTTCTCTTTCAAATTTCTTTACTAACCTTAAATTATAATGCTTACTAAATTCTTGTGCTCCCAAGATATAGCTCATCTCTAATTACTATTTCAGTTTGAGGCAGGAGGCTATAATTTTCTCTGTTCTTTTTTTTCCCCCTCGAAATTTCCTGATAGAACTGTTACGTTTCCCAGCTTCAGCACTTGTATTTCTTTTTTGGGGAGGTCTAGTAACGGAAACATGAGTAGCATCTTTACTAATTTCTTGAAGAGTAAAATAACAAATATTATTTCTACGTAAAGAGATGGCCGCAGAGAAAGTTTCCAAGTGCAAGCCGGGCTTGGTGGCGCACGCTTGTAATCCCCGCACTTGGGTGGTGGAGACAGGAGGACTGCGTAGGTTCAAAGCCAGCCACGCTGGCTTAAGAGACCCTGTTTCCAAATAAAAATATAAAAAATAGGTCTGGGAATGTAACCCAGAGATAGAAGGGCTTCCAGGAACCCCAGTACCACCAAAAAAAAAAAAAAAAAAAAAAAAAGCAGCATGTGAAGACTTGCCCACTGACGTGTTTCTTCTCCATCTGGGTAGTTTATGTGTTAGAATTATCTGTGCTCTCCTCGTGTATATTTACATCATCATCACCACCACTATCATGATTATTATTACTTAGTGCTGGGAATTGAACCCAGGGACCTTCTATCTCTAAGGTATACCTCAGCCCTCTTTCTATTTTTTTTTTTTTTTTGTTGTTGTTGGTGGTGGTACTGGGGGTGGAACCCAGGGGCTTTCTTCCTCCGGGCTATACTCCCAGACCTATTTTCTATTTTATTTGGAAGCCGGGTCTCACTAAGTTGCTGACAGCCTCACTGAGTAGCTGAGGCTGGCTTTGAACCTGCGCGATCCTCCTGTCTCAGCCTCCCAAGCGCAGGGATTACAAGCGTGTGCCACCATGCCAACAGCCCTCTTTCTATTTTATTTTGAAACAGGATCTCCCTAAGGCTTGACGCTGATCTCTAACCTGTGATCTTCCCTGTCTTAGCCTCCCAAGTACTAGGATTGCAGGCATGTACCACTGCACCCAGCTATTTACCCTATTTTTCATTTATTTTTTTACCACTGGATTTCTGGTGCTTAGAGATAAAATCCAAATGCTTTTGCATCACAGTACAATTTTCTTTGTGGCCCTCATCCTCTCCCTTTCTGCAGAACCTTGTCCCTTGCCAACACTCTTCACTGGAGGAGTTCCCCTCCCTGAACGTGACTTTGGTTTGACCTCCGTGTGCCTGGTACCACGGCACCCTCTCTGCTCGTTCTCTCCCTCCTGCAGTGGACGCGCCCATGTCCATCCACCTGCGTCCCACCTCCCTCCTTCGTGCTCTCTCCCACTCATCTCACCTTCCCCTGCATTTGAAAGATGGCGAGATGGAAAAATACTCCATCAAAAATATTTTTTGAGCAGGGTATGGTGGCACATTCTTGTAATCCCAGCATTCGGGAGGCTGAGACAGGAGGATCTGGGTTCGCGGCTAGCCTCAGCTACTTTTTAAGGCCCTTTGCAACTCAGTGAGACCCTGTTTCAAAATAAAGAATGAAAAATAGGGCTGGGGGTATAGCTAGGAGGTAGAATGCCCCTTCATTCCATCCCCAGAAAAAAAAAAAATTACTTGAGCTGGGTGTGTTGGCGCATGCCTGTATTTGGGAGGCTAAGACAGGAGGATACCAGGTTTGAGGCCAGTCTCAACAACTTAGTGAGACCCTGTTGCCAAATTAACAATAAAATAGGTGTGAGGATATCGCTCAGAGGTAGAATGCTTCTGGGTTCAATTTTCAGGGTACACACACACACACACACACACACACACACACTATTTATTAAAATGCTATTTTAATGAAGCTTATCATATGTAATCTTGCTTAAATAGTTTTAGTTTCTCATTTTACGGAATGGTAATATTCAGAATTGATGATACTTTGTAAAAAAAAACAAACCTAAACAGTTCAAAAGAAGGTACAATGCAGAGGTACCTGCACACCACACTTCCTTTTGTCCTGGTGCCGCGTCCACCTCCGAGCCGTGAGCTCAGCCCGAACTCTGCCCGGGCTGCCATCATATCATTCCCATGCTGTTTTAATCATAGCCCTTGAATTTTCCTCTAGAAGTATTGAACACTGTATTTTTAGTAGTGTGGCATGTGAACTTAAACCACTATCTTCTTATTTTAAATGGCTTTTAATACTCTTATATGGATGTCGAATCAGATAATTCTACTAGTTCCTTGTTGATAATTTTCCAGTAGTTTGCTATTGCTAATAGTATAATTATCAATACCCTTTTACACCACTGTTTTACACACAGGATGTAAAATTGCCCAAAAAACAATATGTACTTTTCTAATTTAATTAAGAATTATCAAGTTGCCTTTCACAGGATAGGTTGTTTTTCTTTCTCTGGCCAAAAATTATCTTTGCCTGTATGACAGTATAGAATGGCATATTGATTTGATTTTTTTTGGGGGGAAGGACACTGGGGATTGAACCCAAAGGCATTCTACCTCCAAGCTACATCCCCAGCCCAATTTTATTTCTTATATGGAAACGGTCTCATCAGATTTCTGAAAGCTTCG
The DNA here is from genome assembly GCF_963383645.1 of Muscardinus avellanarius. Classification (NCBI taxonomy): domain Eukaryota; kingdom Metazoa; phylum Chordata; class Mammalia; order Rodentia; family Gliridae; genus Muscardinus; species Muscardinus avellanarius. The sequence continues at coordinate 191,185,528 of NC_137787.1, forward strand.
CTAAATTGCTGAGCCTGGCTTTGAACCTGTGACCCTTGTGTCTCAGCTTCCCAAGTATTGGATTATAAGCATGCACTCCCATGTCCGGCTTCCAGTATGATGATGATGATGATGATGATGAGGAGGAGGAGGAGGAGGAGGAGGAGGAGGAGGAGGAGGAGGAGGAGGAGGTGTGGTACAGGGGCATTCTATCTCCGAGCTACAGCCTCAGCCCTATTTTTGATTCTTTATTTTGAAACAGGGTCTCACTGAGTTGCAGAGGGCCTCACTAAGTAGCTGAGGCTGGCTGTGAACCTGCAGTCCTCCTTTCAGCCTCCCAAGTCCTAGGATTACAAGCGTGCGCCACCTCTCCCGGCTCTAATTTTCCTTATTATGAGTGAGTCCAGTGGTTCTTCATAGCCTCTTCCCTCTCTCTATGCCGAGGCTTGATGCCAAGCCCTTTGCCCTCTGGGTTTTCTCATTACCCTGCAGGTATCCTTTATTTTCTTACAATAGTCCTTCAGGATATTGTCAGGAAGCTGTATTCTCTGGATGTTTTTGCCTTCCCATAGGACTGGGGCATTCTGGATTAAAGGGCGACGGCTCTAAAGATAGAGCCTGAAGAGAGCTTGCGTGTTCTGCAGCCACGTGTTGACAGCCCAGCTTAGTCAGCCACGGTCCCTCTTCTCTCATTAGAGGTTGGTTTACTCAAGGTCAAAGCTCGCATATTCTCTCCTCTGCCTTGTCTCTCTCCAAACCTGATTAGAGCCAGAAGTGCCAGCAGCTCTCACATACGGCCTGCTTCAACATTCTGGGGTCCCTGTCCCGGGGCACCTGCGCTGCCCGGCGGGGACTTGGGTGACGGGGACTCGAGCTCCGGTGCTCTGTGAGCAGACTGTTAATCTGCTCTTTGAACCAGAAACCACTCTGCCCTTCTCCCAGGATCAACAAAGAAATAGATACAAAAAGCAGAGGTGACTTGTTGCCTGTCTTTCTGTCTTAGTACATTTGTTTTTCTTGTTATGCCGAAGTTTTTTTTGTATGTGGTAGGACTTTGAAGTCCTTCCTGTTAAATGTGCTGGGGCTGTGGCCCGTGTTGCTCCCCACCTCCATGAGAGCTCTCACAGTTTTCTTCTGTGCTTTCTCTAGTGCTTACTTCAGCTTTCAGGGTGAAGTCTTCTCTTCCTTTGGAATTACATTTCATTTCATTCATGTTTTTCAGGAAACAACTAGCTGGTTGTTGCACCTGCTACTGAGTACTCTTTTCCTACTGATTAGAAGAGCCGCTGTCTTTCCGTGCTGTGTGTGTGTGTGTGTGTGTGTGTGTGTGTGTGTGTGTGTGTCGCTTACTGGGCTTTCTGCTCTTTTCAACCTCTTACTCCTGGGCTAGTACCCCAGTGGTTTAGATACCGTATCTATATACTATGATACGATATCTGAGAGAACTGTTCCTTTCTCATTTTTCCTATTTTTTCGTGTGAAGATTGCTTCATTGGATTAGCTTACTTAATTCATTTTTTTTTTTTTTTTGGTACCATGAGTGAATCCAGAGGTATGCTATCTCCAAGCTATTTTGAAACAGTCTCACTAAGTTGCCGAGGCTGGCGCCAACCTGCAGTCCTCCTGTCCCAGCCTCCCAAGTACTGGGATTACAGGCATGAGCTACCATGCCCAGCTAGCTTATTTTATTTGTATTAAAAAAAAGAAAAGACATTAAAATGATGGAATTGTTTATCTATTAGATAAATGCTTGTAATTTTCCGCAGATATATTCATCCCTAAAATATGTGCTTAAGAAAAATGATTATGAGAAGCTTATTTTTGCCATCCTTTTTCTTCATGTTCTAATTTAGAAGAATGTATTGTTTTCCTTTTAAAAAATTAATGGCCACTGGCATATTTATCTTCTGCCCTGCTGCCTTTCTTCGCTGACTCCTTACTTTTGCTACTTTTGCTAACTTTCCATTCCTCTCACAGTCTCTTCCTTGCTGCTGGCCTGGCTTGCCCAGGGCTTTCAGCGTGTGTGTGTGTGTGTGTGTGTGTGTGTGTGTGTGTGTGTATGTTTGTGTATATATGTATGTGTGTATATATATACACACACATATATATACATATATGTGTGTATATATGTGTATATATGTATATACGTATATATATGTATATATATACATACATACATATATATATATATGTTTGGTGGTACTGGGGTTCCTGGAAACCCTTCTACCTCCGGGCTACACTCCCAGACCTATTTTTATATTTATATTTGGAAACAGGGTCTCTTAAGCCAGCACGGCTGGCTTCGAACCTGTGCGATCCTCCTGCCTCCGCCTCCGAGTGCAGGGATGACAAGCGTGGCCACCATGCCCGGCCAGCTCTTGTACTTCAATTCATGTCTTCATCACTGTCAGAGTCTTATCATGGCCTCAGGATTAGTGACGTCTATATTTTGATTAGTCTCATGGCTAGGCTCTTTTTTTTAAAATCAATAATTTAAGCTAGGCCTGGTGGCATATGCCTGTAATTCAGTATTTGGGAGGCTGAGACAGGAGGATCACAGATTTTTTTTTTTTTTTTTTTTTTTTTTTTGGTGGTACTGGGGTTCCTGGAAGCCCTTCTACCTCCAGGCTACACTCCCAGACCTATTTTATATTTTTGAAACAGGGTCTCTTACGCCAGCACGGCTGGCTTCGAACCTGCGCGATCCTCCTGTCTCCGCCTCCCAAGCGCGGGGATTACAAGCTTGTGCCACCATACCCGGCGGAGGATCACAGATTTGAGGACAGCCTCAGCAACTTAATGTGACCATTAAAAAAAAGAAGAAAAAGCCGGGCGTGGTGGCGCACGCTTGTAATCCCCGCGCTTGGGAGGCAGAGACAGGAGGATCGCGCAGGTTCGAAGCCAGCCGCACGTGCTGGCTTAGGAGACCCTGTTTCCAAATAAAAATGTAAAAATAGGTCTGGGAGTGTAGCCCGGAGGTAGAAGGGCTTCCAGGAACCCCAGTACCACCAAAAAAAAAAAAAAAAAAGAAGAAGAAGAAAAGGTAGGGAGGAATTGAGGTTGTGACTCTGCAGTAGAATATCCCTGGGCTCCATTTCAGGAAGGAAGGAAGAGAGGGAGGGAAGGAGAGGAAGGAAGGAAGGAAGGAAGGAAGGAAGGAAGGAAGGAAGGAAGGAGAAAGGAAGGAAGGAAGGAGAGAGGAAGGCAGGCTGGCGCAGGCCGGTCCTTTGTAGAGGTACCCTGGGTACTGTAGTCTCTGTAGGTATGTGGAAAAGCCCCTTCGTATATTTGAAGGACATTTTGTCTTAGTATAAAATTGTGGGATGTGAATCGAGCTGAATTGCTGAGTGCACATGTTACTGACTTTTTGGACCTATCTTAAGCCTTGAGTAACTACCAAATGTAGGAAAGGAAGCAGGAGAGCTCGCGCAGAGAGCCGGGCCCTCTGAACTGGTGCGTGTGGCGCGCAGCCTGGGGCAGGGAGAGCCCGCTGCCCAGAGGAAGTCTGGGTTTTCCTCTGGTGTTTTGAGTGTAGGGTTCTGGGTTGGAAATGATGCTGTCCTGGTCGAGCACAGGTCATTATGTTTTGTCGACACCCGTAGAACATACAACACCAAGAGTGAACCCTAACGTAAGACTGTAATTAAACATGGTGTATTGATACTGGCTCAGGAGCCATCAGCCGGCGCCATTACTACTCTAGTGAACTATGTGCATAGCGGGGGCTCCAGAGGGTCAGGAGGGGGGACTCTGTACTTACAGCTCAGTTTTCTCTGAGCCTAAAATTGTTCTAATGTAAATTCTATTAGCTCTTAATATCAAATTATGATAAAAAGCTGTATAAATCTTTCTGAATCAAACTTAAAATCTTTCTAAGTCAAATTTTACTTGGAATAAAAAAAAAAATTAGGTCAGCAAAACTTTTTGAAGCCCAAATCCTGTATCCAAGTCATACTGTGTTTTCCTCCGTCCCGTTTCCTTTCTTCCTCCTGCCTTTCCCCCTCCCCTCTGCAGTCTGGGCCTCCTTTCCTCCTGGTAACTAACCTCCCTCCCTCCTCCCACTGTCACGGTTTCTGTTAGCTCCTGTGTCGATAGGTGTCTGAGGTGCGTCTTTATAAACGCGTTATGTCGTCTTCTCCGCCTTTGCCTATTTTTGCAGTTGCTTTTCATTTGTTTGGTTGGGATACTTTTCCCCCGAAACGTCCTTAGCTGGCATATGTAGACTGTATTCTTTGAAATGTCATATCCTCAAATACGTTTCTCCAGGCCTGGAAGGGAATGGTGTTTTGATTGAGTATAGGATTCTTGGGTTTCAGCCCTTGTCTTTCAGTAGTTTATGAATTCCACTGTGTTCCGGCTTCTCATGTTAAGTCTGAGGTCATTCTGGCTTCGTTTCTACTGTAGGTCATGTGTTCTTGCTGTCTGGAGGCTGGCCCAGTTGTCTTTTTATCATTGGAATTCAGTGATTTTTTTCCCCCCAACTGGAGTATGTCTAGGTGCGTGTTTGTATCCATCAGCCCTGATTTTAATGCTCTGGCCTCTTTCAATGTGCTTAGTTAAGAGTTTTTTCATTCTTGAGAAAATTTCTTCTATTATTTTACTACTTTCCATCATTGATTCAATTTTCCTCCCTATTGGCTCTGATATTATTGTAGGTTTCATATACTTGGTAAACCCTCTAAGACTTATAATTTTTCTCTTATGACTACTATCATTTTGTATTTATGTTCCATTTCCCGATATTATTTCTGTATGTTCATCTTCTAGCCTATGAATGCAGGTTCTAACAGCAATCATTCTCTCTTTTAAGTAATTGACTAAATTTCATAAATGGGAAATCATGCTATTTGGTCTTAAAAAGTCCAGGTGTGTGTGTGTGTGTGTGTGTGTGTGTGTGTGTGTGTGTGTGTACGCACATGTGCATCGCTACCCTTGAACATTCAGCGTGCCCTTGCTATCCTTGGAAGAGGCTGTTCTCCGGTGTCCCAGCGGCTGCGGTCCACTTGCCCACGTGACCTTGACTCTGCCTGTCCTCTCTGTGGCAGGTGAACCCGGGCTCCGTTTTGCTATCAAGCGCTGAGATTACAAGTGTGCACCACCATGCCTGGCTCGGTAGTGCATTTTTTTATACTTAGCACTCATTCTTTCTGCTAACTATGGGGATCTTACCGATAATATTTTGCAGGCTATCTTGTTAAATATTGACCGACATTGTTTTGTGTGTGTTGTGGTACTGGGGATTGAACCCAGAGGCATTCTACCTCCAAGTTGATTTTATTTCTTATTTGGAAACAAGGTTTCATTGGTTGATGAGAGTCTCACTGTTTGCTGAAGCTGTCCTCGACCTGTCAGCCTCCCAAGCCTGGGATTATAGGTGTGCACCACCATACCCAGCTGGTTGACATTTTACATCCATTCATTCACCCACTTCTTCCTTCCTTCCTCCCTTCCTTCCTTCCTCCCTTCCTTACTTCCTTCCTTCCTCCCGGTTAGTGGAGATTGGACCCAGGGTTGGTCTCATCCCTGCGCTACGTACTCGTATCTTTTACTTTTTGACTTTGAGACAAGGTCTTGCCGTTGACCAGGCTGGCCTCGGACTGCGGTCCTTCTGCTCAGTCTGGCCATTCCTTTGTCGTTGAGCACAGAGAGAGGTAAGTGTCCACTTCAATCAGCTGCGGACACTAATCACCACCAGAGGGAAGGAACCTGCTTTTCCTCTGGACCAAAAAAGTACAATAGAATTATTGAAATTATTTGAAAGTCAAGCACCATGTATTCTATCGAGAAAAATTTTGTATCATATGAAAATGAGATATTCCAGAGGATTTTAGAAAGTCTTTTGTAAAATGATTTTTGCCCTTTGCTGCTTTACTGTTTTAAAATTAAGAGTTTCTGCCTGGCGTGGTGGCGCATGCTGCGCTTGGGAGGCGGAGACAGGAGGATCGCGCAGGCTCGAAGCCAGCCTTGCTGGCTTAAGAGACTCTGTTTTCAAATAAAAATATATATTAAAAAAAATAGGTCTGGGAGTGTAGCCCAGAGGTAGAAGGGCTTCCAAGAATCCCAGTACCACCAAAAATAAATAAATAAATAAATAAAATAAAAAATAAAATTAAGTTTCTGCATCCTAGTGCTGAAACTAGTGCCGCAGCCCCGTCTGCCTCCGTGTGAAGTACTTGACTGGCACGCGTGAGGCCCTGGGTTTGATCTCCAGCGCTGGGGAAAAAAATACATTATTATCACCAAATTCTGTTTTCTGACATTTGAATCTAATTGGACAAATACCCTATTCTAAGTAGTTTTACATTTAAAAATAATAAAGTAGTTCTACATTTAAAAAATAACTGAGGACTTTCTAGACTAAAATAGTTTTTTAATGGAATTGTAGTGTTTAGTTGAAGAATCATTCATGGAAAAAGGAGAAATTATAGGGAAATGGATTTGTAACTAATTCCTAAAAATCCCTTTCTGCCAGAAGGGACATTTTTTTTTTTTTTTTTTTTGGTGGTACTGGGGTTCCTGGAAGCCCTTCTACCTCCGGGCTACACTCCCAGACCTATTTTATATATTTGAAACAGGGTCTCTTACGCCAGCGCGGCTGGCTTCGAACCTGCGAGATTCTCCTGTCTCCGCCTCCCAAGCGTGGGGATTACAAGCGTGCGTCACCACGCCCGGCTCAGAAGGGACATTTTTTATCTGAGCAAGAGTTATCTTTTAAAACTATGTTTAAAGTAATAGAGGCTGGCTTCTGGGGCTGGCCAGAGTCATGCAGAGCTGGGATGCGCCACACATTTGAAATCAGTCTCCTGGGAAGCTGGGATCAAAAGTAGGACACGCTATGCCTTCTTGAAGACCCATTAGGCCTTCTTGTTTTATTGACTGAGTCTCAGTAGAGAATCATGGGAAAGAAGTTCTTGTTCTGCAGGCGGTGTGGGTAAGCATGAGGAGGCTCTTGAGTTAGGGTTTGGTTTTGAAGCTTCTCGTAAGCTCTTCGTTATCTTTGGGTTCTGGGCTCTTTGCTATTGTAAATTTATTTTTCACGTCGGCTCAACTTGTGTATGAAGGCTCCCATGTAAAAGTACTGCAGACTGGGTGGCGTAAAGAGGGACTGTTTTCTTCCCATTCCGGAGGCGAGGAGCCCAGAGTCAAGGTGTCAGCAGGGTGGGCTTGGTGGCGGCCTCTCTCCTTGGCCTCGATGGTGGTGGCCATGCCTTCACTTGATTTTCCCATCGAGCTTCCTGTGTCTGCGCCCCAGTCTTCTCTCTTCCAAGGCCCCAGTTGACTGCCTTGGGCTCAGGCCCACTGGGTGACCTCTTTCAGCATAGTTACCTTGCTAACGAGCCCATTATGCGTTGGTGGTGAGGCCCAGGACACCAGGTAGGCGTGTACGTGGGGGCGCAGTGCAGTCCAGGCCCCGATGCCATTCTCCTGTGTTTATTCTTGTGGGGTCAACAGGGTGCTTCCTAATGGAGTCTGTGGCGTCCCCACAGCTCCCCTTGGATAGAGGCAGTATTTTCAAGGTGAGTTCACAGGGATGGTGTGTTGGGGCCATTTCCCAACATGCATTTTATCTTTGATTCCTGTGGATCAGAATCTAATAACGTAAGATCTTTATTTTGAAACCCTATCTTCTCAGGCGGTAGAGCTTCAGAAGTTTAATAGGTACATGTTAGATTCTGTTCTGGACAAAGACTCTCTCTGAACCCAAAGCGCAGAACCAAAAATAATGGCATTGGTTAGCCTTTCAGGCAAGAATAACAACAAACTAAAAAGATGGAGCCCTATTATGCCAAAATCCATTTATGAAACTCAATTTTATATAAGAGGACAATTTCCTAATATTTCAAGGTGTTACCCCACCATACCGCCTTACCAAGCTGAGCCCTGTAAGTTGACCATATAAAAGCACCGGCCCTTTATAATATCTGCCAGTTTAAACTGGATGATTTAATAAAAATGTTACTTAAAATTATGCTAAGTAATTAATTAATTCTTTGGTCCTGGGCATTGAACCCAAAGGTATTCTACTTCTGAGCTACAACCCCAGACCTATTTTATATTTTATTTATGAAATGGGGTCCCAATAAGTTGCTGAGGACCTCGCTAAGTTGCTGAGACTGTCCTCGAACCTAAAATCTTCCTGTCTTAGTCTCCCAAGTACTGTAATTACAAGCTTGTACCACCACACCTGGCTTGATTTATATAAATTTAAAAGGACATTATTTTGCCGGGCGTGGTGGCACACGCTTGTAATCCCCGCGCTTGGGAGGCTGAGACAGGAGGATTGCACACGTTCGCAGCCAGCCTCGGCTACTTAGTGAGTCTCTCAGTAACTTAGAGAGACCCTGTTTCCAAATAAAAAATAAAATAGGTCTGGGAGTGTATCCCGGAGGTAGAAAGCCTCTGGGTTCCATCTCCAGTACCACACATACAAAAAAAAAAAAAATGACATTATTTTGACATTAAAAATTCTTCCTGGTCCCTCACCGTGTACCTCTGGTGTGCATTTCACGCGCCTTTTCTGTCAACCGACAATGGAGCTTTGGCAGGTGTGTGCAAGTGGAGGGATCTTGTGTCCGTGTGCTGTAGGCGTGTTAGTTGTGACTGTGCACACTGTGTAGGGCATGGCCACCATCTCTGGCTGCCCAACAGTCACAACTCAACGAGCCTCCATCCACGGAACCTGAATCCTTCTCCCCGCTGCCCCGCAGTGTCCAGGCGACCGGGGGCTTCTCCCCATGACTCCCCGCTCTTCTCCCCGTCCGCCCACCTCCTTCGGCGTTCACTTTCTTTCAGAGTCGACGCGTGCACAGATGTGATTAACACTTGTTGGGATTTTGCTCCCACGGAGGGCTTGCTTGTTATCTGGCTCCCTGTTTTTAAAGTTTTAGGAACTAGTAGGTAAATATCACAGTAAAATATTTCAGAGTTTAGGTCAGAAAAACCATATTGAACGAATTATCTGCTGTTGGATAACTATTTTTATTTGACCCAGTGGGAGGATTCTGACTAGAGAGAAAAGAATGTTGATCAAGTCGGGTCTCTTTATTTTCATGAGGTTTCGTAATGAAAAACAAAAGTCTTTTAGGTGACATTGCTTTTATGTTTATTAGTTTTTATTTGAAGTGATTTCAGACTTAGAGAAAAGTTGCAAAACAAGGACTGTCTGAATTCCCTTCACTAATCTACCACACTCGCTTTATATTTTTTATTTTTTATTTTTTTTGTGGTACTGGGGATGAAACCCAGGGGCATTCTACCTCCGAGCTACACCCCCTGCCCTATTTTTGATTCTCTGTTTTGAAACTGGCTCTCACTGAGTTGCAGAGGGCCTCGCTGAGTAGCTGAGGCTGTCCGCGAACCGCGATCCTCCCGTCTCAGCCTCCCGAGTGCAGGGATGACAAGCGTGCCCGCCACGCCCGGCGCTTTGCTTCTCTTTGTCACTAAGAGTATCTGATGGGAAGATGCTCCAGACTCAAAGGTCTCATCCTCCTCTGGCTCACAGGTTTTAGCATCTCTCTAGCTTGTGCTGGGTGAGTAGGGCCAAGATGAAACACGCACTGTCAGAAGTTATAAATTTTAGAATCATGGAGGTTGATACGACACAGTGTCAGAAAGGTGTCGTTTATCTCAGTTCATTGAAATTAAGCGCTCCGAAATGAAGGAAACTCTAATTTACCTCACTGTCGTATTTGATAGACATACTTATTTTGGGGGAGATAAATTTGGTAGCAACAGGTAAAGAAAGAGGGAGTGGCTGGGAACTCTGGACACGCTGATACCAGTGGCAGCCGCTTGGTGACACCACTGGGCTCCAGCCATCCTCCTGCCTCAGCCTCCTGCGTGACTGGGACTAGAGATGTGTTGTGCCTCCACACCCAGCTCAGACAAAACTAAATTTAAATCGCAAGTAGATTTATTAAAAAGCTAGCCATAGCCAGGTGTGCTGGTGGCGCACACTTGTAATCCTAGCATTCGGGAGGCTGAGACCGGAGGATCGCGGTTCGCAGACAGCCTCAGCTACTCATCGAGGCCCTTGGCAACTCAGTGAGACCCTGCTTCAAAATAAAGAATAAAAAACAGGGCTAGGGGTATAGTTGGGAGGCACAAATCCCAGGATTCTATACCTGGTGCCGTGAAAAAAAGAAAGAAAGAAAAAGAAAGAGCGAGCTAACTATTTGTTGAGATAGGTGTGGTGGTGCACGCTTTTAATCTCAGCATTTGGGATGCTGAAACAGGAGGATCCGAGTTTGAGGACAGCCTCAGCTACTGCTCAGAGAGGCCCTTTGCAATTCAGTGAGACCCTCTTTCAAAATAAAGAATAAAAAATAGGACTGGGGTTGTAGCTCAGAGGAAGAATGCCTATGGGTTTCATCCCCAGTACCACCAAAAAAAAAAAAAAAAAAAGCTAGCCATTTGTGACCATCTAGTGTAGATATATAGACATACATACACACACACACACACACACACACATTATTTTTTCTTCCACTCTCTAAACATGACTATGTCCCACAATATGGCCTTTGATGAGTTTGTGATGATAATTCTTCCACAGCCGGCAGAAATTGCCTTGTCAACTGATCATAGACCTCATGGCGCGGCATTAACTTGAGGCAGAAATTTGCCTTTGAGGATTCAGAGGTTCTCGTTGGGCCGGGCTTACTGCTTTTTCAAGTGTGATATGTTGGGGTAGTGGTGGTGAAGTCTTATTCTTGCTGACCAAACTGCAAGATTTATATACTTGACCGCTAATATATTAATCCACAGTGCAAATAATACTGTCTGGTGTATCGCTTATTCATGTGTTTCTTGGAACAGGCACATTTTGTTGGGTCAAAAAAATATGAAAGCCAAGTTCTCAAAAATGTGCTTAGCGAGGCTGGAGTCACATGAGAGAATTGTATTTTGTGTTTAAAGCACTGTTTCCAAAAGTGTTCTCCGTGGGATTCCCAAGCTATGAATACAGTGGCAAGCAAAAGCAGGAAGTACCCAGGCCTCCTCATTGTCATCCTCCTCCCCCTCCTCCCTCCTCCTCCTCCCCTCTGCCTCCTCCTCTGCCTCCTTCCCTCCTCCTCCTCCCCTCTTCCTCCTCCTCTGCCTCCTTCCCTTCCTCCTTCCTCTGCCTCCTCCTCCTCCTCCTTCCCTCCTCCTCCTCCCCTCCCTTCCTCCTTCTCCCCTTCTCCTCCCCTCCCTCCTCCTCCCCTCCTCCCCTCCTCTCCTTCCTCCTCCTCTTCCTCCTCCTTCCTCTTCCCCTCCACCTCCTCTTCCTCTTCCTCTTCTTTTTCTTTATACTAGTTTTTAAATCCAACTGCATTCTACCTTGGTTCTATACCCCCAGCCATATTTTATTTTTTATTTTCAAACAGGGTCTCACAGCCGGGCGTGGTGGCGCACGCTTGTAATCCCCACGCTTGGGAGGCGGAGACAGGAGGATCGCGCAGGTTCGAAGCCAGCCACGCTGGCGTAAGAGACCCTGTTTCAAAAATATAAAATAGGTCTGGGAGTGTAGCCCGGAGGTAGAAGGGCTTCCAGGAACCCCAGTACCACCAAAAAAAAACAAAAACAAAACAAAAAAAAAAAAACCAGGGTTTCACTAAGTTGTGGAGGGCCTCACTAAGTTGCTAAGCTAGCTTTGAATCCACCATCCTCCTGTCTCAGCCTCCCAAGTACTAGGATGACAAGTGTGCCTGACCAGGCCTGGCTCACCAGCCAGGTGACACGACTGAGGAGACATTTATTTATTTATTTATTTTTTGTGGTATTGAGGTTCCTGGAAACCCTTCTACCTCGGGGCTACACTCCCAGACCTATTTTATAGTTTTATTTGGAAACAGGGTCTCTTAAGCCAGGGTGGCTGGCTTCGAACCTGCGTGATCCTCCTGTCTCCGCCTCCCAAGCGCGGGGATTACAAGCGTGCGCCACCATGCCAGCTCTGAGGAAACTTCTTAAAAACCCAGTTAAACCTAAGTGAGTGTGATGTTTCCCAAATAGAAGTGACCAGCGCCCCGCCCCCACGACAGCTGACGGCACTTCTGCTTATTGAGACAGGTGTTTGTTTATTAGCATCAGACTTCAGCAATTACATGTTCTTCTAGGAAGACAAGATGAGCTTTTGGCTTACCAGAAACCAATCTTTGACTTTTTCTAATCTTTGTTTTAGTTAACCAGCCTCGTCTTCCCTTCCTTCTTTTTCTTCCTGCCTTATCCACCGAGGACGTTTTTAAAACTGAGATGATTGTGTTTTGGCAAGGGAGCCGTTTTGTTTCATTGTATTCCTCAGTCTGATCTCTACAATATTAAGTTAAATTTGCAAAGGGAACTATTGCTAAATTCTTGGGAGTAGGGGATTTATTTCATGATTCTAACAGTGTTACCTTTACAAGATTCCTGATGATGATTCAAATAATAGAAGGTCTAAAGGAAAGGTTTCACATATCCTTTTGAACAGTTTGGGAATTCTGTGTCTGTAGAATTTTCTTTTTCAAAAAATGTTGAAAATATAAGTTTTACTTTAAAGAAGATATGTTTCTTTTATTTGAACAATTTAGACATGTTAAATTATTTTGTGACTTTGACAGTACTTATAATTAAGTATTTTAAGACAATTCTATAAATAGTGATTTTTTAACTTTGAAGCTGATAATTTTCATTACCTACTTAATTGCTTGTTTCAAATTATCCTTAGCTCACTAATTTAGATTATAAAATGTTAATGTTGTATTTCTGTTACATAATGCTAAATTGGGGACAGAATGAGTCTTGTTTTGGCTCCCATTCAAGGTGAGCCTAAGCCCTGTGTGCTGGTGCATAATCCTTTAATCCCAATACTTGGGAGGCTGAGACAGGAGAGTTGAAGGTTGGAGGACAGCCTCTGCAACTCAGTGAGGCCCTCTGGAACTCAGCAAGACCCTGTTTCAAAATAAAAAATAAAATAGGGTTGGGGGTATAGCTCAGAGATAGAATGCCCTTGGGTTCGATCTCCAGTAGCACAAACAAGCAAGCAAACAAACCGTAGGGCTACTGTACTTCTTTTTCTATACCAATTACAGAGAAATCTTTTAAGATAAAACAGAGCCCTGTCATATTTGGATCTTGAATCCTTCTTAGTGATGTGTTTTAAAAGACGGCAGCACAGCCGGCGTGGTGGCGCGTTTGTAATCCCAGCACTTGGGAGGCTGAGGGGGGAGGATCCAGGATGCGCCAGCCTCAGCTACTGAGTGCAGCACTCTGCAACTTAGTGAGACCCTGTTCAAACTAAGAATAAAAAACAGGGCCAGGGGTGTATCTCAGAGGTGGAATGGCCCTGGGTTCCATCCCCAGTACTTAAAAAAAAAAAAGGCCAGGAGTCCAGAGCTACGTGGCCGTTTTTACTTATGCTGTACTTTCATATACATTTTCTCATGAGGAAGATGACGTCATCTCTGGAGTGATGGAAATCCCGGCCCCATCTTGACAACCCACTCTGGGTGTGGTTGGAGTTCCTGGCCATTCACTCATTCATTCACTCACTCAGTCCATATTTACTTGTCCATACGTAGTGCTTACTTTTCTGGGTACCAGTTATTGAAAGAGAAAAATGAATCATTTACTTAACTTTTGAGGTTGTTTTTATAGCTGGGTAAGGCAGCAGGCACGGGGCAGGCTCATCTCTCCATCAGAGGGCTGAGATGCTTTCTTGAAGCTTCACACTGGTTTGAGGCAATAGTAGAAGGGATGGCTTCATTTTGTTTATCAGTTAAAGTCTTAGTTCTCATAAAACTGTAATTTACTTTTAAGAGTATATTTTAAACTATCTAATAAGATCTTTATTTAGTGTCACATTTATTTTATAAAGGGTAGATGCTTATTTTAGTGATGATTTGTCGTTAAAATTATGTCAAAATGTCTTAAAATGTTGTTGAAACTGTAAACAAACTCATAACACACACAGAGCTAATTATGGACGCCATCTGTTTATTTTTACCGAACGTTTTTTTTTTTAAAGATCATGCCATTGTCTGCTTATGATAAGCTTCAAGATTATTATAATGACTAAGCCTGTCCTTCAATTAGTGTAGTGGGAGATGGGAGGATAATTCGTTTGTTTGTTGGCCGTTCCTGTGTCCAGGTATGCAGTATGACATGGTGTCACCGAGAGATTACTGTGAAATGCATTTAGGATATACATAACTTTTACAAGAAAAAAAATCAGCATCATTGTAGCAGATGTGGCCAGAGTTTTCTTTAAATTTATTAAATTTAAACTTATTCAAGGTTTCAGATAAAAAGCAGGTTATTCTCCTTCGGTGCCATCCCCGGCTTTCTTTTCACTCTAGGAATCTGTGAGCGATCGCTCAGGTTATAAGGATGCCCATCCCTGTAGGTGTGTGTCAGCCCATGTTTTTGCACATATGTGTCCCACGTGTTAGTGTGGAAGGCCAGTACTCCCATGACAGCATCAGCCAGAGTAGTTCCCCGCAATCTGCTGAGAGAGCAGAGCGATTGGCGAGCTCCGCTTTGCTCTTGTGCGTGCTAAGCACTGCCCCGGTCAGGCCGGGGGAGAGCGGCCCGCAGGCTCCATCTGCTCCCTCCTGCTGCCACGTCGATGCCAGAGCACGCTCATCTGGCTGCTTGTCAGGACAGGTTAGTGGAGGAGCCCAGGTGGGGCAACGCAGCCTGGCCCCGCGCTCTGCCGAGTCCCAGGCCGGCGCCAGAACAGGCTGACCCTCGGCCACGTCCAGACTTGCAGAGAGGGGTTGAGAATCACCTGGAAAATTCCAGTCGTTAAACACTGTTGGACCGTAGCGAACCAGAGCTGGGTGAATAAGACAGATGGTTTGCAAATCCTTCCTAGGCCTCAGGTTTACCACGGTGGGTGCCCCGTTGTGGGATTTCTTTCATCGTATTCTTCCTCGCTCAGGGTTTTTTAGTCAAGTGTTATTAACTGTTAAGCATAATTGACCTCGCTTTACCCAGCGACTTTTGCACGTTTTCCTGTTTGTTTCTGATTCCGTTCCCCCTTTTTTCACCTACTGACTGTCAGATGTTGGCCCTGCAGGTTGAGCATCCCGTCACTGAATGCATTACTGGCCTGGACCTAGTCCAAGAAATGATCCGTGTTGCTAAGGGTTACCCTCTCAGGCACACACAAGCCGACATTCCCATCAACGGCTGGGCCGTCGAGTGCCGGGTCTACGCGGAGGTAAAAGGAGCAGTGTCGGGAGGACGGGCGGGTGGGTGTGAGCCCAGAGGCCTGGTGCGGCTACACGGCAGGCAGTGCCAGGGCTCCGTCACCTGTGCCAGGAGCTTCATGACGTCACCCAGAGTCCACGCCATCAAAAATTTAGGTAGTTTTGACATAATTCAAAATAGTTTTGAAGGATTGAATTTAATTAATTCTCATTTAGTTTTGTGCAGGAAAACAGCTATCAATCCTCTCAGACAACAAAGCTTTAAATATCCCTGAGCTGCAATGGCCCATGGCTTTTGTTTGGTTTGCTATTTGCTTGTTTTCCAATGCATTGGTAAAAAATACTGTTAGAATTTTCTGTGAATTATTTTTAAGAGTCTTACTCTGGGTGCATGTTTGTTGTTGATTCAATATTTACTTAATTTTTTCCCACAGTTTTTTTTCCCTAATTTTGTCCTTAACAATTACATGAAATACAAATTGAATTTAAATTGTGAAGCTTGTAATAAAGCATGAACCCTTAATTCGTTGTCTTAATTATGGACTTTACGCACACATTCTTAGTTCAGTACTTTATGTTTTTTATGTGAATCAGGGAATCAATCACTCATTACGCAAAGATGCTTCTTTTCAGATGAGTGAACCAAGATTGCAGGCAACATTTGTACTGTCTTTCACTTCTAGCCGTAGAACATGTTGATATAAAAAACGAACGAGTGGTATCTGTGTTTAAGAATGCTGAACGTTGTTTTGAAATCTCTCTAAGTGGCCTCAAGTATGTTTTGTCACGGTTATTAGTGCCCATCTATCACGTGTCGGGTTGGTGTGTCTTCCTTTCTCGTGACAGAGTCATTTATCCCCATGATCTCAGAGATTTACAAATGGAATCATATCTAGAAGCACGTGCAGGTGTCTTTTCAGGTCTTTATTTGAAGAACCCAGATTCCCAAGTCTTACCATATGTGCGCTGTTTGGAGAAGTAAGAAAAACAAATATCTTTAGTGCACTGCATTTGTTGTTCTGAACTTGAGTATGTTTTGATGTAGAGCCTAGGTTATTTTATTTTTGCCCAAGGCATTCTAAGAAGTTTTATAAAAAGTTGGACTGTTACCAATTTCAATAAAGTATGATCAAGGTCAGGCAGAATCTGCTTGCAGTCCTGTGTGATTTTTAAATACTCTTCTAAGTTGTCTAGTGGTTAAGATGGTGACATTCTGAGATCTACGATTTGGTAAATACAGTATGTTAAAATAGGCCTAAAAACGCTTCTTCATTGTACTTAAGCCTACTTGTACTGATTTATATTTCAAAGACTGCTTCCTTTGCTTTGAACTTCTAGGACCCCTACAAGTCTTTTGGTTTACCGTCTATCGGGAGATTGTCTCAGTACCAAGAGCCCGTACATCTACCTGGTGTAAGTCGTTAAGTTGTAATATAAACTGAGGGGTTACAATCGTGATTTATCTTGCACTTTTATGTTAAAGCAAGACAACAGCAAAGTGTGTAAATTGAAGGACAAGTGAAATTCTCGGGGAGTCAGTGTTTCTGTTTAAAAAAAAATTTTTTTTTGATAGTTTATGGTGCTAAGGAAAATCAGAATTTTCTTGACAGGAAACTCAGAGACATTTGATGACATAATGATAGTGTACGAGTTTCCAATTCTTTTGAAAGCTGTAATGAAAAAGATCATGTAATCCTAAGAACTGTAAATGATTGTGTGTGTGTGTGTGTGTGTGTGTGTGTGTGTGTGTGTGGTGTTACAATTTGGTCTTTTCAGTAAACATAATGCAGCTCCCCTGTATAGCCAGATGTCAAGAAATTTAACCACACAACCAGCCAATTGATTGAACTGGACTGAGGAAAACAAAGTGTGCCTTTTTTTTGGTTAGGTACCTCCGACTTTAAGATACATATTGTTAACACAGTTTAAAAAGCGATCGCTGTGCATTTCATTCCAGTTTGTCTATATTTAGCAATTGTTCCGTAAATAGTTTTGTTGCATAGAAAGAACAAGGACGTAGCCTGTCTCCTGATGCAGGTAGTAAGTGCATTTGTAAATGACACTATGTTAGCTAGAGGATGACCAGTCAGCGCCATCTGTGAAATGAGTACTCAGTTTGATTACTGCCAAGAAGATGGTGAAATATTACAGGAAGAATTCGAAATTCGAAGATGTGATTGGATATATGATTTATTTCACTTTTTAAATTGTTTTTGTCCATGTGCTTTCCAAAGGGACTTGACCCTTCCCAGGCTTGCCGGCTCCATGCTGTGTTCAAAGCCCGAAGGCAGGGGAAAAAAATTTAAAGATTTAACAGGCATTATGTGACGTTAAATAGCAGATGAGAAAACAAGTATCAGAGGGACATATCTAAACACTTTTTTAATCAAACAAAAAAAGTCTTAAATAAGCATTGATAATGGTTACTACGGTTGTTGGAAGTTTTCACCATGTTGTAATAGCTAACAGGATGTCAAACATTTTGCCCTCGCAAGTTTTTGTAATTTGCAATTTTCAAACGTGAGACCTGTTGAAAGTACAAGTGATAATGGACAAACTACACCCCCCACAGTCTTGGTCCCAGCAAATCTTTCTTCAATTAATGCTGCAGCAGGAGTTTTATGTAATAACATTTGCAGTTGTGAGCCATCCATAGAAAGAAAAAACAATTAAAATGCCTTAAATGTTCTGCTTACTGCTGTTATTTGCTTCTGTGAATGTTGCGTGTCAGCTAAATGGACCAAGGAAGAGATAAAGTGATTGGGTGCAGGGGAGAGCACACTAAGCTTTGTCTATCATTATTGCTGGGAGCAATCAAATTGGTGTCAGCAGGACAGGAGATGCGCTGACAGCTGTAATTACGTATCTCCATGGTGATCACTTCTGGCCTGTCATGGAGGCCCACGAGTCCCCTCCCTTGGAAGCATTTAATCAGATTGGGCTGTCACTTGTCAGGTAGACACGGAGGGCTGGGAGTTGTGCTTGGGGGAGAGGTGAATTGAGCATGAAGGGTGGTGGGAGACGTCTCAGACTTTCCAGGGTCCACTGTGGTCCTGAAGAAGGAGATTTTAATTATGCTGGAGGTTTCTGAGCAGTGGTTTGAGAACATCCTACAGAGATGCTGGGGTGTTTTCCTCGTGGTCCTTGCTGGTGGCGTTCCCTCTTTGCCTTATTAAAAATGAGATCAGTCAGTGGGACTTGGGAAACCATTTTTGGCTTTTACCTTGTTTGATCACAAGAAACCATACTTAAGAGTTAACTTATGAGTCGGACTTTCACATGCTTATTTAAGCCTGAAATATATTGGTATGGTAAAGAGGATTTTTTTTTCTTGTTTTCGATCATCATATTTTATAAATTTACTTTCAGACCACAGGGGTTTTTTTCTGCTCAGAAATTTGTCTCCATTTCGATTTTTTTCTTAAAGTGCTTAACGCAAATTTCTCTAGTTTCTGTTTCCATGGAGGAATGAGCACTTGATTTGGCTGACTTGTTAGAAGTAAACAAATAGCTGATTGTTGTTTGCAAAAGGCTGCACAAACAGTAGATTATAAATCAGAGTTTTCATGCTCTGTTATAATTTTAAATTGGAAATGTTGATTTGCTTATATGTATTCATCACATATGATACATTTTGGTTTTACTCTGCATGTTTTTAAGTAAAAAGACATACCTTTTATGATCATGATCTTAGTAAATAATAAACTCATAGTTATTTATAGGAGCCCTAAGGAACTTAACTTTTAGGATGGTATTGCTCAGGTAATTAAAAATTTTAATATGAATTTAAATATAGGAAAATGTAGTAAATATTCTTTCTTGCCTGTTATTTTACCAGTGGGTTGGACGTCAAAGTTTCTCAGTAGTTTTGTAGGACTGTATGTAGCACAAGATGGGATATATTTAAAGTCAAAAGTTTTCAAACTTGTACCCATCTCATTTTTAAAACCAGCATTAGCGAGTATTCTATGACTTGAAATGTGACACGATGGCAAAGTTAGCTCTTTGACTTGTTAGTACTAAAATCAAGAAAAGGATAGTGCACAGGTTTCTTTTCTATAATGTGACCCAACTGCCAGCTGCCGTCGTGGGGCTAAGTGTTGGGGAGGTCAGTTGTGATGTCACTGACTTTAAAGTTGCCCTATTAATGGATCCTTCTTAAAAAATGAACACTAGGAACTTTACAGAATTGAGTTTTGGTTCTGGAGTACGTTTTCAGACAATAGAAGGCCATGTATTATTTTTTTTGTCAGTAATGGAATGGCTTTTGTTTGAAATTAAGATTTTCATATAGAATGTACATATAACTATATTTTTGTTTGTGTTTGCAAATTAAAGAATAAAAGCCCTTTGGGCACATTATAATGTTCTCTCTGAAAACCTTACAGAGAGACTAATAGTGGTGTTATTTCTTTTTCTTTCTTTCTCTCTTTTTTTTTTTTTGAAGAGAATGAAACTGTGGCTTATCTTTTGATGTCAGTGTGTAATAAAGCCATCATCTTACCCTCATGTGGATATCCTAGACAAGAGGTTCTACATGTGGTCCCTTGATAATTGCCTAAATTAAAATATTAAAGGCCTAACAGCCGCTGGGTTCACCTTTTTCTGACTTGTCGCAGACAGCTGGGCCGCTGTTTATTGGGAAGGCTTCTTCCCACAGGTGACGGCTGCCCGCATCTCTGCTCATCTCGTTTCACCCCTGTACGGTGGTGGGCATCAAAGTCCTGCTGCTCCAACAGCTTCCACGAAATTCCTCCATCTTCCAGACCCTAGGATATGCCTGACAGCCTTAAAGATTTCGATTAAGTTTTAAATACTTCGGATTCCAAAACTTGGTCACCATGATCTAATAAATATTCTGCCTGCTCATTTGAAAAGTTTTCCATGGCCAACCCCCATGCCTCACTGCTGGTGTCAAACTAGGAGAGGAAATCAAGAATCAGTGATGTACTAACTCACGCACTGCCCGGTTAACAGCAATCACACTCTTCAAAAGGATATTTTGAACTCGCGTTGCCCCCTCCCCCCATGAAAACCCCCAAGTCAAAACTGACTGGGGCTGTGTCCTTACGAAGCCAAGCTGCGGGAAAAGCTGTGTAAACATAATACCTCAGGGAACTAATGGCAACTGAAAGAGAGCATTTTGCATGTAGAGGGTGAGGCGAGAGAGGCGAGCATTGCGGACATGAAAGGCCGGGTCCAGTTCCCGTGGTTCCTGCACGGGGCTGGCTGCCGGGGCCTCCCGGCGCTCCCAGGCCGGTGCAGTGGGGACGCCCTGGAAGGGGCATCATCATGGCGGCAAAGGACTAGTGGAGGGCAGCTGCATTCCCGTCCTGGTAGTGACACGAGAGGGAGCGAGTTGTTTTTTTTTACTTTTTAAATTTTGTTTGTCCCTGCCATTTCTTAGTTCTTGATTTAGTAGGAAAACAAACGTGTGTGTTGTAGTGCGTGTAAGGAGAGGAAGATCAGTTGGTCTCTGTGGGTTTCTAAGTTGTGCTTGTCTAACTTCCAGAAGCTAGAATTTATTTGAGATTAAAACGCTCTATTCAATTTCTCAGAAGAAATTAAATTTGTGGTTAAAAAAAATTGGCCCAATATGAAATTGTTCTTATATTTTTCCTCCCTCTTTCTCTTTCTCCCAGGTCCGAGTTGACAGTGGCATCCAGCCAGGAAGTGACATCAGCATTTACTATGATCCTATGATTTCCAAAGTTGGTTCACTTTATTTTTTTTTGGTGGTACTGGGGGTGGAACCCAGGGCCTTTCTACCTCCAGGCTATACTCCCAGGCCTATTTTATATTTTATTTGGAAACAAGGTCTCACTAAGTTGCTGAGAGCCTCACGAAGTAGCCGAGGCTGGCTTCGAACCTGTGCGATCCTCCTGTCTCAGCCTCCCAAGCGCGGGGATTACAAGCGTGCGCCACCGTGGCCCGCTGTTAGTTCATTTCTCAATGTTTTCCTTCAGTTTTCATCTGAACCAACAATGCACTAATTAGTCAATTAAGGAAAGAGTCTGAAACGGAGCCTTCACCTGACTTATATACTGTCACTAAACAAGTAATTATGGGTTGATATAAAAGTGGATATAGGAAATTTCGAGATGAGTACTCTCTCCTCTCCAAGCAAATTGTACCTGCCACGGTGCACACCACACACACTGCCCATGATTGGCCAACGGCCCAGCCCAACTTATTGCAACGAGAAGGAACTGAGTTAGGGTGTGTTTCTTGTTTCTTTGCTTCTTGGCACTTCTGGAAATTCGCCTAAGTAAAACTATGAGGTCAGGTGACCTCTAGAAATTGGGCAGATAGGCAGTGTTCGTTAAGCTACTTTTGACCTTTTTGATGCCTGCAAATTTCTAGTGACTTAAGTAGATTTGGCATAATTAAAAATGTCCCCCCTGTCTTTTTGTTGTGTGGTGCTGGGAATCGAACCCAGGGCCTCATGCCTGCCAGGCAGGTGCTCTGCCTCTAATGACAGACACCCTTAGTCCAATGGACTTTTATATAACAATAGAAGATGTGATTTTGCCTCCTGTCTTTTCAAGTTTCATTTTCCAGATTAGATAAACAGCTCTACTTAAATCTTTTACTCTTTAAAATCTTGACTTGAGCCGGGCGTGGTGGCGCAGGCTTGTAATCCCAAGGCTTGGGAGGCTGGGACAGGAGGATCACACAGGTTCGGAGCCAGCCTCTTAGTGAGGCTCTCAGCAACTTAGTGAGACCCTGCTTCCAAATAAAATATAAAACAGGTCTGGGAGTATAGCCTGGAGGTAGAAGAGCCTCTGAGTTCCACCCCCAGTACAAAATAAATAAGTAAATAAATAAATAAATAAATATCTTGGCTTTATAAAATATAAACTACTGTAGCAGTTAGTAAGATAGTTGCAGTTAAAGCTGTGGATTTTATTTGAAGATGCTATGCTTTCTGCAATTGTAGATCTGCATTGAGGAATGATTTTTTTTTATTAAGCTCTATTTGATAAGATGATTTTCCCCCAAGTGTACTTAAAATAAAGTGTGGTACTTACAAGTGTAGTTACAGTAAACAATTTTTTCCCTTTTTTAGTTTTAATACTAATGTTAAAAGGAACCTTAATTTTTTAAAGTTAGTTAGTTTATTTATTTATTTTGTGGTACTGGGGATGGACCCCAGGGGCATTCTATCTCTGAGCTACACCTGCAGCCCTATTTTTTCTTCTTTATTTTGAAACAGGGTCTCACTGAGTTGCAAAGGGCCTCACTAAGTAGCTGAGGCTGGCTGTGAACTGTGATCCTCCTGTCTCAGCCTCCCGAATGCTGGGCTTCCTAGCCTGTGTCACCATGCCCAGCTAAGTTTTTTTTTTTTTAATTTATTACTGAAACCCTACTTAATTTAAAAATGAAAATATAATCTGATATTTAAATAGCTATGATTGCATTTTAGATAAATATATTTCTGTTTAGAAAGTAGTCTATCAAGTTTCAAACTGGCTTAATATTGAAGAGTATATAAAACTTACTAACTTAATTGCAGTCTACACAATGCCTGGTATAACTACCAGAAAAATTCTTAATGAATTATTAAGGTCTTGTTAATGTATATAAGACATATAAATAGGCATAAAATTATGTAAAACAGGAAAACTTTTTTCTAGTACCAGTGTCCCTTGCTTCTTTGCTATATTGTGTATAAAATTGTAATTATATTTAATATTTTAACTTAGGCGATTACCAATTAGTCCTTTTTGTTCACTTTTATATTTAAAAATTATTGTTTTATTTTGTCAATTGTAAAAGTGTTTCCTGTTCAGAGTATCAAACTTGGAAAACACAGAAAAACAGGGTAGGAAGAAAAGAGTCTCTTCGAGTCCCACCACTGCCCCCAGTGTCATGTCCCTGTTTCACATCTTTACATTTTGATCTATCTCCTTTTAAACTTTTCCCCATGCTTGTTTTTGTTAAATTTTTGTTTTTTAAATCAATTCTTCAATGAAATGTGGAAGTCGGAAATAGCTGGTTTCTAATAGTTATTTACTCAAAAAATCTTAACTGGCGTCTCTTGTATTAAAATCTGAGCCAGTGTGAGCCAGGCTTAGTGGTGCACAGTTGATATCCAGTACTTGGGAGGCCGAGAAAGAATTGCAGGTTCAAGGCCTGCCTCAGCAACTTAATGAGACCTTGTTTTAAAATTTAAAATATTTTTTAAAGGGGCTGGGGGTGTAGCTCGGAGGTAAAAATGCCCTGAGTTCAATTCTCAATATCAAAACAACAAAACAAACAAAAACTGAACCACTATGAAATTTCAAAAAACATCTTGGAAAATCTCTGCAAAATATAGTAATTTTCATGAGATTAAATAATTTAGCATATAAATTAGGTATAATATTGTTTTCGGTTTGCTTTCAGTTAATCACCTATGGCTCTGATAGAAACGAAGCTCTGAAGAGAATGGAACATGCCTTGGATAATTATGTCATTCGAGGTAAAAATAATTGTAGCCTGATTGTTATATATGGTGTTCAGTTCTAGAAGACAGCCTGAAGGTTTACTAGAGAATCCGGTGAAACAGTTGCTTATGTTTAAATAGAAGTCTCGGACAATTTTAAACTAGTGCCCTAAGTATAGAGGTTTCATTTTTTTGTTATCAGTCCTATGCTTTATACATCCTGCATTATTTGATTGAACTTAGGATTTTTAGTCTTTCCTAAATGAGCTTGTAGAATTTTGTATGCAAAATGAGCCATTGGCCCATGCAATTTAATAACTGTTTTTCATATTATTGTCTATAGGATGTTTTTCTTTTTTTTTTTTAAGTAGGAAACTTGAAAATGCATGTGGATATAAATGATAGTGGATACGTTTGTCCGGGTTGGGGGGTAAAGAGGGTAGCCCTTTGCTTCCAATTGCAGGTTGTTTTCTAAGGGATGCAGTTTTATCTCCTCGCGTACACATTTGATAGTTCTAAAGTTCCCCAAAATGTGATCCTATAGGTCTTCAGAGTATAAGGTGATAAACTGAATTAGGAGCAGCGTTTATATTAAAGTAGTTAAAGCAAAGGACTAAGGTACATTTTAAATTTTATTAGCATTAAGCCCAACATAAATCATCAACTTTAAAATAATGGACTTTAATATTGAATCAAAAGTATAAAATGTAAATTCACTTTGACTTTTGAGCCAATGCCGAGGGTCTCCAGGAGAGAGTGGCCACTGTATAGTTTCGCTCTTTCCTTGCTGGCTATCACGATGGGCTGGGAGGCCGGATTTGGAAGCCGGCGTTGCAGAACCATGTATGTGGGGAGGACTGTACGGCCCTCCTCAAGGCCAGTGAAGCCCTTGGCACATTTCAAAAAGCCTCCCTTCAAGTGGACATAACTTTCAGCTTCTAAGACGTAGCAAGTAGACTCGAATTTTATGTGAAATAAAAAGACACCCTGCCACCAGGGGGTATCCGAGCGGGAGGCTGGAAGGCCGGCCGAGCAGTGGAGTGTCAGGCCCTCCCTCACTTTGCTCCCTTGACCCAGGGCCTTTCCCAGTGAATGCATTGCACAACTATATGGTAGTGGCTTACAGCAATTTAGTGACTTGGTTTTCTGCACATCTGTTTTTCTCTGCTCATTTTCGTCTAATGACAATTAAGTCATGCAGTCCACACCTATCCTGTTCTTTTTGTTTTCTGCTTTTTACCTAGATCAGAACAAATATTTTCTTCCTTTCCTGGGAGCATTACCTTCTTTTATTCCCATCTATTAATTAGCAAGTGACACTGTTCTAAGTAATCTCCTGTCAAATAAGGGAAAACATTAAGTTTTCAAGTAAACCTAGGTGTCATAAAATTTGGTAATGATAATTTAAAAATGTGAAAATCTATAAATTTAAATCTAAAAATTTATAAAATTCTCTTCCTGTTTTTTTGGTTTATTGTTTATTTCCTTTTTTATATATAAAATAGATAATAGAGTCTTTCCTGACTTAGAACTTTGCTATATCCAATTACTTTAACCAGAAAATACATATTTTCTTCTACACATCAGTTTTATAGGTCTTGAGGACCTCTATTTTCCTACTAAAATAATATTACACCCAAAATGACATTAAGGTATGTTTAGAACATACATCTGATTTGTGTATCTGTATGATCGTGCATACAGAGACTTACATAAACTGCTTAGGAAACGATTTGGTCAGTTTCCTCTGCTTTGACCAAAATACCTGACAAGCACAACTTAGAATGAACACTTATTGGCTCACAGTGTTAGAGGCTCAGTTCATGGTCTGCTGGCTCCAAGGCAGAAACTGAAGTGGCCGGGTCCGTGGGAGAGAAAAGTTCCTCTTAGTCATGGTGGCTGGAAACATAGCGAGAGGAGGGGTCAGAGACATGGATAGTCCCTGTGGCCAGGCCTCCAGAGACCCACCTTCTGCAGCCGGGACCCAGCTTTGAACCTCGTTCCTGGGGACCGAGCTTTTAACACATGAGCTCTGGCAGTTCATTCTAAACCCAACCCTTACTTCTGGAGGACTTTGGTATCTTTTAGCGACCCTAATCACTGAATATATTGTGATTGCTGAATTATTAGATTTTGGTAAATTTAGGTTTCATTCTAATAGGCTTGAATGGTAAAATCATGAAGTTGAGAGTTTGTGTAAGAATATTTGGTCAAGTCACATCTCCTTAAACTTAGACAAAAAACTGTGTAGCTACGTCACAGCATCTGGCAGTTTGTCCACGTAGTAGATTAGTGTTGGTTCTAAGTAAAAGTTACTCTTCCCCTCTGTTGGCTTTTGAAAGCAGTATTATTTCTTATTTACATAGTACACTTTGATATTTTATACTTAAAGGGACACGTTTTTCACTGATTTACTCCTATGTGTTATATGTTATTTCTATGTTACTTCTATGAGTCTGTATGTTATTTATAGGCTCACCAGTTGCCATTTTTAAAGTTGTAACTTAAATACCAAGGTGGCTGTTATTATTCTCCTAACTTTACACGTGTCACGTCATGATGCGGATAGGTTTTTTTCAGGCCTTGTTTGAAATATTTGCCTGTGAATCGTTGTGATACCGTGGAAAGAAACCGACAGACCTGGGTCCACCTGCTTCATCATGATATTTAATAACCGGGTGGTTTTCACATGTTACTTTGTCACTATGAGTCTCATACTGTGTATTTTAAAATGGAGTGGTTATCTATCTCGGCCTTATAAATAGGTGGAAAGAATCTAAACAGGCTAAGTGTATGAAGGGCTTGGACTCTAGTGGCAGATGCTGCCCCTCACTTCCCATCTCTTTTCTTTCTTTCGATACAATAAGAAAACCACATATGTGAAAGTCCTATGTCATAAGTCACCGCATCAACCAATGAGTGGTGTGAGTTGCATGAAGCCATAGGCGCATAGTGTGGGAAGCCCATCTCAGGTCATGTCCAGTATTGCACGGTGGAGTTGTACACGCCGACTGCACCCAGACCCAACTCTTCTCCCGAGCATTTACCTTCATGGCAGTTAAAAGATTAATTGCGTAATTAATGGCTAAATGTTGGCTTATCCCTTAAGAACGTCAGGAACACAAAGACCCTGATGGTGCTCAGCCTGTTTAATTGCCTATTACTGGTGCTGAGTGTGTGCTGAGTGGTAGGTGATGAGTGGGCGAGCCACGCTTCCCCTGATGTCACTGAGTTTCTAATGCCCTTGTAATGAAAAACACATCTAGCCGACTTACTGTACACTCGTGTGTGTTTGTCTGTGGTGCTGGGGTTGAACTCGGGGCCACCCTCCCCCTGAGCTACACCCCAGCCCTTTTTATTTTTGAGACAGGATCTTAGAAATTTGCTCAGGTTGGCCTTGAACTTTCGATCCTCTTGCCTTCGCCACCTGAGTAGCTGGGATTACAGGCATGTACCACCGTGCCTGGCCACGCCATGGCTTTTGGGGAAGATACTCTGGTATTACATTCTATAGCCAGATAAAATAAAACAAACCTCAAAGTTAGCAGAAGTTCCTGCAAGAATTCGAAGAGGTGATGCCACAGAGGTTTGTGAGGGTCTCTGGAGAAGTGGGGCCCTCGAGGGTGTGAGGATCTTAGGTGAGATGGAGAGGTGGGCGCCACGTCCCAGGGAGACCCTGAGCATGGCAGACCTGACTGGTCGCGAAGCGGGAACCTCAGAAGATAACTGGGCGGGCTTGCAGAGGAGGGAAGGAGTGTTTGGGGCGGTGGGGACCTGGGTCGGCTGAGCGGAAGGGGTGGCCAGAGGTGTGTGTACAGAGTCCTGGACGCAGAGTCACGAGCATCTTGTATAGCTGCGGTCTCAGAGGCCTTCCAGGGGGTTACCTCTGTACACGGAGGTGAAATAACTTTGATTCTATTCACTTTTCCTTGGCCCCGCTATGCCACGTGGCTGTCACTGATCTTGGGGTCTGGGGCATGGCTTCCTAAGCCGTGGGTGTTCTGCCAAGACTTTCTAACCCGTGTCAGCCCCTTATGCAGAATGGACAGAATAGTGTTTATAAAGTACCCAGCTAATCATCATAAACGCTGACACCAAGTGTGCGGAGCCCCTCCCAGTTCGCCTTTGGCACAGTCACCTGAGCTGGTGTTGGTGCCGCAGGTGAAGGTCTTGGTCCTGGAGGAGGCCCGGGTCGCCCTCTGCACTTCACACGCGTGGGTGTGAGATGGAGACGCCCACGACCGCTTCCTCCCTGCAGTGCAGGTGGAGGGTGGTGCTCCAGAAGTTTTTAACCTTGGAGAATTTGTTTTCAGAGTTTTAGATTAGGGATGTTCAACAGGTAAAGTCCATGCAAATATTCCCAAGTCCTCCAAACTCCAAAATCGTGGGTCCAAGCATTTCAGAAAAGGAGCGCTCTACTTGCAGTGGCCTAAGGAACTCAGAGAAACACTTCGTTTGCTCTTACTGGTTTATTTATTATAAAATGCACAACTCGGGAACAGGCAAAGAGAGGAGATGCGGCCTTGGACAAGGCGCAGGAAGGGTGGTGGCCGCCATGCCTCCAGGGCCTGCTCTCCCAGCCCCTCCTGTGCTCACCAGCCATGAGCCCTGTCATACAGGGCTTACCAGGCTTCATGGATGGGTGATGGTGAAATCTTGGGCAGTGGGGACTGGCTGAATCCCCGGCCCTGTTTGGGGTGAGTGGTGGGTGTTTCTCAGGGCGACTGGTCAGGCCTTCCAAAGTCATCATTAGCACTGACTCAGGTCAGGTGGGAAAGAGCTGACGAGAGACTGAATGGTGCCCTGCTCACCCTGTTGTTCAAAAAACCTGCAGGGCTGTGGGAGCTCAGCCCTGGAGCCAGGGACAGAGGCCGCGTGCGTGTTTCCTGTCACGGCGGTCACTCCCTGCCTCGGGCCTCTGCTGTCTTTCCTTTGTCTTTCCACCCAGCCTTACCCCAGCACCTCATTTCCACCACCCTTCCTGGACGTTCCCAGATGGCGCCATCAGCTCCCATCCAGGCACCTTCAGACATAGGCTGTCATCTACCTAGTTGTAACAAAGAAAGTGAAATACAGCGACTGAACAAAAGTAGAGATGGCTTCTCCCCTCAAGTAATGGTATGGGAGGGCAGCTGGCACGGGACTCTGGCCTTCACAGCAGATGGTTATGTTTTGCGGCCCCGCACGGCTGCCGTGCCCATTGTCAGGTTTCAGCAGGAAGGTGGCAGGGATCGTGCCGCTTGCTCGCAGGGTAGGACTAAAAGGTATCTTCATTTCGGTTCCCACGTACTGGCATTTACTCATGTGGTCACGCCTAGCTGCAAGGGAAAGTGGGAAATGCAGATGGTAGCAGGGTGGGTACTGTCACAAGCTGGAAGGCAAGTGGAGAGAGCAGATATTGGTGAGTGTCCAGGGGGAAAAAGGAAATATACATGTATATGGTTATCTGCGGAAGCACACACATGTACATGTGCACACACACACGCACACACACAAATGGCTTGAACTACTTAGATGTACTTAGAGGTGGTGGAGGGAGGAATATAGTAAAGGTGATTGGGGATGGGAAACAAGGTAAACAGGATGTAGGAGAGAGATTCTTTGATTATACAGTTTTGTGTGATTCTCACTTATATCCATGTTAATATTTCTGTGCGGTTCTTTGGAGGGAACACTTGGGATAAACCCAAGGGGACTCCACTTCTGAGCTACACCCTGAGCCTGGCTATTGTTTTTTATTTTGAAACAAGGTCTTGTTAAGTGCTAAGACTGGCCTTGAACCTGCGATCCTTCTGCCTCAGCCTCCCAAGTACTGGTTTTACAGGCATATACTGCCATGCCTGGCTTAGATTCATTTTTAATATTTCTTAGTAAACAAATCAGCATTTTTGGAAGATAAATCCAAAGAGAATACCAAGAATAACTAATGGACTGTATTTCAGATGAATAATATAATCATTCTGAAGGGAAGAGAAAAGAAAAATAAAAACGAACCCAAATAATATTTAACAGTAACTATCCTTAGGCTAAAGAGAAAATACATATAAACAAATATTAAACTCCAGTTAGTAGGTTTATTTTTCATGGTTGATGTGTAGCAGTTCCGAAACTGGTTTTTGTATATTCTGGGATTGAGGAAATAAATACATGTATTATGGATAAAAAGAGTTGAGTTTCTCCCTGTCAGAGAAGACAGTAACAGATGTGGGAATGTGTAAGGAGTAGAATGGACCCTGGGAGGTTGGATTAAAATTGGATGGATCAGTGTGAACTCATAGGCTTTAACATAGACCAATAAATGTATAAAGGAATGATGTATATGCATGTGTGTGCACACACATGTATTTACATATGTGTGTGTATTTTCTGCCTCCGTTTTATTTTGACTCTACTGATATTTGGGGCCAGAGTCTTCTTTGTTGTGGGGTGGCTGTCCTGTGTGTTGGTGGTCCTGTCGATACCTTTAGTTTCTACCATTAAGTATCTAAGTGCAGCCAGGGCTCCCTGATAAAATGGCAGATGAATACGAGATGAGCCTGAAACATCTTGTGTAAGAACATAAACAAGGGCTCAGAAATGATGACCTGTCAGAAAGACAGCTTGAAGGGGCTCCCACAGGTCAAACTGAGAAAACTCCCACAACAAAGTAAATTGTGCTGGGAGGGAATGATATAACCCATGGAATAAAAGGAGAGTCCTTGCATTAACACTAACAGAAATAGGCAGATTGGGTAAACTGGGGGAGAAGACAGAGTTCTTCCATATTAATTTTAACGTATTAATAAATGTAGATAAACCACCATCTGGTAAGCACCAAATTGCTTAGGTCAGAATAACTAGTGGATACTAAAATTTAATAGTGAAAATAGGAGACACAGATCTTTGGGTAGTGTCGTAATATCCATCCATGAGATAATTTATTAATTACAGTGGGGAAATGCATGCCTTTACACTCATTTGCTTTTTACTAGCAATGTAGCCAGATGATCAAAATTAACCCCACTGATATTGGAGTAAATGAGCACTGTCTGTCTCTTGCTCTGAGAAGAACATCCTCTGTGTGATATTGTCACCGAAAATATATAGCCTGAATACAATCATGAGGAAACATCAGACAAAGCAGCCTGAAAGAGTCTTCAAAATAAATGGCTTCTGCTCTTCAAAAATGTCAAGGTCGAGAAACCAAAGAGAAGCCGAGCAGCTTATCTAGATCAAAGCAAACGAGACACAGGATGCCTGGTGGAACTGGGGTCCCGGATTGGGTCCTGGACCAGGGGGAAGGTTGTCCTTTGGTAGTGAGGGTCAGAAGGGGGGCAGATGGTGAAATTTGAATAAAGTATATAGATTCGCAAGTGATGTCCTTATCGATGTTACACTTTTATGGTCTCCAGCACTGTGTCGTGGTTCCGGAAGAGACTTACTTTCCTTTTGGGACATGTCAGGACTGATGTACTTAGAGGTAAAAAGGCGTCTCATCTGCAACTTAACTTCAGATATTTAAAAAAAAAAGAAAGTTATGTGTGTGGTCTCTACATACAGAGAGAAAATTGATGATAACACAAGTAAATGTGGTTAAGCTGTTCACAGTTGGAGAACCTGGATGAAAGACAGACACGGTTCTCTATACGAGCTTTGCAGATTTTCTAAATTTCTAAAGTTGTTCCTAAAAGTTTAAAAACAATAGGGAAGAAGAGTTTCCCTTACTCATTCCAACTAAGATTTAAGGGACCAAAGTGAAGATGTTTTTGGTGTATACATAGACATCTGGATAGCTCTGTAGGGTAACCAGGCTAGAAAAGTTGTCTTGCAAAGGACAGAACAGGAGGAACAATTTACCCTCTTGTTTTGGTAACTGCTTACTTGTGCAAATATGAATATTTTCCCCTGGAGCAGACTGTGAGCTTTTGTTACAGTAGAGAAGCTTTAGGGCAAACTCGGAGTTTGGCTAGAAGTTAATTCCTCAGTCCCCACGAAATGATCGGTGCCTGTGGCCTCCGTTTGATCCTGGCAGTGCGCACAGCTAATGTCTGGCCAGTGTTTTGGAACCAGCAGGCAGTCGGGAGAAGGCTGCTCGGGGCCTCTCGCTGCGGCCTGGTCATGATTTCCCATACAGATGGGACCTGGTGAACTCTGGCAGAGGTCACCCTCAAACCCCAATCTCAAACTCCCAGCCATAATTTTTATGAGTATGTGATTAATAATACGGTTGAAGTTGTAAAATAACTCTCAAATAATTCCTCTACTGTTCACTTACTGTTTAAACAGGAACGGTTCAAATGGTATTGTCCTTCCTGGGACATGAAAAGTACAATATGTGGAGTGTAAGAGTCCAGTGATTGTCCACAACTAAACGATGTTCTGAGGTCTAAAAGAATTTTCTGATTAATCCCATTTTGGCTTCAGAACTAAGTAACGAACAGTAGTTTTTCGATCAGTTCTGCCATTAGTCCTTATTTCCCCATAGCCTCCTTAGGACAACAGATGATGATTTGATTTTTGCATAGTAACATATAATGTTTTCTTCAGAGCACATTAAAAAAAACATGCTTTTGTATTTCAATTTTATTCTCGAAACACTGTTCAGTGAGATAAAAGCATATTTTTTCATGCTGTATTTACTGTTCGAGGAGAAGGATTTTAGAAAGTCCACGCTTCATTTGTGGGCTTGAATGACTTTGTTCTTTGATATCTAAAATGTAGATGAATATTTTTTATTATCCCTTTGAGTCATGTTTTCTAAAATCAACATCTCGTTTTCAACTGTGAATATGGTATAAAATTGTAGCATATCATTCATCCTGTAAAACGGCAAACATTTTAATTTTGTGGATGTCATCAGTCACAAATTAATCACTGGGCATCAGAAAATAATCTTATCTTTGTTCAGATTGCCATTAAGTATTTCTGAAAGTTACGTTGGATTGTACTGAAGACAGGGTCTGGCTCCAGCTGTTCTGACATTGGCCACACAGAGAGCAAGAGAACTCGTACCAGCACTAGGCTATCAAGGGAGAGCGAGCAAAGTTAAATATGAAATATTAAGTACATGGGTGGACAGCAATATTTTGATTTAACTGGGAGAGGGAGGAACAGAAACTCTGAGAGCGAGTTTACCTTGCTACCTTGTCTACTATTTTGCAAAAAAGCTTGCAAATTGAAATATTCCGAATGGTTCGTTTTTAATCTAAGAGGCCCCCCCCCACTCATTTTAAGTTCCCATGGCACCTCGATCTTCTCACTTTTAGTCCCTTCTTAGGGTCTTATTTTTAGCCCAAGCTGTGGCATTTTAGTAAAGGGATGGTTAGCATAATGCTGGTTTCTCTTCTAGGGGTGTCCCTCTCTGTTCCCCTGCTGTTCTGGGCTCCTTTATGTGGCTGTACCCCACGGCTGGGAAGGCCTGCCCTGTCTGTGCGTGCTCTCACCCGCCTGCTCCCCGGAATCCCCGCTCATTCAGACACCTCCCGTTGGGCTCCTCAGCGGTCCTCAAATGCAACTTGCCCCAAACCAGCCAAGTTTACTTTCTGTCCCCCTGGCCCGAGTGTGGGCTGCGCTTGACTCAGCCCTCCGCTCCCAACATCAGCTAAATCACCCAGCCCCCTCCCGCCAGCGCCTTTCTCCATCTGTATGGTCAGCACCCTCGTGGCCCCCCTGGCCCTGCTGTTTTTCGTTTTGTGATTGTGAGCTAACGCACCGTCCGTCACCACGCCTGCCTCCCGGGGTCCCTTTTCCATAGGCAGCCTGGGTTATCGCTGCGGTGCTGAACCTGCTCACACCCACCCGCTGTAGCGTTCTCGTAGCTTGCAAAGGGCGTGCGGCCTTGGCACTGGCTGCCAGACTCCGACTGCCTTGTTGGACCTTTTGGCTGCACCAGGCACCGTGTCCTCGTACTGTTGGGCACGGGTGTCTTTTCTTTCTTCCATTCCTCTGCACAGAAATACCTGGTGGCCCTTTTACCGTTTTTTTTATTTTTTTTTTGGTGGTACTGGGGTTCCTGGAAGCCCTTCTACCTCCGGGCTACACTCCCAGACCTATTCTATATTTCTATTTAGAAACAGGGTCTCTTAAGCCAGCGCGGCTGGCTTCGACCTGCACGATCCGATCCTCCTGTCCCCAAGCATCCCCAAGCGCCCGGCCCCATTTACCTTTTAAAGCACTGAAAATTCTTAAAGTGCTTTAGGTTCCTCCCTAACATTATTCAAACATCAGCTACCATCTCCGTATCCCTCTGCATCTTTCTCAGTTTTCTTTCCTGGCCAGGAAGCTCTGTGAGAGTCACAAGTGTTTCTCTTTTGGAGTACAGCAGTCCTTCCTAGGTCTAGGTGCCTCTCCAGCAAAGGGGACCCCTCCCTCCCTCCCTCCCTCCCTCCTTTCTCTCTCTCTTACTTTTTTTTTTTTTTTTTGCGGGTCTGGGGGTGGAACCCAGGGGTATTCTACCTCCAACGGCCACCCCCAACCCTATTTTTTATTCTTTATTTTGAAACAGGGTCTCACTGAGTTGCAGAGGGCGTCACTAAGTAGCGGAGGCTGTCCGGGAACAGCGATCCTCCTGTCCCAGCCTCCAAATGCTGGGATGACAAGCGTGCCCACCGCGCCCGGCTTGAGGTAGTTTAGGTAGGTTGAGAATTTACTTTTATGAAATTTAGATGAGTAATACCTTGTAAGTCAGGAACAGATGCTCAGAATTTTTAATATGCTTTCTCATATGATCTAGTATAAAAAGATGCATAGAAAAGTGTTTGGGAAGGTATACTGAGCTGCTACTATTGACAAGCATAGGAATGGGAAGCATACTGAAGGTGTGCCCTTCACCCCCATGCACGTGAATCCTGCTGCAACAAAGCTTCCTAAACACAGTGCGATAACTAAGAAAGAACTGTATTTAACTTTAACTTCCATGTACTAGTTCACTGATCCGTGCTGATGGTGGCATGAGTCAGCTTCAGAGGACATCCACAGACACGGACATGCACGCACACACACATACACACATGCGCACACACGCACGCACGTTGTTACTGAGCTTCACTTGTCTTACCAAAGCTGCGTTCCTTCCTGCCCCTGCGACATCAGGAAATCTAGAGGAAGACGGAATGGAAGGAAGCCCACCAAGCAGGGTGTTTCCCTGGTTCTACAGATCTCTTGGTATGCCTTTGTGGGTGCAGCGTAGATATACCTCGTAGTAAGCGTCGAAGTGATCCACGTACGCGCACACGCAGCACTTGGTGCGTTTCCTCCCGCACCCGCCCCGCTCCCCCTCGCCCCTCCCCATACATCTAGGGAGATTGGTAGGATACCTTTCATCCACGAAAACTCGCCGCGGGCCAGAGTTTGCCAGCCTTAGCCTTCTCGTGGGAAGTCAGATTTGTGGAGCACCTTTCTTGCAGAACCTGCAGGGTGAGGTGGGTGAGTGCCCGGGCCTCGGGGCAGCCCAGCTCCGTGGGCCGCTTTGCTAAAAGCTTTATCTTAGGCTCTGTTTATTCACATACAGGATAGCACTGCATCTTTCTGAGTGCCTGGTATTGCATTAAGTATTTCACGTACCACACGATCTGCTTCCTTACATCATAGTTTGGTTTGCATTTTCTAAAATATTAATAATTAAGCCGGGCGTGGTGGCGCACGCTTGTAATCCCCGCGCTTGGGAGGCGGAGACAGGAGGATCGCGCAGGTTCAAAGCCAGCCGTGCTGGCGTAAGAGACCCTGTTTCAAAAATATAAAATAGGTCTGGGAGTGTAGCCCGGAGGAAGAAGGGCTTCCAGGAACCCCAGTACCACAAAAAAAAATTAATAATTTATTAGTAATGTATTATTTTTCATCTTGCCTCTTTAACTTAGGGTAATTATTCTGAAATTCGTCCTTGTTATTTTGTGTGTTAGTTGACCTCTTTTTCCTGCCCATTAGAATTCCTCTGTTGTTTGCCCAAACTACATCTTGTTAATCCATCTCACTTGTTGATGGACATTTGGATTGATTCCTTTCAAGTTTTGATTATTGCAGATAAAGCTGCTGTTATCCACTGTTTAAAAATCTTTGTGTGGGCTGGGTGTGGTGGCGCATGCTTGCAATACTTGGGAGGCTGAGACAGGAGGATCCCGGGTTTGCTGCCAGCCTCAGCTATTTAGAATAAAAGAATAAAACATAGGGCTGGGGGTGTAGCTCAGAGGTAGAATGTCCCTGGGTTCCATTCTCAGTACTGCAGAAAAAAAAATTGTGTATGGACATTATTTTTATTTAACTTGGGCAAATGTTTAGAGTGAATTGTCGCAATCAGGTGATGAGTATATGTTTAACTTTTCTAGATACTGCCCACGTCTTTTGAACTGGGTCTGCTATTTTATATTGCCATCACAGGCGGGGACAATTCTGTTCATTTCACATCCTTGCCAGCAGTTGACATTATTCATTGTTTAACTTCTAGCCATGTGAATTGGTGTATAGTGGTGTATATCTTTGATGACAGTGATGTTGAACATATATAATTTTCTGTGTTTGTTGGACATTTTGTAAACTGTCCATGTCTTGCCCATTTTGCTTATTAAACTTGGTTTATGTGTTGTCTTATCATTTTACTGTTAGAAATTCTCCTTATATATTTCCAGATATATATCTTCTTTGGGGTATGTGTTGTGAATATTTTCTGTACATAACCTGGAGTTTCCTTTTTTAGCTGTATCTTTTGAAGAGCAGACTTTAATTTTTTTTTTTTTTTTTTTGGTGGTACTGGGGTTCCTGGAAACCCTTCTACCTCCGGGCTACACTCCCAGTCCTATTTTATACTTTTTATTTGGAAACAGGGTCTCTTAAGCCAGCGAGGCTGGCTCCGAACCTGCGCGATCCTCCTGTCTCTACCTCCCAAGCGCGGGGATGACAAGCGTGCGCCACCACGCCCGGCGCCCCCCCAGACTTTAAATTTTAATGAAGTATATAACTTGTTGATATTTAATGGTTCATTGCGTGTGTGTGTTTGTGTGTGAGTGTGTGTACTAAGAATATGTTGCATAACACAAGGTGACAAAGATCTTTCTTCTCTAAGTCTTTAAATAATTTTAGTCTTTACATTTAGGTTTATGATTCATTTCGAGTTAATTTATGTTTCTGGTGTGATTTGGAGTGAGGTTCGCCCACCCCCTATGGATATCTAGCTGTTCTGGTACCATTTATTGAAAAGACTTTCTTTCCCTTTTGAGTTGAGTTGACCTGGCAGAAAGGAGCTTCTTATGTTTGTTTTTACCATGTTAGTTATACCTCATGCTCAAATGTTAGTTGATACTGTGAGTCAGAGACAAGCCGCCTTGCATGTTTCTTCCTACGTCAGCAAACACTGATGGTAAATTTCTTCAAGTTAGAAGACTTGGATTCTTAACGGACTCATTTTTCCCTAACTCGGTCTTATTTTGCTTTTAGGTGTTACACACAATATTGCATTACTTCGAGAGGTGATCATCAACTCACGCTTTGTAAAAGGAGACATCAGCACTAAGTTTCTCTCTGATGTATACCCTGATGGCTTTAAAGGTTTGTATGCATTCAAATAGTTTAGTTATTCAGCATTATTTTAGGTATTTATTGTTTTCAAACTTTATTGCAACACACTTTTTTCTAGTTTGAAATGAAGGCTATTTGACTTCTGTTATACTTGATTTATTAGCACATTTTGAGTATCCAACCATTAACAGTCACAATTTTGAGTGTTCATGTATGACTCCTGAATGTAATAATCTGCAGTTTTTTTTGAGCGAGGAATTTAACTATGTGGGATATGTGTGGGCAAATCATTGACCTACTTGATCTGGTCTCTGAAAGTCAGATCAGATTTACTCTCTACCGATGTGGGCGCATACAGGCACTCTGGGCTAGTGACTGTATAGATATCATTGTCAAGAATAGCACTGAAGTTTCCAGAAAAGCAGTTGCCAGTCTTATTAATGAAAATGAGGATGTATAAGAAGATGATGGTTTTTAGTCTGAAAAGTGAAGTTTTGAATAAAGAAATGAGTGGACTGTGAAATTTACCAATGAAAAATCTATAGTGTTTCCAAGTAGTAGAAAAATGGCTAATCAAGTGAGAGACAGAGCAAACACGTTAGTCATCTTTGAAGAGAAGGTTGACATGTATTATTATGAAACCAACAGGTGTGACCTGAGATTTAATATGTAATATGCTGGTGAACTTGGGGATGTGTGAAGGTTTCTTGTGTTGCATTTCAAGTGTGTTAGCCTATAAAGCGGCTCCCATAGTCATGTTAGGAGTTGTTTGTAGGTCCATATAGTTGAGCTGTTGCATTTACAAAGCCATTTTTAATTTAGAATTCACAATACAGAGTTTTCTTAAGATCAGCTGGAGGTAACTGATTTGACCGTTCTTTCAAAATTTTGGTATTAGAGTTTTGTCATTACAAAAAAAGTGATGAAGTTTTGTTTTGTTTTTAATTTGGGCTTTTAAAGTCTAATGACTCATCTGGTTCCGTTTCTTAAGTTTTTGAATTTACAGAAGTGCAAAATAGAATACATCCTTAACATGAGTGCAGCTTTGTCCTTGAATGCTTATTTCATCTCTCTGTTGGCTTCCAGAGGTCAAAGCCCTAGTGGACACTCAGTTGCACTCGCAACACTCGTTTACTTAATAAGAAGGATCTTATCAGTAGTGCTGAGCAGGAGGGATTACTTTAGACATTTTTACACACAGCCAGGTTACCAGCACACTCTGATTCTAATGTTTTGGCCACTTTTCCTTTCTAAAGTTTCAATTAAAATTTTCAGTAAACTGTGAAGTAGACTCGGGATTTCCATGTGCTTTTCTCTCTGCTGAGCTCATGCATCTGTTCAGGGCAAGAGGTTAGGAAATGGTAAGCAGAAGGACAAAGCAGGTAAAACCTTCAGGAACCTTCAGAACAGGTGCATGCTTGCATGGGCGTTAATGCGCACACACAGAGACATTATACAGTGAAATATTCTGTAGGGGAAGAAAATGAACCCTTAACATTTCTAACTGTGGTCGGTTCCTATGTACTATACATTCAGCAACAATTGAAAATATTCGAAATTCTCTAGAGCAGGGACTTTCCTTCAAACCCAGAAATGTATCTACCAAAATATAGCAGGTTTTGGCGATATGCTTTACTAACATTTCTTTTCTGGTGAGGAGTTATCAGCATGGACTGTGATGCTTATACCAGAAAGGAACAGAGTGTTCTCAATCGTCCATAGTTGTTAGACGAGCCATTAGCAATTATTTAGCCTCAGCCTGCCTTTTCCACGCGAGGAGGCTGAAGCACAGAGATTGATGAGGCCGAGCGAGGGAGTGAAGGAAGCAGGAAGCAATCCTATGGTGTTTTGCTTTTGGTTTGTCTGTGTTGTTGTTGTTGTTGTTGTTGTTGTTGTTGTTGTTACTGTTTTTCTGGTTCTGAGGATCGAACCCAAAGCCTTGAATATGCTGGGTGAGTGGTCTACACTAAGCCACATCCCCAGCCCTGGTTCTAGGACTTCCATTTCCAGTTCAAGTGCCCTGTAGCTTGTTAGGAGACAGATTCATAGGTCACCAAATGTTTCAGTGAGGGTCTGCTGGGTGTGGTCCTGGGGACTGTCCCCAGGACTTTACCCGCCTCCGATGTCGTTCTTAATATCCACCTCCTATTTCCCTCCCTCTATTATTTGCATGTCCTTCTGCTCTTCTCTGAATGGCTACCCTCTCCTCTTCTCCTTCAGCATATTCTTTCTCCTTCCCCATTTTCACCCTGGAGCCAATCTTTGATAAACTGAACCATCATCTTTGACTGTGTGATATATGTGCCCCAAAGAGAAAGCAGGACGTGGCCTGAAGTTAACCCAGGATCTG
Organism: Muscardinus avellanarius; assembly: GCF_963383645.1. Classification (NCBI taxonomy): domain Eukaryota; kingdom Metazoa; phylum Chordata; class Mammalia; order Rodentia; family Gliridae; genus Muscardinus; species Muscardinus avellanarius. The sequence goes on from NC_137787.1 coordinate 191,224,940, forward strand.
TGCAGTGTGTCTGAGGCTAGGCCCCTTGTCCCTTTGGGACCGCCCCTCTGCTTCCCAGCGGCCTGCTCCCGAGGCCTGTTCCTAGGCCTGTCTTTATGACTACATCAAAATGGTCTATTGGCTGGGCTGGGCCTAGTAGCTTGTAATCCCTGCGCTTGGGAGGCGGAGACAGGAGGATCGTGCTGGCTTAAGAGACCCTGTTTCCAAATTAAAGGAAAGAAAGAAAGAAAGAAAGAAGATAGATCTGGGAGTGTAGCCCGGAGGTAGAGGGTTTCCAGGGACCCCAGTACCACCAAAAAAAAAAAAAAAAAAAAAGATAGTAGCGTGTTTACTTTCCACATCTACTTGTAGGCTTAGACAGTTTACTAAGAACCCTTAGTTTTGAACTTTGAAATTTTTGTGTCTAAAATTTAAAAGTAGAATACAAGAGACATTGCTCTTGCCAACTTTTTACACTCTGAGTTTGAAGAGATATTTTCCTCTGATTCTGAAAAACAAATGGAGAACAGTAGACATATTTTAATTTTAAAATAGAAGAGAAATTAAGGTATTCAAAGATTAATAAGCTCAATCAGCACATAACAGGCACTCGGGATTAATTCTCTGTTACTTTGCTGCACTCCAACCCCAAGCCCCATCCAAAGAAATGATTGCAATTCTCTTGTACTTTTCAGCTCCAGATTTCTGGTCAAAGTTTGATTCAGCATGCAAAGCATGCAGTGGTTTCAACTTTTCTCTTACCCACTGAATTTAGTCAAGTATTTCTATACCTGTAAAAGTGGCATTATGGTATTTGGACTGTCATTAAAGTTATTCAACAAATACTGGGTATAGGCTCTAGGAGGAAATCAAACAGACAGTGCACTTCTCCTGTCAAGAGCTAACGTCACAAGAAAAATAAGCACACAAAGTGCTAACAACCCTGCAGGAAAGGCTAAAATAAGTACTAAGTAAAGATATAGCCGAGATGTCTCAAGAGCACGGAACAAAGAAACCAGCTCCTGTTTGGGGGACCAAGGCTGCTTCACAGGGAGGTAGCATTTTAGACTGCTGCTGCACCTCTCCAGGGAATCCGCGTGGCGGGCTCCTGGGGCTTCCATACTGCCTGGGACAGCCTGAGTGCCTCCCTTCAGAAGACATCTGCTTCAATGTATGTTGATAGCTTGAAATCAGCCATGGAGAGAGTTTTTACTACAAGGAAATTAGCAAATGCTATACGCTGGGACTTTTCTCTTTTCACACCCCAGTTGGTTGTAAAACATTTATCAGCAAATGACTGCCTAACACTTTGACCTGATTATTGAGACCAAACAGAGCCACTAGTGTAAAAAGGGAAAGTATTATCAATCTAGGGAGAAAGCCCTCGAAGAATTCCTGAGGACAAGTGGTCCTCGGGTTTGAATATGACGGGTTTGGGATTGCCGGTGTGGGAGGCAGATGACTGGGCTCACTCAACAGTAAAACAGTTTGGAATATTAAATTACAGAGGAAAGGAACTGTCTCAAGAGTACTCTGCCCAACTAAGATATCCTTCATTTATTTGAATTTTTAAAAATATAAATACTTTTCAAATAAGTACAGATTCATAAACAAATTTAGTAACTCCTTAAGTATGGAAGTGGAGAGTACTTTAACTGATTTTGAAGTAAAAATGATTGCTTAAATAGGCACATTATTCTTCATGACACAACTCACTAACTTGAGTTTTTTAAAGATACAAATCGATAAGGAAAAAGAGAGGAAATAGCAACTCAGAAGAGGAAAGGTGAAAGGTGATTCTTCACTGACTTTGCAACCTAAGAAAGTTGAATGCTAAGCTGGCAGTGGGAAAAACTGAGTGGTTCGCTCTCACTGCAGCATCTGTAGGTGTTCACACTGGTAGAAAGGGTGGGGAGAGTCCGAAAGCTTTCTTAAACACGCTGTGCCCAGGCAGAGTTGTAGGTTTGTAGAACTGTCCAGTAGGCATCGCATTTGCTGCTCTTCCAGGACTTACCCTCCAGCTGGTTGGCAGCCAGCTCGCTCGCTCTGCCCTATGGCAGCTGGGCCGGGTTTTATGAATGAGATCCTGTTCAGAAATGTGAATGAAGTACCTCCCTCTTCCCCTCTCATTCAGCTCAGAGCCCAAAGTGGAATAAGGATGCATCTAACGCCACACCAAACTCCATCACCAGAGGGCAAATGGTGAAGAACACTCAGGGAATCGAGGGTCAGAGCCAGGGGGTGGCTGAACTGAGTATCCGGCCACAGGAGAGCCGTGGGAGTCAGGCTACGCTGTGTGCAATTGGGAATAGCTTTGATAGAACTGCTGTCGAGAGCAGGTTGGTTATGGTCACACACGTGCCTGTTTGGACCTGAATAATTTTGGAAGTTGGAGATCAATAAGAGGGTTGAAGCTGATAAGCATCATATCGATTTGCCTGAGAGATGTGATGAATGATAGTTGTTTTAACTTGGGAACCTCCTCTCGCAGTCTCCCCGAGCCAGCCTGCTAATACTTGATGTAGCCAGCGAAATACTCATTGTCTCGCATTGAAGGGATCCGTGATGGGTTGCCTTTTCTCTTGTAGATGATAGGTTTAAAGAAGTGACTTGTCAAGTATTTTGACTGTGAACCACTAGGAGGAATACATTTTACATGCTGATTTTGTACATGTGTGTGCATGCAGGCACATGTGCACACACATACAATTCTCATGAAAAATAGCATGTCGAAGTGCTGTGATAATTTGTCTTGCTGGGCATATCCCACTGAATTGGTTTCATTAACTGATTTCTTTAAACAGTTTGGGGCGTTTCATAACTGCTCCAGGGTCAGGAGATCAGGAAATTTCTGAAGCCTATAAATGTGTGGTTTACTAGGCCACTGAAGAGGTCTACAGTGGAGTTCTCAGAAGCAGTTGATAGATCCCATGTATGTGTTAGGGTTTATATTGCTTCTGGGGCGTGTCAAACAGGGACGGGCTACTTACATTTTCCCTACACTGCAGGGTCATGAAGCATCTCCCCATAGAAAAATGTAATGTGCCGCAGATCTGGAAAGGGGTTGCATTTTCATTTTGAATATATTTTACTTTCCTATTTTGAATAAATTTTAGATATAATGTTCAGATTACTTTATTTCTTCAAATCAATTTATTTTTCTTCTTTAAATTGTATTTTTCTTTTCTTTTTTTTTTTTTTTTGGTGATACTGAGGATTGAATCCAGGGGCATTTTACCTCTGAGCTACATGTCCAGCCTTATTTTATATGTATATATGTATATAGTTTTTTTGTGTGTGTGTGGTACTGGGGATGGAGCCCAGGGGCATTCTATGTCTGAGCTACACCCTCGGTCCTCTTTTTTAGTCTTTATATTTTTTTAAACAGGGCCTCACTGAGTTGCGAAGGGCCTTGCTAAGTAGCTGAGGCTGTCTGTCAACCTCTATCCTCTGGTCTCCACCTCCCAGATGTTGGGATTACAAGCGTGCACTACCACGCCGGGCTTTTAGTTTTTATTTTGAAGCAGAGGCTCATTAAATTGTAAAGGCTGACTTTGAACCTGTAATCTACCACACCTTGCCTATTTTTGAATTGTACAAGTACCATCTTATTGCTGAAGATCCAGCACTCAAATTGCTTCTACTCTGCCACTTGATGCTCTACTGGGTGTATAGTACTGGATAGAGAGCATTAGAAGTCTTGCGGAGATGGCAGAGTTCCCCCAGACATGCTCACCTACAGCCTCTGGGGTGTCTGAAGCTTGCCATAACTCACACACCTCTCCCCAGGACAGGGCACTGGCCCTGGGTGTGTGTGTGTGTGTGTGTGTGTGTGTGTATGAGAGAGAGAGAGAGAGAGAGAGAGAGAGAGAGAGAGAGAGAGAGGGGTGGGGGGAGAGAAGGAGAAGGAGAGGAAGAAGATAGAGAAAGGAGAGAGAGAGAGAGGCAGAGACAGGAAGACAGAGAGAGACAGAGAGAGAAGAGAGAAGAAATTGGTCTATCAGTTGACCGTCTGGGCTTCCGACCCTGGGCGCATGTGCAAAGACAAGAGAGTCACAGCATTCTTTCTTCTTTTCTTTGGCTCCTTGGCACTGTAAAACATGGCCTTGCCCTGTGCTTTACCAGCATCACTCCTCTGTGGGGTCTGGAGCTTCAGGCTCCTTTTCCTCAGGGGGGGAGTGAGGAGGAGACACGGGTGTGCACCTGCAGCCTTTCCTGGAGGTTCCTGCGGGCATGGGTTCCTTGTTGATAATTATTTTGTGCTGGGCATCTATTAAGGATCTCCTTCCCACAATGGAAAATGCACTTCCAGTGAGCCATGTGTTTTTTGTCTTACTGAACGATCTTGCATCCCCGATCCTGGCACCTCATATAAAGCTAACTCTATGATAGATGCTCAACAAAATACTTGTTGGATGGCTAGTGATTGTGTACGACAGAAGCACAGACGCTAACAGTATCTATCTGCGTGACTGGCTGACTCTCCATTTGATTTCCCTCAGGGCACACGTTAACCAAGACCGAGAGAAGCCAGTTATTGGCAATAGCTTCGTCATTGTTTGTGGCTTCCCAGTTACGAGCACAACGGTTTCAGGAGCACTCAAGGTATGGTAGCTCTTTTACAATAGAATAAGTGAGCAGAAAATATTATTAATCTAATTGGCATGGGAAATAGGTAAAGATCTGGCTTGTCTCAGTACTAGATCTTAGGGGTCTGTGGGAAAGAATACTGAAGTCTCATTGTTTAAATATGATACCATGCATACTGTGTTCAAACAAGTTTCTTTTTTCTTTTTAATTAAGAGAATAAAAGAAGCCAGGCATGGTGGTGCACGCTTGTAATGTAACCCCAGCATTCGGGAGGCTGAGAGTGGACCATCGTGGTTCATGGACAGCCACAGCTATTTTTTTCGGGGGGACCGGGTGGTACTTGGGTTCCTGGAACCCCTTCTACCTCCGGGCTACACTCCCACACCTATTTTTATATTTTTATTTGGAAACAGGGTCTCTTAAGACAGTGAGGCTGGCTTCGAACCTGCGAGATCCTCCTGTCTCCGCCTCCCAAGCACGGGGATTACAAGTGTGTGCCACGAGAGAGAGAGGGGGGGGGAGGGGAGAGAGAGAGAGAGAGAGAGAGAGAGAGAGAGAGAGAGAGAGAGAGAGAGAGAGAGAGAGAGAGAAGAAAAGGATCCTGGTTCTTTTGATTTGTTCATTAGGAGAGGTAAGCAGATATGCTGAAATCTGGTGGGAAATCTAGCCATATGTGTTTATTATTTCTATCATATTCCTTTGTTAGTGCTGAAATATATTTTGAGACATGCTATAGCATTAAATATTAGGAATTAATCTGGGAAAGTAAAAGATATCTGTCTGAAACTATCTGCTGTAAGAAGGAATTAACCCCAAGTTGACATAGTTTTTTGCAAGCCTTAAGCACACTTTGAAGCTTTCTAGTGAGCCAGGCAAAAGGAGAAACATGATTTAAACCAGGCTGAGACAAAACTGCAAGGGCCCAGTGCCGTAATGACCGGGTAATTTATTATGACCGTGTGTACTTGCAAGACTGATCCTTACAAGGAGTACTACTGCTTTTTTTGTTTTGTTTTGTTTTGTTTCCGGTACCAGGGATGAAACCCAGGGGCATTCTACCTCTGAACTATACCCCCAGCTCTATCTTTTAATTCCTTATTTTGAAGCCGGGTCTCACTAAGTTGCAGAGGGCCTCACTGAGTAGCTGAGGCTGTCCGTGAACCGCGATCCTCCTGCCTCAGCCTCCCACATGCTGGGATGACAAGCGTGTGCCACCACACCCGGCCAAGGAGTCACGCTGATGATAAAATTGTGTTGCCTTGATTTCTGTTCCTTTCCTTCTGCTTTTCTACAAGAAGGACAAAGTTAGATGGAGTTTGCTGTAGGTGCGTGATAGTGCCACATCATAACGTAGCTCAGAGTGCCAGGGGTGTACGTGCACACAGCCCTTGGCGAGCTTCGCCGGCTTGCTCCCCCGCCTCCGCTGCCCACACCTGAGGGTCAGATGGGCACTGGTATGCTCACATATGTCCAACATTTTCCAAGCGGCTCTGAAAAGCATGAAGCAAATGCTCAAAGGACCCCTGACAAAGTAGGTAGAGGAAACCCAAGTTCAACTTGGCCTCTGTTTTAATAGAAAATGTGTTTCAAAATAAAGAATAAAAAATAGGGCAGGGGGTGTAGCTCGGAGGTCAAATGCCCCTGGGTTCCTCCCCAGACCCACTTAAGAAAAATAGATAAGGCGATTTTACTCAGAACATCTCAGGGTAACTGGACTCTTCACGCTTCTCTCCCTCAAAAGAAAGTGCGAGAAACTCATTGTATGTCTGTTCTGAGTTAGAGTGAGCGGGGATCTCTGGGGAGAGCCATCAAACGGCAGCCAGTTTCCGGGTGGCGGGAGGAGGGGGACTGATCTGAAGCCCCACGAGTCTGGTGGGTCGTGCTGTCAGCACGGAGGCCACGGGGGCTGCAGAAGTGAGAGCCGATGACAGTTCTGCGGCCACGCTAGCCACGCGTGGTCAGTGGCTGCGCTTGACAAACAGCGTCCTTTCCAGTGTGGCCACTGTGGTTACGCGGTTCCTCCACGCTCTGTCGCCCAGTGCTCTGCTCGCTTGCACAGGGTGCCTGGGCCCCGGCACTTGGGCTTGGGGCATGATATTCCCTGTCCTGGGCTGGAGTTGGCGTTGCCCTCCAGGTGGCTCTGGCTGGCCTGGGCCCTGGCCTGGGTCCCGGCCTGGGTCCTGTCCTGGGCCCCGTCCTGGGCCTTATCCTGGGTCCTGGCCTGGGTCCTGTCCTGGGCCCCGTCCTGGGTCCTGTCCTGGGCCCCGTCCTGGGTCCTGTCCTGGGCCCCGTCTTGGGTCCTGTCCTGGGCCCCGTCCTGGGTCCTGTCCTGGGCCCCGTCTTGGGTCCTGTCCTGGGCCCCGTCCTGGGTCCTGGCCTGGGTCCTGTCCTGGGCCCCGTCCTGGGCCCCGTCCTGGGTCCTGTCCTGGGCCCCGTCCTGGGTCCTGTCCTGGGCCCCGTCCTGGGTCCTGTCCTGGGCCCCGTCTTGGGTCCTGTCCTGGGCCCTGTCCTGGGTCCTGGCCTGGGTCCCGTCCTGGGCCCCGTCCTGGGTCCTGTCCTGGGTCCTGTCCTGGGCCCTGTCCTGGGCCCTGTCCTGGGTCCTGTCCTGGGTCCTGGCCTGGGTCCCGTCCTGGGCCCTGTCCTGGGTCCTGGCCTGGGTCCTGTCCTGGGCCCCGTCCTGGGTCCTGTCCTGGGCCCCGTCCTGGGTCCTGGCCTGGGTCCTGTCCTGGGCCCCGTCCTGGGCCCCGTCCTGGGTCCTGTCCTGGGCCCCGTCCTGGGTCCTGTCCTGGGCCCCGTCCTGGGTCCTGTCCTGGGCCCCGTCCTGGGCCCTGTCCTGGGCCCCGTCCTGGGGCGTGTCTGGCGGCGCCGTCCCATGGGCACCGGCAGCCAGCAGCCCTTCCCCTGTGCTGTTTGCGTTGGCTGCTTCTCTTATTTTCCCAATTTCTCTGTGGGTTTTACTCTTTCATCATTTATGACTTGGAAAAAGTCTAATAATATGTACCCTAGTTAGCTAGTAAAACAAGAGCGGAGTGTTTTCAGGAAAAAAGAAAAGTTAATGTCAGAAACAACAGAAATTTTTCTTAAAATTACTTGAAAATAAGTTTGGTGAACATAACTTTTTAACATAAAGTACACTGACTTACTACGGAACTATTTTTCTTTAGAGTTATTCTTTAACACTTCGGGAAGGGGATCTAGCTAGGTGGTAGTGTTTGCTTAGCATGTGCAAGGCGCTGGGTTCAATCCTTAGCACCAAAAAACCCACAGCCAGCTACACACATGCACACGTGGGCATACACACACACACAGACACACAGACACACATACACACACCACATTCATTGACAGAAACGCACTGTTAAGAGCAATATTTAACAGTCACCTCAAATTATTAAAAGCTAAAATGATTTTGTTGACATTGTGCTTTGGTATTATAATTCATTTCACTAACTGATAACAATCAGAAAAATTAATAAAAGTAACTTTAAACTTTAAGTTACTTTGTGCAGGCCTGTGATTCCAGTGTTTGGGAGGCTGAGATAGGAGGATCACAGGGTCAAGGCCAACCTCATCAGTTTTTTTTTTTTTGTGTGTGGTACTAGGGGTGGAACCCAGAGGCTTTCTACCTCCGGGCTATACTCCCAGACCTTTTTTATATTTTATTTGGAAACAGGGTCTCACTAAGTTGCTGGAAGCCTCACTGAGTAGCTGAGTCTGGCTTTGAACCTGTGCGATCCTCCTGTCTCAGCCTCCCAAGTGCAGGGATTCCAAGCATGTGCCACCACGCCTGACCAACCTCATCAATTTTATAACGAGACCCTCAGCAATTTAATGAGACCCTGTTTCAAAACAAAAAGTAAAATAGGACTGGGGCCGTAGCTCAGAGGTAGAATGCTGCTAAGTTCAATCTCTAGGACAAAAGGAAAAGAAAAAAAAGTCAGTTCTTAGAGCTGAGCCTCTCCTTGGTGGGCATGCGCTGTGTTCTGTTTTCATGCCTTAAAGACATTTTAAAGTATTTGAAAGTAAATGTGGACTCCCTGAGTGTCTTAAGAGTATTTCCTTATTTTACTGCACATATATGATAAATTCATCAAGTTGTGCTGGAGTCTTTTACTTGTTTGCTTTGCTTTTTTCCCACCTTTTTTGGTTTTTGCAGAATCCTAAACATTTATAAGTGAAAATTTAGAAAAATTAGCAACATTTAACTTTATCCATCTCTAATTTACATGTGATTATTAATTGCTAAAGAGAACTAATGATAATTAAATACTTTTATCATAGTTAAAAATAAAATCCACAGCCAATCATTTCTAAGAGTTCAGTACTGTCAATGTATACATACATTTGGTATTAAATGAATTATAATACCAATGCACAATGTCAACAAAATCGTCTTAGCTTCGAATACTTCGAGGTGACTGTTTAATACTGCTCTTAACAGTTTGTTTCTGGACAATTGTTCTCTAGAACCTTTCGATTTCGCACAATTGAAGCTCTAAGTCCAATGGCCAGCTCTCTTTCCCCCTCGCTGTCCCTGGTAACCCTGTTCACCATCCTATTTGTTTGACTCTTTTACTATTTCTCTTTCCTTTATAACAATTCTTCCTAAACTTTAAAAATCCAGCACAATAACTCTTCGCCTGGGTTCTCGAGAGGGCAATAATGTAGCCCCCGGTCACTTGGGAACCGGTGGTAGATATCCCGTGATTCAGACTGTTGCGGTCGGTGCCACACTGACCTAGCACGAGCGGCCGGTGGGCGGGAGGAGGCTCAGGAGTCTCCTCGTGCCGCGGCTCCTGCATCTCGTGGCTTTGCTTCTGCATCGGAGGCTGGTGGAAGTCCCAGCTGTCAAGTTAGATAGAGGCTTGTGTCTGTCTCAGAGAAGCGAGGAACACTTGTCCAGACGTTACCTGGCGTGTTCCTCTCTGTTCTCACAGATAGCCACCTGCACTCCTTGCGCCCTTGGCCCGGCCCTGGCTGTTGGAGCGGGCAGCAGGGTGCTGCCCAGGGCCAGGAGTTTGGGCCCCGCCTTCTGGCCACTATCGAGGTGATGCCGGCCTTGGGACAAAGCGCCTCTGCTTCTGGCTTCGTCTTCCTCCTCTGAAAAATGGCAGCGTTAGCTTGGATGGCTGCTAAGTTGTCTTCAGCTGTGAAGCGATTTGAGCTGCAAGAGACTTGATCATTTCTCTTGTGATATTTGAGCAGAGTGTAAAGACTCAGAAAATGGAACACCCTCACGGTGAGCCCTGGTCCTGTTGATGCAGCAGTTCAGGTGGAGAGGTTAACTACAAGAACCCCACCGTTGCGGGCGCACCTTGGCTGCGTGGAGCCCATGCGTCCCAAGCACGCTGTGCCCAGTCAGTGGGATGCGCAGGTTTCTTGATGGCCTCAGCCCTCGGCCATTTCAGCCACAGTCGCATAAAGAGAAATCCCATCCATGCGCATCCCCTCCGTGCGCTGCTGTCGTGCGCACATCTGAATTCGATTGTGTTTCCTTGTCTAGCTTCCTGATAAAACGGAGGCCCAATGTCTTAGTGATTTCTTACCGACGGATGCAATTTTAATTTTTCCCCTTTCTATTAAAAAAAAGCAATCTTTCCCAGTCTCACATATATAATTCACTTACCTGTTGCTTTGTTTTCTCTGAACTAGTAAAAGTTTCTGTTTCTGAAATACCATCTAAACCACTGCATGGTGACTGGGGAAAGGATGAGAGAACAAATCGCCCCGTGGCAGCGTCTCCCGAGGGGAAGCGTACAGTGTGGCACGTTGGCTTTTTTATTTAAATATCTTCTGCTGTACAAAATCACGTCATTTACAGGGAAATGGATGGAACCGGGGAACATTATGCTAAGTGAGATTAGTCAGTCACAAAAATTAAGAAATGGGATGCTCTCCCCGGTATGCGGAAGCTAGGGGAAAGGGGTCATGGGAGGAGCTCTAGACAGAGGAACCATAGAGGAGCAAATAAGGAGGCCTGACTGGGGGTGGTGGGCGGGGGAAGAGGGAAATTCCTTAATTTACACGATGTACATTCACAGACATATCAAAGTCAATCACTCAGCTAAACACGAGAAGGAGGCGGCGGAGGGGGTGGGAGGGAATTGGGAAGGGCTAATTGGGTGACGTGCGCATGTCTGCCTCCACCATCTTGTACTCCATTAAGATGTATGACTACAGTGCACCAATAAAAATAAAGAAAGAAAAGAAAAAGAAATATCTTCTGCTTTAAGAGGACATGATAGATTCTAACGCACTTATACCATCTATGAAAATAGAATACTTTTGCATCTTGTTTCACGTATAATCTCAGCTAAGCCACATCATTATGACAGTTAAATTAGTGTTCTAATAACTGGCTATATAATAATAAAGTACTTTAGTATATTTTTACATATATATATGTACACACAAATATATATAGCCTCACTATGGCTTTGGAAATATTTACTTCATTTGAATAACTAGATCTCTTAAAAGCAGCAAAAGGGGAGAAACATTAATTCAGTCACTTTTTTGTAAGCTTGCCTTACTTTTTCCTATTTCTGTGATCTTTTCAGTTATTTAATATGACTGTGTCTTAAATGACTTGGGAATCTAAGTGATATTAAGCACAAGACAGAATCGCCTCATTATCGTGGGGGAGTTTCTCTGTTCCCTGCGATGATTCCCAGAGCTCCCGCACACTTCATCAGTATTATTGTAATTCTCTGGCTGCAGGACATTTGGCAGCTGCTGCACCCCACTGGCAAATCCTATTCAGACTTCTGTCCCATTCACCACTGCCATTGGAGAATTGATTTCTCTCTCCTCTACGCTAACCTTTCCCAATTCATTTTGGATTGTTCAATGTGAAACATTTTAATTTCATATCATACAGCTATTCAGCTCACAATCCCTTTTTTAACCTGTCACCAGGGTAACAGCATAGCATGCTCTCTTTAGGCAATCAAGTTTTTATTTCACATGCTTAATGTTGCATTAAATGTTTGCATTTTGTTTAACCCCCCCTTAAATACTTTGAACTCTGGATATGTTTTATAGGGTAATGAAATCCTTGATTTTTGAACTGAAACTAAATCAACACCATCAGTGCATTTATAATAAAATGCCAAAAGATTAATTTACATAATACAAAGATTATTATTAAAAACTCAAGTTATTCGATCTGTATTAAAGCAATTTTCTGTAGGCAATGGAGCAATATTTGTATATATTTATGTTCAACCTTGTTCCAAAGAAAGACTTAAAACTGGCGTAGAGAGATTTGTCAGTGAGATAAATTAGAAAGTTAAGACTAATGGAGTTGGTACAAATGAAAAATATATCTTAAATATATTGATTTTTAGCATAATGCTTTTTCTGTATTGTATGCATAAAGACCATAATTTCTTAGGTATTTGGTGGTGAATGAAGTATTGCAGTGTCCCAGAGTGAGATGGATGGAAGGTCTGCTCCTGGATGGTAATGTGGGCATTGTGATCCTCACTTAGTACTACCTTCTTCTAAAATAATTTAATAATAGATGAGTGAAGACAGAAATACAGGTCTTTACATCTTGATTCTGTGAACTGATTCTCTAGGTTTGAATTTCCTTTTAAAGAGCTGACTTTAATCTTTCAAGTTTTATCCCAAATAACACTTCATGAAATTTGTTCTATGAATACATTCCGTGAAATGTAGAAGATACTAAGACATATAAATAAATATGTAAAACAAGATCAGAGAAAAGTTCACCACGTTATTTGGAAACTTTATTTATTTATTTATTTATTTATTTATTTATTTATTTATTTCGGTGGTGCTGGGGATGGAACCCAGGGCCCCTCTACCTCCGGGCTACACTCCCAGACCTATTTTATATTTTATTTGGAAACAGAGTCTCGCTAAGTTGCTGAGAGCCAGCTGAGGCTGACTTTGAACCTGCGTGATCCTCCTGTCTCAGCCTCCCAAACGTGGGGATTACAAGCATGCGCCACCACGCCCGGCAACATTACTGTTTTAAAAGTTAATAATAATAGTGGAGTAGCTTTGTAAGTTTCCTTACATTCCATCATACAATCACTAAAACTTTGCTGTTAATCTATAGGATAATTTTTGAATTTAGCTTCCTGTGTTGTGAGCGCTGTATATTTTTAAGCTCTTTTACCCTGGGCTGGGTCCTCTTGGGAATCTGGGTATTGCAGCATAGCACGCAGATTCACTGTCCTGAGTGTCCACATGTCACTAATGGCTCTGAGGTAAATGACACTTGTCTAGGCAACCATCTACTTCACAGAGATCGCCTTCTTTCAGGGAATCCCTCAGTTCAACTTTTAATCATGGTAACCTCTTACCTTCAGAATTAGAGTTGTAGATCATTCCAAAAGTAACAAAACGTGTTCACATGATAAGCTCTGTGGGCTTATAGCAGTGGCAATAATAGGAGCCTTAAAATCAAGTAGGACAGGGAGACGTTAAACACATCACTGGTAACTGTAGAGTGCCTTGGCAAGAGTCAAGTCCAGCTTGTCTTGGAGAGGAGAAGAAATTCAATCTGCAGGATGGTCACGTTAGTTTATCTAAACTGTCCAGTTTTCAACCAAACATTGTAAGACATGCACAGAAACATGAAAGAGTGGCCCTTCACAGTGAGGTAAGCCGGTGGCCGCTGTGCAGGAGGGAGCCTCACGGTCGGCTTCTCGCACTGTGACCTGAAATAACCTGCCATGGATATATCCAAAGCACCACGTAAACTGAGGTGTGAAGAATTAGAAGACAGCATGGCAACCATGACTCACTAAATAGGAAATAGCAGTAAGCAGATAAAAGGGATAAAACAGTTAATACAAAATTTGAAAGTAAAATGCCTAACATAACAAGTACATTGTATAGGTTCAAAAGTAGTTTGGAGCAGTCAGACCTTCAGTCCTCAAAACAAAGGCATGCTAATTAAGATTATGCACTGTGTGGGATAGAAGAAAAAAAATGAACATTGCATCAGAGAACTAAGATGACACAATCAGACATACCGATGTGGTGCACTGAGGTTTCCAGAGGAGAAGAGCGAGGAACAGAAAGAAAATTTAAAGAAATTGTAGTCAAATTTATTCAAATTCATGAGTCTGCCCATTAAAGAATCTTGGTAAACTCCACACAAGTCCAAAAGAGATCCATGTCTACATGTGTCCATCGTAGTCAAACTGTAAAAATCAGAAGGAATCTTGAGAGCAGCAAGAGAAAAATAAGTCATCACATAAAATGGATTAAGAGCTCAACAGACACCATAGAGGCCAAGAAAGACTAAAGTGACCTACAGAAAATGTCAGCCAGGAATTTTATATCTAGCATAGCAGTCATTTAAAAGTAAAGGTGATGTTAAGATATTTCAAGTGAACACAATGTGAAAAAATTGGTTGCTGGCAAACTGCCCTTTAAGAAATATGGAGTGGCCTCTATCCCTTCTTCAGTGCTTTCAGAGTGGCAAACATAAAGAAGTCAAATAACAGCAAATGTTGGCAAGGATGTGGGGAAATAGGAACCCTCCTACACTGTTGGTGGGAGTGCAAACTAGTTTAGCTGCTATGGAGATCAGTGTGAAAATTCCTTAGAAAACTAGGAATGGATCCACCCTACGATCTACCTCTACCATTCCTGGGTATCTTTCCAAAGGGGTTGAAATCAGAGAACTACAGTAACATATGCATACCCGTGTTCATAGCAGCACAATTCACGGTAGCCAAAATATGGAACCAACCTAGGTCTCCATCAACAGATGAATGGATTGCAGAATTATGAGAAACACACACAATAGAATTCTACTCAGCAATAAAGAAGAACAAAATTATGCCATTTGTAAGAAGATGGTAAGACCTGGAGAACATTATGTTAAGTGAGATCAGCCAAGCACAGAGAGAGAAGGGACATATGTTTTCTCTAATATGCTCAATCTAGGGAGGGTTTGGGACACCAGAGGGGCTCCAGATAATGGAGGGGAAACCTCAGTGAATCCAGTAAGGAAGGGGAGGGAAGGAAGAGGGCTGAGGCTCATGAATGGAAAAGCTACATTTGAATATGTGAAAACAACATTGTTAACCTGGACACTCAGTATTGGGAGGGAGGGAAATGGGGAGAAGCAAGAGGGCACCAAGTACTGTGTGAATTTATTTCATTGTCAACATGATCCACATTATGATATGAGACCATAATGCACCAGAGGGAAAAAGAAATATGAATGGGATTTCTTCAGGCTGAACTCAAAGGATATTAACTTAGATACACATGCAAATATAAAAGCCACTGGTGAAGAGAAGTACATGGGCAAATATGGACGGCAATATAAATGTATTTTTACTTTGTGAGATATATTCATTAGTTTCTAAGACAAATGCAGCCAGTTGTGGTGGGCATACTCCTGTAATCCCCATGCTTGGGAAACTAAGACAGGAGGATCACAAGTTCAAGGCCAGCCTCAGCAACCTAACAAAACCCTGTTTCAAAATAAAGAATTTAAGAAAAGGGCTACAGGTATAGCTGTGAGGAAGAATGTCCTTGAGTTCAATCCCCAGTGCCAAAAAGAAAACAAAAAGGAAACTGGATAATGTGGTAATTAGAAATCAATCGGCACACGATGAATACAGCTATAATTTGTATGGTAATAAGAGAACAGGGGTGTGTGGAGCACATGACAAAATATTGGAGCAAATACTATTGCAAGTAAGTTAGCATTAATTCACATTATATTGTTTAAAAGTAAGGTACTACTTATAATCCTCAGTGGAAGCACTGAGAAAATAGGTCTAAAAATAATAAAAGAAAAAACAAGGAAATTAAAATAGTATAGTAGAGCCAGGCGTGGTAGTGCATGCTTGTAATCCAGTACTTAGGAGGCTGAGACAGGAGGATTGCGGGTTCAGAAACAGCCTCAGCTACTTAGTGAGGCCCTCCACAACTTAGTAAGACCCCATTTCAAAATAAAGAATAAAAATAGGGCTGGGGGTATAAGTCAGAGGTAGAATGCCCCTGGGTTCCATCCTCAGTACCACACACACACACACAAGAAAAGTAAAGTAGTATAGTAGAAAATACTTATTCAGAATAGAGGAAGAAAAATATGACACAGAAAGCAAAAAGCAAAATAGCAGGGGTAAATCCTACCTGATGAGCAGATGTATGTATGTATGTATGTATGTATGTATGTATGTATGTGTATGTGTGTATGTGTGTATATATATATATATATATATATATATATATATATATATATATAGTGTGTGTGTGTGTGTGTGTGTGTGTGTGTGTGTGTATGTGTCTGGGGATGGAACCCAGAGGTATTTGGCCTCCAAGCTACACCCCCTGTCCAATTTTTTATTCTTTATTTTGAAACAGAGTCTCACTGAGTTGCGAAGGGCCTCACTAAGTAGCTGAGGCTGTCCGCGAACCGCGATCCTCCAGTCTCAGCTTCCCAAATGCTGGGATTACAAGCGTGCGCCACCACGCCCGGCTGGGCAGTTATATTAAATGTAAATGGATTGAACCTCTTGATCAAGGGCAGATATTGGCAGAGTGGTCAAGAAAACATGAAGGCTGGGTGTGTCTGTGGCAGAGCAAGTGGTTCGAAGTGGAAAGTAAAAGAGGTTGGAAAAGGGAAGCAAGCATATTATTTGCAGTACTCGTTCACTGTTTTATTAATAATAATGCCGATGTCAGACAAAATACTCCTTACGACAAAAATTGTTAGTAGAGACAAAGACATTTTATGATGCTAAAAGAGACCAGCAGCGTAGTGGAAAGAGTTCAGGGAGGGAGCTGGGGAGGGAAAGAGGGCGGATTGAGAAGGAAACAGTTCAAATAATACCATGGCGATACGTGAAGATCCTACTGCCAAGGTCACTGATGTGCACGGGGTAGGGGATGTGGAGGGAAACACATCGAGGCCTGTGTACATGTGTGTTTTCATCATATTGAACCTACTATGATGTTTAACTGCAATGCACTAATAACATAATAACATAAAACAACCCCCCAAAGCCTGAAAAGGTTGACCAGTGAAAAAGCTATAACAAGTCTGAGCATATATGTAACTAACGGTACACTCTGGAGCTGTATGAGGCGAAACTCAGACAATTAAAGGAAGAAACTGACAATTCGATTATAATTGAAGGCCTTAATTCTCCACCTTCAGTAGCGGATGGGGTAACCAGGAGACGAGACGGAAGTAGAAGGTAGGCTGGCGCTCTCACTGAATCTGTGTGATGGGCACCTGCAGGGCAGTTCATCCAGGAACAGCAGAGCGAACCACTTCTCCAGCGCACATGTAACAGTCTCCAGGATGGGCCATCTGCTAGGCCGTTAAACACGTCCCAGGAAATTTAATAGGACTGAAAATCACACTATGTTTTCTAACCACACCAGTGAAATTAGAAATCAACAACAAAGGAAACATGAGACATTTACTAGTATATGCCTTGAACGGTGTTCTCCTATAACCAGTAGGCTAAAGGGAAAAAAAAATCACCAGGGAAACTAGGAAGTATCCTGAGATGAATCTAAAAGGCCCCTTGAACCCAGGATGTGGAACCTACTGGAATGCTCCGTGGACTCGGCTTATGGCCTACCAAGAAGATAATGCTCCTTGGTGTTTTACCAGACGATCTGAAGCATATGTCCACACTAAATCCTACACATGAGTGTTTATAGCAGCTTTATTCATAGTTCCCCAAACAGAGAAGCAAAAAAGATGTCCTTCAGGAAGTAGGTGGTAAATAAACAGATACAGAGAAACAATGGGATATTATTGAGCAATAAACAGAAATGAGCTGTCAAGTCACAAAAAGACATGGTGAAACCTTAAATACACGTTGCTCTGAGCAAGAAGCCAATCCGAAAAGGCTGCGTTCCGCACGATTCCAGCTCTCTGACGTTCTGGAAGAGGCCACAGTACGGAGACAGTGTAGATCAGTGGTCGCCAGACATTTAGGAAAGGGGAGGAATGAGATGGTGGGCCAGGGGCAATGTGTAGGGCAGAGGGAGGATTCCATAGGATAGGATAAAGGTGAGTATGTGTTGTTTCAAATTTGTCAAAACTCATAGATTATAACGCAAAGAACAAATGCTGAAAATATGGATATTAGTTAATAGTTATGTATCGATATTGGCTCAGCAGTTATAATAAGTATGTCACACTAATACAAGATGTTAATAAAGGGAAGCTGGAGGACAGACGGGATAAGAGTAAATGTGGAAACTACTTTTTCCATGTGTGTTACTGGGGATCAAACCTAAGGGCACTCTACCTCTGAGCTACATGCCCAGCCCTACTTTACTTTTTATTTTGAAACAGAGTTCTAAGTTACTATGTGTTGCTCTCAAACCTTTAATCCTCCTGTCTGAGCCTCCCAACAGTGGTACTACAGATATGTGCCATCGTGCCAGCTGGGAACTCTCTACTTCCTGCCTGATTTTTCTGTGAACCTAAAACTACTCTTAAAATAAGAGAGGGAGAGTGAGCGAGCGAGCGAGCGGGAGTGGGCGTGGTGGTGCATGCTTGTAATCCTAGTACTTGGGAGGCTGAGACAGGAGGGTCACTGATTTAAGGCCAGCCTCAGCTACTTAGAACCTGTTTCAAAATAAAAAATTAAAGAGTCTCATGCTCTACCGACTGAGCTAGCTGGTCAACCTGGACACTCATTGTTGGGAGGGGGAGGGGAAGGGGTAGTGGGAGGAGGAAAGGGCGCCAAGCACAGTCTGAATGTGTGCCATTTTCAGTATGATCCACATAAGCAATAAATAATAATAAAAAGCAAAGTAATTTAAACATTGAGTTTTTTTGAAAAACTTCTGATGGAAAGACATTCTTAAAAACAAATCAGGCCAACGAGGAGAGTACTTGAAATATGTAAACCTGATAAAGTTCTCATCTTCAAAATAAAGAACTTCTGTAAATTACTAATAATAAGGCCAAGAGACTAGTAAAAACCGGCAAAAACTTAAATACAGATGGCCAGTAAACATGAGGCCTTTGGCATTATCAGTCATATGGAAATGCCCATTAAACTCTGATGGGCGAGGGTCAGAAGGTGACCATGGCACGTGGCGCCCAAGTGCAGAAGCAGCCGCTGCCATGGAGCGCGGGCCGTCCTCGCCTGGGAAGAGCCTGGCAGCTCACGGAATCTAAGTCATACCTTTACCTTAGTATTTCCATGCTGGGATTTTCCCCTCACAAGAAACAGAAGTGTATGTCCTGAAAAAGAGCTCTGCACAAAAGGATATTTAGAACAGCTTAGTTCATAATAGCCCTAAAATAGAATAAAACCCAAATCCCCATCAATATAAGGATGAGCTGATTTGAGTATATTTGTGCAATGGAACACGGCTGATGCGGGGGAGGGGAGAATATGAGAATGAGCTGTTCAGCATTGGATGAACTGCAAAAATATTGAATTAAAAAAGTCACCTGCAGCCGGGCGTGGTGGCGCACACTTGTAACCCCAGCATTCAGGAGGCTGAGACCTGAGGATGGAGGTTCGCGGACAGCCTCAGCTACTTAGTGAGGCCCTTTGCAACTTAGTGAGACCCTATTTCAAAAAGAATAAAAAATAGGGCATGGGTGTAGATCGGTGGTCGAATGTCCCTGGGTTCCATCCCCAGACAGACCCACGGGGGGGGGGGGGGAAGCCATCTGCGAGAGCACATGTTTTTGGTCTATGTGAAACTCAGAGCGGGCAGGTTTTATCTATAGTCAACTTTTGAGGGGGGGGTGGGCAGGGCAGTCACTGAAAAGTGGGTTTTGAATTTCATTGTGTGTAAAATGTATCATAATTGTTTTCTTCTCTTGTTAGATATATGTGTGGGAAATGGTCTGATAATGTGATCCATGTATATAGTGTGTAATCAAATCAGGATAATAAACATCCATCATTGTTTGTATTAGGAATCTTGGTATCCATCTCTTCTAGATCTTTTTTCTCTCTCCTCGAACCCAGATGCATTCTTCCTCCAGCTACACGTACTTCATTCCTCCATTCATTCATTCACTCATTTATTTATTGATCGATAGTGGGGATTAAACCCAGGGGCATTCTGTTTCTGAGCTATACCCCTCAGTCCTCCCCTTATTTTTTTTTTTTTTGTTTTGAAACAGAGTCTTACTAGATTGCTGAGGCTATCCTTGAGCCTGCAATCCTCTTAATTCAGCCTCCTTTGTCCTACAATTACAGGTGGGCCCACCATGACCAGCTTTACTTTTATTCTGAAATAGGTCCTCACTGAGTTGTCAAGCCTGGACTGCACCCCGGGGTCCTTCTGTCTCAGCCTCCCAAATACTGAGATTACAGGCGTGCACTCTCGCACCTGGTTCTTCTCCGCTAGTTCTTGATAAAATATATGAAAATTTGTTGTAAAAACTCTGGTCGCCCTACTGAGGTGTAAAATGTAAGAACTTCTGCGGTGTCACTGTGTTGGGTACCTCTTGTACCACCTTACTACCTCCTGAGCTTCCTAAACTCTAATGACCACAATGTTGTTCTACTTTTATGCAATCAGCTTTGAGAGTGTCCACATAGGAGTGAGTTCATGTCTTTCTGTACCTGGCTTATTTCACTTAATGTAGTGATCGCCTTTTTCTCTATGTTGCTGCAAAGGACAGGATCTCACTATTTTTATGGCTGAATAATATTCCGTTGTATTGACCTGTTCTTCTGTTGAAGGACACCTTGGTTGAGTTCCTGTCTTGGCTATTGTGAACAGCGCCACAGTAAAAACATCAGTGCAGATATTTCTTTGATGTACTAATTTCATTGTCTTTGGATTGTATACAGATTTAAAAAAATGAATAGCATTGGTAAAATAATGGATGAAGATTGCAGGTATTTCCGCATCAAACAAATCATAATAGTGGCAGTGATTATGAGGAGAGCTAAGTCTTATTTAGACTGTGTCAAGCCCCAGGCTAAGCAGGTTCTGTGATCTCACTATTCTGTTTTACTGATAAGGAAACCGAGGCTAAGCAGAGTGTAGACATCACTTAGTTTCTGTGGGTTTGTGCCCAGTCACTCAGACACCAAGACCCGCTGGGTGACAGCTGGACAGCATCACCTTTCTTGACTGTGTGCGTCAAGTCTAGATTGAGAGCTTAAGCCCTTATCCCTGGAAGAAGGAAACGGGGTAGGTATAGCATCGACATACGTAACAAGTGAATTCCGGGATAGTCTCTTCTACAGTCTCGTGTTCAGACACACATTTTACATTTTCCCTAGGCAGAATTCTACCCCTCATCTCTGCCAGTTCCCAGCTTTAAAGGATCTCTGAACATACTGCTTTTATCTTTCTTCTGTAGTGATGAACTTTAACGTTGGACTGTTCTAAGTTCTCACATAATAAGGCATAGAGTTTTGTTTGGTTTGGCAGTAGAGTTCTGTTTAAAATTCCTTTAATCTGTTCATGCCCTGCTTTTTATATTCATTTTGATAGCTGATGGTTCCATGAACAATTTGACATGAACTTATTGCACTCCTAAAACGTGCATCTGTGACTCTTCCCCTGAACTTGCTAAGAGTAGATTTTTTAGCAAATCGCTGAATTTTTGCCTTCCTTGGAGGTGTTCCCCCCCCTCGGGAAATAAGAAACAATCCATATACTAGATCTAAAGTTTCATGAAAGTTGCTTATGCCCTGTCTCAGGCATTTTAAGTGGGCCATCTGTCTAAACATCTTTCTTTCCCTCTCTCTCTCTCTCTTTTTTTTCCCCTGATCATTTCCTCGACTTATTCATGAGCCAGGGGAGGGCTCCTTTGTAGTCACCCTGCCGCTGGTCGGTCCACCCCTACCACATACGTCTATGTGCCTGCATAACATAGCTGCTCGCCGCGCTGGAAACTCTGAGCACTTGAGATGAATGGCCCACTTTCTGAAGGCCTTTTTCTTCCCGCAAAGATTTGTATGCAGGAGCTGACCTCCACCTCTGTGGAATGCAGCAGATTACAGCGGATCATTTTACAGCCCACCCATGGCGAACGCCGTGATGCAGCGCTTCCTGATGATTCTCTGACCATTCCCATTGTTTTAATGGAAATTAAAACAGTATTTTTCAGTATTTCATTCCCACATAGGTCAGGCCACAATCGAGAACCACATTTTCTGAGTGTCTGATAATAATATGCTTTTAAAAAAATCATATTAGCCTTGATATGATCACAGTCCTTGCTACGGACAATCCTCTGAGTGTTTTTTAAAGTCTATACAAAACCATGCCTTGTAAAAAACGACATGTAATAGTGACGTTTTTACATTCGTGCTATTTGGACATTTTTGAATACTATATTCCAGTAAGTTAAATGTACTGGTATGAAAATTAGTGACAGTTAGCTACCGGATTTCCACCCTAAAATAAAGAAAAATCAGGTTTTCTCGAGCATATTCATTCTGGCCAGCTGATGTTAATCAAAGTGGACAGGCCTGGGAAGAACTCTCACTTGGTTGGCTTGTGGCTTGCTATTCATGTGAATTCTGCTTCACTGGTTTTCTTGGTTTATGGGGTTCTTTTGGGGGGGGGGGGTCCTGGGGACTGAACCCTGGGTGTTCTACATCTGAGCTGCACTCCCAGCTCTATTTTTATTCGGAAGCAGGACCTTGCTCAAGTCACCACAGGTTGTCCTTGAACCTGCAGCCCTTCTGTCTCAGCCTGCCAAGTGCTGGGATTATGGCGGTACATCACTATATCTGGCTGTTTGTTTCATTTTTGAAGTTGCAGCTTAATAGCACCTTTGCAGATGCCGGGTTAAGTCGCGCGGAGTGAACTTCTGGGCTGATGGCAGCCTCTCTCCAGACGTGGACTGCAGCAGAGGAAGCTGTCGTGTGTGCCATTATACAGCCAGTCAAGCGAACCGCTAAGACCTCCCCTTCTTTTCAGAAGGTTGTTCATGAAAATCTTCCGTGGGACCGTTCATTTTATGAAAATGTACAAGTCTTTTTAAAAATCTTAAATAGAACTGTAGGCAGTTGTTACCATCACGCACATGTTTGTGCTCCCTGAGTGAAATCGGCCCTCTAACTGTGATTAACGTACTCGCGGTGGCTTTGTAGAAATTGGGGGTGTGTGTTTGGGGTTTGCATGTAGTTGTCTTACTCTCTGCGTCCACTTCAGGCCATTTTATATTCGTTCTTTAGCTGGTACATATGTTCAATTCATCCATTTCATTTAAAAACCGAAACAAAACAAACCACTCTCAATCCTGCATAAATCCAGAAGAAATACTAGCAAATTCCGTTTGTAAAGCAGTGAATTGATAAAGGGATTACACAGTTTGGTTTCTTTTGGTGCTGGGGATTGAACTGAGGTACATTCTACCTCCAAGCTATACCCCCAACCCTTTTTCTTTTTTATTTTGAAACAGAGTCTCCTTATGTTGCTGAGGCTGGTCTGGAACCTGGGAGCCTCCTGCCTCAGCCTCCCAAGCACTGGGATTCCAGGCGTGGGCCCCTGAGCCTGGCCTCTGACTCTTCTTGGGATCTTGAGGTCTTGTTTCCCAGGGAAGCCACTTTCCTGCATCCTCTTTCATGTGTCACCTTAAAAGACCTTGCGAAGAAAGCGCCACCCCGGGAGTTGAGCGCCGGGGAAGCCAGCTTCTCATCACCTGGCCGTTCTGCTGGGGGCCGCCTTCCGCCGTGGGGAGGCCGGCTCCAAGGGCCGAGGCATTCTCAGGCCTTCCGCCGGGATGGACAGGCTGACACTCAGACCGCGGTGCCTTCACTCAAAGCCTGTGCTCTTTCCAGAACCCCCCCCCCCATCAAACCACAACATATATGAAACAGATGTGGATCAAAATAAAACAATGGAAAAATAAATAGTAGCGAGGTCCCGAGGAGTGGCGACTCTGTCTCGCCACCAGCTGCAGATCGCTTTCTGTGGGAAAGTGCGTCTGGGTTGGAACCAAATGTCGGGATCAGCAACTTCCCACCTCCTGGGGGAACAGAGGACACATCGTGTGGAAGGAGGGAAAGAAGGAAGCAAGAGAGGGAGGGAGGGAGGGAGGCACCTCAGTCCCTGGAAGGAGGCGCCTCCCAGGGGCCTTGGAGCTTCCAGGTCTCATGGCGTCTAGTGTGGGTGAAGGGGAAGTCCTCACTGGACTTCCAGTTTACCAGTTTATGAAGGAGGTCTAATCTCCTTGAGGAATTTGTTTGAGCTGGGCATGGTGGTACATGCCTGTAATCCCTGGACTTTGGAGGCTGGGGCAGGAGGATCGCAGGTTCAAGGCCAGCCTAAGTAACTTAGCAAGGCCCACTGCAACTTAGCAAGGTCCTGTTTGAAAATAAAATAAAATAAAATAAAATAGGGCTGGTGGTGCAGCTCAGAGGTAGATTGCCTCTAAGTTTAATTTCAGTACCACCACCACCACACACACAAAAAAAATTTTGTTTGAGAGGAGAATAAATCCAAAAGTTTCCTTAAAGGCAGAGGCTTTATTTATAAGGAAAAATGAAAGTATAGCCCTAGGCTTGGGACCAATCATCATGTACAAGTTAACAGTTACATGCTTACTTAATCCTCAGTGTAGCTCTGTTATGCAGATGTTATTATCTCAGTTTTATTTATAAGAGGAGACTTCAGAACTTGCTCAAGGTCAGCAGTTGTAAATGGCAGAGCCAGGTTCTGTAGACTTCTGTCTGCCACCAGGGCCTGCCTTCATAGCCAAAACGTGACCCTCTGACTCCTTGAGCTCAGCTCAAGGGCCAAGGGCATGCGTCAGAGAATAATCAGAGAAGTCACATTGCACACAGGAGCAGGGCCTTGCTTTTAAGGGGCTTGAGTGGTCAGTAGCTTTGTTAGGATTTAGCAGGAGGAGCCGTCCTGAGTGGGAGCGGCCCAGTTCTGGAAGAAAGCAAAGCCATGTGAGCGTCAGGCCGCACGGTGACCTGCCCCCGAGGCTGTGCCCATCAGCACAGTCCCCGTGAGGTCAGGTGTGTTTGCCACGGGAAGGTGGGCAGAGCATGAAGCCTGGCAGGATGACTCAGGTGGCCAGGGACCTAGGGGGCGCCTGGGAGCCCGAGGCTCACCTTCCTGGGCCGGGCACCCAGCACGTCCCCACGCACTGCTGGGGGTGGGGGTGGGGGTGTGCAAACACGTGGATGCCCTGTGGAGCGCAGGTGCTGGGCCGAGGAAATCTGGGTGCACAAGAGCCCGGCCTGCTCCTCCTGGCCCTACCTCTGTCTTTTTCCACTCTTCCTCTCACTTCTGTATTGGTCTCTGAAACCTCCATTTATTCAAACTCTGCTTCATGGCGCTCTTTCCTCTGAATGGTCCTCTTCAGAATGGAGGAGGAGGAGGAGGAGGAGGAGGGGGAGGAGGAGGAGGAGTCACTGCTTTGTGTACTGTTGACACACACCTGTAATCCCAGTATTTGGGAGGCTGAGACAGGAGGATTGCAGGCTCAAGGCCAGCATTAGCAGCTTAGTGAGACTCTGAACATCCTAGCAAGACCTTGTTTCAAAACAAAACTCAATTGGGCTGAGGGTATAGCTCAGAGTTAAAATGCCCTTAGGTTCAATTGCCAGTGCCCCACACATACACACACACACACACACACACACACACACACACACACACACACACACATACACACACACACACACACCAAAATACTCTCTAATTTAAATCTGAACCACCACCCCGCCAGAATGGAACCTTTTCAAATAAAATGTTCTGAAACACAGTCCTTAGCACTTGGACTCCATACAATTAATGTCAAAGGAAAACTAGTTTATTGAGAACGAAGAATCTAAAATTGTTAACCCTTTTCCCTCTCTTCCTACTTCAGAGTGCCTGTCATCAAGCCAGATGTGAGCACGTGGGAGCTTTCGGTAAGACTAAACGACGAAGACCACAGTGTCACGGCATCCAGCAGTGGCTCAGTGTTCTCTGTGAGTTCTAGCTCTTTCTTTCTTTGGTAATCCTGAAATTACTGATGAACATTTTAAACCACTTTTAACCTCTCCAGTGACTCTCCTCTTTCGAACTTATAACATAGCTATTATTTGTTTCAGCTTTTTAGGAAGCTGAATGTAAAAGGAACTTTTTTCCCCTCTTAGGCTAATTACAAATACATTCCTGGACTTAGCCACATTCTAAGCCCACTTCCTGTTATTTGGCTCCGCTTTTCTGTGGTGTTTACTAAAAAGTCAAAGTCTTGCCTTTGTTATCCAGAGGAACACCTTTATAACTCCTCGCGTGTGATGCTGGTGCTGGGTAACCATTCTTTTCAAACAAGTTTTCTGAAGCATCATAGGGCATCGTCCTGAGGATTTGTGTCATGTGACATTCGTGAATGTTTATCTTAGTGACATTCTTTTTGTTTTGAAGAACTTGGACAGTGCCCATGACAGCTGCATTAGTTTGAATTCCAGTCCATAGAGTAACAGAAAGATTGCAGTGTTTATACTACCATATGAATGAGATGTTTAAAATCTGAGGATGGAGATTGTTAGATAGTCCGTGAAGAGCTGCCGTTAGAGCCTGTAGGAGTTTGTATTTTTAGCCTGAGCTCAAGGAAGCTGCTGGATCGTTAGTGCAATGAATATTGTGTTCACATTTCTCTTACTGTGGCTGAGTAGCATTGAAAAGTCATTTGGTTTGGGGGAAACAAATGTCTTTTTATCAGAAGATTGAAACCGGATATGAAAATCAAGCTAATAACATTTCACTTAAATATAACCTGATGAGGCCTAAGGACATGGTAGTCTCTTGGTCTCAGTGAGAACGTACCATGAATCAAGGATTCATAATAATTCAGCAAACACTGCCTGTCCACTTTATGCCAGATAAATGCTAGGCGTTTGCCTGAGAAAACCCAGCATCCTTTGTGGTAGTCAGAGTCACAAATAAGTTTGATTAATTGATGAACTAATGTTAGTCACCTTGGTTTCCTTTCAATTTTGTGAAGCATTCTATATGCCAGAATACTGAAGCTCTGGTAACTGAAAAGGGATTTTGCTCAACTCTTAAAAATGAAAGCTGTGACCTTAACAATTATTTTATGACATCTTCGTGAAAAATGTTTGCATTTCTTACATTTCCCCTATCTATATGATTATTTTTAAAAATAGCTGTGTAAATAGACACAACCGTATATCAGATTGAATAGCAAATTATATGAATTGAGTAGCAACGAGTATTAACTATTAATAGTGTCGTGTCTTCCTGGGGGAAGGTTAACTTTTACAAAGTATAGGCTGTAGCATAATTCTCAGTTCTGTGGAGCTGCACTGAGACTTTCCCACAACCTGAGAGTTTAATGCAACGTTTTTCTAAGCAGTGCTTGCCTTAATAAGAAAGCTGTGCACACAGTGTCTTGAGTTCTCACTTCTTTGTGCTTGTTTCAAATTCCATGTTGGAAAACCGAGAGAGACTACTGATCTGACTGCTTCAGTGGTGACTTTTGAAAGCTTTTCTGTAGAATTACCTCCTGCTTCGCGTTTTTGCTTGTGAGGAAAATACATTGAAATTAAGGCATTAAAAATTTCCCTTGAAGCTAGTTATGGTGGTACCGGCCTGTAATATTCCAGTACTTGAGGGTCTGAGACAGGATGATCGCAGGTTCAAAGCCAGCCTCAGCGAGAGCCTCGGTAACTTAGTGAGACCCTATTTAAAAAAAAAAAAATCGAGTGCAATGGTGCACAACTGTAATCCCAGTATGCGGCTGAGACAGGAGCATTGTAGGTTCAAGTCCAGCCTTGGTAACTTAGTGAGGCCCTGTTTCAAACTAAAAAAAGAAAAAGAAAGAATGGGGGTGTAGCTCAGAGGTAGAATGTCCCTCTGTTTAATTTTCCAAATCTTATCAAAAAAAGAAAAAAAATGCACCTGAAAAATACTGACTTTGTTAAATAGTATAAAAAATGGCATGCCATGTTGGTCGGTGAGAGGCATCCATAGCCTCGTGCAAAGCTCACGCTCGTAGCCCAGTTTCCTGGCATATTTGAATGCAGCTGCCTTCATTTGGTATCAGCACTAAGAAAGGAGTGGGGCTGAGCCGGACGGTGTGGGGTGAGCAGGGTGCACTGCCACGAAGAGTTCGGCAGCCTGGCACCGTTTCCTTTTGGGTCTCAGAGCAGAGAACTGTGATCACTGCTTGGCTTCTGAATCGTCCCCAAAATTAACCTAAAGGTGATAGTGCAGGAGGTATGGGCTAATGACCCCAGAGGTGGTATAGACAGTCAGGTTTATTTAGCTCATAGCAAAGCTCAGGTATTCCCACCTCCTTTCAGAGTTCTTTCTTTAAATGTTTAGGCCTTTTCAATTATAAGACATTTCAAATGAGGAAAGTATAGCAAATATGCCAAGCTTCTATGTAGGGCTATTTAAGAAGAAAAATATATTCAGGTACAGCAAACAGCAAAGTCCTCTTTTTACATTATTTCATTTGGCCGCCCTCCTCCTCCTCCTCCTCCTCCTCCTCCTCCTCCTCCTCCTCCTCCTCCCCCTCCTCCTCCCCCCTCCAGAAGTGGCAGCTCTGCAGAAGGTGTCCTTACTGTACAAGTTGTTACATTTATGATAATGTGACAAGGTATGATGCAAAAATACCGAAATGGTACCGTTTATGGACATTTAAAAGTACACAAAGCAAGATCAATTCCATTTAAATAATATCAAAAAGAATAAAATAGGGATATGGGGCTGGTGGTATAGCTCAGTGGTAGAGTATGTGCTTAGCATGCATGAAGCCCTTGGTTCAGTCTCTAGCATCAAACTCGTGCGTGTGCATGCACACGCATGCACACACATGTTAGGAATACATTTAACCAAGGAAGCAAAGACTTGTACACTGAAAACTATAAAATGTTGCTGAAAGAATTAAAAGACACAATAAGTGGGAAAGAAATCTCAGGTCAGAGATTAAAAGACTTACCATGCTTAAGATGTCAGTACTACTGAACATGATCTACATGTATAATGCCCTTACTATCAAAATCATAGTGACATATTTTGCAGAAATAATTGATCATAAAGTTTATATGAACTCCCAGTGGATCCAAAGTAGCCCAAATAGTCTTGAAATAGAACAAAGTTGATGGCCTTATACTTCCTGATCTCTTTCTTTCTTTCTTTCTTTCTTTCTTTCTTTCTTTCTTTCTTTTCTTTTCTTTTCTTTTCTTTCTTTTTTTTTTTTGGTGGTGGTCCTGGGGGTGGAACCCAGGGGCTTTTCTACCTCTGGGCTATACTCCCAGACCTATTTTATAATTTATTTGGAAACAGGGTCTCACTAAGTTGCTGAGAGCCTCATTGAGTAGCGGAGGCTGGTTTCGAACCTGTGCGATCCTCCTGTCTCAGCCTCCCAAGCGCTGGGTTTACAAGCGTGCACCACCATGCCTGGCCTACTTCCTGATCTTAAAATGTATGACAAAATTATGATTATCACAGTAGGGTGACACTGCATAAAGAGAGCAGTACAGACCGATGAACTCGGATAGAGAGCTCAGAAATAAATCCTTGTACGTCTATGCAAATGATTTTGACAAGGGCGCCAAGGTCATACCAAGGGGAAAAGACAGCCATTCTAACATGTGCAAAATGGAGATTCCCATGTTAAAGAATAAATTCAGACTTTTAACCCTCCATATAGTAGATCAAAAACCTAAATGTAAAAGCTCAAGCAATACAACTTTTAGAAGAA
This sequence comes from Muscardinus avellanarius, assembly GCF_963383645.1. NCBI lineage: Eukaryota > Metazoa > Chordata > Mammalia > Rodentia > Gliridae > Muscardinus > Muscardinus avellanarius. The sequence continues at coordinate 191,254,149 of NC_137787.1, forward strand.
AAATGTAGAGGCAGAGCTGTATGGCACTGGAGTTAGCAATGGCTTCTTGGATTTGTCACCAAGATCATAGAGCGACAAAATAAAAAATAAATTGGATTGCATCAAAATTAAACATTTCTGTGCATCAGAGGATACATTCAACAGAGTGAAAAGGCAGTCCACAGAACAGGAGAAACCAACCCTCAAATTATCTGTCCAACATGGGGTTAGTATCCAGAATGTATAAAGAATTCCAGTAGCCAATAGAAGTGCTTAAACGTGGGCAAAGGACTTGAACAGATAGTTTTCCAAAGAAGAAACACAAATAGCCAAGAAGCACATGAAAAGATGCTCAACATCTCTAATTATTAAGGAGATGCTAATGAAACACACAATGAGATACCACATCTCGCCCGTCAGGATGGCTGTTATCAAGAAAACAGAAAGTGACACTCATTGGCCGGGGGTAGAGGAAATTGGGACCCTTGTAAACTGTTGGTGAGAATGTAAAATGCCACAGCCACTCTAGAAAAAAGGCGGAGGTTCCTCAAAAAATGCAAAAGAATGACTATAGGATCTTGAAATTCTACTTTTGGGTATATCCAAGAACATTGAAAGCAGGTCCTCCACAAAATATTTGTATGTCACAATAACCAAAATGTAGAGAAATTCAAGTATTCATGGATGGATAAACAGATATGCAAAGTGTGGTATAGACATATAAGGGAATATTATCAGCCTTAAAAAGGAAGGACATTCAAATTCTGACACCTGCTGTATCATGAGTAAACTGGAGGACATTATGCCAAGTGAAATAAGCCAGTCACAGAACAAATCCACTACAGCAGAGTTCATATGTGGTGCCTGGGATAGTTAAATTTTATAGAGACAGAAAATAGAGTGGTAGCTACTAAGGACTGGGAGAGATGGGGAACAAGGAGATATCATTTAAAGGGTGCAGAATTTCATCATTGTCAGATGAAAGTATTCTGGAGGTAGACAGTGATAGGAACATAGAACTATGAATATTTTTCGTACCACGGATCCTGTATTCTTAAAACGGAAGATGGTTAATTTTATTACATTTTTTATCATAGTTAAAAAATACCCGGAGGAATTCAGATGCATATGTATTATGAACTATTAGGAAGCAGGAAGAAGAAATGAAGAAAGCATGATAGAAGTCAAAGTCTCTTGTGTTTGAGGTCTTCACTCCAGTTCAGAAGGAGCAGCAGCGTCAAGAGGCTCCCACCAGCAGGGTTCAAGGTGGAGATGTTAACCAGCCCAGCTGATGAGCGAGCGCTTTTCACTACGGTCATTTCCACGGCTCCCTTCTGGATCCCAGGGGCTTCTCCATTGCTGTGTTGTACAGCAGATAGCAGAACTGGTCAGAAGCATGAGAAGAAATGATCACTGTGCTCTTATCTTAAAGACGACGGAGGACTAGATTCACATGGAAGGCAGATGTCACTGATGTGTAAGAAAATTAGCTCGGAAATATGTTTTTTCCAAAGAAACATACACTTAAAAATTTTCTTTTGCCTGAGGCTGGTGTGGTGTACATGCCTGTCACTTGAGAGGCTGAGGCAGGAGGATCACAAGTTCAAGGCCAGCCTGGGCAACTGAGTGAGACTCTGTCTAAAATGAATAAAATAAGATAAATAAATTAATATGGCTGGGAGTATAGCTCAGTGCTAGAGCACTACTGGGTTTGATCCCTAGTAAGTCACAAAATTGCCTAATATTTCATCTTAACTATTAGTAAACTAGAAAATAACTAGATATCATCTGAGATATAGAATTAAATATCCTTTGTTACTATGAGCCAGTGAAGAGAAAAAAAATTTTTGTAATGGCCTCAGAAACTACTACTTAACAACAACCAGAATTTACAGAGTATTGGATTTTGGTGTTACACTGTAATTTTTATGTTAATGGTTAAAAAGAAAAACCTAAATGATCAAAAATATCATTCATATGACCAGTGGAAAGAATTATTTTTTCAGTTTTTAAAAAAACGTAGTGTTTTTATAAACAAGATTTTATTTTTTATATTTCTTGGCTTCTGTAAACAAAAGACAAAAAATGTTGGCCAGCATAAAAGTACTGTAGTTTAAATTAGATTCAGAATCTTTTTATTCTCTCAATTTCAAGTAAGTTATGTATTGATAAAATTCATATTAAGAGTTAAAGGGCAGCCAGGTGTGGTGGTGCATACCTGGAATCCCAGTATTTATGAGGCTGAGACAAGAGGATTGAAGGTTAGAGACCAGCCTCAGAACCTTACAGAGACCCTGTTTCAAAAACAAAGGGGCTTGGGGGTATACTTCATAAATTAATTAATAAGTGAATAAGCAAGCAGGTACATGCTAAGGAGCAGAGATCTGCTTCTAGATCAGCTACACAGGAGCTTTGTGGGCCTGTTTCCCAACATGCAACTATAATTTGTAAAATTATAAAAATCTCTATATGCAGGTGGTATGTTGTTCTATATAGAAAATCGGCATTCTTAAATAATCAACTAAAATGATTTCAAACAAGAAATGAGTTCAGCATGGGTGCAAAGCACAAAACCAATACATAAAAGTCAGTTATGTTTCTAGTTTTGCTATGAACAATCCAAAGCTAAAAATAGGAAGACAACCCCACTAATTAGCTAAAATACTTTGGAATGAATTTAACAAAAAAAAAATGTGAAATTTGTATTATGAAAAGTACAAATCACTGAAAAAGGAAATGAAAACATGCAAATAAATAGAAAGCTTTTAATATTCATGAGCTGATTTGAACGACTTAAAACGGTGCTACTTCCCCAAGTGATTGAAGGGTCATTGAAATCCCGACGACAGTCCACACTGGACCTTTGTCAGACACTGGCGAGCTGACCCTCAAATGTATATGGAAACTTGAGGTGCTCTGAACGGCCAAGGCAATCTTGCACAACAGAAATGAAGTTGGGGAGCTCTCACTTCCCCCTTGGGGACATTCTACAAAGCTGTACTGTAAGCAAGAGAGCATGATGTTTGCATAAAGACCAACCTGTAGATGACCAGAATAGAACTGAGAATCCAGAAATAAATCCAGAGCGCACAGTGAGGACTGAAGGCCCTGGGTTCCCTCGCCATCGAAAACAACTAACCCCGCAGGCCGTGGTAGTCACGCCAGGGATCCCAGGACTTGGAAGGTTGAGACAGAAGGATCGCAGGTTCGCAGCCAGCCTCAGCTACTTAGTGAGGCCCTCCACAACCTAGTGAGACCCTGTTTCAAAATAAAGAATAAAAAATAGGGCTGGAGGTATAGCTTGGAGGTACAATGCCCCTGAATTTAATTCCCACTTCTGAATAAACAAAAACAAACAAACAAAAACCAACGGACACACAAATGTATGGGGAATCAGTCTGAGACCTGGGGTGAAGGTGAGGGTGTCATGGCCCGGTGTGTGCTGGAGATTGAACCGGGGCTTCGTACACCCGACACATGCACTCTGCCACTGAGATATACTCTGTCTTGGGAATTGATTCTCGACAAAGGTGCCAAATAATTCAATAGTGAAACGGATAATCTTTTCAACAAATGGTGCTAGCACAACTTGGTGTCTAATTGTAAAAGAATTATGTTGGGTCCCTACCTCATATTGAGTTAATGTGAGAAAATTAACTCAAAATGTCTTAGAGAGCTAAATGTGAATGCTAAAATATCTTCATGACTTTGCACGTGGCAGTAATTTCTTAAATAGGGCAAAAGCATAAGGAACAAAGGAAAAATCAGGTAAGTTGGCCATTATCAAAATTAAAATGTTTGCCCCAACAGACATAAGACGTCGATGATAAACCACAGATTTAAGAAAGATATTTGAAATGATATACTTAGGCACTTCTGATGTAGATACATAAAGGACATAACTTCTCAAGGAAAAAAAGACAAGTCAATTTTAAAATGGATAAAGGAACTGATACACAGCTCTCCAAAGAATATATAGAATTGGCAGTAAGCTCACGGAAAGACTCTTTGAATTGTGAGGATTCAAGGAAATTCAAATCAATAATGAGATGGCCCTTCATACCATCAGGATGGCTGTAATAAAAAGTCAAATGATGCCAGGCATGGCGACACTCACTTGTAATCCCGGTACCTGAGAGGCTGAGACAGGAGGACTGCATGTTGGCCACCAGCCTCAGACACTTTGTGAGTTCCTCTACCACTTAGTGAAACTGTGTTTGAAAATAAATAATAGACCAGGCGTGGTGGTGCACACTTGTAATCCCAGCATTCAGGAGGCTGAGACCAGAGGATCGTGGTTCACGGACAGCCTCAGCTACTTAGTGAGGCCCTTCACAACTTAGTGAGACCCTATTTCAAAATAAAGAATAAGCCGGGCATGGTGACACACGCTTGTAATCCCAGCACATGAGAGGCTGAGACAGGAAGATTGCACAGGTTCAAAGCCAGCCTCAGCTACTTAGTGAGGCCCTCTGCAACTTAGTGAGACCTTGTTTCAAAATAAACAGTAAAAAACAGGGCTGGCGGTGTAGCTTGGAGGTAGAATGCCCCTGGGTTCCATCCTCAGTCCTGCAAAATAATGATAATAATAATTAAATAAATAACAAATGAGGGTGGAGGCCAGGCATGGAGTAGCACACTTGTAATCCCAGTACATGGGAGGGTGAGACAGGAGGACCGCAGGTTTGTGGTCAGCCTCAATTACTTAGTTTGTGGCCACACTCCAAAACTGAGACTCTGTTTTGAAATAAAGAAGAAAAATTAAGGCTTGGGGGGTCTATCTTGGAGGTAGAATGCCTCTGGGTTCAATCCCCAGTAACACACACGTGCACACATACACAATAAGAAGATAGTGTTGGTGAGGCCGTGGAGAATTGGAACGGTCATACGGAGTGTCAAATGGTACAGCCACTTTGGAAAACAGCCTGGCGTTTCTTGAGAAGGTTAAACCTCTGGATTACACAAAACGTGGCTTAGTTTTGTCACGTGCATTTAATCATGAAAACTTAAATATGTATATTTCTTTCCTTGCTTCTATGGTGGATATGTTTTGCTTTCTAAATGATATCAAATGATTTTTCAAATAATAGTTGCCTAATTAGATGTCAACAACTCAAAGGTGAATTTAAGGTGATGAATGCTATCAAAGTATCGTGTAAAAAGCGCTCTATCCATGCATATGTAAGTATATGGCATAGTATATATTTTCATGTATGCATAGATAGAACGCTTTTCTTTTTTGTGTGTGTGTGGTCCTAGGGTTCCTGGGAGCCCTTCTGCCTCCAGGCTACACTCCCAGACCTATCTTTTATATTTTTATTTGGAATCAGGGTCCTCCTGTCTCCGCCTCCCAGGCGCAGGGATTACAAGCATGCGCCACCACGCCCAGCGATAGAATGCTTTTCTGCAAGATAGGTTGATAGCGTTCATCAGAGGCCATTAAAGACATTCATATTTTTTGGTCCATTTGGTCCATTTCTAGAACTATATTCCAAGGAACTGATGAGAAATTACTAATGTAAACATAGTGCTTATTGAATAAAATAGGTGAATTGAAGGCAGTTAGCCTTGGAGATTTTCATATAAACATTTTTACTTAGGTTAGTAAAGAGCAGGCTTGGAAATATGTAAAATATGACTGGGTGTGGTGTGGCATACCTTTGTAACCCCAGTACTTGGGAGGCTGAGGCAGAAGAATTGCAGGTTGGAGGCCAGACTCAGTGGCTTAGCAAGACCTTGTTTCAAGGAGAAAAAAAAAAGGCTGGGTGTATAGTCCAGAGGTATAACACCCCACCATTCAGTTATCAGTAGCATAGATAGAAAGATAGGGAGGGGGGCTGCCAGCATTTATTTTTTTATATGACAGATAGAAGCAAACTTAATTTAACATAAGAAAATATTACTGGCAACATTACTTTGTTGAAAAGGATACATTTAAGATATCATATCTTGACCTTGTTGGGCATATGACATATTCCGTCATGCATTCTATTTTATTTTTATACTTTTACGGGTGTATTATAGCCTCACATCCTCATGTAGTTCCTAATGATAGTGACATGCATGCACACAGCCCTTGGTGGGCTCCCCCCGCTCCCCTCCATCCTCATTCAGGATATTGAAACAGGAAAAGGAAAGACGGGCTCTTCAACAGCCCGAGGAGGAGAAGCGCCTGTGGGGAGATGTTCTACTTGGGACACAGCTGATGAGTGACAGCTTAGTGTCTGTCGCATATGTGAGCAGGGACTCGCTTCAAAATCATCTTCCAAGTAGATAAGGAGAAAAGTATTACAGTGGAGTGGATGGGACAACAGAGTTTGTTGAAAGAATCAGAGATGTCTCTATACATAATAAGTACTTGCCTGCTGCGGAGGTGTATGCTTGATGCATTTTAGAACTTTCCCACAGTGGAATGAGAGCTGCTCTGCCCCTCTGGTCGCATCATCATTTGCAGGAGCTGGTTTTGCTTATTCAGAGGTCTTCTGAAGCAGCGGCTGATTGCTTTGGTCTGAGTTACTGAACATCTCCTCGTCCCAGGCAGGCACTGCGCTAAGGGCTTCACACGCGCCATCTCATTAGGCTCCCATTAAACCTGGTAGGTACATGGTACTTGCCCTGTCTACAGATGTTTAGGAGGAAAGGCGCGGAGAGTTGGTTGCATGATTGTGGAAGTTTAGCTCTGCTAGATTGTGGATAAATCACTGTTAATATAAGGAGTAATATACATAGTATTTCTCTTTCAGTTGGAGGCACTGGAGAAGAATAGCTATGTGTGTATATGTGCCTCTACTGTCTTGTATTCCATTAAGATGTATGACTATAACACACCAATAAAAAATTTTTTTAAAAGGCTTTTTGTTCCGGTGGTACTGGGGTTCCTGGAAACCCTTCTACCTCCGGGCTACACTCCCAGACCTATTTTATATTTTTATTTGGAAACAGGGTCTCTTAAGCCAGCGCGGCTGGCTTTGAACCTGCGCGATCCTCCTGTCTCCACCTCTCAAGCGCGGGGATTACAAGCGTGCGCCACCACGCCCGGCTTAAAAAAGGCTTTTTTTTAAAATTGTACTACCTCTTGAAGATATTGATAAAATTCAAAATAGTGCTTTTTGTCAAGAATTTTATAGTCTTACCTAAGTTAAGTATAATTTTTGAGACAGTATAAGGTTTTAGATAAGATTTTATGTCTAAAAAAGTTTAGTTTGTTTTCTTAATAATGTTCATTTTGCTTGATGCAAAATGATCTCATCTTTAGAAGCCTTGGTGGAGGGACGGACATTTTTTTTTAGCAGTCATAACATTGCTATTACCACCCTGTATTTTTCTCCTCAAAGAAAGAATATGGTGATGAACGAAAAAATAAAAAATAATAATTATATATGGATGCATAATAAGAAATAATTATATATGCATTGTTTGAATTTTTCTCCCTCTGATGTAACCAGTCTTTTCTCCTTTGTTCTCCCACCAAGTATTTTGTTCTAGATTTCTTAACTAAGAAAAAATTCCACCAGAGTTTCTTTTGATATTTAAAGATCACTTTGAAAATCTGGTTTTAAGTAGAGCTGTTGAAGCATTTTTGTGTACTTTTTTATGTAGAAAACAATAATTGAGTGAGCTTAGAATATGCCAATGATCTTGTGAACAAAATAAGTTTTCTTTCTATTCTCAAATATTAATATAAGGAATCATAAATATATCTTTAACAAGAGTTTATGTGCATTTTATATCATAATCTCTCTTCTTTTTATACTAGTAATCAACAATAATGCTAAATCATGCAGTTACTGCAGCTTTTATAGGACTATGATAAGACTCAAGGTCTTTTTTTTGTGTATGTGTGGTATTGGGGATGGAACCCAGGGGCATTCTACCTCCAAGCTATACCCCCAGCCCTATTTTTCATTCTTTCTTTTGAAACAGGGTCTCACTGAGTTGCAGAGGGCCTCACTAAGTAGCTGAGGCTGTCTGCAAACTGCAGTCCTCCTGTCTCAGCCTCCCAAATGCTGGGATTACAAGCATGTGCCACCACGCCTAGCCCTCAATGTCATTTTTTAAAGTAATTTTCAAACACCTTTAGTAGACAAAATAGAATATTACTATATCTGTCCTTTTGCTTCGATTGTCAGTTTTTAGAATAGGCTTTTATTCTTGAGTAGGAAAATAAGGTCCATTAACTAGTATATTTATACCAATTATAGGCCTTTTATTTAAAAATTTATCTGGAGCTTAAGTGCACCGTAGGCAGATAGAAAAGAACACTTTTGCAGTTTTTAAAAAGAATATTATAGTACCACTAGGCACTTATAATAAAAGACCATAATTGTATTTATAAAATTGACTTTTTGTACATGATAAATTATAGAAAATTGATGTAAGTTTTTGAAGTTATATGGTATATTATAATTTAGCACTTTTTCTTTTTACACTTCCTTTCCTTCTTTCCTTTCATAGTTTTTAGGGGGTACTGGGGACAGAATGCAGGGACATTCTGCTGCTGAGCTACAGCCCTTAGCCCTTCGTTATTTGGGGACAAGGATTCACAAAGTTGCTCAGGGTAGCCTCCAACTATGGTCATCCTGCCTTCGTCTTCTTAGTCTTTGGATTCCTGGCCGGTGCCACTATACCTAGCTATACTTTCTTTCTTTTGATGACAATTAAATGTTATAATCGTTTAAACTATTTCTTTTGTCATGTATTTTTTTTCATTTATACTCCCCCCTCCACCAGCTTTAAAAAGTATACTAAGCAAAGCAGAAAAACAAAAAAGTTGTATTTGAGGAGCATAAACATTTTCATGCTTTATTTTAGTCATTGGATTTTTACAAAGAAAAGTATAACATGAACACAATTTTTTTTCACTTTGGTAAGAACATGTAGTTTTCTTGATAAAATTATGTTTCCATTTGAGAAAAAACTACTAGGGAAATAAGTCAAGGTGTAATGCTTAAAAGTAATGTAAAGTCGTTCTGCAAAGAATATAAAGCCATTATATGTAAAAAGCCACTAAACCAGAGGGAAAATTTATAATTCATTTTATTCACAAAAGGAGAGTTCTCTGCTCATAAAGAATGTTAAAAAAATCAGTATGAAAATGATCAACAGCCCAGATGAAAAGTGTTCAAAGAGGGTTTTTAGCAAAGGAAATAGACATGACTTTTGCACATAAGAAAAAATTTGCTAAGCCACACACAGAAATTGAGGTTAAAATTCTGAGATACCATTTTCCATGTACATTTTGTCAAAAATGAAAAATTTGATGATTCCCTGATTTTATAAGATCATAGAAAAATAAGCTCTTGTACATTCTGGGTGGGAGCATGAATTGAGACAACCTCCCTGGGTAACCATTTGGAAACTGAATAGACTCCAGGTTGTGAACACAGGTGCATGTTAAACGTTCATGGTGGCGTTGCTTGTAATGGCAGAAGACTGAAAACAACCAGAATGCCAGACTGCCAGCTGGGATCCTCACATCAGTATGGTACCATGGTGACTCTGAGATGCTCTGCTGCCGTTAAAGAGGTGGCGAGCCTTTCCTAGGTACCGCTTGTTAAGTACAAACTATGGAGTGACGAGAGATGCCCATTGGTGCGCCAAGACACGTGTATATTCAGGCTTCTTATGTGCATAGGATGCCTTCTGAAGGGGCCGTGAGAATCTCATAGCCATGGTTTCCTTGGAATTGGGGAACTGGCTGTCTGACTACATTACAGAAGTGGGAAGAATATTTACCTTATACTAGACATCTCTTTATTTTTTTTATTTTGTGAATTTAGAGCCTTGTATGTATAATACCTTTTTTATAAACGTCCCCAAATTGCATAGTGTGAGTCTAAAACGTAGATTCTTATGGCAGCTGATACCGCCCTCTGTGGGGGCACTGGACCAACCCAGGGGGGTGCCGATACCCTCTGACACAATTGGGGAGCACAGAATAAAATTAGGGGTTGGCAGAAGTGTCCAGGGGGGTGTGCTGAGTATTTTGTTCTTTTCCTGAAAGGAGGTGGGTAGGTCAGTACCTTTGGGACTCTGTGGTCCGGAAGACATGGGGCTGTTGAAATAATGGGGTTCTAATTGCCTTTTAAAAAACCATTGTTGTGCCCGGGCCACGTGGGAGGCGCTTAGTGAGCAACTGGCTCATTACACAGAGAGCCGTGCTGCTCGCACACACGTGTGAGTGTGCAGAATGCGATTTCTGAAACTCCTTTGCTAGCGCTCTGAACGGAGAGGTGCTTGCTGGAGATCCCATAATGGGCTGTGTTTAGAGACTGATTTGATATGAATTAAGACACTGGGAAAAACAAGAATGGACTCAAACATGGAGCAGAGTGTGGACGCTGAGTCAGAGCAGGTCGTGCTAAGCCCTCTACCGTGCCTTGTTTTTGCCTCTTAGGTGTCTAAGCTACCCAGGGAGATCACTACCTAGAGGAGCCAGAGAAGTCCGAAGGGGTGAGCTCACCCCAGTCTTATGCCCAGGCCTCAGAATTCTAGTAGCTTCACTGATCCTAAAACATCGCGGGGCTGTTTGGGAGAACAGAATGGTTCTCCCTACCCTAGGTTTATAGAAAAATGTCCAGCCAGGCGTGGGGGTTCATGCCCGTTATCCCAGTACGTGGGAGGCTGAGACAGGAGGATTGCAGGTTCAAAGCCAGCCTCAGCAACTCAGTGAGGCACACATCAACTTGGACCCTGTTTCCAAATAAAAAATAAAATATTTAGTTTTATTTGGGACGTAGCTCAGAGGTAGAATGCCCGTGGATTCGATCCCTAGCCCAACAACAATAACAAAACAAACAAAAAAGAAGGTCCAAAGTAACGTCTACACGAAGGTAACCTCCCTTCCCCAAGCTGATGAATATCCTCCCCCAGCAGAGGCGTCCAGACCAGCTGGACGTGCGGCGGAGGGCTCAGATCAACAAGGTGGTAGGAAGTCAGGCCTAGGAGCAGGCACACTCGCACAGCTTGATCTGTTTGCTTTTCAGTGGGTATCATATTCTGCTTTTGAACGGCAGGACTGAATTTTCATAAAAATGTGAGGATCCTGCCCATGTAATCGGGAAAATTGCTTGTCTAATTGGGTGCACAGCTGCACCTGGACCCTCTTAAATGGCTCAGACGTGTTGTGCTCAAGAGTCAAGTAACTTGTCATGGTGCTAAGTGAAGAACAAAAACAAGTTATAAGATTTAGTTGCTTTGGAAAGAAAAACCACTAAATGTGATTGGTTGTTACCGTACTAGAGTTGGCAAATACTGTAATTAAGACTTCAAGTGATTCTTTTTAGTATTATTTGCTGGTTTTCATCACTTTCTGAAGGATTTTATTTAGAACAAAATGTTGACTGCTGACAGCAGACAGTCAGCTTTAGTTCATTTCAATTTTATAATACTTTATGGTCCGTAGTGGTTGAATAGCCCATGTGGACTTTGGTGAGATTTTTGCAACCACATTTTATTCGAACTTATTAATTTTGATAATTTATTGGCTGCTCAAACGTATTTATACCTAAAATGAAGAGTGAAGTCATCTGTGAAATGCCTCTGACGAGCGACTCAGCCATGAGATGGGCTTTACATACTCACGGTCACTGCGCATTTACCATGTCGCTCATAATGTAATTTCATAGCTGTTTACCCGGTGTCCTTCGTGTCATGGGTCCTGGAGACATGATGGCAATCAGGAGTGATGCTCTCTCTGACTCCTCGGGGAATGTTCTCCGTGGAGGGTGGCGGGGCCAAAGGCTGCGTTGTTGAGGTGCTGGCGGGGACAGCGGGTGCCGAGGAGTGCCCACTGGGGAGCCCCAACCTGGAGGTGGAGGTGGCCATGACGGGGGGAGCCGGTCCGGGCCGAGGGCCAGCCACTTGAAGATGGATGAGAAGTGTAAAGAAGACTAAGAGTGCCTGATGCGTCCGAAGAAGTGGAAGAAGCCGTGGACCGCAGGGTCATGGGCAGCTGGAAGCTGGGGATCTGGTGGCAGGCAGGGAGCTGGGAAACGAGAGGTGAGCCCGGAGGGACAGAGGGAACCTGAGCCTGTCCGAGACCAGGCAGCGAGGAGCCACAGAAGGTCTTCCTACAAACATCTGGTGGAGTTGTCCCTTACGAAGACCACTCTGGCCAGGCGTGGTGGTGATACCTGTATTTCCAGTGCTGGGAGGCGAGACAGGAGGATCACAGGTTCGAGGCCAGCGTCAGCAATTTAGTGAGACCCTATAACAAGGGAGAAAAGACACGCGTGGGAGCGATGTGCTGATCTCAGGAATTCCTCTGCGCTCTCCATTGTTTCTAAGCCTCCTCTGGCTCACGTTCCACTGTTGTCCTGCTCACATGGCCCCACCCCGTCCTGGTGGAGGAGAGCTGCCCCGCCCCTGCCTCAAAAGACACCTTGAGAAACACTGACGCCTCGAGAGATATTGATGTTTGTTAAAAAGAAAACCCTTTTGAACAGAAATCCCCACTTTTGTAAGTCGACTACAAGCAGGATAAATATATGTTGTATGTTTTGGTTCAAAGTTTTGAAAATCTTTACATTGAAGTGTCTGTTTCTTTAAATTTTATATTTCATTCAATTTTAAATGAAGTTATTATTAGTGAGGTTTAGTTGAACCTGATTGGATAATGTTCCGAGGTGCTCAAACTTATCATGGTAAAGTGTATTCTTACACAGTGTTATTTAATCACTTTTGGGGACAAATCTCCAAATGGAATATAATTAAATTTGTAAAATACTAACTTGCTGAAATAATTTTAAGTTACAGAAAGGATTTGATTTATTATTTCTTCTTCTTTTTCTCTTCCTTCTCCTTTTTTGGTGGTATCAGGGATTGAATCCAGGGGCACTGTACCTCTGAGATACATACCTAGCCTCTTTAATTTTTTGTTTTGAAACAGGGTCTTGGTTGCTTGAGAGTCTTGCTACACTGCTGAGGCTGTCCTCAAACCTGTGATCCTCCTGTCTCAGCCTCCCAAGTACTGGGATCACAGGCATGTACCATCACACCTAGCCCCTTTTTATTTTTTATTTTGAAGCAAAGTCTTGCTAAGTCATTGTGCTGGCTTCAAACCTTTAATCCTCCCAAGTGCTGGGATAACAGGAATGTACCACCACCGTGCCCTGGCTAACATATATTTATAATATTTCAAAATTTTTAATACTCTTAGGAAAAGACAGAGATGTTGCTTTATTTTTTGTTTTGTTTTGCAGTGCTGAGTGTCAAACCCAGGGCCTCACAAATGCTAGGCAAGCATTCTACCACTGAGCTACATCACCAGCCCTAGAGTTTTGTATTTTATATTTTTGTAAAAAAGTAGCAAAAGAACTTTAAAAGGAACTTGGCCTCTACCAAGAAGAACATAATATTAGTCTCTTAAAAGTCAAATTTGAAGCCAGGCATAGTGGCTCACGCTTGTAATCCCAGCATTTGGGAGGCTGAGACGGGAGCATCATGGTTCGCAAACAACCTCAGCTGCTTAGTGAGGCCCTTTGCAACTCTGTGAGACCTTGTTTCAAAATAAAGAATAAAAAATAGAGCTGGGGTGTAGCTTGGAGGTAGAATGCCCCTGGGTTCTATCTCCAGTATTCCCCCGCCCCCCCAAAAAAAAGTCAAATTTGGGTTAGTTGTAATTATGTGATATGAAAACAACCATTACAGCTGAGGTGTAGCTCAGAGCTAGAGTGCTTCCTTAGCACGCACAAGGCCCTGGGTTCCGTCTCTAGTGCTGCGATAAAAAATTTGCAAGATAACTTTATTTTATATATTTATTTATTTATTTTTGGTGGTACTGGGGGTGGAACCCAGAAACTTTCTACCTCCGGGCTACACTCCCAGATCTATTTTATATTTTATTTGGAAACAGGGTCTTACTAAGTTGCTGAGAGCCTCACTAAGTAGCTGAGGCTGGCTTCGAACCCATGCGATCCTCCTGTCTCAGCCTCCCAAGCAAGGGGATGACAAATGTGCGCCACTACGCCCAGCTTACAACTTTAAAGCAAACGCAATCAATATACTTGGACATAGATAAAAAGCCAACAGCTTGAAAGCTGCCAGGAAGTTAACCAACAGTAACCAGGGAGCAGTGGCTCCATTTGAAGCAGATGACGCAGGGGTAGGCAGGTTCCTCACCGGCCTCTGCATTCTTTTCTGTACCTGTGGTGGTGGGGGGGACTCTTTTTTCCTTCTACCCATTTAAGTCCTCAGCTACTTCCTATTACAAAGAATAATTATCAAGGAAAGGCCATGCACATATAATTAATGTAAGTTTTACCCGACGTGGAAGGCGCCTTAAGACATGAAGACCCAAAGAAAGAGTTAAACTGACAGTGTTTGTTTGAGGTTTGATGAAGGGTCGAGCCTGATGGGAACTCTGAGAGGGCAGAGGGGTACCAGCCGTGGGCGGGAAGCCGGGGAGTTAGCCAGGCCGGCGCAGGATCCTCCTGGTTTTCCTACATATTTCTTTATCTTTTTCTTTTTTTTCAATTTTTTCATTGGTTCATTTTAATTCTACGTCATGGTGAGGTTCAGAGCGACCCGTCCACACACGGCACTCCTGTGTGCTCCCCTCGCTTCCCGCCCTGCCTTCCCTCTTCCGCATCCGTAGTCTTTACGTCGACAGAGTAACTTCACGTAGGAACAGAGGGACCTTTGGTGAGTTTCTGAGGTCTTCCTTTCTCGGTTTCTCTCTGGCTTCCACAATGAAGGAAAACATGGGGTGCTTTACTTTCTGTGACTGGCTAATCCCACTAAGCATAATACTCTCCACTTCCATCTCTTTTCCTGCAAATGACATGATTGTGTTCTTTTTTATGGCTGAGTAGAATTCCGTTGTGTGTATATGCCACAATTTCATAATCCCCTGGTCTTTGGACCAACCCGCACTGGTTCCGTAGTTTGGTTATCATGGCTTGAGGTGCTATGAACAAGGTTGTAACTCATGGGATGCCCCAATGGGGGGGTTCAGAGCAGGTGTCAGAGAAGTGGGTGGTCAGCAGACATCCATCCTGTGAATAACTGACAAGTTGGGTTTCAAACAAATCTGTTTAGCATTTCCAGGAGGACTTGGTGAGCAAGAGAGAGACCAGAAGCCGGGTTCTCCTGAGGGAGGCTAGCCTCCCTTCTCCTTCTCCTCTTCTTCCTTCTCCTCTTCCTTTTTTTTAAGAGTGTGTGTGTGTGTGTGTGTGTGTGTGTGTGTGTGTGTGTTCTGGGTATTGAACCCAGGTGTATTCTCCCTCTGAGAACACCCCCCCAACTCTATTTTTTTTGTTTTGAAACAGGGTCGTGCTAGGTTGCTGAGAGCCTTGCTAAGTT
Source organism: Muscardinus avellanarius (assembly GCF_963383645.1). Classification (NCBI taxonomy): domain Eukaryota; kingdom Metazoa; phylum Chordata; class Mammalia; order Rodentia; family Gliridae; genus Muscardinus; species Muscardinus avellanarius. The sequence continues at coordinate 191,269,431 of NC_137787.1, forward strand.
GCTGAGGCTGACCTTGAACCTGTGATCCTCCCATCTCAGCCTCTCAAGTACTGGGATTACAGGTGTGTTCCACCATGCTGGTTCACATCTCAGTTTATTTTATTTATTTATTTATTTATTTATTTATTTATTTATTTATTTTGTGGTCCTGGGGTTCCTGGAAGCCCTTCTACCTCCGGGCTACTCTCCCAGACCTATTTTTTATATTTTTATTTGGAAACAGGGTCTCTTAAGCCAGCGTGGCTGGCTTCGAACCTGCGCGATCCTCCTGTCTCCACCTCCCAAGCGTGGGGATTACAAGCATGCGCCACCACGCCCAGCGGCATCTCATTTTATTAATGTCTTCTGCAGTGGGAAGAAACTAAAGTTGTTTTGTTTTAGTTTTTAAGTGGTGCTGAGATCAAATCCAGGGTCTGGCACATGCTAGGCAAACTCTTTACCATTAAACTGCACCCCCATCCCAGAACTACATTTTAGTAACCATGTGGATAGTATTAGTTTATCTCTACATATTGGTGGGGGAAACATTGAATTTCTCCTATTTAGGGAGCTTGTCACCCACTGTCACATTTCATAATGTTCCTGAAAAAGCCCTGATTGCAGAATATGATTACATATACTCATTGTGACCAATGGGCAGACAGAAAGCCTTAGTAGAATAAACCCTAAGATGAGTTTATTCTCTTGAGACAATATTCCAAACTCTTAATATAACTTTCTTCTACCGCTTAATGGCCCAACTCACGGCCATTAAATAGAATGTTTTTGTCAAACCAAGTTTTGTAAGCCCTCAGCTCTTCCTGGGTTTTCTTAACTACTGAAAAGGCTTAACATCCTAATTTTGTGTATCAGAAAACCAAAGTTAATTATGAGACTACAATACACCAATAAAATATTAAAACTGGGAAAAATGAATCAGAAGTGAAATCGTTTAAGAATAGAGTGGTGTTGGCACACAAGTAATTAAAAATTACAGGAAATACAAAGAAATGGAGCAAAGTAGGTTGATTACTATGAGACGTTGGAAATTGGAAGTTATTAAATGTTCAGATTATAAAAAGGTTAATTGGGCAGCTATAGCTCATTCTTTCATTTTTTTTTTCATTCATTTCTACTTAACAGGTGTATGAAATACTTTAAATAGCAATGCATCCTATTTTTATTTTTTTGAAGTCTTACGGAAGATCTATAAAATTAGAGTTGGAAGTGCTAGAGAAATTCCAGACCACGATAAGTAGAAATATTCTCCCTTCACTCTGATTTTCCCACGGTGAAACCGTGCCCTCTCTTGCCATCACCTTCATGGAACTTTGTCGTCCATAAAAGTCACACCGTGGCGGACCCTCCTTGTGCGTCAGCTGCGCCAGAACGTTTGATGTCTTCGCAAAACGCGGACAAGCGCTTTCCTTTGAAATGTGTGCGGCATTTTGTGCTCCGGCTTCTCAGATGGATTTAATTAGTCCTTCCCAAGACTGGCTGTCCTTCGTTGCAGCTGAATTCTCATTTCATTCACCCATAACTAGAAACACCTCGCTTCAAACGGCTTTCTTCAAAGAAAGAGGAGTTTAGGGTGCTATGTCTTTCTGCTTTTTGATGTTGGTTTCCCTTTAACTGAGAAGACCTTCTGTTTATACAACTGTTATTATTAAGAAAACATAGCCAGCCTCACCGAGGTTCCTTTTGTACCAGGGCTGGGTATTGGTGGCGGGCAGAGATCTGTGGGATACGTCTCACCCGGCAGACGATCCAGCAGCTGTGTGTTTGCATATTTTTCTTGCGAGGGGCAAGAACTGAAAATATGGCCTCAACTTGTGGAATCATTTCCTAAATCTGAATGTGAATACCCATATAAAGGAAAATCCAGCATCAGAACATGTAGGGCCATTGTTCGCTTTGGAAGCCCATGTTAGAGAATTAATCTACCGACGAGAGTTGCTGTAAGGCAAATAGTAATTGTGTTTTGATTCACTTCGCCTCCAGTGTGGGGGTCATGGCATACTTTTCAGTAAGTATGTTGGAAGAAGGAAAATATATTTTTCTTAGTAAAATTGTGCTTTTCCAAATGTATCCCACCGCTACCATTTTTTTAGCTTTCCGCAAACCGTCACATTTCATCAGACTAGCTACTTGAATTTATTCTGAAAATAATGTCCTTTTCTCTTCTTCCAGCGAGTGTGTCTGCTCTGGCATACTCGGTCATCAAGAGAGCTTTTATCTCCCGTGCCCACAGTCCTAATTACATTTCAGGGGGTTGTGATCTCTCCCAGGGTCCTGCGCACTCATTGTGTTCAGGACGAAATGCTTCAGGGGCTTTGGGGGCCGTTCCTGCTTGGGCACGGGCACAGGTTTGCATCTTTACAAGTTTCTTTGCTCTAATATCCTGATTCTTAATAAAATCCTAAAAGCTACTCTTCGACTCATTACGCGTTGCCTTTAAGGAAAGACAAGTTAATTTTAGGCTATGCAAGCCTCAAATTGTCCCAGAGCCGCAGCTCCTGCTGAAAAGGATGAAGTAAGCGAGCCCACGAATTCTTCTGGTGTCTTGTTTCAGAATCCTACCCAAGAATCTGCAGAACCTCCGCTTCTGTTCCTTCCTGTTTTTCTGTCCTGCTCACCAGCCAGCACTTCCCAACAGTGGCAGCTTCTAAAACTCAAAGGCTGGAGATGTGCCACCACTGACGATCTTAAAAATGACCAACAAAGGCTTAAAAACAGTCTCTTAGAAATAGTTTGAGCAATGAGTTATCAGTGCTTCTCGTTAAATAAATCAGAAAGAGGTTTTATGGAAAGATCCAGTATACACTCGGGTATTGATCTCTGTTCTTGATTATGTGTTTTGTGACTTGTGAATATTTTGTAGAAATCCTGGTGTTAGGAGAATTAGGAATGTGGGCAGGAATATTCGATGCCCTTTGTGTAAATTTAATCACTTTAAAAATTTATATAGGTGGTGTTTTTAAGATATCTTAATGGTTTTGCTTTTAATACAGTTTGCATGGTTTTCTGCTGTTTTCATTTACTGAAAATGCTCTAAAAATCTTTGTAGAAATTCAAGATCTCAAAGGACAGAACACTTGTGAACTCTCTTTTATCAATCTGCAAGACGGTTCATTAGGGAACCCTATTTTTAGTGGCTGAATCTAATAAAGAACATATTACAGTGATCACACTTTTTACTGTGCAAAACGGGCAGTTTTATAAACAAGAAGTGTCAGTCACATCAGATATAGATACAGGAACACCAGCAGCCATATCTTCATCCTGTAAAAATATCAACCAAATAGCATTTGCCATTATGAGGGCTAGGTGAGGGAGTGGTACAGAAACAATCGCATAACTTCGTATTGAAAACAACAGTCTTTGAAGACAGAAAAACTTCCTCTGTCCTTTTCCAGTTACGTAACCAGATAGGAAGTGTTCCGTAAGCCCTCCGAGCCGCCCAGTAGTAGTGTTCAGAAAGGTAAGAAGGAAAATACAAGGACCCGAGGCAGTGGTCTTGGCTTCACGTTCCACTCTGGAGGTGCTGGGTGTGGAGTCTAGTCTTCCCCTTGTCTATAAAATAGGGATATTGTTCCCTGAGGTTCTTAGAGAAATCAGAGGAGATCGTGTACCCACAGACTCCAGGGCGGTGGTTGGCATGTGAAGACTCTCTTCACTCTTAATGTAACATTGTATGTACACATATGACATTTTGCTTTATAAAAGAATCTAATGTAGATTTACTTTGCAAGCAAATTCTCCCCCATCTCATTAATCACTTGTGGAAACTTTTAAAAAATGAAACAAATGTGCACACATTGGCAAAACTTGCTAGTCCCAATTAGTGTTCTTGATTCTAATATTCCTTGTGTTGTTTGTGTATCTTATAAGGCCCTTTTTGAGGCCACAGCAGAATATCTAGAAAATGGTTACAGAGGAAAGCTTCGCACCTTGGTGGTTGATTTGGACAAACTTGTGAATCTAGGCTGGGAGCCCTACCTGGATATCTCCTTCTGCCCTTTACTGCTCTGGGGACACCTGCAGCTCCCCCTTCGCCCACTCTGGGGTGCACCTACGCTGTTAAGGGGCGGGGATGCTTGGATCCTGCACTTTGGGGAAGATTTGTCCCTTCTCTCCTTAGATCTTTTCTCCTTCCCACGGATGCTCTCCTGAGTCGATTTCAGACATCGTGGATTTACCACAGCAGTTAGTATATTATCGACTTTTGCTCTTGCTTTTTCCTCTAAGTGATTTAACCAACAAATTCCTAAATTGGCTGGGTTGAAGGTGGTCAGATCAACTTGGGTTTACATGTCCCCTCACCTGCAGAATGTTAAGACCTTCTCCACTGTGGGACAGTTCTGAGGAGTCAGTGAGTCTAAAGAATGTTAAAAATACCTGACTGATGTTAGGCACAGTGTACTTGGTTCCCCCAGCCCCCTTGGGTTGGACTCATTTCTCTGAACAAGTGACATTTAAACAGCTGGAAATAAAACCAAGACTTCCGGGAAGATGGCGACCGAGAAAAGCGGGGCTTTTAAGAGCCCCGCTAACAACCAATCTCCATTACCACAAAACCAGCGCCTTTCATAGCCAGAAAACACCATCACCAGAAAAACAAAAAAAACCACCAGGCTCCAGAGAGAAAGCGGACTGAGAACAGAGCTCAGGGCCACAGAGGAGACACACGCACCAGAGGACGCAGCAGCAGCGCCATACTGCCGGCGGCAGCGGCGAACTCAACGGACGGCTACAGCAAGACGAGGTGAGCCACTGCGGAACAGCCAGGCGGGATTTCTCCACGCAGAGAGCGTCTAAAGCTCCCAGTGGCCGAGCTCAGCACACGCTGCAGGGATTCAGAGTGGAAATCAAAACCAGAGAAGAAAAAATACGCCAGGCTCACGGCCGAGGGTGTGGCAGAGGCACCATATTGCCACCGGCGGCAGCAGCAGCAGTGAATTCACCGAGTCCAGTACAGCTACATCTGCGTACTCAAGAACAGTGAGTCAAATTGCGGGCCACAGAGGAGAAATCCCAGTACTGTACTCCCTGGGACTTGACCCAGTGGGGGAGGGGCGGTGGCAGAGATATCACACCATAGGAGAACGTGCAACCTGGCACCCCCCATAGTTTAAAGCAGCCTCTATCGACTCCCTGGGTCGGAGACTCTGTGATACAACCCAGTAAAGGAGTAGTGGGGTCTGAGATAATACAGACTCGAGATCCAGAGCACCTTAAGTGAAGCCATAGTGACCTAAGGGAAGAACCCAGAGAAGGCACAAACCTCCAAAATCATGGGAAAGAGGAATAACACTTGAGCAATGAATGCCCACAACCCCACAACATCAGAACCCGATAAAACTGAAAATCAGAGATTTCTAGAAGATCAAATCAGGAAAATAACTGTAGAAATAATAGAGGTGCTTCGAAAAGAACTCAGAGAGAGCCAAAAAGAGATAAAGGATGCAATTAATGAAGTAAAGGCCTCAATTCAAAGCACAAACAACCGATTAGAACACATGGAGAACAGAATCTCGCTCTTAGAAGATGAGCAATCCAAAAATGAACGAATAGTTTCTAATCTACAAAAAAATATCCAACAGCAGGAATCTGACATGGAAGAAATATGGGCCCATCTTAAGAGAGCTAACCTAAGAATAATTGGAATAGAGGAGGGAAAAGAAAGTGAAACCAAAGGGATCAACAATCTCTTCAAGGAAGTAATAGCAGAAAATTTTCCAAATATAGAGCAAGAGGTTGATACACAGATCCAGGAAACTTATAGAACTCCCTTTAGACAGGATCGGAGAAGAGGATCCCCACGCCACATAATTGTCAAAATGACCAATGTGGAAGCCAAGCAGAGAATCTTAAAGGCAACAAAAACAAAGAGCCAAGTGACATTCAGAGGCAAACCAATTAGAATCACTCCAGACTTCCCAAACCAAGTCATGAGAGCCAGAAGGGCTTGGAGTAACATATTCCAAACTCTGAAAGAAAACAACTTCCAGCCAAAAATTTCCTACCCAGCAAAACTTTCTATCCAATTAGATGGAGAAATAAGAAGCTTCCATGACAAACAGAAACTGAAGGAATTTATGTCTTCAAAACCAGCGCTAGAGAAAATACTCAAAGAGATTAACTACAAAGAAGAAATAGGTAACACTCACCAGAACCAGAGAAACAAGATTTTCCATCCAACAGACAATTAAGATTGGTTATCTGTGGAGATTCATTATTTTTGTTAGTCTTTACCTATCTCTAAATTGTATTGTTTGCCTTTATTGTTATCAATTTTTAGGATTTCTAGTTGGAATATTAATATACCTTCAGATATAGCATTTGGAAATATTTTATCCAATTCTATTAGTAACTTTTAACTCTGTTTACATTGTCTTTGGATATACAATATTTTTTTTATTTTTTTAGGGAGTTTGTATATTCTTCTGTTGTCTGTGCCATTGAAATCATAACCAAGAAATCACTGCCAATTTCAATGTTGTGAGGTTTTATGACCCAGAGTTTCTTCTAAAAGTTTATAGTCTTAAGATTTATATTTAGGTCTTTTATCTATTTTGAGTTAATACTTGTATGTGGGATTAGGTAAGGGTCCAATTTTATTCTTTTCCATGTAATTATTATTTTTCAACAATATTTAGTTAAAAGATTATTATTTCCACCACCAAATGTTCGTGGAAACCTTGTCAAAAATAACTTGACAATATAGGGAAGAATTTAGCTCTAGGCTTGTATTTAACTCCAATGGTTTATATATCTGCCTTTAGAACAGTATTACACTGTTTCAATTATTGTAGCTTTATATGGTTTGAAATCAGAAAATATATATCTGCTAGCTTTGTTCTTTTTCAAGATCGTTTTGGGTATCTAGAATTCATATTCCATATTAGGATAGATTTTTTTCTGAAAAATAAATATATGAATATATGATAGTTTCACCTAAAAAACAGAAAAAAAATATGCTCTGGTAAGAAAGAAAGCAAAAAGAAATATTGAAATGTTATCTTTAAGTTATCAAAAGCTTGGTATCAGACAAATGAAACTGTTATGTGAGATTAACATTTTTAATTTTGGATAAATTGCTATAATACTAGATGTCAACCACTAAGCCAAGCATGGGAAGGAGGGATGGGGAGGGAATGGGGTGGGGATCGGGTGGGGGCTGACTGGGCGATGTGTGCATGTATGTCTACAAAAGTATTTTCTTTATACCATTATGATGTATGAATACAGTGCACCAATAAAATAAAATTAAAAAAAAAGAAAGAAAACCAAAGGACAGTTATCATCTGGATGTTACTAGTATTGAAATTTCTGTTTTGATTTAGTGGGGCATTTTAAAGTATTTTTATTTCTAAGGAGGAAGTTATAAAATAAAACATGTCATTTTCAAACTCAGTGTTTAAACCACAATAAAAGTAGACATTGCGTGGAATTTTGGAGTTGAGCCTGAGCGGCTGGGCGTGGCCTGTGTGCTTTATTTCCTCTCCGTCACGTTCATCACGGGTTAAGTTCCTATTGCTCCATCTCATCACTGGCTTTTAACAAAAAGCCCCGGATTGTGTTTAGCTGTGTGGTGATGGCCCCGGTGGACTAACACTGAGGAAATCAGACAGAGATCAAACATGGTGCAAACTTTTGTGGACCAGCTTGCTGGGTAGATCCCCAATTCACTGAGTCGGACCAAACTCCTTATGTTCTGCTTTGAAAGTCTATCAACAGTGGCCTGCAAATGGCTGAATACATGCCCTTAGTCATTAATAGAAGAGCTGTTCTCACGTGTGTGTGTGTGTGTGTGTGTGTGTGTGTGTGAGAGAGAGAGAGAGAGAGAGAGAGAGAGAGAGAGAGAGAGAGATCAGATTTGAGACAAAGTTTAGAAGAATCTATGATATCTTTATAGCCAGCTACTAAAAACACCAAGGAAATATGACTTCTGGTAGTAAGTAGTGAGGTTTGATAGCGGTGGATGCTGTTTCTATAAGTTTACTTTGTCAAAGATTAAAGCAGGATTGGTTCTGTTGGTTCTGGCTCATTGCACACCATTGGCATAGGTGCCTTTAGTTGACGTTTCAACTAAAGTTTTCATTGAAATCGAGTCTTAGTTCAACTCACTCCAGGATGTTTTAACTGGTGATATAGGCATCCTGCCTCACAGCACACACTGAGAATGTGACCTCGATAAGGAGGTGTTTGATTCTTGGTTGAGCAGAGCATTCCAGCTTGTAATTAAGCTGCAGTACAAGAAGTATGCTAACTTACAAGCAGGATGGTCGAGCCCGCATTCGCATATATCATTTGCTTATTCAAGCATATAAAACTTCAACAAGAAGAGGTAATTTTGCTTAGATTTCTTGATTTGAATTGTTCTTCGATTTGGCACTGGGTGGGAGAGGGAAAATCATATTGAAAGCATTGTTCCGTTAATGAAGTTGCTCGTCCTTTTTTGTGCCAAATTTGGCAGGTAAAATTACCATTTATTCTACTTGCTAGAGTTAGAGAATAGATTGTTGAAGAAGAGTAGCAATTTAAGTAATGACGCCAGATAGAAAGTGCTACAGTATATATGTCTCCCATGCTTGTAGATATCGACATGCAATCTTTATTTCCCTTTAGTAGCATATTTTGTCTTTAACCACTCTGCTACTTCCAGTAGCTTTCATCAGCTGCATGTAGTCTGTTTCAATTATGAAATTTAAGGAAGTACTGTTACTATTAATTATGATAAACCAAAGTGAAGCATTTTGATCCAATTATAAATTAGCGTATCTATTCCAGATATTTCAAAAATATTCATGATTTTTTTTTTGGTGGTACTGGGGTTCCTGGAATCCCTTCTACCTCCAGGCTACACTCCCAGACCTATTTTATACTTTTTATTTGGAAAGAGGGTCTCTTAAGCCAGCGGGGCTGGCTCCGAACCAGCGCTATCCTCCTGTCTCCGCCTCCCAAGCGTGGGGATTACAAGCGTGCACCACCACGCCTGGCAAAAATATTCATGATTTTTTATTGTGAGCTATTATTTCAAAACTTCCAAAAGATGAAATACTGTAATGTGATGATGTCAAATGTGAAGATATTAATGTGTGACAGCCTCACATCATAATCGATGAGATAGAAACTCTCATGTGGAGATGTCAAATTCCACTTGTTCATGAGTTCTCCCATATTAAAGGTACTTATTTTCCCGTTTATGACATGTAAATTATAATTTTTAACCAAAGATATTGTTCAAGAATGAGAACACATCTCAAAGTCCAAATAGATGTTTTGTTAGTCATCTGTTTAGGCGAAATGCATAAATTTAATATTTGCTGAGTGTGAAATATCTTATTTCAATTTATTAACAAACACATGTTTGTGTGAAATAGATATATAGTTTACTAATTTTTTATAAGTTTGATTTCCTTCAGTTATAAAACCTCAGGGTTTTTAAGATTACTGTTATAATTTACAATATAATGGCTAAGTGTCTTCCTTTCCCCCATAAAATAAGAAATAGAAGCTAATCCGGAAAAATCATGGTTTTAAGAAGCCGGGTGTTGAATTTGTAGACGGGGCACATGGTGCCTCCGAGTGAGTTAGGGTTGGACATGCAGGCACGTGTAGCCATCAGCGCTTCTTTCCGCAGCCGAGCTGGTCGGCAGGTGCAGATGTTACAGAATCTCACATCGCAACTGACACTAATTGGCATAATTGTTGGCAGTCTTCTCCAAAAGCAAAGGGCTGAATGGTTGAATGGGTTTAAGAACTTGAATGATAATAAGCATTTTTATATGCATCTTGAATTACTTTTGTGACCCAGAGTAACAGGAACACTTTTCTCTGACCTCGTCCTTCAATGACTAGAAACTGGAGCGGGCGTAGTACGCGGCGTCTGTGGTCACTGATGGTGGCCCAGGTAACCTTCTACAGCTCTCTGCTCTGTTGCCCACTTGCTCCGTCCTGTCTCCGCTCCTCGTGCTCACACAAGTGTGGAATAAAGTGAGGAGAGCTATCACTACTATTAAATTCATTATTTGATTAATTTGACTCCAGGCGCCGGATGCCTGTCATCGCGCAGGCTAGACTTTAAAAGTATTCATTGTGCCAGGAGTGATGATACATGCTTGTAATCCCAGCTACTCGGAGGGCTGAGGCAGGAGGATCACAAGTTCAAATACGGCCTGGGCAACTTAGCAAGACCCTGTCTCAAAATAAAGTCCAGAGGGCTGGGAATGTAGCTCCGTGGTAGAGCAGTCTTCTAGCATGCACAAACTCTTAGATTCAATCCCCAGTACTGCCCCCCAAAAAGTATTCATTAAATTTATGGATGAAACAATAAGCCTGGTGTTTGCTTCTTAATTGTCTTGAAGCATGAAAACAAATCATTGTCTTTCATTGGATAAAATTTAAACCTGAACAGTGGATACAGTGGAGTCTATTAAACGGTTCTTTCTGTTTCTGTATATATTTGCAGTTTTTCCGAACAAATAGTGGGTTATTTGTTCAACTTACATGGCGGCTCACTCCCTGCTCTTGGGAGGTTTCTGCTCTTCTGAGAGCCCTCTCAGCATATGCCTCCCCATCTCAGTCCCTTTTTTTAAATCAAAAGTTACCCATCTAAAGGAAGAGCTAAATCATTTGATCGCTATTCTGTATGCTCATGTTTAAATGAGTTAATTTTTGGCAGTGTGGATTTTAATAGGCACTTTCTATTTTTATACTTTTATTGGTACATTATAGTCTCACATCATAATATATTTCCACAGTGATGGTGACACACACACACAGCCCTTGGTGGGCTCTCCCCAGCTCTCTACCCAGTCCCCCACTTCCCCACTGAGTGAGACCCTGTTTCCAAATAAATAAAATCCAGGGGTTTAGCTCAGAGGTAGAATGCCTCTGAGTTCAATCCCCAGTGCCACACACATACCAAAAAAAGGCCATTTTACCAAAAGTGATCAATTCAGTCCCTATCAAAGTGAGTCAATTCAATCCCTATCAAAATTCCAGTGTCTTTCTTTTCAGAGCTAGAATATTCACTCCTAAATTTCATATGGAAAAGCAAAAGACCCAGAGTAGCCAAAGCAATTTTCAGCAATAAGAACAAACCATACAGAAGGTGTCATAATTCTTGATTTCTGATTATACTACAGAGCTATAGTAATAAAAGCAGCATGGTATTGGTACAAAAACAGACCACATATTAATAGGCACTTTCTAAAAACTGCCTTAATCAAAGGGAACAACTCTTAGGTTGGAAAGTTTGTAACTAGGATAGCTCTTTGGGTCTGCTTGCCCATATGTAGACCACCCTTCACCCCATCAGAAGTGGTTCAGTGGTCATATTGGGTGTTAAGTAATAGTGGGTCTAGCTCTTCAAGCTAGGAGTAAGTAATGATTATGATGTATTTTTCCTCCGTCAAAATACTTACCAAACATGAAGCCCTTTTCCTTAGATGAGTGAGGAGAGGCTAAGCCTGTCTTTGGTCCTGTGGGTGTGGCGTGCCCTCCATTGCTCCCGGCGTTGGGACGTAGTTGACACTAGTTTCCTCTACCCAGAGGCTCCTGTTTGCAAAAGACCCAGACTAGCCAAAGCAATTTTCAGCATGCCTAGAGAGAGAGATGAACTTGGAAGCAAAGGGCTGGACACAGTCCCTGGGATACTGCTTTTTCACTTTTAAAGGATTCAACTAAATTATGATTTTGTCCTTTGACATTATCTAGATGAGTAGTTAATGGCCACTTTACACTCTGCTGTCGAGGTGAGTCCTCTTGAGATGTATTGCAATCGGGTGCTCCTAAGTCTTTCAGAATGTGTTCAAAATGTTGATTTTTGGGCTGATGAGAGATGGAGATGATTTTTTCAAACTATTTCTTCTTTCCCCATAATTTCTGCCTATCTTGTGAATTGAAGTCAGTTGCTTCTTTTATTTCATATAGCACTTACCACTTCAAATATTAAAATTTTATAGCTTTCTAAGGAATTGCAGTATACAAATGATTGCTTCGTTTTCCCCCAGTGTGCATCTCCGGAGGTCTTAGAGGATGATTATCGTGTGCTCATTAATTCTTGGACTATCCCTAATTGTTTCTCCTCATTCCCATCCTTGCTAACTTTCTGTTTGGCCGTGATCTCATATTATTTCTGGTCACTGCTACCAAAACTAATATATTTTTGCCACACTCTTTTCCAAGACTCTTGGAAAAATGCCAGTCATCTTTTCCTTTGAGTTTGAGAACATAGTTTTACAAATAATGGCGTGGTCTTGCTTTGTTCTCTGTCATCAGAATTAAAAGGATTTATCTAACAATTTGAATAGATAATTTTATTTCTGTGGACATGAAAGTGAAACCCTGGAAATGGGATAGAATTTTAAGTAGCATTTTTAATGTGTTTTAAGCTTCTTTCTTATTGCCTGGCTTTCTTTTAATGAGCTATGTGAAGTACGCCAGGCAGTATGCACCGTTGGGTGGGCCGGTGGGCGATGGGGTGTTTATCTCTGTGTGTAGATTTTGTGTTATGAAAGGGTTTAATGGAGCCCTTCATCTGGTAGGTATAACTACTATTGTAAGCATTTATGGATTTTAAAATACAAGTATTATCAACACTTTACAGGATATTACAACTAAAAATATTTTGACTTATTAAGTTCCTTTATTAGTCTTACCAAAGCTATCTTTGGGAGACTCAAAATAGAACCATGCTGTCAAGGGTCAACAATCTAAGGTAGAACATTTAACTAAAAAACATGTCTTAAAGAGTAGGAAACGGAGTCCTTATACATGTGTCTGTTTTATCTTAGGATCTTTTAGTTTAAAACATGGCTTTTGTAGCTTTCCAATAGGCCTGCAATCATTAAAAAAAAAAAAAAAAAGAAAGTCATGGTTTGTGTCTAACTTGATTAGCTAAGTTTTGCTTTAGTATAATAGCTATTTACCAGCAATCTACCACTCTTCAAGACCAGGGCACAGTGCTAAGCTTTTCATGAGGGACTTAAAAACATTGCTTAATTTCCGCCATGAACTTCCAATCTAGTTGGGAGGCCAAGATAGTAACCGTCATAACATTAGTAGAATTTGAGAAGTACATTGAGATTTAAAGCGTTACAGAAATTCAAAGCAGGGAGAGAGCCCATCCAGCTTGGCAGAGGACAAGGGTGATGCGGGTGGGCCTGAGGGATGTGAGACAGAACCGCAGAAGCCAGCTCCACAGAATAAACGTGTGTGTGGAGGCAGTGCAGGTAGGATGGGGGGATTCAGTTGGGCCGGACTGGCCAGTTCATGTTTAGGAATAGCAGAAATGAAGTTGAGAAGACGGTGCCGGTGCATATTGTTGAATGCAAAGGAAAGGATGGAAGGCAGATTGGTAGGTTGCTGAGCTGAGACCACCGCCTTCAGTATGGAAGCCCCAGAGGGCATGTGGAGAGGTCAGATTGTTTAAACTTGTGAGGCAAACAGGAGCCAAGAAGGATTTTGAGCTAAGAAAACTTGTGACACAGTAAAGCTACCTTTTTGAGTGGGAAGCAGGAGTGAATAGGCCATGGCTGAGGTCAGCAGGGTTCGAGAAGAGGTTTCTGAGTGGGGTCGCCAGTAGGAAGGGTGTTGTGTATGGTGTAGCAGTGGCGAAGAGAAGCACAACGGACCAGAGCGATGTCGCCGCAGGGAGGGAGGAGGGCCTGCAAGCCACGCTGCTGCGGGGCCTTTAGAGCTCACCGCAGTCATTTCCACTCGGGATGTGGCTCAGGTTCCATTCCTCCTCGTGGGCAAATTGCCTTGAGAATGAACTTACAGTGGGGACCGGGATTCTTTGGTATCTATCTGTCCTGATTGTTCATATAGTTGGTCTGAACCAATGATCCATTTTTCTTTTTAAGTTTTTTTTTTAAGTTTATTTTTTAATTTTTTAATCTTTGCCTGGTACTGGGGGTGGAACCCAGAGGCTTTCTATCTCCGGGCTATACTCCCAGACCTTTTTTTTATATTTTATTTGGAAACGGGGTATCACTAAGTTGCTGAAAGCCTCGCTAAGTAGCTGAGGCTGGCTTCCAACCCATGCGATCCTCCTGTCTCAGCCTCCCAAGCGCGGGGATTACAAGCGTGCGCCACCATGCCTGGCTCTTGGGAAAGTTTGAAAGTAGTCACAAAATGAGAGACTAGGACAGTGAACACCTTGTGTGGTTTTGTATCTATCCTTGTCACATACCCCCCACACTCCTGGAATATTTTATAACAGATACTACGGTCCTATAAATTGATGTGTGTGTGTGTGTGTGTGTGAGAGAGAGAGAGAGAGAGAGAGAGAGAGAGAGAGAGAAGAGAGAGAGAGAGAGAGGAAGAGAAGAGAAGAGAAGAGAAGAGAAGAGAAGAGAAGAGAAGAGAAGAGAGAAGAGAGAGAGGTTGTGTGTGTTACAGAAGATCTAGCAGTGTTCTAAATTTTCAAACTTGGGTCTATTGGTGTTCTTGTACACTATTCCTTTTTTCCCCAAAGAGAAAGCTTTTCTTTTGATTAGTATCAAAAGAAATGAATCAATTAACCACCTCCGCCTCTTCCCTTTCTTCTGCCTCCTCCGCACCCCGCCCCCTCCTCCTTCTCTTTCTCTTCTTTTGTTGGCTCTGAGCTCACCCTCCAGCCCTTTCTTTATTTCATTTTATTTTTTATTTTGAAACAGGGTCTCACTAGTCGCTAGGTTGCTGAGAGCCTTGCTTTGTTGCTGAAGCTATCCTCCAACCTGTGATCTGGTTTTAGCCTGCTGAGTACTGTGAGTGCAGATGTGGGCCACTGTGCCTCGTTGCTGCTGCCAGTGCCGCAGCCTCCTCCTCCTCCTCCATATTCTCCACACCTCCACCTCCTCCTCCTCTTTCTCTTCCACCTCCACCTCCTCCACCACCTCTCTTCCTCCTCCTCCTCTTCCTCCTTCACCACCTCCACTAACTCCTCCTCCTCCTTTTCCTCCTTCATCTCCTCCTCCTCCTCTACCTCCTCTACCACCTCCACTTCCTCCACCTCCTCCTCCTCTACCACCTCCACCTCCTCCACCACCACCTCTTCCTCCTCTACCTCCTCCACCACCTCCACTTCCTCCACCTCCTCCTCCTCTACCTCCTCCACCTCCTCTACCACCTCCACTTCCTCCACCACCACTCTTCCTCCTCCTCCTCCTCCTCTACCTCCTCTACCATCTTCACTTCCTCCTCCTCCTCCACCTCCACCACCTCCTCTTCCTCCTTCTCTTCATCCTCTACCTCCTCCTCCACCGCCTCCTCCACTTCCTCCACCTTCTCCTTCTCCTCCTTCTTTTTCTTCTCCTCCTCCTCTGCAGCCACTGCCACCGTCTTTTTTTATATTGTATACTCTTTCTCTTACTATGAGATGTATTTTAGGTGGACATTATATATTTAAGACAAGTTGAGAGGGAATGTAGCAAACTTGCTAGTCAACTGGATAATGGAGGCAGTTTCTCCCTATCTGTGAAGGGAGTTACACGTGTAGAAGGGGAGAAGCCAGAATAAACCTTGTATGTTAGACTGGTTAATGTGAACTCCTGTGTCGTTTCCTATGTTAGGTAGGATATCAAAGCAGATTTAGATATCTTAACTTAGCATGGACATCACAGTGAACAAACTTGGCAGAAACCATCTTAACTGGTGAAAAGTGCCTCACTGGAACAGATTGACAAACATCATGTGCCTTTGAACGATGCTAAACGTGGCAGATCATGTTCGTGGCATTTCTGTTCAATTGTGTAAATCATGAGTAAACATCCTCCCAAATTGAGGGACACTCTGTTGGGTAACTGATTTGTACTTGTCAAAACTATGAAGGTATCTTAGTTTGGGCCGCTATAACAAATATACCATAACTCAGTGCCTTAAATAACAAACATTTACTTTTGCATTTTTGTAAGCTGGAAAGTCCAAAATAAGGTGCTGGTAGACCCAGTGTCTGGTGGTGGGTCTACTGGCTGGTTTGCAGGTGACCATCTTCTCGCTATGCCATTGCATCAGAGAGAGAGAGGGAGGGAGGGAGGGAGGGGAGAGAGCGACAGACAGACAGAGAGAGAGAGAGAGAGAGAGAGAGAGAGAGAGAGACAGAGACACGCTCTTGTGCCTCTTCTTATAAGGGCCCCATCCTGTGAGCTGATTACCTTACAAAGGTCTCATCTCCTAAAACAGTCACACTGGAGGATAAGCCTTTAGTGGATGAATTTGTTTGTTTTTCTCTTTTTGAGGTACTGGGGGTGATCTCAGGGCTCCACCACCACATCGCCCCCAGCCCTCAGCATATGGATGAAGTTTGAGGAAACACAAACATTCATTCTTTAGCATGAGATCATAAAGAGAAGGCACAATTAAGAGTCGAGGTCAGACCAACTGAGACCAAGGAGACATGAAATCTGAAATGTGTGAGCTTAAGTAGATCCTTGACAGAGCCTTATTGGGCTATTAGGAGCCTTTGTGTAGGGTCTGTGGATTAGGTGGTGACGTTGGGCTAATACCAACTTCCTGGCGTGATTTTGTTGCCTGCTAATGTAATAGCACCCTCGTACTCAGAACTCACGCCAAGGCACGGGGCGAAGGAGGCCTCGTGCTGCCTTCCCTGCTGCCTAAGAAGAGCAGCAGCCGGGGAAACTGAGTGCGGGCAGCGGGAACGCCATGAACTAGTGCTACGACTTTTGTGTATATTTGAGATTGTTTTACAGAAGGTGAATCAAATAAAAAGAAATACCATCCTAGGTTGTTTGTTAGAATGCTAGAAGTTAATGACACCATTTAAAATTTCCTGTTAGGAGTAGTAAGAAGGCATTAGTAGTCTCATTGGCCTTATTTACCTTGCCAGTAAGGTCACATCCATCGCCCATAGAGCTGTTATGCTCCTCTGTGCAAGGGTGAGATTTCTCATGACCAACCTAATGGGTAATTAGGTTTTCAGCGGGAGCTTCCTTGAGAGGTCATTGATAACAAAGCAAAAGGCTGGTTGCTAGTGTATCTCCTGGGTGGCTGTGATAAGTAGGTCTTGGGTAGCAATTCCTGCATCTCACTTTTTTCTGTCAAAATGGGACAAACCATGGTAGCAAATAAGAAGGGAGCGGGCGTGGTGGCACACCCTTGTAATCCCAGGCGGAGGCTGAGACAGGAGGATCAGAGTTGGTGGCCAGCCTGAGCTACACTATTAGTGAGGCCCTCCGCAAGTTAGTGAGATCCTGTTTTAAAAAAAAAAGAATAAAAATGAAATTGGGCTAGGGGTGTAGGTCAGAGGTAGAATGTGCCTGGGTTCAATCCCTAGCACCACAAAAGAAGAAGAAGAAGAGGAGAAGGAGGAGGAGGAGGAGGGGAGGAGGAAGAGAAGGAAAGGAGGAGGAGGAGGAGAAGAGGAGGAGGAGGGAGAGAAAGAGATAAGGTTTCATTATTAATGCTTCTAAAGCAGTTAGACTTGTAATCCATGAGAAATTTCAAGTACATAAAACATGAGCTAGTTCTTTTGAGAATAAATTTGCTATAATTTAAAAATACAAACAGAAAACAGAAATATTGAAATTATAATGCAAGAAAGTAACAAATATTTTAATATATGTTCCATGTGTATAGATATTAGGAATAATGTAACGATGGCCATAGAGGTGAGAAGAAAGTGCAGACCTGCTGGAAAACCCTTGGTACACAGGAGCAGAGAAACAGGACAGCAAACATATCTCTTGTTGACCAGGAGAAATGGCATTTTAGGGAAACTCTGAGTGTCTGCAAACAGTACTAGCATATTTGACTGTCACAGACAGAGAACATGAAGTAGGCAGGTTCAGTAGGAAATAGTGTGTCATGGCTGCAGTGTATGAGGATTAGGAAGAGAGGCCGGCACTTCCCTGACCGCCCAGTGACCACTGAGATCATGCATGCGTCCCAAGGTGCTGAACTCAGCTGACGTAATAAGATCTAATCGGGGGCATCAGTAGTAGGAAAATGCCTGTGAAAAGCAAGAGATGCTAATAGGACTCCGATGAAATTAAGAGGATAAATAATGGAAGAGGTATTGGAAGAATAAGAAAAATGCAAAAAAATTAATTAGTAGTTAATTGACTCTTAAGGTAAAGTAAGGTTTCTGTTTTGTTTTCTCTTGCTATTTTTTTGTTTTTAGCCCTGGAGATGGAATGCAGGGCCCCCTACATGCTGGACACTTGCTCTGCCACTGAATTATACCTCTCACCCTAAAAGTCGGTGTGTTCAGCACAGGGGAAAGGCGACTCAAGAACGTCTTTATTACGGAGCAAGTGCATAGTGCCTCCAGACCTGCCAGCCACACAGCCCGCATCTCCTGCAGGCTGTGACTAGCAGGACCTTCCGTGCACTCAGCTCTGTGCCTCCTAGCCGCTCTGTAACCACAGCGCTCACGTAGGAAGGAATGGAGACTCGGGGTGAGGTTACTTGGGGAGCTTGAAGCACAGGCCCGGGACAACAGTGCTCCCCGGGAGCCAGGGCCGCCACCACCATCAGCCAGGCAGCACAGCTTCAGCCCTTCTCCTGCTAAGCTCATTAAGACAATATAATTTACAGTATGATCTGCAAAAGATGACCTTGTCACCACAATCCAAAGGAAACCGCGCCCATAATTAAACTGTGGGCTTAGGAATGTAAGGTACTTTTGTAAACTGTAAAGCTGAAATTAAAGTTGTTACCGATCAATTAATGAGGCGATAATTAAACAGAAACTAAACCTGGATGGTTGCTGATCGGCACCAAAAATTTGCTTTTGCAGTTCACATCATTTAAGATATATTTAATTACATTTATAACACATGTATATTTAATATAATTGTTTGTGACAGACTGACGGATCTTTCCTGTCATTATAGCTAATTCCTCTTGATGTTTTTGTCATTATTACGTGTATTTTGGGGGAGAGAAATAAGACGGTTTCCAAGGTGACGGTGATAAAAGCGAACTTAAGAGAAATGGTTGCCCCTTTTTGTTTTTATATAATCACATTTCATAAAATCTCATTTTCCTCCGCAAGGCCACAAGAAAGACATAGCATAACTACTTTAGAATAATATTTTAGTAAATAGAAGAGCAGGATTAAAAAAAATCTTACCCTTTTGTGTTATATTAACATATAAGACAACGTATAGTTCATAGGAAAATGTTAAGAATCATTATTACAATGGCACAAAAAAGTTTTTTTCATGTTACACCTAAGAAACAAATGTTGACGCAAAATAACTCAGCATCATTATTAGATCCATTAAATAACAGGAAAATGATGTACTTCTGGTTGTCAACATATTAAAATATATGTGTTTTACATATCCGGTAGTAGCTTATGTAGACTTTAGTTTATGTAACTATAGAAATGTTAGCAGACTGTACTATCCCAGGTTAATGATAGCATGGCATACAAATGCCATGGGAGCCGGGCGTGGTGGGCACGCTTGTCATCCCCGCGTTTGGGAGGCGGAGACAGGAGGATGGCGCAGGTTCAAAGCCAGCCGCGCTGGCTTAAGAGACCCTGTTTCCAAATAAAATATAAAAATAGGTCTGGGAGTGTAGCCTGGAGGTAGAAGGCCCCTGGCTTCCATCCCCAGTACCCCCCCCCCACAAAACAAATTCCATGGGAATAGGGAATCAATGGGAAATACCTCATCTATTTAATATATAACTGAAGAATCATATTTTTATTAGCAGAAGTTGAGAGATAAGAGCCCAAAGAACTAATAAACTTTCCCCCCCAGAGCAGTCTTCTTTCAGAGTATGAGTGTGCAGTGAGCACCTGCTGTGTGCCAGTACTCTGAGTGTTCCCTGGACATTTATTACTTTTTTTTTTTTTTTGGTAATACTGGAGATGGAACCCAGGGGTCTTCTACTTCCAGGCTTCGCTCCCAGACCTATTTTTATATTTTATTTGGAAACAGGGTCTCTTAAGCCAGCTGAAGCTGGCTTCGAACCTGCGCGATCCTCCCGTCTCAGCCTCCCAAGCACAGGGATTACAGGGTGAGCCACCATGCCGGCTGACCATGCCGGCTGACATTTGTTGCTTTTAACATGTGGCTTTAAGTGAAGTGCTCTGAAGGTATCGCCAGGTGATTCCTCCCATAAATGCCACATCATATGGCTCTGTGATTTCTTTATGGGGAAAATGGTGAGACAAGGGTTGGGGTGAAGGATATTACTTGGAGGGTCCTTTTGAGCGCAGGAATCACATTTGAAACTGCAGCTCTTTCTCTATGTTCCATGTAATATGATCATTTTTAAGATATACTACAAAAGCCTGTTAGAGGAGCAGGGATTAATTCTTCCTTTCTGAAAAAAAGGTGAAGCTTGATCACTAAATCTGGGTCTTAGCCTTCATTTTGTTTTCAGAAATAGAAGCAAGATAGATGGTCACAGTCTTCTAAAAATAGTGAAATGCCTGGATTTCTATCTTAGATTTAACTCTACATAATGCTAATCTTCTTATCATTTAATGACCAAAAATTTTTAAAAAAAAGTGTAGAATTTGTGCCAAAAATAAAAGGCATGTGGTAAGCTGAAAACACTTTTTACATATTGTATCTTCCTGAAGTTTGATTATCTTTGGAAAAAATTGGCAAATATTTTGTTTGGTAAGTTTTACATTCCCAATATTGAATAAAAAATGTAAAGAAGCGTTTAGCAGGTGCCTACCACCGTGGAAGCTCTAATATTTTGACTGTGTCATGAGATATCTCTGAGGAAGTGCCTTTTTGTTTTCTGATGGTAGAGGATGTAAGTAATGTCTCTCAAATGTCAAATTAATTTAGGGTGTGAGCTTTCTTTTTCCTTTATAATGACGTAGGTAGGAAAATTGAATGTTCCAAACAACTCATGGAAAATGTTCCACAGCAGCATCGTTTGTGCCCCAGATACAGCTAAAAGCATTTAATGGGATGCGAAATTACAGGTAGATTATTCAGTGTGGAAAAATGCCTCCTCAAAATTGAAAAGAGATCATGTTTTTGAGCTGTTGTCTGATATGTCATAAATGTTCTCATGTTGAATACTTTTCAACCAGAGCTCTCTTTGGTTATACTGGGAAAGGTTTTTAGAAAATAGAGCACGTGGGAGGAATTTCATGATCCCACCCACCACAGCCGGGCTCTGATGCATTCAAATTCACAACGCCAGTACTTTAAATTAGCGTGTGATCTTTAAATGACTGAAGGCCGATGAGACATCTGATGTCCTTGTGCCAGAGCCAGCGTGTTCCCCGGTCCTGTCCTTCGAGTTGACACTTGTCAGAGCAGCGGCGTCTCCAGTTGCACCTTCCCACGTTGGCTTCATTTCCCGCGTGTCTCCGGCTTTGTGAGCCATCTCTCGAGGGGAGACTGAGTGGAGGTGCAGGAGGATCCCTGCGGGGGACAGGTGTGGCACAGTGGGGGTGAGAGGCAGGTGCCGTCGCCAGGGTGGGCAGAGGTGGAGAACCTCGCCAGCCGCCTTCCGCTCTTCTTACCCAGTCCCTGCTCACACGCCTGATCATAGCTCAGGCCACCTTCTCACACAGGCTGAAAGTCAAGAGCCCTGAGACCCGAGAAGAGACTAAACCTGCTGAAGAAAATTGGTGACCTTTCACAGAGCTTCTGGTGGCCGGAAGGTTGTGGGGAAATGCAGGTGGTAAGAAGACGGCAGAGAGCACCTGTTGTAGAACCTGTCAGAGAAACGAAAAGACCCAGGGTGGGTAGGTAGGAGGTTCTGTCTGGGTTTGAAAGCAGAGGGGCCAGAGCCCATGAAGACTGAAAGTGGGGAAATCTGTTAAAAAAAAAATTAGGAAGCTGAGGAGGTCTGAGAGAAGAGAAAGAAACAAATATGACTGATGAAAGGAAGACAAGAGGAGTTATGTCTATGGCTGCAATTTTGGCAAAGAGCGGAGATCATCTGAGAAGATCGTGCCTCCATTTTAGTATTAGAATTGGTTTAAATGTGGTACCCTTGAGTTCTCGGTCTACTTAAACTAAGGATATAATCGGACATCTTCAGGTTAGTGTTTTTGAAAAGAGGTGTTGTTTCTTTGGAGTAGCTTTAGAATATATAGATTTTTTACATAATAGAAAATGTTCTACCGTTTCACAGGGCTGAGACGTTTCAATAATATTCTCTGCCTTGAAAAGCGGGAGACTTCACTTGAGCCCCAGGGTATTAGGGGACTGTCAGTTCACCATTGGTCTGATTCTCTTTTATCACCACACATTCAACTTGACTTAATTGGTTGACTTTTATCATCTGTAAAAGATTTTTTTTTCCTTTGTGGGTACGAGGGATTCAATCCAGGGGGCATTCTACTGCTGAGCCACATTCCCACCCCCAGCCCTATTTTATTTTTATTTTTAACACGGTCTCACTAAGTTGCTCAGGCTCACCTTAAACCTGTGCTCCTCCTGTCTGAGCGTCTCAAGCACTGGTATTACAGGCGTACACCAGCACCCCTGTTCCTATTAAATCTTAAAAACTTCTATCCCCAAATGGGGGCACTTGAGCAAAATAAAAATTCATTCTAGTACTGGAGATCACGAATAAATCTGAAATAAAAGGGCTTTGCAGACAGAAGACTACAATTTTATTTTATTTTTTGTGGTACTGGGGTTCCTGGAAGCCCTTCTACCTCCGGGCTACACCCCCAGACCTATTTTATGTTTTTGAAACAGGGTCTCTTACGCCAGCGCAGCTGGCTTCAAACCTGCACGATCCTCCTGTTTCCGCCTCCCAAGCGCGGGGATTACAAGCGTGCGCCACCACACCCGGTGTACAATTTTAGACATAGCAAAGATCTCGGGCATTGTAGGTTCAGGTCTCCCTCTTTTGAATGAGGAAGATAAATTGTCTCAAACATACTGCAAAGTTAGATGTGATAAATTAAATCAGTAAATCTACAGCCGGAAAAATGGAAATAAGTATTAACCCATTAACCAAAATGCAGTATAAAGGAAACAGCTAGCATTTATCGCATGGCTTCTCCAATGGCCTGCAGATGACCAAGGAAATCAGCACACTTACACTTCCTACCACTTGAAGAAAATTTTAAAACGCATAATATATTTATTTTTTATTCTTTTGGTGGTACTGGGGATGGAACCCTTCTACCTCCGGGCTACACTCCCAGACCTACTTTATATTTTATTTGGAAACAGGGTCTCTTAAGCCAGCGAGGCTGGCTTCGAACCTGCGGGATCCTCCTGTCTCTGCCTCCCGAGCGTGGGGATTACAAGCATGCGCCACCATGCCCAACTTAAAATGTATAATATATTTATACAGGATACAATTCAGAAAGTGCCACTGGATTTATGTTGAAAAACAATCATCTCTTCTATCCCTGTTCCTCCGCCACTTTGTTTCACTTAGCATTTGTCCAGAGATAGTCTATGCATTTAAAATATATGCATACTTGTTTATTTTCTAACAAATGATAGCACACTGTATATATTACTCTGTTCCCCCCCCCTTTGAGGTTAGTTTTTTATCAGTACCTCTAGAGTTGCCTGGTTTTTTAGAGAAAGGACTCCCTGCATTTTTATATTCTACCTGTAAAAATGTAATTATGTGATACACTTTAAGGAAACCTTGGCTGGGTATAAAATTGAGGGGGCATCAGCCGGGTATGGTGGTGCACGCTTGTAAGCCCAGCATTTGGGAGGTGGAGACTGAAGGATTGTGGTTTGTAGACAGCCTCAGCTACTTAGCAAGGCCCTTCACAACTCAGTAAGACCCTGTTTTAAAAAAAAAGTTTTTCAAGACTATAAAATAGGGCTGGGAGTTTAGCTCAGAGGTAGAATGCCCTTGGGTTCCATCCCCAGTAGAGTAAAAAAAAAAAAAAGGTGGGGGAGCATTATTTCCTTTTATCGGTACTTGGACCACATTGCCCTGTGGTATTCTGTATCAGTGCTACTCCTGGTTAATGGGGCTGACCTGTCACCCCACCCCAAATTAAATATTATTTCTTATTTCTGACTAAATACTCACAGAATTATTTCCTTAGTCTTAACAATCCCATAAACAGCATCAGTCTATAGATTCAAAGTTTTACTTATTTTGAAATTTTATCATAGCATATCTTTGTCCTTACCTTTTTTTTTTTTTTTTGCTTTATATGCCCTTTTGAAGAAGACAGTTATGTGTTCTTTGTATCCTGTTTCTTCCTCCTCCATATCCATTATCTTTGCTGTAATTTGATTTTATACTGTTGGTCCTATCTATTTTGTTATATATAATTTTTCTAAGTCATGGTATTTCTTTTTAGTCACATTCTATTTTTGGTTGCTTCTTAATGTGGCTTTTATCTCTATAATGTTATTTTTCTCTCCATTTTTTTTCTGACTTCTACCAGCTTGATTTTCATTTCCTTCTGTTGTTGTATAATCTCTTCTTTGAACCTTTGTTTTTCTTCTTTGAGCCTTTTTTTTAAACGAGGGGTCACATTTCCTATGGCTGCCTTTGAGACTTTGCAGAATTATTTATCTGAACTCTTCCTGTGTTTCTTTGAGTAGTCCTTGTGTGATATGCTCTTACTTTACCTTTTTGTCTTTATAACTTTTTGTCCCCAAACTTACTTGCCCAGATGCAGTATTGGTTGTTTTCTGATGACCGTCTGTCGGAAGGGGCGGGGGCTGTAAGCTCGGGCAGGCGGCAACTTTTCCACTGGCTTGTTATTCATGCTCGGGTTACTGCTGGTCAAACAGTTTGCTTCCTGTGTCTCGAGCTCACTTCCCTTTAGTTGCTGGCACTGGAAAGATCGGGTCCTTTAAGCATCGCTCTCAGTGCTGTAATAATGAGATGTCACCCGCACTGCACATCTGCTTTCCTGTCCCCCTTGCCTAGAGGTTTGGGTGTCCACAGGATAATACAGCTCAGTGGCAGGAGTTTTCCGCCTGCCACCACATTGCTATGGCGTGGCGTAAACCGCGACTGGATGAGACCGTCTCCACCTCCCCCGGGGCTCATCCGCGCAAGTAGGTTTTACCCATTTAGTAGTATTATTCATAGAACCACCGTATTGGTTGGTCAGAATTGTGTACCTTGGAGAAATCTGGTTATCTCCTGAGGCCTGAGAAAGCTGGGATGGCCTTCAGCACATTCCCTTCCCTTATTTGATATTTTGCAGATGTGTTTCACAGTTTATAGTTTGAAATGATGGCAGCTTCCTTGCTTCAGTTATATAGCAAAATTCCAGACTTGTACGCATTACCTCTGAGGTGTATAAGGAAATGTAGTTTCTACATTTTCCCCCCGCCAGCAGTGGTTCTGACAAGCCCTGTCTCTGAGCAGGGGATGGCCTCTTTGGGGGTAAACATTGTCTCCCAGGTGGCGAAGTATTTCCAGTTCCTCCCCTAACCCCACTTCTGCCGCGATTAGTATGTGGGGGGCTTGGGGCACGCCGTCACAGGTGCCTCACTGACGAGGCGGGGTTCAGGGCTCGGCTCGGCACTGTCCCGTGAGTCCTTGCTGCACAGTCTGCCTAGCAGTGAGGCCTCTGCTGCCAGAGTCCCAGCTGCCGGGTTACAGTCGTGGAGGCCCCTACACCATGCGGCCTTTGTCCTCATCCAGGCCTTCACCTGCCCTCCCTCTGAGATGAGAAGCGTCTGGATTCCTACCATGATACACCGGGTCACCTTTCCAGCTCCCATGGCACTGCACCGTCACCCCACACCTCATCGGCAGTGCCTTGGTAGCACACCAGGCTTTACCACAAGCCTGTAGCTGCCCCTGGACCATGTCCTCAGGGTACCTGGTACTTGTCAAAATGCTTTCCCAGTCTTTCTCTGCTGCCACCCCCAACCTGTACCCAAGGGTCCAGTTTAAAAAAAAAGACAGTGGGGACTGTTACATCTGATTCCATCAGCAGCAGCAGCAGCATTATTAGGATTTTTTTTATAGTAGTAAGGATTGACTCCAGGGGCATTTTAATACCAAGCTATACCCCCAACCCTTTTTATTTTTTGTTTTGAAACAGGGTCTCACCAAGTTGCTGAGGCTGGCCTCAAACCTGTGACCCTCCTGCCTCAGCTTCCCAAGTATTGAGATTACAAGAGTGTGCCACCACACCTGGCGTTTTGTATCTGATTTTAAAGAATGTCTCAAGTATGTAATTGATAGTAGGGGGATTGTTAGGGATTCCATATCTTGACCCTGCTCCAGATTTATTTTGATGTTAAGTGAAGTATCTCTTGGTTAGGCTGTCTGCTGTAGACGTCATAATGTTACGAGTTTCTTTGTCTTTCATACTAAAGAGTCAGAAAATAGTCATTAGTGAGTAAAAAGAAAGAACTTCTAAAACTTGTTATTGAAATTAGCTTGGATAGTTTTCATTTGTTTAGGAAACAGTTCTCTGAAGAGTATGTCTGCTTGAAAGACTCATGCTTTTTGCTTGTGGCTTGATGAAAGTCCTCACTTACCATCAACAAAAGCCTGATGAAACTTTGCGAAGTTTGAACGGTCTTTGGATATGCAACACCTAACAATTGTGCCTCATTACAGTCTCTGTTTAATTAAGATAACAATGCATGGTCCTTCATTAAAATTGCCACAGGAAAAAAGTTCTTCTTGGTCCTTGGAGAGGATATTATATGCAAGCCCTGTTGCGTGGGTTGCAAGGTGTCACCGGTATTTATATGCATTACTTGTCTAATTGCGGTAAATGTAGCATGTCCAGATAGGTTTCGAGTTGGAAGGCTGTTTGTTCTTTACTGGAGATTGCGTGAAGCCTGGGTACCCAGAGGCAGCTGTTCCTAGGTCCTTCACCTCTCCCCAGAGATGGCTGGGAAGACTGTGTTGCTGGACCCTGTCTTTCATAGCTGTAGCAGTAAACATGACAGGTTGTTGGGAGCCATCTGTTTGAAATGGCTGCTGCTTTGTATGCAGCGATGAGCTGAGGTCCGTTTTGTCTTTCTGCATGGTAACAGTCTTATTTGGTGTCACAACAGGTGGAAGTTGATGGGTCGAAACTAAATGTGACCAGCACCTGGAACCTGGCTTCGCCCTTACTGTCTGTCAGCGTTGATGGCTCGCCGAGGACTGTGCAGGTAAGCTTTCAGATGATTTACTGAGATGTCTGCAGGTGCCCGTGTGGTCAGCACTTATATCAGAAGGAAAAGCTGTGTTTTACTCATCTTAGACTTTTTAGAGTTGAAGAGACTCTACCTTATTTTAAAGGATCTTGAGTTCTATCCTAATTTGAGGAATTAATATTTTCTTTTTGCAGGCTGTCTCAGAAGGTTATTGTATTATATTTTGTTGTAAATAAAGAATCCTGCAGGTTTTTGAATAAATATTAGATCTGCAGTTTCCTGTGCCCTTGTGGGTTTCTGGTTGTAAAATATGACCGATGTGCATAATTATCTCTTTATCTACGCAATTAAAATTATATAGGACCAGACTGGCAAAAGCATGAGCTATATGGGTTGATTTTTCCATAGCATATGACTTTTTAATCTTTAATTTTTTAACATTTATTTATTTATTTATTTATTTATTTATTTATTTGGTGGTGCTGGGGGTGGAATCCAGGGGCTTTCTACCTCCGGGCTATACTCCCAGACCTATTTTATATTTTACTTGGAAACAGGGTCTCACTAAATTGCTGAGAGCTTCACTAAGTAGCTGAGGCTGGCTTCGAACCTGTGTGATCCTCCTGTCTCCGCCTCCCAAGTGCGGGGATTACAAGCGTGTGCCACTATGCCCAGTTTAGCACATGACTTTTTTAAAACAGGTAATCCTAGGGTATTAAGATTCTAACCCCAAACCCCACCCCATCTGGGCCACAGGACATAGTTAAGAGTCTCCGCCTCACCCAGCTGAGGCGTTGTGTGAAATAGGAGTTTCTGTTCTTACTCTACCACCAACAAGGGGCCGCTGGCCTTCTCAGAGTCCCTCACAACATGGGAGACACACGGAAAGTGAAGCAGTTCTCTTGACAGCCTTTCATGAAGAGCGTCTGGCCTCACATGCACGGCTTAAGAACTCGCCCTCCTCAGTTGCTAGAAACTTCTCTTGAGGCAGGAGGTGGCAGTTGTTGGTTTCAGGGTTTCGTGTTCAGGCTCTGCCAGGTGAGGTATCTCCTCTGGCATCCCACCTGGAGGAGCTGGGCTGCTCAGCTCCTATCTCATTTTCCTGCTGGGTCCCTGTGGCTGCAGGAAAAGGAGCACTAAATGTTTTATCTGCTTAGATGATGAAGTAGCCGGGGAGCATGCCTTTGCTTTCTGAATTAGCTTCCTCCTTTTCTAGTCAGACCACATTGTCTATCTGCTTTTCTGATTTTCATTGGTAAACCTCATAGTCTAAGTATTATTATTTTCTTTAAAAGATAAATGGTGTTTTACCATGTCCCAAAGAAAGAATGACTTTCTTAGGCTCATAACTTCGTTTAATTGGTCTAAATTAGCTGTCTTGAGTTGACTTTGAATCCCCACTACCTTGCTGAGACCCCAGCACATACGAAGGCTCAATAATGAGTAGGCAGGCAGAGGAAAGAATGGTAATCTCACATTTGGGGAATTTCAGAAAGAAATCTCTTGCCTAGACTTCCCTTTAAGACTCAGGTTCTTTTCCTTCTCAGTCTTTGTGAAATTTAGCTGTGTTCCTAAGACAGCCTTGTTGGCTGTTTTATTTTCTTGGCCTTCCCACATCTGCAAAACCCACCCTCTGTTAGCCAGTGTGGCTGGTAGAGCGGTGCATACAGAATCACCCGGCTTCTGTGAGCGTGGAGACAGACCGGAGCCTGTGCCTGGCCATGAGTCCCTTGCGTCCACTGCCTCGGCAGCTCCTGTGGTTGTTAGGCCGACGGTCCCACCTGTTGATGGGTACTAGGCGGTGATTGGGGGGTACAGGAAGGGGTCTGCCCCATGCTTCCCAAGTTTCTGTTTCCCAGGTGTGTGTAGGGGCTCTTCCTTCATCTATCTTCTCTCCTCCTCCTTTATTTATTTATTTATTTATTTATTTATTTATTTATTTGCGGTACTAGGGATGGAGCCCAGGGGCTTTCTACCTCCAAGCTACACCCCCAGCCCTATTTTTAATATTTTAGTTTGAAACAGGGTCTCGCCAAATTGCAAAGGTCCTCACTAAATAGCTGAGGCCATCCGCGAACTGTGATCCTCCTGTCTCAGCCTCCCAAATGCTGGGATTGCAAGCGTGTGTCACCACGCCTGGCTCTCCTCCTCTTAACTCATTATCCATGGCTCAGTGATGTCTGCCACACGCACACACACACACACACACACACACACACACACACACACGGCCGCTTTAAGTGTTTTTTCTTCTGACTTTAAGAAAATCTCACTCGTGGAAACAAGTCGGGTCTCTGTTGATGGCCATCAGTAGGAGGCAGCGATGTCTGGAAGGAGGAGGAGCACATGAGTTTGCAATGAAAAAAAGTAGAATAAAGAACTGCAGGCATAGACATCGAAAGCTCTTGGAAAGAGTTAAAGGTCCCCATTAATCATTTAGAGTTTGTTTTCTATGTCTTCATCTAATCAGGAGGCCAAATTTTCCTCAAATACCGTCATTCATGAAAAATAAAATGACAGTATTTTGCATGTATTCACTTTGTATGCCGTGCGCTTGCCAGCGTTTCTCTATTTTTTATTGCAGATACAGTGTCTGTCCATAATGATACTTATTAAATAGATCTTACTGAGATCATCTGAGAACCTAACAATCCTTCCTCATGATTCTTTTGTAGGAATATATATTCAGATTTTCAAAGTACCTACTTTAAACATTGTAGAATAATATGGCCTTTTCCAGTAGAAATCTAATATAAGCCATATAAGTATTTTAAATTTCTTAGTAACTATATTTTAAAAAGTAAGAAGATACCAGGCTTAGTGGCACATGGCTATAAATCCAGCTACTTGGGAGGCTGAGACAGAAGGACCCCAAGTTTGAGGCCAGCCAGCCTCAGCCACTTAGCAAGACCATGTCTCAAAATAAAAATTTAAAAAAGGGGTTGAGGATGTAGCTCAGTGCTTTCTTAGCTTATACAATAAATTCGTGGGTTCAGACCCTAGTGACCACCCAGAAAGGGAGGGGGATAATAGCAACTGAAATTAATTTTACTAATATATTCTATTTAACCCAATAATGTGAAATGTTATATATACAGGGAGCAATATAAAGTAATAACATGATACGAGAAGAACACAGATGCAGGCATGCACACTGTGCCCCAGAGTCTTAAACAGCAGAAGGGTTGAAAGGGAAATGCAGGCCTGCCTAAGCAATGAAGCTGTGCCCAACAGAAAAGGGTTACACACTGCTTCAGTGTTTCAATAAAAATCCATTAAGATTGTAACTTTTAATTCCTCTGTCACCATAGTTACATTTAAAGTTTTCAGTGGTCACGTGTGTGTAGTGTGGTTTCTGGTTTACACAACTCAGGTGCCAAACATTTTGTAAACTGGAGACTCTTTTAGACTTAAAGAGAAAATAATGATTTAAGAGTTCCCTCAAGTGTCAACCACAGTTTTGGTATTTGTCATTTAAAAAGGAACTGGATTAATGAATTGAGAAATAGTGAATGAATACATTGAATTCATTTTTTAAACAGAAGATAATTTTTTTCATCTAGTTGGCAAATTTGCCAAATTTTAATTTTAATTTAGAAGATTAACAAAAATTGGAACTTTTGGCTGGGCATGGTGACACACAATTATAATCCTGGTTGTGAGAGGCTGAGATAGTAGGACCACAGGTTCAAGACCACCACAGCAACTTAGTGACACCATCAGCATCCTAGTAAGATACTGTTTCAAAATGTTGTTTCAAAACAACAAATAGAGCTGGGCTTGTTGGGGCATGCATGTAACTCCAGCATTTGGGAGGCGGAGACCGGAGGATCCTGGTTCGCAGACAGCCTCAGCTACTTAGCGAGGCCTTTCCCCACTCAGTGAGACCCTGTTTCAAAAAACAAAGACTAAAAACTAGAGCTTGGGGTGTAGCTTGGAGGTACAATGCCTCTGGGTTCTATCCTCAGTACTGCCAAAAAAAGAAAAAAGAAAAGAAAACCAAATAGGGCTAGAGGTGTAGCTCGGAGGCAGAATGCCCCTGGATTCAATTCCCAGCACCACCAAAACAAACAAACAAGCAAAAAACTACTTTTAAAGAGTAGAATGGTTTCTTGCCCTTAGCCTGTGTGTGTTAGTCTCATTGTTTTTGTGACCTGTGTAGTATGGAATGTGCTATATCATTAGAACGGTTTTAAATTCTTATCATTTCGTCTCTGCTCTATTCCTGAGGAGCTTTTTTTTTTTTTTTTTTTAAATGTGTAAAGAGGCTCTTCAACTTTACTTTGAGTGACTCGAGTAGTTTTCCGTCTGCTGGGATTTAATTCATCTTTTCTCATCAGCTTTTCACAGACAACGCGTCCACGTTGCAGAGTCACGTTGCCGGGGCATTCGCAGGCAGGGCCGGCCGGCCGCTATTGGCTTGTTCCTTTGTGTGGCCTGATTTCTTCTATCCACCTGCTCACAGCAGGTTGTCTTCAGGCCTGAAGAGTAGCTAACTACTTTTGAAAATATCTGGAGATCCTGCTAAGGCCTAACAATTTCTGCATTTGTCTGATGTGGAGCTATTCACCGTGCACCTTTGAAGACTTCTTTTTTTTTTTCCCCTTCCCTTTTCCTTTCTCATATTCTTGCTTAAATATTTTCAAAAGAAAATAAATTTATGATAAATAACAGAACAGAGCTGACTGCAGCACTACCGCATTCTGTATTGAATAGGTCATTGATGGCCAACTAAGTGGAACTAATTTTCCATGTTAAAGCAGACAAATTTGGAATAGCGTCACACGAATCGCATGCTTCTGACTGTACAATACCAGATTGAATGGAGTACTTGTGACTTGATTGGAGTATTGAATGGATTATATAACATGATAACTTAAAGTGCCCAGTGTGCTTAAGTAATGTAGCATGTTACCCTGGCACACAAATGTGTTAGAAGAGATAGTGTTTGCAGATTGTGTGAACCCTGTGAATTATTTGCAAATACTTGTCCACGTAGAATTTGAGTGGATTTGGGAAATTTAACCTTAAGTTTCTGTTTTTGAAGAAAATAAATTGTTGACTTTTATAGCCACTTAAAGAGAGGAAGTTGTTTTCAGTAATTTGAACTAAAATAGTTTTCATACTGTCTAAAAACAAACTTTAATTTCAACTCTAATAGCTGAGTATAGATGCTAAGATAATTATCATCTTGCATTATAATTATTATTATTACTATTATTTTGGTGTTGGGGATTGAGCCCAGGGCCTCAAGCATGGGATGGATGGACTCTACCACTGAGCTACATCTACAGCTTCTAACATTAATATGTTAATTAGAAAATTAAAGGAATTTTTTCCTATGATTTGTCAGTAGGTGCACACAGATAAAAAAGTAAATTTGGAAGTCATCATTGATGTTTTTAGTTGTAAAATAAATGTTTTCCATGCTTTAAAGATGTTTCTTTCCATGCCCATGACCTTGTCAAAGTAATAGGCTTTTATTTTGTACTCTATGCATCAGGTTGAACTCTAGGGTCGTCAAACGTAATATGAAACCATCTATTTAGGTTGTGTAGGAGATATAAATATATAACTTAGAATAAGTAGAGGTCCATATTTTTTCTGAAGAAGTAGGAAATGAAAGTAATTATTAACCATCTCTTTTTATATTCCTGAAAACATCAATTATAGTTACGTCTTAGACACAAGCTCACCAGTCGAACACAAAGAACTCTCTTTCACTTTGCTTCGAAAATCGAATCACATTTGACAACAGCTGGGGTGGGGGTGCAACCATAATTTAAAATATTAATTTTGATGCAAGTCTACCTGCTTTGGGACTGTAGTCATAGGACCTTAGCAGGTGCTTTGGTCTCTGGCAATATGTACTTTGTGATCTGTGATTTGGAGCTGCTGCTAAGATTTAACATGGTGGGAAAACATCTTTGTGAACCCCCGCCTCCCCTCCCCCATCTGCACACATTCTTTTTCTGCTCTGCTATCTGTTAACTAGAAAATTATATTTTAGTGGCTGCTAGAGGAAGAGAATCTTGAATAGAATAAACACTGATTGTAGTAAACATGGAAAATAATACAAGCAGCTGCAGTGGAGACCGATAAGACAAATCCCACAGTAATGGCCTTTAAAGAATATTATCAAGTCGGAAATCAGCAAGGGAAAAAAAATCAGTGCTTTTTCCTCTTACTGTTCAGTGACATTACTTTTAAATGTGAAATTAACTATGATTTTATTATCCTTGGAAGAGTTTTTTGAACACTTGATTCATTGTCTTGTGAATATCTTTGCTTTTTGGAGTGAGCAAAATTGCTAATTTGTGTCAGTGTGATTCTAACAAATGTTGAAATCATTTTAACAGAATCTTATTTCTAATTTTTTTTTCTTTAAAGAAATTAAAAGCATCTTCATGTAAGTGTTGGGGCAGACTATAAAATAAGAAAAGAAGGATTTTTTTTTTTCTGGTACTGGGAAGATAACCCGGGGGCATTCTACACACCCAGCCCAAATATTTATTCTTTAATTTGAAATAGGGTCTCACTGAGTTGCAGAGGGCCTCACTAAGTAGCTGAGGTTGGCTGCAAACCATGATCTTTCCATGTCAGCCTCCCAAGTACTGGGATTATAAACATTCGCCATAATGCCCAGCCAAGAAAGAAATTTTTATCTAGTTATCAAGTGCCATTTCAAATAGGAAGAAGAGGTGAAATATTGGGAGAAAATATTTTAATAAGGGTGGAATGTATTTCATGAAAATAAGTCTTAATTCTGAAACTTTTGCTATTAGCGTATCGAACAGTCAGTTCATATTTGTTTTGGCATGTTTCTGGCTCATTTTTAGGCATTGAATACTTTGGTTTCTGTGGGTTCTAGAATCGAATTGTTTTAATCCTTCCAAGTTGAAGAGTGTCTATTCCTGTTAGGAAAGTTAGAGTTAAGTGCTAGGTTCAAATGAAGTTTTATTTCCCTATTTTCCATTATATTGGTCCATTTGGCTGAAATATGTCAGGTTTCCTCCCTTCCTCCCTTCCTTCCTTCCTTCCTTCCTTCCTTCCTTCCTTCCTTCCTTCCTTCCTGGTAGATTATAGTAGAAAGGTAAAAAGAAAAATGCTGAGGTCATAATATATGTTATTGTGATCTGCTTAAAAGTGAATGCAAAGTTAAGTAATTTGCATTATCAGTACTTTTATATATGGCTACACACTCATTGAAATAATTTGATTGAGCCGGATATGGTGGCGCACGCTTGTAATCCCAGCATTTGGGAGGCTGAGACAGGAGGATCACTGTTCGCAGACAGCCTCAGCTATTTAGTGAGGCCCTTTGCAACTTAGACCCTGTTTCAAAATAAAGAATAAAAAATAGGGCAGGAGGTATAGCTTGGAGCTATAATGCCCCTGGGTTTCACCCCAGACCTGCAAGAAGAAGAAGAAGAAGAAGAACAACAACAACAACAACAATAATTTTTATTATTAATTATATTATATTATATTAAATTAATAATATATTAATTATATATTAACTATATTATATTGATATATTAATATATTAATAATAATATTTTGTTATTATTATTTGATTATGTTTTTAATGTGAAAGTCTATATTTTTAAACCTATCTCCATGTTAATTATTAGACTTACTCCTGTGTGTGCAAGTTAGTCCTCAGCGTCTCTTTGGTAGCCAGGAATTTCCTAGATGCTCCAGCTAAAGCAGGACACAAGGCCGAGTTACAGACGTGAAATAGGTTAGCACACAAAGTGGGAATCTTAGTCTATGAAGCTGCGTGAGGACCGTAAGAGTAACGAGAAGTGCCTGGAAGCCGTAGCGATAGCCAGGACGGCTGGAAGCCCTCTCTGCTTAGCCAGCATGGAGTGGGAAGCAGTCAGGGCAGGGGAGGCCTTGCACGAGTCTGGCGGTGACAGCCCCAGGCAGAGAATGACCAGCCCAAAGGCTCTGAGACAGCAGCGAGCCCGTGTGGTGTGGAGGCTGGGGGAGCCTGGGAAAGGATGGACAGGGCAGGTCGCCTCGGGCCTCTGTAAGCCAAGGATTGGGTTCCACTCTGTGTGTATTGTGAAGCTTTTGGAGGGTTTTGCATAGGAGATTGATGGCATGTAGTTTAAAGTCACCGCCATGAAGAGGTTGGACACATGGGCCTAGTGGTGACGGGGGGATCATCGTTTGACCAGGATGGTCCTCGGGTGGACGGTCCCAGTGGCTTAGACCAGGAGACAACTGCCCAGCCCCTGCCTGCTTCTGTAGAGCTGCCGAGCTGCGTGGTTATTACATTCAAGTGGTGGATGTGTTGGTCAGCTTTGTGTCACTATGACCAAAACACCCGACAGGTACGGCTTAGAGAAGGAAGGTTCACTTGGCTCACGGTTTCAGAGGTCAGTCCATGGTCGGTGGGCTCCAAGGCTGAAGCATCTTGGTGGAGGCATGGTGAGGATAGCGATGCAGCTTGTGAAATCTGGAAGCAGAGGGAGACAGACAGACAGACAGACAGACAGACAGACAGACAGACACAGGCAAGGAGAGGGTCAGAGATGGATATCGACCTCAAGGCTTTGACCCCAGTGACCCTCCTCCTCCACATCCCCTGCTGAACCATGCTGCACTGGAAACCAGGCTCTGAACACGTGAACTTTTAGGGAGACATTCCAAACCCCAACCATAAGAGAGAGAGAGAAAGAGAGAGAGAGAGAGAGAGAGAGAGAGAGAGAGAGAGAGAGAGAGAGACAGACGAGTATAATGTTTCATGACACATAGGGGTATGTGAGATTCAAATTTCTACCCTTAAATACGGTTTTGTTGGAACACAGCCACAGCCATTCACTGTTGTTTGTCTGCCTGTCAGTGGCTGCTTTGGCAGTTTTTGCTGGGAGTCAAAACCAGACGCCCCACTTTTCCAGCCTCGCAGTAGTTCAGGGGCCTCCTGGTGGCGAAGCATACCGTGATTCTTTGAGCGCCACCAAGATTCCAGTTTTTCTGAACCAGAACAGGAACTGCCCTCAGACACTCTTACCACGCACTCAGTGGTTCTGAGATAGCCCGTGCTGAAGTTTAATGGATTCAGCCCACAACTGCAAGACAAAAGCCGTTTACGGCCAGACCTTGTTCTGAGCTGAGTCTTTTTGACAACTAACTTTTTTTTTAATTATTATTTTGGTGGAACTGGGGTTCCTGGAAGCCCTTCTACCTCTGGGCTACACTCCCAGACCTATTTTTACATATTTATTTGGAAACAGGGTCTCCTAAGCCAGCGCGCGCGGCTGGCTTCGAACCTGCACGATCCTCCTGTCTCCGCCTCCCAAGCGCGGGGATTACAAGCGTGCACCACCACACCCGGCTACAACTAACATTTGAATTACAGATAGTGTCTGTCAAGCTGCTTTTTAACCCGTTGATTTATTTCCGTTCGTAGTAATAATTGTACTCATCGAGGAGGCACAGTGTGACATTCAGTCCAGGTTTCCATGATGTAATAATCAGGCAGGGATATAAGTTCTCCCTCATTTCAAACATTTGTCATTTCTTTACGAGAACATTCACATATGATAAGTGTCGGGCTTCTTTTTATGCATCCGGGCTGTCAAAAGATTTAAAACAAGAAGTGAATTATGGTTTTAGCAGCATTTTCAAGGGTCAATACAAGAGCAAAGGGAATTTCTATATTTTAAACCCAGCTAGGTGCAGTAGTACACACCTGCCATTCTAGTAAGTGGGAGGCTGAAACTGGAGGATCGTAGTAGGTTCGAGGCCAGCATGCTATAACTTAGAGAGAGCCCGTTTCTAAACTAAAAATTACAATTTAAAAGGGCCGGGGTGCCGGGCGTGGTGGCGCACGCTTGTAATCCCCGCGCTTGGGAGGCGGAGACAGGAGGATCGCGCAGGTTCGAAGCCAGCCACGCGCGCTGGCTTAGGAGACCCTGTTTCCAAATAAATATGTAAAAATAGGTCTGGGAGTGTAGCCCGGAGGTAGAAGGGCTTCCAGGAACACCAGTACCACCCAAAAATAAATAAATAAAATAAATGAATAATTTAATTATCCATTTTTAAAAAGTATTAATGACTTTTAACGAAAGTACAGACAAGTAAGATACATGTAAATAACAATGCTGTATTTGCTTTGAACATATTTGACTTAGAAGTAAATGCACAACATACAGGTAAATTTTTTTCACTATTCTCTAGAAAAAAGGATTTAATTGTTATTTTAAACAAATGCTAATTCATTTTAATAACTTTATTAACATAATTTATATATGTTTACATTTAATACCTTTTACATATAGTACAGTTATGTGACATTTAATTCAGCCATTAAAGTTACATTTGCAAAGTTTTTAGTGTATTCAGAGTAGACAGTCATCACCATAATTTTAGTACATTTTAGCCAGGCGTGGTGGCGCACACTTGTAATCCCAGCACTTGGGAGGCTGAGACAGGAGAATCGCGATTCATGGACAGCCTCAGCTACTTAGTGAGGCCCTTTGCGACTCAGTGAGACCTTTTTTCAAAATAAAGAATAGCCGGATGTGGTGGCCCACACTTGTAATCCCAGTGCTTGGGAGACTGAGACAGGATCGCTCAGGTTCGAAGCCAGCCTCAGCTACTTAGTGAGGCTCTCAGCATCTCAGTGAGACCCTATTTCCAAATAAAATATAAAATAGGTGTGGGAGTATAGCCCAGAGGTAGAAGGCCCCTGAGTTTCATTCCTGGTAAAGAAAGAAAGAGAGAAGGGGGGGAGAGAAAGAAAGAAAGAAAGAAAGAGAGAGAGAGAGAAAGAAAGAAAGAAAGAAAGAAAGAAAGAAAGAAAGAAAGAAAGAAAGAAAGAAAAGTAGGGCTGGGGGTGTAGCTTGGAGGTAGAATGCCCCTGGATTCCATCCCCAGTACTGCAAAATAATGATGATTAATAATAATAATAATAATTTTAGTACATTTTAACACCCTCAAAACAAACCCCACACCAGTTAGCAGTTGTTTCCAGTTTTCTCGCCCTTATCCTAAGGTGCCCACCACCTACCTTCTGTCAGTAAAGTAAATTTTGCCAATTCCTGGCATTCCTTTCTTTTTCTTCCTCCTTTCCTGTCCTCGGTCCTGAGGATTAAACCCAGGGTGCCCTACCTTCGAGCTACATCCCAGCCCTTTTTGAATTTTATTTTGGTGCAGGGCCTCTCAGCTGCGCAGGCTGGCCTTGAACTCCTGCTTTTCCTGCCTGGCCTCCCGGGCAGCTGGGATTACAGGCTTCAGGCTGGGTGGTTCGTAATAATTGGAACAATTTGTGTCTTGTGGCTTCTGCGGCAGCGTGTCTTGGTAATTCATTCCTTCTTATGGCCAAATATGAGCAGACTATCTGGACGTATGGAGTATTTGTGTATCCATCGTCAGTGGATGGACAGCTGGGTGGGCCATAATGAACGTTTATGCACAGGTTCTCGTATGGATGCGAATTCATTTTATACATTTTTTTTTTTGTAGTGTCTTTCTCGAGAAGCAGGTGGAAACATGAGCATTCAATTTCTTGGTACAGTGGTAAGTACAAAAGAACAATTACTTTATGTATTCTCTTAATTTACAGATAAAAGAAGTGTTCGTTAGTTTTCACCCATTTTTCAATCGCTTTATCGTGGTTTTATTTTGCTGCTAAATTGAGACATCTTTATCCAGGAAGCAAATTTCTTAATGTGTTAGAGAAGTAGCCATGATGGAATGATTTAGCTCCTTCTTTTTAGAGAGAAAATAATTTTTAAAATTAATTTTAGTCTTTTGAGTATTTTAAGTATCTTTTCCTACTGAAGATTTTCTCTGTGTTCTTATAATAAATAGAAGCAGATAATGTAAAGATGCTTTTGAACACAGTGAGCTTGACTTTTCTCTCGGTTTTCTTTCTAGCTGTCTCCTTTAGGTGCTTGCAAATCCACCTAAGTAAACGGAATCAGGACTCTGTAATTTAGTCTTCTGCCTAAATCTTATTGTTTTATATAATGCTATAAAATAGCATTGTTCTGACAAGAATTGTTCTGACGGGGCTCTGTTTCCCATCCTGATGGGTAGATAGGACATATTAATCTTGAATCCCCCTCTGAAGTGCTTACATAGCCTCCCCTTTCTGCCATTACCAGTGGTATTACAGTGAGCAGCTTCATGTGTTTTACTTTTTTGATGTTTTGAATTCTTGTGAAATATGTATAAGATACTTTTAAATGTATAAGGTATATTTCTACCTAAATACAATCAGAGCCATGAATAATGTTATGGCTTATTCCACATATCGCCAATTATTTTCTCTTTTCAAAATACCACTCACCATATGTTAGATTAGTATCCTCACTCATATTAGTTATAGCCTTCTAAATTATTATATTTATCTGCTGAAAAGTTTTTCTTGATCCATTATTATTTTGACATATAAGTTTATAAATGTTTCTGTAGTATTAGTTAAAATTTTCATAGTTATTAAAAAGACATTGTCTTCATTCTCACTTCTGTATTTATCGCTGTTATATTTGAGCATTTTCTAAGTATTCATTTACTAAGCATTAGTTGTAATATGTGAAATGTCTGCTCATGTTCCTCGGGAATCTCGTTCAGAATGTCTCTTCACATTGGGTATTCTGCTGCTCTTTGGGTTTACTGACGTTATCAGAGGCTGTGACTTGGATCAAAACCAGAGTGACTTTATGGATGTTGAGACAGGAATGATATTAATACCATAATGTTTACTTAATGATTTATCATTTATAGATGTGGAGAGATGTGGTGTAATTTTTGTATGCAAAGTATATGTACAGGAGTATACATACTACTCAAATAACCTAAACTCTAGGATACTGAGCCTAAGGTTTAATATGTACAGGAGTATCCACACTGCCCAAAAACCTAAACTCTGGGATATTGAGCCTAAGGCTTAATTAATCCTTATCTTGATCCCTATTTTTCTTAATAAAGTAATATATGCTTGTTATAAACAAAACATTAAATATTTTTGAACTGTGTGTCATGAGAAGTTGAATTAGAGTTCTTCAGAGAAAATGGACCCAGCGGGGCGTGTATGTGCAGAGACAGAGGGATTGACTGTCTGGTTTTAAGGCCGTGGCTCTGGCCGTTGTGTGGGCTCCACGCCCTGCACCCTGAGCTGAGGCCGGTGGGCTGGGGTTGCAGGGGAAGCGCAGCGCAGAGGCGTCTTCCTGCTGAAGCCGCCTGCTGGGCCTTGTTTTCCATCAGGGCCTTCCCCTGATTGCATGAAGCCCTTGGCGCTCTGGAGGGCCACCTGCCTTACTTAGTTCACTGGTGTAAATGTAAATGTCATTTAAATGTATTTTCACAGAAACTTCCGAAGTAACTTTTGACCAGAGGTCTGGGTACTGTGGCCTTGCTAAGTTGACATCTATAGGTCATCACCACAGAAGAACAAGTTACCAAGAGCTGTTTCCTAGTAGGGTGGGTGGTGCACACCTGTAATCCCAGTGACTTGAGAGATTGAGGCAGGAGAATCACAGGTTCAAGGTCAGCCTCTGCATTTTACAAAGTTCCTGTCTCAAAGTTAAAGGGCTGGGGGTAAGCTGGGCGCAATGTCGCATGCTTGTAATTCCAGCATTTGGGAGGCTGAGGCAGGAGGATCCTGGTTCGCGGACAGCCTCAGCTACTTTGCAACTCACGGAGACCCTGTTTCAAAATAAAGAATAAAAAATAGGGATGGGGTGTAGCTCAGAGGTAGAATGTCCCTGGGTTCTATCCCCAGTACTGCAAAGAAAAAAAAAGCATAGGGGTGTGGCTCAGTGTAGAGCCCCACTTCTGAAGGGGTAGAAGCCCCAGTGTCGAAGGGAAAAAAATTATTTTAAAGATTGTTGTGTGCACTTTGTGATCCTGTCACTGCCCTTCCCCCACGGGAAACTTCTGATTTTATATTTTATTGCTTATTGTTTCCGCCTTTATGATTTTTCTACATACTCGCTTCCCTAATGAACAGCTTAGCCGGACGTGGTAGCGCACGCTTGTGATCCCAGTATTTGGGAGGCTGAGACCAGAGGATTGAAGCTCAAATCCAGGCTCTGCAACTTAGCGAGGCTGTTTCCAAACAAGAAATAAAATAGGCCGGGAGCGTAGCTCAGGGGTAGGATGCCTCTGCGTTCAATTCCCCGTGCCCCACACAGTCATAATTAATGACGATGATGATGGTGGTGTACAGTTTAGTCTTGCTTGCTTTTAAATCTGACTACACAGGATGCTCTTCTCATCTGTGAAGAAGAAACCTCAGCCATGGATTCTCTGCTCTGCGTTCTTGATGAGACTCGCCTGTGTTGCACATGGCCGTAACTCCTGCCGGCTCACGGCCGTGTGGGGTGTGCTGGTGTGCAGAAAGCACTCTGCTCTTAGGGACAATTGGGGGGTTTCCTGGTTTGGGGTGTGTGTGTGTGTGTGTGTGTGTGTGTGTGTGTGTGTGTGTGTTACTGGGGATGGTGTGTGTATGTGTACATGTTTCTGGGATGGTGTGTGTGTGTTTATGTGCGTTTGTGTATGTGTGTTACTGGGGATGGTGTGTGTGTGTGTGTGTTTTACTGGGGATGGTGTGTGTATGTGTACATGTTTCTGGGATGGTGTGTGTGTGTTTATGTGTGTTTGTGTATGTGTGTTACTGGGGATGGGGTGTGTGTGTGTGTGTGTGTGTTACTGGGGATGAAACCCAGGGGCATTTTAGCTCTGAACTACTACACCCCAGCCCTATTTTATTCTTTTCATTTTAAAACAGGGTCTCACTAAGTTTTGGGGGGCCCCATGAAGTGTGGAGGGCTTCGCTGTTGGAGGGTCTCACCAATCTGAGGCTGGCCGAGAACCTGCCGTCCTCCGGTTTCAGCCTCCCGAGTGGGCTTGCAGGTGTGCACTACCACGCCCAGCTCTGCGAGTGTTGGTGTTTCTTTAACTCTTGTGCCACTGTAAGACTTTCCACACTTGGATGGCTGGGTCCGGATGGCACACCTGGGCTGGGACGGCTTATATGAGTGCAGTCCATTGATCCGTCGCTTGGATTCGTGAGAATAAGACAGGAAGGTTGAGGACCATATGACTAATTCTCACTGACCCACGAGCGGCAGTGACTGTCAGGACCTGCGAGGGGTCTGAGTTGCTCTGTAAACAAGATGACAAATTACTTTCTCCGCTTTCATGGACACAGCTGGGAGAATCGAGACTCCGGGCTCAGAGGCAAAGGACGGCTGGTGATGACAGCAGCAGTGACCAGAGCATCGTGCTCTTGCCCCACCGCCCTAAGCCACGCCCTCGGTGATGCCCGCACCACCGGGGTGCACACCGGAGAGGAACTCCGGCCAGGGAGCCTGTGTCTTAGAGCGGGTCATTGTCATGCCTGGCCTTTGTTTCTGGGCACGGACATTCTACAGAGCAAAGTACCATCAGTGTCTTAACCAAAAGAAGAGAAACACACGTGACCCACGGAGATCCGTCCCCCACAGGGAGGAGCGTCTCTCCTGGCCGCGATTGCTGAGCCAGTACGAGCTCTCGAGGCCTCGTCGTCCCTCTTGGAAGCTGTGCGTAGCCTGATGCTCCTGTCGTGGCTACCCCTGGCAGGGTGCTCTGAGCACTTGCCACCCCTGACTCCAGTGCTGGTGCTCAGCCCCGCTCACCCCATCCACGCCTTGGAGAAAGGAGGACCAACTGTTTACACAACCGCCTGGCCCCTTTAATAGATTTCAATTCACAGAAAAGGTGTTTGAGACTCAGCAGTATTACCTGCCTTAAAGCCTGTGACTCATGACTTTCAGTCCAAACATAAGGTCTCTTTGTTATTCTGCTATTTAAAAGATAGTTAAAAGATCCTAGGTAGTGTTTTGTTATAATGAAGCAAAGTTTTCTGAATTCATGGAGTGGGGCATTTCAGGTGAAATCGGGCCTTTCTGTCCCAGAGGAGCACACGTGGCCTGCGTGTACACACGTATTCAGAGAATCCTCATTCTCACTGTTGGTACCGCTCAGCTTCACTCTCCTAGTCCCGAGTTGTAGTGTTGGGGACTCTGTCTTGGTTTCCTGGAGCTGCTGCAATAAAATACCGTGTTTTCTCTCTCACCACATGTTTCTGAGGCCAGAAATCTCAAAAC
Source organism: Muscardinus avellanarius (assembly GCF_963383645.1). Classification (NCBI taxonomy): domain Eukaryota; kingdom Metazoa; phylum Chordata; class Mammalia; order Rodentia; family Gliridae; genus Muscardinus; species Muscardinus avellanarius. The sequence continues at coordinate 191,312,518 of NC_137787.1, forward strand.
CCCTCCGTGTGTGAGGCTGGTGTGCCCTTGGGGCGCTTTCTCAGGGAGCGTCTGCTCAACCTCCCCTTGGCTCCGGCTTTTGGCAGTCCTTGGGGTCCCGGCCCGCTGCCCTTCTCTCCGCATCCTCCGCTGTCACGTGGTCTTCCCCTGTGTGTTTGCTGTTTGCCCACTCGTGTGACTCTGGACACCAGCTACCAGCTTAACTCATAGCTAGTCCAGGCCTCATCCAAACTGCTTACATTTGCAAAGACTGACTCCAAACCAAGTCGCACCATGAGGCCCTGGTGGACGTGATTTCCTCGATGGCACTGCTCAGCCCAGTGTGTGTTTATGTAGATACGAAAGCCTATTCGATACGCATGGCAAGTCAAAAGTGACTGAGGGAATTCCCTGGAAATTCACGTTGTCAGCAGTCCACTCTCCTCAGGGCCGTGCCTTCCCATCACCTCCCGTGGGCGCTGCTGTTTATTTCCCAGTGTCTCCATGCCCGTCACCATCACCCAGAGAGCTGGAGTCACCCTTCCACGCTCAGGTACGCAGACACACTGATTTAAGAACATAGAAGCCTGGTGTGGTGCTGCGTGCCTGTAATCCCAGTACTTGGGAAGCTGAGACTGGAGGATCACAGGTTTGAGGCCAACATGCAGGAACTTAGCAAGACCCTGTTTCAAAACAAAAGAAAAAAGTAGGCCCAAGGATGTAGTTTGGAGGTATAGCACCCCTGGGTTCAGTCCCCAGTATCAAAAAAGGAAGAACAAAAATGAAGGAGAAGGAGAAGAAGGAAGAAGGAAGAGCAGTTGTTACCTGCATTCTTCAGGGAGCTCACTGCAAACGTCAGGTACAACCAAGTCATCTCAGGTTGCTATAACGACATGCCGCGGATCGGGGTCGCTTAAACAGCAGACTTTATTTTTCACAGTTCTGGATGCTGGAAAGTCCAGGAACAAGGAGCCAGCACATTCAGTGCCTGGTACAGGCTCTCTGCCTGGTTGGCACATTTGGTATTTGGTGAGGTCTCCCTGCCTGGTTAACAGATTCAGTGCCTAGTGATGGCTCGCTGCCTGGTTGACACGTTCGGTGCCTGGTGAGGGCTCGCTGCCTGGTTGGCACGTTCCGTGCCTGGTGAGGGCGCGCTGCCTGGTTGGCACGTTCCGTGCCTGGTGAGGGCGCGCTGCCTGGTTGGCACGTTCCATGCCTGGTGAGGGCTCGCTGCCTGGTTGACATGTTCGGTGCCTGGTAAGGGCTCGCTGCCTGGTTGACACGTTCGGTGCCTGGTGAGGGCTCGCTGCCTGGTTGGCCTCCTTCTTGCCTCCTCCTTACTGTGTCTCCACAAGGCTGAGAGACTGAGCACTCCTACTCTGGTTTCTCTTCCTCAACTTACAAGGGCTAATCCCAACTCTCATGACCTCATAACGGGGTCCCACTCTCATGACCTCATCTAAGCCTGGCCGCTCCCCTTCCAAATACCATCACATCTAGGGTTAGAGCCTCAAAGTAAGGATCTGGGTGTGGGGGGCAGGGGTGATACACATTCAGCTCATAAAACAGTTGTAGTTGCTCAGCCACATGTCCCAGAGTTTTTCTAGAATACATGTGCTATTCTAAATAGTAAGAAGTCATCTGGATTTTTTACTCTTGTTTTGTTTGCGTGTTGCTTGGTTTGGACTGGAACATCCCCAGTCTCCTATGTTGAAGGCTCCGTGTGTGATGCGGCAGTGTTCTGAGATGGGCTTGGTCATTACATTATGAGGTCTCAGGCCTCGGCAGTGGATCGTGCACTGGTGAATTAATGATTTGAATGGACCACTGGGATGTCGTATCACTGTAGGTGGAGGACCCTCGTTGGAGGACAGGGTCACCAAGACATGACCTGTGGGCTCTGTCTTGCCCCTGGCCTCCTTCTCTGTCTTAGCTACCTGGCTGCCAGGAGCTGAGCGGTTCTCCACTGCCCCACCTTCCACCATGATGCTCTGCCTCACCTCGGGCCAGAGCCATGGAGCCAGCCCACCATGGACCGAACCCCTGAACGCCTGAGCCAGATTTTCCTCCAGGTGTTAATGTCAGGTATTTTGGTCGTGGCAATAGAAAGCTGACCAGCAACAATTTTGTTGAAGGTCTACATCTGTGTCCATCAGATAGCGTAAGCTCACAAGGAAATGAGGGGCGATAGTGTATAATTGAACCAGAATTCCTCACTTGAACTACACTAAATGAGAGGGATGAATTTTTGTTACTACTTCAAGAATGCAGGAGTTGCCGGGCGTGGTGGCGCACGCTTGTAATCCCCGCGCTTGGGAGGCTGAGACAGGAGGATCTCACGGGTTCGAAGCCAGCCTCAGCTACTGAGTGAGGCTCTCAGCAACTTAGTGAGACCCTGTTTCCAAATAAAATATTAAAAAAAAGGTCTGGAGGTATAGCCCAGAGGCAGAAAGCCTCTGGGTTCCACCCCCAGTACCACCAAAAAAAAAAAAAAAATGCAGGAGTTACCATTTTCTTCAACATTTAAAAATTATAATCTTTATACTTAATTTTTAAAGTTCTGTAATATTAAGGTTAGCATATCTCAATGAGACTGAATTTTTGTTTTTGTTTTTGTTTTCATGGGAAAACGATGCCGATTGCCCGGAAGGGAAGGTGGACTCAAGCTCCGTTGACAGCCTCTTCATGGCTGTGGTGCTGGCATCCACCCAAGGACTCTTAAGGAACTCTCAAATTCTGTGTCTCTGAAGCTTAGCCAGAGGTCTTAATGAAACAAAATGATGCTAAGGTTCTTAAAGCTAATTTAAATCTCAAATTGTACATTTTAAATTAAGTTTTTATTGATAATAAATATACTTTATTTCTTATTAGCCTTGAAAGCCTGAGCAATAATATCAGTAGAATAAACATGTTTGACAAAGATTTACCATTAAGAGTGCTATTAATATGACCCTCGGTACGCCGGCACAATTAGATTTCAAAGTAAGCATTTACGAAGTAACAGCGATTAATGACAACCATCGAAAACAATTTTGAACTCCATCAGTTTAACTCAGGAGGGTAAACTTAATATGATAATTCATCTATCTGAACTGTATCAGCCTAGCAGGAAGGTATGTAAATATGTGACCCTTCCCTGGCCCCTAAACGGAGGCTGTGCCGGTGGATTTATCAGTTCCATTAGAGAACTTTGGGGAACTTTGGAATTTCAGCAATTGTTCCCTTGGAGGCTGAGAACCAGCCTGATCTCATACTGGGACCATTCTGGTCTGCATATTTCCATAATTTGCCTTTGCTACTAATATGACAGCAAGACACAAATAACTGTTTCTAATAATATCCGATGGAGTCGTGGAGGACAGCATTTTAATGCAGCGAAAGACCTCCCCGTGGGGCTGTTATTGCTGCCGTGGAGCCGCAGCTACACATCCGCAACTGCAGCCTCTTAATTGATTCGTTTAATTAGCAAGAGCTGCGGCTTGGGCCGTATCTTGTCGTCTGATCGCGCCGGGCCTGAAATCCGCTTCCTTCATATTTATAGACACATAAACGTGAAAAGTTGGGCTTCTTCTGAAAATTCACTTACGGGTATTAAATTTTAATAGGGCAGACTCCCGTGTGTTTCAAATCCAAATAATTGGAAAATGGAAAGGACTGGATTTGTTACCGTGGCGTTCCTCTAGATCGACACCTTGGAGTAGGAAGTGATGTCACACGTTGTTGGTTATGTTTCTTCTGCTAAAAAGCAACTTCAAGGGAATTCTGTCGGTCTCCTGTGCCTTAAAGATGATAGGCATAGGAGACCTCAGCAGACACACACACAGGCCTCTACGCGTCTGACTCGCTCTCTGGGCTCTGATCCGCCCCCTTCACGCTATCAGTGGAGTTTCAGGAAGGACATGGCTGCTTGTTGGGCCTTCCCCTACACGGTGCAGGTCCCTGTCCACGCCACAGTGCAGCCTGCCTCTGCGACCACACTGTCCTGCGGCCCTGGGCCCTGCTTCCGCTCCTGTGCTGTGCCTGGGCCGGGATGCTGCTCAGGACTTGCCGGCCTCTTCCCCAGAGCACTGGGCTGCACTCTCCTTGGGTGGGGGGCAGGGGTATGCAGGGTGTCGAAACCAGAGCTTCCTCAGCCTTCTCCCTCCCCAGGGCTTGTGCACACTGGCTCAGGCTCGCCTGTTCCCAGCCCTGAGCCAGCGTTGGAAGCACAGACAGATGTTTTGTGGAGGGCTCATGAAGTTTTCAGATGTCTAGACAGGTTTTATCACGCTCAGAAAAAGGTCCATCTATAGCATTCTATCCTTCATTTTTCCCTGAATATGCAAAATTTCAACCCCAATAAAATAAGATTTCGTGAAATGGGCTCTACCTGCGGTCTTACTCCTGGACGTTGCTTTCGTGGTAATGTGTGTTCTCTGTGCCGTATATCCAGGCTAAGATTGAACTTTTAGAATATAGCTAAGTTGCCGGGCGTGGTGGCGCACGCTTGTAATCCCCGCGCTTGGGAGGCGGAGACAGGAGGATCGCGCAGGTTTGAAGCCAGCTGCGCGCGCTGGCTTAAGAGACCCTGTTTCCAAATAAAAATGTAAAAATAGGTCTGGGAGTGTAGCCCGGAGGTAGAAGGACTTCCAGAAACCCCAGGACCACCAAAAAAAAAAAAAAAAGAAAAGAAAAAGAATATAGCTAAGTTTAGTTTCTATCCTTCTGAAATTCACAAACTCTATTAATATGCAAGTTCAGCTATTAATATCCAGTCGTGTGATGCGTTGTGTTAAAAGATTTCATTGTGATAAAAGATTTCAAAGACAGCCGCCCTGCCTTGTGCTGGGAGGTGCTGGAGGGCAGCTGGGGCTGCGCGCAGACCCAGGGCTGCCCGAGGAGGCCGGTGCCGAGGCGGCCCCTGCGGGACTGATGTACCACCAGGGACTGTAGAACGCTTTATGGTTTTGTGTTTGTTTTTAATTGAGGCAAAACCTGATTCAAAAGTTCAGGCCATAGAGCCCTCTCTGATTAAGAATCTACATTTCATATGTCAAGAATACCTGAGTAAAACTGGGCAAAAAAAATATGTAGTAGTTCATATCTTATTAGATAATACAGCTTAACAATGAGCCGTTACAACCTAGTGTGGTAGGAATGGTGCTAGAGGTGTGGAGGAGAGTTTGGAAAAGGGCGTGGAGCGCTTGGGACCAGCCCCCTGTGGATGCGTCGAGCCCAGACTATCCCTTTAAGAATGGATCAAGCCAGGCTTGGTGGCGCAGAGACTGGAGGAACCACAGTTCGAGGACAGCCTCAGCTACTTAGGCTCTGTGCAACTCAATGAGACCCTGTTTTGAAATAAAGAATAAAAAATAGGGCTGGCATTCGAAGGTAGAATGCCCCTGGGTTTCATCCCCATTACCGAAAAAAAAAAAAAAAAAAAAAGGATCAGCTGGGCGTGATGGTTCATGCTTTTAATCTCAGCTTTCGGGAGGCTGAGACTGGAGGATCACGGTTTGTGGAGGACAGCCTCAGTAACTTTGCAAAGCCCTTCATAACAGTGAGACCCTGTTTCAAAATTAAAAGGACAAAAAAAAAATAGGGCTGTGGGTGTAGCTTGGAGGTACAGTGCCTTTGGGTTCCATCCCCAGTACCTCAAAAAAAAAAAAAAAGGGATCAAGTGTGCAGGAGGGAAAAGCATCTGCAAAGGCCTAAGAAGAGGGTCAGAAACTGATGGGAGAAAAGGAGAGAGAACATAAATGGAGGCACGGAGACCCAGGACGCCCCGGTACTTGAGGAAGAGCGAGGTGGCCGGTGCAGGTGACAGGTGGGGACAGAGGTCCGTCTGGGACATGGAACCAGCGCGGCAGGACTGGATGGCGCAGGACCATGCCAGGGAGGTGGGGCGTGTACTCTAGATTTTGAGGTTCATTGGAGGATTTCAGAAGGCCACGGTGTCACCAGATACTCTATCTTCTGCTTATGGGGTCAAGAAGGGAAGAATTATACCAGAGAAGAAGTAGAATAAATAGGTTAGCTTTTTAACTGTTTTTAGTTTGAAAGGCTAGAGAGATATCTATGACGTACGTGGCATTTCTGGTGTGGAGATCAGAAAAAAGACAGGCCGAGCACGTGCGTTGATGGAGTTGGGAAGCCAGGTGTGGTGGTGATTCCAGTCCTGTGGAGGCTGAGATGGGAGGACCACAGGTTCAAGGCCAGCCTGAGTAACATAGAAAGATCCTGTTTCAAAATAAACAAATAGAGATTGGATAAAGGCTTATTGGGTGATGTGTGCATGTATATCTCCACAAGTTTTTTTTTTTATCCCATTAAGATGTTTGATTACAATGCACCAATAAATATATAGGATTGCAGTTCGCAGACAGCCTCAGCTACGTAGTGAGGCCCTCTGCAACTCAGTGAGACCCTGTTTCAAAATAAAGAATAAAAAATAGGGCAGGGGGTGTAGCTTGGAGGTTGAATGCCCCTGAGTTCTGTTTCCAGACACACACACACACACACACACACACACACACACACAATAATAATAATAAAATAAAAATAAAATATAAAATATGGCTAAGAATGTAGCTCAGAGGTAGAATGTCCCCCAGGTTCAGAGAGTAAAACAGTAGAGGAGAGATCTGAAGCCATGCAGGAGATGGGGCTGCCCTGGGGAGAGCGGAGGACAGGCTCAGACTGGAACCCTGAGAAATGCCCACACACCCCAGGCGGCGGCGCCTGTTCCTTTCAACAGTGTCAATTCACACAAAATCACACCATAATCTGTTGTCTGAGTCATTTATATTGTATATAGCTATACGAGACCTCAGTGTATATCAATCCTAGGGTGTTACTAATTGCTTCAAAGTATATCAATATTGTGTTGCTATCTGCCAAAAGTCCTCAAAATTTAAAAAAAAAAAATTCTTTTAGTGCTGCGGATTGAACCCAGAGCGTGATGGCTCTGCACTACATGCCCAGCCCTTTTTATTTTTTACTTTGCAACAGGGCCTAAGTTGGTGAGAGTCTTGCTAAGTTGCTGAGACTGGGCTTGAACCCGTGATCCTCCTCTCTCTGCCTCCCAAGTACTGAGATTACAGGCATGCACCACCACAGCTGGCTAAAATCAACTTTAATAAATAACATAATGCCTTACATTCGTCTGATGCTTTAGAGGTTTAGAATCTTTCTACATCTATTAGCTCACCGAATTCCATTCAGTTTCTAAGATAATAGGCCATAGAGAACCTGCGCATTATTAAACTCAGACACAGAATCTTCTTTGGAAGGTTGTCAATTTATACCATGTGGGATCACTGAATTTTATGTTCACAAGAGAGCTCCATGCACACCAGCAGGGGCTTGGTGGGTACTGGAGGCAGATGGGCGCATAAGCAAAGCTTAACTTCCCGTCTTTGACTCTCTGATCTCCTGTCTGCCAGCTGTGTGAACAGGTTACTTCACCTCTCTGGTCACGTCTTTTCTCATCAGTAAGACAGGCATTATCTACAGCTCATGAAGGCGGCCGAGGTTGAATGAGAAAATGTGTGTAGGACACCTAGAATAGCAGGTATTGGCATATAATAGCCCAGTTTTTATTATAGCGTCCCCTCTTCCTTTCTTTCTTTGACATCCATTTTCTTCCTCTTTCTTGCTTGCTTAGACACATTATCACCTGAAATTGTGATCTCAATTGAGTCTCAATTTGGTGCTTAGTCTACAGAAAAAAAAGGCAAAAAGAAAAATCATTTTTATTTGAAAAGCCAGTTGTATTTGTCCTCTGACTATGCCCTCTTACCACGATGAGTAGATTATTTGCTGTTGGATGCTAAGTGTAAAGCACCTATTTAAATGTACACCTTGGGCAGCAAGATGCTTAAGAACATCTGTTTCACTGAAGAATAACAGAGACCCAGGAACACATCTTGACCAGAGAAGACCTTGGTGCCTTGTGTTTTGTACATTTCTGCTTAGAACATATCCATCTCAGCTGGGCTCAGTAGTGCATACTTCTAATCCTAGTACTTAAGGCCGAGACAGGGGGATCACAGGTTTGAAACCAGCCTTAGCAACTTAGTGAGGCCTTGTTTCAAAATAAAAAATAAAAAGGGCTTGGGGTGCAGCTCGGAGGTAGAATGTTCCTGGGTTGAATCCCTGGTACCCCCATGCATACATATATTTATATTTATTATGAATATATGGATGTGTATATATGTATACATGTGAATATATTCAGTATATACATACTATATATATATTTACCCATATGACACATATGTATATTCTTCTGGAAAGGTAGCATGCTTCTGATGTGTGGCATTTTATTTATTTTTTTTATTATTTTTATTTTTTTTTACTTTTTTTGCAGTACTTGGGATGGAACCCAGGGGCATTTTACCTCCAAGGTACACCCCAGCCCTATTTTTTATTCTTTATTTTGAAACAGGGTCTCACTGAGTTGCAGAGGGCCTCGCTAAGTAGCTGAGGCTGGCCATGAACCTGCGATCCTCCTGTCTCAGCCTCCCGAGTACTGGGATTACAAGCGTGCATCACCACGCCCAGCTTGCTGTGTGGCTGGCATTTATAACTGTGCTCGTGAGACCTTTGTCACAGTGGCCCGCTTGCAGGGGGAATGTTCTAGGTGGCCCCTTCAGGCCATGGCGCTACATTCCTCCAGACTGCTGCTCTTTCATTCCTATGAATCACTTGATTGTTGTTCTTTATTCTGCTATTTATAGTGGGAACCATGTGGAAATGGCAGCATTTTTCTCATAGATGTCATGTCAAAGTCAGTAATTCTCAAACTTTAGCAAGCATTCAGAACAACCCGGAAAGTTCACAGGAAGTGCAGATTCCCGGGCCCCGCCCCCAGAGCCCAGGCACCCATGGTGAGGCCTAGGGAACCCGCATTTATAGAAACCAGCCTCAGGAGGATCGCACAGGTTCGAAGCCAGCCTCAGCTACTGAGTGAGGCTCTTAGCAACTTAGTGAGACCCTGTTTCCAAATAAAATATAAAACAGGTCTGGGAGTATAGCCCAGAGGTAGAAAAGTCCCTGGGTTCCACCCCCTGAACCACAAAAGAAAGAAAGAAAGAAAGAAACAAACAAACAAACAAACAAACCAGCTTCAAATATACTGAGACTAGGCTTTGGAATGTATTTTGACAAATAAGGTAGATTGGCTGCATATTGATACCATAAAACTTATACTGTTGGCATTACCAAGCACAGGAGCAGCATTCTGCGTGTTTCTTATAAGAGGGCAGAGCAAACATTTGGTTAGGAGCACTTTCATAAAGCGCATCTTTTTTAAGTAGGAGGGACAGGATAGGACCTAATTTTTTAATGTGTGTGGGTCTAGGAATGGAACCCAGAGTCATTCGACCTCTGGGCACACCCCTTGCCCTATTTTTTTATCCTTTATTTTGTTTATTTACTTATTTACTTACTTACTTACTTACTTACTTACTTACTTACTTACTTTGGTGGTACTGGGATTCCTGGAAACCCTTCTACCTCCGAGCTACACTCCCAGACCTATTTTTATACTTTTTTATTTGGAAACAGGGTCTCTTAAGCCAGCGCAGCAGGCTTCGAACCTGCGCGATCCTCCTGTCTCTGCTTCCCAAGCGCGGGGATGACAAGTGTGCGCCACCACGCCCGGCTTTTATCCTTTATTTTGAAACAGGGTCTCACTAAGTTGTGGAGGACCTCACTTAGTAGCTGAGGCTGTTCATGAACCATGATCCTCCTGTCTCAGTCTCCTGAATGCTGGGATTACAAGCGTGCGCCACCACGCCCAGCTAGGATAGGACCTAAAGTCCAATTAACTCCGTAGTATCATCAACTGTATCTTTTAAGTTTACCTTTCATTTGCACACGTCTTGGACAAGTCTGAGTTCTCTCAAGCCTTACACCCACGACAGCATTTTTCTTGACCTTGGTAGCACTGATGTTTTGTATTGGCTAATCCTGTGTCACAGGAACCGGGACCATGCACAGTAGGATGTCCAGCAGAATCCCTGGTCTCTGCTGCTAGGATGGAGCGCATGGCCCCAGGTGGAAGAACCAAAGCCGTCTCCAGACCTTGCCAGATGGCCCCAGAAGGCTGGGGTTGGGGACTGAGGGCTGGTCAATCACGCCCACTTGAGAAGCACAGAGTCTTTGTACTGGTTGGGATTTTAGAGATTTTTTTTTTTACTTCACTAGTATATCATGCTCTAGAGGTGAAGTCTCTAGACCCTTGCCAGTTTACCAGTATCATACACATTGTTACCCACTTAAACATCTATGCGAAGAAAATGACAAACTCTACCTGGCCTGATTGGCCTTAGGGCCCTGTTTAACTCTCAGCTGTTTGGCTGTGTGTAAGGGGCATTTTTTATTTTATTTTATTTTATTTTATTTTTATTTTATTGGTGATATTGGACCCTCTACTTCTTTTCAACTAATCTCTCAACCTTTATATTTTGAAACAGGGTCTTACTAGTTTGCTGGGGGTCTGGCTGAGTTGCTGAAGCTGGCCTCATACCTGCAACCTCCTGTGTGAGAGCCTGCTAAGTACCCGTCACGGGCATGTCTGTCCTACTCAGCTGAGGAGTGCTTTTGCTAATCTTCCTCATGAACCAGATCTGCCATGCGCAGCCGCTCATGGGAATCAGGGCGAGCCACAGCTTGTGTAAGGGCCTTGTGTGACGTGGATTCTTCCTACCATTTGAGTAGAGAGACGGACTGTCACTGCTTACCAAACACACTCATATCTCAAGTAAAAAGAGTGGACAGATAAATACCTTATTTAGAAATTGCTCCCCTTCATCTAGTCTTCCGTTCTGTAGAAGTCCTACAGTCTTCTTGGTGAGATAAATACAGCAAAGGCTGTTCCAAGCATCACCCCTCAAAGACGTCTGCAATGCAGCATTTTCTGTTCATTCTCAGTCAGCATAATAATTTGTAGGTTCTTTCCTCTCGTTCATGAAAATTGATGCCTGACTACCTAACAAGGCGTGCAAGAAATCAGATAGTAGTTGGTGTCTCTGGTCTGTGTTCTGAGAGGTACTTTTCCCAAGCCAGCACATCCTTTTGGAATGGTTTAAATTTTTCAAGATGGTAGAGGAACAACTAAGGCCATTCCTAAGGCATCAGTATTAATTACCTAATTATCACACATCAAGGGGCACCATGACACTGCAAAGTACCCTTGTTTGAAAAAAAATTATCATCTTATTTAGAGGTTAGGGAAATAGTGTATAAGTTCTACCCATTGCCCTTATAATTCACCATGTCCCATAGATATCATCTTTCCTGTCTCAGCTACTCATTAAGCCAACACACACACACACACACACACACACACACACACACACACACACGGGATTGGGATTGAACCCAGGGGCATTCTACCTCTGAGCTACACCCCCAGCCATTTTTTAGAAAAGAAAGTTTATTTATTTTGTAACAGGGTCTCACCAATTTGTTGAGGGTCTCCTTGAATTGCTGAAGCTAGCTTCGAATCCCCAATCTCTGTTTCAGCCTCCCAATCTACTGGGGTTACAGGTGTGTGCCACTGTGCCCGGCCTCAACCAGCCTTTAAAATGGGGAGGGGGTGGCCAAGGTCAAGGAGACAGTGCTTGCTGAGTGCCTGCCATGAGCCCAGGCATTACAGTTGGGCAATACACAACCAGGTGAGAGACCCAGGTAGAGCTCCTTTGCAGACGAGACCACACCTCCATTACCAGCTGACAGAAACAAAGTGATTGGCCCCGTGATGCACATAGCAAGACAGCTACAGGATCAACCCAGACTTGAAGACACACTGTGGCCCCTCATCAGGGGCAGCTGGGATCGGGTGGAGTTCTGCCCATGGCCCCCGCTCTTCCTGTGGTACCTGGTGGGCAGCTGGGGGCACTACGCCAGCTCCTCCGCGTATCACCTTAGAGACCTGTTCCCCGTAGAGCAGAGGGCAGAGCCCAGGTCCCTCGGCCTCCCCTGCTTTTGCTTTGCTGGGGTTCCTCTTTACAAACAGTAATGAGGTTTACCCAGGTAACCACCCTGGGTGGTTGTGTGGATGCAGTGTTGATTTTTCAAGGTGTTGGGGAATATACCTGTGGATTCTGATTTATGGAGGTGACCAGGGCAGAGTGACATGTAGGACTGGCTGATGTAAACGACAAAGGCAGACTGGAGGCCAGAGGCGGGTATCCAGTGGACAGGTGCCTGTCTCAGGAGTGATGGAGGGTCAGTGAAATAGCAGCTCAGCGGGAGACTAAAAGGGTGGCTGATGGTTCCTGAGTACGTTCTCCACTGTCTTTAGGAACTAACTAGCCCTGGCCAGGGCAGTCTCTCCCTGGAGCTGTAAGTTTCCCCAGAATGTTAAAACATAAAATACAGGAAACTTTTTGTCTGTGTATGGTACTGGGGATGGAACCCAGGAGCTTTTCTACTTCCAGGCTATACTCGCAGACCTATTTTATACTTTATTTGGAAACAGGGTCTAAGTTGTTGAGAGCTTCACTCAGTAGCTGAGGCTGGCTTTGAACCTGTGCGATCCTCCTGTCTCAGCCTCCCAAGCGCTGGGATTATAAGCGTGCACCACCATGCCCAGCAAAATACAGGAAACTATTTTTAAAAAACGACTAATATACAGGGAGTCAGGAAGTAATTAGATCCAAGAAAACTGACCTCACAGGTATGGATGCTAAACTGCAGTGGGCGTTTATCGGTTTGAGGTGAGGCGCCGTGTTTCCAGGGACCAAATCCTCAGCGTGCCCTCCAGATGCATCAGGAAGCTCGTTAGCATAACTCCAGGACTGTTGTGGTTTGTGCAGCAAGTGGAGCAAAGGTTTGACACAAACATGGCAAATCACTTCTTACCTGTAGCAAGTATCCCCATCGTGGCCAGGCGGGCCTTGCTCCTTCAGGCCTGGGGCCGCCGCCTCCTCCTGCAGCTGACCAGGCCTCAGCTGCCCTGGGCGGGCACCGTGCTCCCTGGATTGGCATGTGGCGTGTCCCCACGGCTGTGGCCATGCACCCGTGCAGTGGTCTGTCACATGCTTGCCCACGGAGTCTTGCCTGCCTCAGCAACTTAGTGAGACCTGTTTCCAACTAAAAAAAATGAAACAGGGCTGGGCATGTAGCTCGGAGGTAGAATGCCCCCTGAGTTCAATCTGGAGCGCCAAAAGCAAAACAAAACAAAAAATAAAAGAAAAAAGAAAGCCTTGAAAGGACTCATTTCTAGTCCCAATAATGCTTTAAACTGGCTGCGTGACCTTCCTGGACCTCAGATTTCTTTGTAGTAAAATGAAAGGTCGGGGTCAGCGGCCTCTGAGGTCCCTCCCCGGCCCATCCTGCCCGGAGGGTGATTGCGCCAGGCACGCTGGGCCGTCGCTCAGCAGCAGCAGAGTGCAGGCAGCTTATTACCAGCGCGTCTCTTCTGAGAGCCCTGAGTTGTTCAGGCCCATTAAGGGAGACATCACTGACTTGCTGCACGGTGACATCGCGTCCTGCAACTTAATTTCTGGGGACAGCACATTGTGTCGCTACAGGCTCAGTGCTAATAATCAAGATTATGTGTTCTGCTTACTGTGACTTTTTTGTGGTTTCTAAGGGGGGGGGGAATGCAGATGCTTTTCAATTATTCTAAGGGAATTTTGATTAACCCCCTGGGTAGAGTTCTCGGTACCACCTGCCACGGAGAAGCGAGTTTTATGGAACAGAAGGTATAGAATTGAATTGCTCATACTTGCTTGCTTTCGGGTGCCTATAGTATTATTTCAAGCTGAAGCATTTTAATAAATATTTAATAAACATCGGTCTAAAATAGGTCAAAACTCTTAGAAACTGAGCCTTTTGTTCTTCAATTTCAAATGCAAATTAGTTCATTTGACTTCTAGGCGGGACTTCAAGTTAAAGATGCCTGTTCTGCCATTATGTGTATCAAAAGGCAGGTTTTTGTTTGTTTGTTTTTGGCTTTGGTGCTGGGGATGCTGATCACCTGCTGCCCCTCTGAGCGGCACCGCACCGTGTCTATGTTCTTTGTTGTACCCATCCTCCTCCTCAGCAGGGTGTGTGTGTGTGTGTGTGTGTGTGTGTGTGTGTGTTACTGGGGATTGAGCCCAGAGGCATCCTACCTCTGAGCTATAGCCCAGACCTATGTTATATTTTATTTTGAAACAAGGTTTCACTAAGTCACTGAGGGCCTCACTAAGTCTCTGAGGGCCTCACTAAGTTGCTGAGATTGGCCACCACCCTACAATCCTCCTATCTCAACCCCCCAGTTTCTGGGGTTGCAAGTGTGTACCACCACACCCAGCTCTTAGTACACATTCTAAGATTCTAAGCATTAGCCCTTAGAAGCAATTTTCTTAAACTTATTGAAACATTACTTTTTTTGTTGCTATTCTGCGTGTGTGTGTGTGTGTGTGTGTGTGTGTGTGTGTGTGTTAGTTACTGGGGGTGGAACCCAGGGGCTTTTCTAACGCTGGGCTAAATTCCCAGACCTATTTTATACTTTAATTCAAAACAGGGTCTCACTAAGTTGCTGAGAGCCTCACTAAGTAGCTGAGGCTGGCTTTGAACCTGTGCGATCCTCCTGTCTCAGCCTTCCAAGCATGGGGATTACAAGCGTGCGCCACCATGCCTGGCTTTTGTTGCTATTCTTATAGCTATTTCGCACAGCTCCGACCCTCCCCCCCCCCACCAGTACTGGGGATGGAACCCGGGGGCGTTCTACCTCTGAGCTACACTTCTAGCCCTTCTTTTTTATTCTTTATTTTGAAACAAGGTCTCAGAGTTGCAGAGGGCCTCACTAAGTAGCTGAGGCTGGCTGCCAACCTGCTATCCTCCTGTCTCAGCCTCCCAAGCCCTGGGATTACGAGTGTGCATACCACGCCCAGCCCCTTCCTTTTTTTCTTTCTTGTCCATTTTACCCTTTGCCTGTGTCCAGAGTGCTTCGCATGCTTGATTTATAGAGAATTTGTAAATGTCTGCATTTGAGGACTTCTTAAAAACAGTTTATTGAGATACAACTCACTTACCACTTAATTCCCTCATTCCCAGGATGCAAACCAGTGGTTTCATTGTATCCAAAGAGCTGTGCAGTCAGCATCATAATCAGTTGGTTTTTTATTATTTTTGTGTGTGGGGGTCTGGGGATGGAACCCAGGGGCATTCACTCTCCGAGCTACACCCCTTGCCCTATATTTTATTCTTTATTTTGAAACAGAATCTCACTGAGTTGCAGAGGCCTCACTAAGTAGCTGAGGCTGTCCGCGAACCGCGATCCTCCTGTCTCAGCCTCCGGGATGCTGGGATGACAAGCGTGCCCACCACGCATTGTTGTGACCCCTGTAGCAGTCACAGCCGTTTCCCAACCCTCAGCCCTTGGCAGCCACAGCATGTGGTCCGTCTGTACTTGCTGCTTCTGTACCTTTCATAGAAAAGCTCTCTGTGGTCCGCTGGACTGATGGTTTCCCCTCTGGATGCTGTTTGCCAGGGTTTGTCAGTGCTGCAGTGTGCATCGGTGCCGCACCACACACTGCACGGACGTCCCACGAGGTGCTTGTCCACTCCTCCGTTAACCTGCATTTGGGTTCTTTCAGCCTTTTGGCCATTGTGAGTAATGCTGCTATGAACACTCATATGCGAGTTTTTACATGGACGTAGGTTTTCTCTTGGGAGTGTAGGTAGGCGTGGGAATTTGGGGGTCACACGGCCTCTCTGTGTTTAACTTCTTAAGTAACTGCCTGGGTGTTTTCTAAAGCTGCTACACTGTTTCCCAGCCCCACCACAGGGTGCAAGAGCTCCCTTTCCTCCACCTCCTCACCAGCACTTGTTATTGTCTGTCTTTTCTATTATAGCCCTCATGGTGGATGTGAAGACAGAACTTACTTTTAAATATTCTCTATGAAGAATTCTTTACTAGAGCTCACAGTCACTCCAGAAGTAGCCCAAACTGTTTATTAATTGCTCCTTAAAGCAAACCTAACCCCACCAAACAACAGAGAGCATACATCTCTAACTAATACCCATTTTCAAGCACCTTTTTCCTCTTCTGTTCTCAAGATGCTTCTGCTGTTAAGCAAGCATTTCCTTTCATTATTCCAGACTTTTTGCTTTATTTGTTTTAATCATCGTGGATACAGCACCAGAAGGTCATTATATGAAGAGAAAAATAATAAACTGCATAGGGAAGAAAGTTAATGTTGTCTGTATATTTTTGAAAGAGGAATTTTGTAACGTGTTGAGATTTAAAATAACTAATACTATCTTTTGCACGTTCCCAGGCAGCTTCCTCTTGTTGCCCCAGAAATGTCACCTGGTGAGAATTTTTATCAGTCCTTCTAATACCAGTGGCATTAGTTCTTTCTTACTATTAGTTATTTCCATAGTAATCCTGTTTGGGAGACTGCCTATGTGTGTTTGCAAGGGATGTCATAACTGACGCTGTATTTAATTAGCACTAAAATTGTGAAGAAGGAAAAACATAGTATCTTTCCAAGCCACTAGTTCAAAATGAGCAGAAGCAGCAAAGAGAAAGCCCTGTCTAACCACTACTCTTAGTTTGCATAGCCAGGTCTCTGAGATCCATTTACTTATCCATATTCATTTAAAAAGTATTAGTTAGTTGCCTGTCATATACTGAACCATATTCAAGGTGTTTGGGAACTGGACCAATTTCAAGAAGACAATAATCTGAATCACAAATAAGTAACCAACAGCAACAAGTTGGTGTGTACAGGGCCACTAAATACAAAGTCTGTCTGTGAGATTGCTTTTATTTTCATCATTGCTGGTATTGGGGATTGAGCCAAGGGTCACTCTGCCTCTGGGCCACACCCCGTCCCTAACTGCTGAGGCTGGCTGTGAACCCACGTCCTGTCTAGGCCTCCCTCCCGAGTACTGGGATTACAGGGGCGCCACCACGCCCGGCTCTGTGTTACTTGCTGCAGAACTGAAGGATCCAGAGCTCAGTCCTTAGAGCACCCCAGAGCAGGGAAGTTAAGTGAGGGCACAGAATGAAGACTTTGGATTCTGAACTTTATTGCTTTATTTTGCTTTTTAAAAATAACTTGTGGTTTTAAACTTCTGTATATAGATGTCAATATCTTGCTTCCATTTTTGAATTCCATTGGAATTTTATAGTTATTACTTCAATACTATATCTCGTGCAGTATATCCAACAACTTTCCCGTCTGTTTGTATACACGGGTAAGGATGGGGCCCTGCCTTAAAGTCAGCCTGACACTCATGTCTTGGCTCTTTGACTTGGCTTTGTTTTCTCTCTCGGCACAGTTCTCTACTGCCTGTCCTGCCTTCTTCAGACGTGTAGCATCCAGTGGGTTCTAGGGCTATGCCTGTAGACCCAGCTCTCTGGAGGCTGAGGATCAGCCCTGAGTCCAGGAGTTCAGGATCAGCCTTGGCAACTTAGTGTAGGACCCTGTCTCAAAAGAAGAGAAGGAAAATCCCAGCACTTGGGAGGCTGAGACAGGAGGATGGCACAGGTTCGAAGCCAGCCTCAGCTACTTAGTGAGCCTCTCAGCAACTTAGTGAGACCCTGTTTCCAAAAAGTATTTAAAAAAAAAATAGGTCTGGGGAGTGTAGCACAGAGGTAGAAAAGCCCCTGGGTTCAACCCCCAGTACAAGAAGAAGAAGAAGGAGAAGGAGAAGGAGAAGGGGAGGGGGATGGGGGAGAGGGGAGAGGGGAGAGAGAAGAGAGGCAGTCCATAGCATGTGTATGTGAATGATTCAGACCTGTTTTGTGGTGTTGTTCCTTTCCAGGGTGTGTGTGTGTTGGGCCTTTGAAAGAGCTATGATATTCAAGGGCACATGAGTTGTGTCTCGGTTGGGTCAGTAGCTCCTTTTCTAGTAGATCAGCCCAGCAGAGCAACTTTGGGCCACCTTTCTGGACGGGTATGCATTAGTACAGAAAGGCACAGCCATTGTCTTTGTTCTTGGCGAGGCTTCGCTGGTGGCAGAAAGCAGGCCCATTGCAGTTGGGATCATCACGTGTTTAACCCAACGTGTCCTGTAAAGCAAAGGGAACTTGCTTCATTCAACTCTACAGCTCAACAGGCAGCCACCGGCTCTCGTTGCCCATCAGATCTGGCCAAGAGAGTCCTGAGCAAAAGCACAATGGCCACTCCACTTCCTCTCCATCTGCCTGAAGTGCAGGGAGAGGGCCCTGTCCTCTCCTGCACCACATCACAGACCCAGTTTCTCAGACTCTGAAGCTCAGTAGTCCTCCTCTTCCTCACTCCGTGGGCCCTGCTCATTAGTCCACGTGCTCTATGGGGCCCCCGACTGCGCTCAGTGCTCGGGATGGGAAGGCCCTGCTCCACTCTCTGGAAGCTGATGGGCACCAGGTGCACCTGTGCCACGCTCTGGCCGCAGGTCATTTCTGGCCAACATTTAGCCGGCGGCATTGTGTTAGCAGCTGTAGGAGAGGTGGCACAGGCAGTGTGAACAGGCAGTCTCTGGGCAGGCTGCAGGGGTGTGAGCAGGCAGTCTGGTTGTGGATTGCAGGTGTGTGAGCAGGCAGTCTGGTTGTGGATTGCAGGTGTGTGAGCAGGCAGTCTGGGGTTGGATTGCAGGGGTGTGAGCAGACAGTCTGGCTTGGATTCCAGGGGTGTGAACAGGTGGTCTGGGTTGGATTGCAGAGGTGTGAGCAGGCAGTCTAGGGTTGGATTGCAGGGGTGTGAGCAGGCAGTCTAGGGTTGGATTGCAGGGGTGTGAGCAGGCAGTCTGGGGTTGGATTGCAGGGGTGTGAGCAGGCAGTCTGGGGTTGGATTGCAGGGGTGTAAGCAGGCAGTCTGGGGTTGGATTGCAGGGGTGTAAGCAGGCAGTCTGGGGTTGGATTGCAGGGGTGTGAGCAGACAATCTGGCTTGGATTCCAGGGGTGTGAACAGGTGGTCTGGGTTGGATTGCAGAGGTGTGAGCAGGCAATCTGGGGTTGGATTGCAGGGGTGTGAGCAGGCAGTCTAGGGTTGGATTGCAGGGGTGTGAGCAGGCAGTCTGGGGTTGGATTGCAGGGGTGTAAGCAGGCAGTCTGGGGTTGGATTGCAGGGGTGTAAGCAGGCAGTCTGGGGTTGGATTGCAGGGGTGTGAGCAGACAATCTGGCTTGGATTCCAGGGGTGTGAACAGGTGGTCTGGGTTGGATTGCAGAGGTGTGAGCAGGCAATCTGGGGTTGGATTGCAGGGGTGTGAGCAGGCAGTCTAGGGTTGGATTGCAGGGGTGTGAGCAGGCAGTCTGGGGTTGGATTGCAGGGGTGTAAGCAGGCAGTCTAGGGTTGGATTGCAGGGGTGTAAGCAGGCAGTCTGGGGTTGGATTGCAGGGGTGTGAGCAGGCAGTCTAGGGTTGGATTGCAGGGGTGTGAGCAGGCAGTCTGGGGTTGGATTGCAGGGGTGTAAGCAGACAGTCTGGGGTTGGATTGCAGGGGTGTAAGCAGGCAGTCTGGGGTTGGATTGCAGGGGTGTGAGCAGGCAGTCTAGGGTTGGATTGCAGGGGTGCGAGCAGGCAGTCTGGGGTTGGATTGCAGGGGTGTGAGCAGACAGTCTGGCTTGGATTCCAGGGGTGTGAGCAGGCGGTCTGGGTTGGATTGAAGAGGTGTGAGCAGGCGGTCTGGGTTGGATTCCAGGTGGTGTGAGCAGGTGGTTTTGGTTGGATTGCAGGGATGTGAGCAGGGGATTGGGGTTGGATTACAGGGGTGTGAGCAGGCAGTCTGGGGTTGGATTGCAGGGGTGTGATCAGACAGTCTCGGGGTGGATTGCAAGGGTGTGGGCAGGCAGTCTGAGGTTGGACTGCAGTGGTGCAAGCAGGCAGTCTGGGGTTGGACTGCAGGGGTGTGAGCAGACAGTCTGGGTTAGATTCCAGGGGTGTGAGCAGGCAGTCTGGCTTGGATTGCAGGGAGGTGTGAGCAAGCAGTCTGGGGTTGGATTTCAGGTGGTGTGAGCAGGTGGTTTGGGTTGGATTGCAGGGATGTGAGCAGGGGATTGGGGTTGGATTACAGGGGTGTGAGCAGGCAGTCTGGGGTTGGATTGCAGGGGTGTGATGGGGGTGGGGTTGGATTGCAGGGGTGCGAGCAGGCGGTCTGGGTTGGATTGCAGGGATATGAGCTGGCATCTGGGGTTGGATTGCAGGGGTGTGATGGGGTGGGGTTGGATTGCAGGGGTGCGAGCAGGCGGTCTGGGTTGGATTGCAGGGATATGAGCAGGCAGTCTGGGGTTGGATTGCAGGGGTGTGATGGGGGTGGGGTTGGATTGCAGGGGTGTGAGCAGGCGGTCTAGGGTTGGATTGCAGGGGTGCGAGCAGGCGGTCTGGGTTGGATTGCAGGGATATGAGCTGGCATCTGGGGCCCAGCGCTGGGTCCAGGGATCCCTGTGCAGCAGCTTTCTGTGTGCTGAGCCCTGGGAGGTGGCTGATGTCCATACCTCCATCAAGGAGCTGGCTCGGTGCAGTGTGGCACATCGGTGAAACCAGTTCATGATGATTCCTGGTCAATACTTTCTGGATGATTAAAAATCACTTGGGACGCTTGTAATCCCAGTACTTGGGAGGCCGAGACAGGAGGATCACAGGTTCATGGCCAGCCTCAGCGACTTAGTGAGGCCCTCTGCAACTTAGTGAGACCTTGTTTCAAAAAAGAATAAAAAATAAGGCTGAGGGTGTAGCTCAAAGGTAGATGCTCCTGGGTTCCATCCCCAAGACCAAAAAAAGAAAAAGAAATCACCTGGGTAACAGAGAGAGGGACAGGACTCTTCATCTCATAGGAGCGGAGTCCATGGTTAGAACTGGCTGGCCCGAGAACTGCAGCTGGCTGACAGGGCTCTCTGCATAGGGCTTAGAAGGAGAGGGCCATGCCTGCAGGCATGTGCACACATACACACATTCATGCATGTACACACACACTCACTCTCTGTCTCTGTCTCTCTCTCTCCTCTCCTCTCTTTTTTCTTTCTTCTCCTCCTCCTCCCCTCCTCCTCCTCCTCCTCCTCCTCTTTCTTCTTCTTCTTCTTCTTCCTCCTCCTCCTCCTCCTCTTCCTCCTCCTCCTCCTCCTCCTCTTCCTCCTCCTCCTCTTCCTCCTCTCTCTCTCTCTCTGTCTCTGTCTCTCCCTCTCCTCTCCTCTCTTTTTTCTTTCTCTTCCTCCTCTCCTCCTCCTCCTCCTTCTTCCTCCTCCTCCTCCTCCTCCTCTTCCTCCTCCTCCTCTTCCTCCTCTCTCTCTCTCTCTGTCTCTATCTCTCCCTCTCCTCTCCTCTCTTTTTTCTTTCTCCTCCTCCTCTCCTCCTCCTCCTCCTCCTCCTTCTTCCTCTTCCTCCTCCTCCTCCTCCTCCTCTTCATCCTCTCTCTCTCTCTCCTCTCTCTCTCTCTCTCTCTCTCTCTCTCTCTCTCTCTCTCTCCTCTCTCTCTCTGTCTCTGTCTCTGTCTCTGTCTCTCTCTTTGTTTGGCTGTCTGTCTCAGCAAGTGATAGCCACAGCATGCATTTGCTAAAAACGGGGAAAAAGGCCTTAAAGTCTCTGGCAGAGAATCATCAGTTGGAGCCGTGCTCCCCATCTTCATTAAAGAACTTCCTGGGCCCTTCTAGGTAACGTTCTTTATATACTGGGCGGGGGTCATGCCATCCTTCCCTTAAATCCTACATAAACTCTCACTCAGAAATAAAACCAACAAAGAGCCTGCTCGCCACAGGGCATCTGGTCTTGTAGTGAAGGAATCCTAAGAACGTGTCACAGGGCAGTCCTTGGGTATTTTTATGGGGCACAGGTTTCCTGCCCGAGATCCTAAACACACCATGCTGAAACACAACTCCATTTCCCAGGGCGACCACCCGCTCCCTCCTGAGCACAGGTGCGTCTCTAGGCAGCCCGAGGTCCACGGAGGCGTCCATTTGACTCTTCTGAGGAGGCACAGTTGTTGCTGAGGAGAGAAAAAGAGCCTTCCTACTGGGCTTGGTGGCGCATGCCTATAGTCCCTGTGCCGAGAGGCCGAGACAGGAAGGAGGATTGCAGGTTGAAGGCCGGCTTTAGTCACTTAGTGAGATCTTTTTTCCAAATATAAAATAAAAAAGACTAGAGGTATGACTTGGAGGTAAAATGCCATTAGGTTCAATCCCAACACCAAAAAGCAAACCCACAGAGCCTCCCCCGGCCTGCTTGTTCCCATCTCTCTGTCCCTGTCCTTACTCCCTGCCGTTCAGCTGCCCCGTGGTCTAGATAGACTTTAGTCAATCAGAAACGTCCAGGGTTCCCTTTGTTTCTCGTGCATTGACAAGCCACACCTGTCCTTTTAGTGAGGGAGTCTGGACTCCTGGCCCCGCGGCCTCGTAGCAGACCAGCCAGGCAGAGCCTGGCACGGCCCCAGCGCAGGCCACCTCTCCATCCGAGCTGCTGCCAGAAAGCGGCCCTCCCAACTCGTAAGTTCTGCGCGCACAGACGCCTTATCAGGTATTGGATTTGCCCAGAAGGTCCCAACCATGCCAGCCTCTTGTGAGGCCTTTGCCACCAGACTCATGGGGATCGCGGCCCTTTCTTAGTAGGCTGAACAGGACCCACAGTGGTTACGCAGACACGGAGACTCCTCGTCCAAAGACAGCCCCAACCAAGCGTGAACAACTGTATGTTTTATTGATCGAATAAAAGTCTGTCTAGACCAAGGGGCTTTCTGTATCAGAGGGCGGCTTCAGCACACGAAAGCCCCCAAAAGGAAACTTAGGTATTGATTAACGATCCCTGCTGGTGATGGGACAGCAGATGTTAAGAACTGTCCAGCTGCAGGGCTGAGGCGCAGCTCAGTGGTGAAGCATTTGCCCAGTATTCATGAGGTCCTGTGTTCAATTCCCAGCCCCAACCAAAAAAAAAAATTTTTTTGTGTGTGCAGCTGTAACCTAGTTCTGGTTCTAATTTCTTTCAACAAATGGGAGGTTGGCTGAGGCGGAGGTGGTGGGAGAATTTGGGAGGTGACTTCCAGGGAACCTTTTTGTTCCTGGAAAAACCACAAAATAATCTCTCTACAAAACAGTGAAACCAGTTGAAACTGAACAGCAGGTTCAGCTCAACAGATGTTGAGACAAAGAGTCTCTTGCCAGTGACTGTTCCCGCCTGCCTGGGCCGGTCCCTGAGCCTTGGAAAGCCGCTGAGCCCAGGGAGAAAGTGAAATGTTCCCAGGCCAGCATCTGTTTCCCCCGCTCCCCACATGGCGATCATGGAGTGGAGTCTCTGGAGACCACCACGATGATGCTCCCTGAAGGGGTGTTATGGTGCAGATTTGACACCTTCTACCATAAGGCCTCGGGCAATCCAACCTATGAATTATTACAGGCTTCTATCGCTTTCATAGTTCTAGAAGTACTTTATTCTTAAAATATTTACTATGCATAATATAATAGTTTCCTCTTTATCTTCTAAGTACCTTGTTTATTTGATTGTTTCTTTGTTTATTTTGATGCTTGGGAATTGAACCCAAGGGAATTCTACCTCTGAGCAACACCCCCAGCCCCTGGTGTGTGTGTGTGTGTGTGTGTGTGTGTGTGTGTGTGTGTGTGTGTGTGTTGCTAGAGATTGAACCCAGGGGCATTCTACCTCCAAGCTCCACACCCAGCCCTATTATTTATTCTTTATTTTGAAACCAGGTCTCACTAAGTTGCAGACGGCCTCACTAAGTAGCCGAGGCTGTCCGCAAACTGCGATCTTCCTGTCTCAGCCTTCCAAGCACTGGGATTACAAGCGTGCGCCATCGCACCCCGCACCCCCAGCCCTTTTGATTTTTTACTTTGAAACTGAGTCTCGCTGAGTTGTTGAAGCTGTCCCGAAACCTATGATCCTCCTAGCTCAGCCTCCCAAACACTGGGATTAAAGGCGTGCGCCACCACGCCTCACTTGAAAGTACCTTTGAAACAAACATGGCTTATTCTGTTTCTTCCTTCCAATGTGAACGTTTCTGGAACAGTCTTTTTCCTTGAATGGTCTAACCTGCAAACACCTCCACTGGGTTGCGAGCTGGGAGAAGCGGGTTGATATTTCCTCTGGGTGGTCGCAGGCACTGCTTGAGAGGACCATGTAGACGTGAGGCCCTGGAGGCAGTAGCCATAGGACTGCTGGGGCGAGGGAGAGCTGGGATGCGGGGAGGACTCCAGCTCAGGTCCAGGCTGAAGAGGAGCCAGGAGAGGGGAAGGAGGCACAGTTGATGGACAGAGTCCCAGGCAAGAACAAGCCTACAGGTTCACCAGGTGCACCCAAGGGCTGCTGGGAAGAGAGCGCCTCTTTAGGCTGGAGGGGGGAAGTCAGGAGGGCTGGGATTCTGGGAACTTTTGCCCGAGGTGGGCTGTTCGGGGAGCACAGTGGACTCTTCCTTTGTGGAGGTGATAATCCACTTAGAAACAGTTGTTCCATTGACATAACAAGCATTTGTTTCAAAATTCCAATAATTTTATTTATGTTACCTTGTAGTACCAGGGCTGGAACCTAGAGCCATTCTACTTCCGGGCTACACTCCAGCCCTTTTGGATTTTTTATGTTGAAACGGGATCTTACTAAAAGTTGCCAAGCAGAAAGCTACGTTGCCGAGGCAACGTGAACCCATGATCCTCCTGCCTCAGCCTCTCACGTGCTGGGGCTGCAGGCTGCCACCGTGTCTCGCGGGTACCTTACACTCTTGATAGTGACGGTGCACACACAGTCCTTCTTTTCCCTCCACAAGTTGCAGTTACCTCCGGTCAACCTTGATCTGAAACATTAAGGGAAAGTTCCAGAAATAACCAGTTTATTCGTGTAGTCTTGTGTAGACCATTGCGAGTGGTATGGTGAGCCCCATGCTGTCCTGCTTGAGATGCGGGTCATGTCTGTGCCGCATCCCCGCGAACTTCACAGGGTCACCGAGTGGTCATCGCGGTTATCAGACCGACTGACAGGACACCGTGGTACTTGCGTTCAAGTCTCCTTAGTCTTATTTAAAAAGAGCCACAGAGTGCAAGAGGAGTGATACCGGCTACTCACATATGCCAAGGTGAAGCTGTGAAGTGCTTTCTTTTAGCGAAAAGATGAAAGAAAATGATTCTTGACCTGAGGCAAGAAAAAAAATGGCACGCTGAGGTTGCTAAGATTCATGGTAAGACTGGATCTTCTGTCCATGAAATTATGAAGAGAGAAAAAATTATGCTTGGGCTGTGGTCTCTCAAAATACAAAATTTGTAAGTTAAGCTTTATTATAGATGTGCACAAATACAGAAGTACATAGTATATAGAGAGTTGAGTGCAGTCTGGCTTCAGCCACC
Organism: Muscardinus avellanarius; assembly: GCF_963383645.1. Lineage (NCBI taxonomy): Eukaryota > Metazoa > Chordata > Mammalia > Rodentia > Gliridae > Muscardinus > Muscardinus avellanarius. Next base: position 191,337,740 of record NC_137787.1, read on the forward strand.
CAACAGGGGCCTGGGACACGTTCCCCATGGTGAAGGTGAGGCCACTACACTATTTTTAAAGCTATATTTCTTAGATGCTATTAATATTTCTAATAATGGCATTAAGATGACTAAATCTTCCAAATTGGGCTTTGCATTAACATCATACTCAGCTTACTCCATACCCTGAAGGTTAACAAGAGATAAATTTGGCCTAGACTGATCTTTTTCTGAATTCATCACTTAAAAAAAAAAAAAGAAGAACAGAGTGGAAGAGCCATCTTTTACTTTTATAATTTTTAAGCCATCATTAAAAGTACAACTTGCTTTATGATCTGAAGAAATACCATCTAAGTCTTTATATTAGGAACAAAAGTGAGCTTTTCAGAAAAAAAAGGAGAAGAAGAAGAAGAGGAGGAGGAGTGGGGCTTAATCTGCATTGGGCCTTTGATGTATTTCAAGATTTTAAAAAGCTTCCCGCCGTTTGCAGCCACGTTGAAACGGCCCCAGCAATGCGTCAGGATGGCACGGGCGCCGTCTCTCCTCCGGCGCACTCGAGCGGACAGGATCCCACCGCCGCATCCTTGCGTGGCACCTGGCGCTGGCTCCTTGGGAGTTCACCTCCTGGCCGCAGAGATGCTTGGGTTAATGGTTGGCTTGGAAGAATCAACTAGCTTGACCTTTGGTCTTCTCTTGAACCTACCTTTCAGACGAGACTGTTCTGGCTTCTGCAAGATACTTTCTTAATTGAGAAGTAGACAACTGCTAGCTGGAATAGGCCGCTTGGTTTATTAGGGAAATGCTGTTCTTAAATGTGGAAAGGTGCTCTTTCGTAAGTTTTGAATTAGTCTCTAAGTTGCTGACGCTGGCCTCGAATCTGAAATCCTCCTGTCTCAGCCTGGACTTATAGCCTAGACTACAGCCTAGTTTTTGTAATCCCTAGTACTGGGATTACAAAAAAAAACAAAAAACAATAACAAAAACAACAAAAAACTTGCTATAATCCTATTGTTTAATTTCTTGTCATTTTTAGTCACTTTATTTTAACCTATTTTTCTATTCTGCAAAAGTCCCCGTGCTTTATCCAGAGGATCTTGTGACACGGCCTTTTCTCCTGTTGTACCGAGGGCCTGATGGGCACAGTGCTCTTCCCGGTGGACACTGTCACCCGTAGTGTTTTAGGCCAGTTTCATAGATGGAGGAAAACAGTCTGGGTTTCAGTTTCACAAATGAAACAAAACCTGGGAGGAAAAGGAAGCAATTCGTTCGTGGTAACCTGCCTTCAAAGGTCTTTGTTTTGAGCTGTAGCATAATGTTTAATAAATAGTTTACTTCAAAGGCCCTCACTCCAAGCGAGGGGCTGCTTTCCTGCCATTCTCGCCCACTGGCTCAGGATTCCTATAAGTAGCTCATATCCGGTCTGCTGTGGTCTCAGGTGGGCGTCTGTGTTTGCGCTCCCAGAGCCAGGCGGTGAGGGCTGTGTCTCTATTTTAAGTCAGGAGCAAATCCACACTGTTCCGCAGGAGCTGATTGAGATTCTCAGGAACCCCTTGACACTCTGACCCATGACCTAAGGAAAGTGCTTTGGATGCTCTACACAGCGTGCGTAGATTCTGTCCTCCCCGAATAGGAAGCGAAGTTTACCAAGTAAGGGGTGGGAGAGCTCGTCAGAATGCACCCAAGGTTCTGATGTGCTGTGATCGCTTCTGGACGCTTCCAAACAATGCGCTCAGTGTCTCTGAGATGAAAGCCTAACGAGGTTACAAAGAGTGCTGGCGATGTTTGAAATTTTTTTTATATTTTTTATTTTTGCCTGTAGTTATATTTGGCATATGTAGAATTCAAAAGCCCACAATTAATGTCCGTTTCTTTTAGATATTACCAAATAGACAGATGGGACTCAGAAAGGAATTTTTCTTTCTTTCTTTTTTTTTTTTTTTTTTTTTTTGGTACTGGGGATAGAACCCAGGGGCATTGTACCTCTGAGCTACACCCCCAGCCCTGTTTTTTAGTCCTTTTTATGTTTGAAACAGGGTCTCACTGAGTTGCGAAGGGCCTCACTAAGTAGCTGAGACTGTCCACCAACAGCGATCCTCCCGTCTCAGCCTCCCGAATGCTGGGATTACAAGCGTGCGCCACCACGCCCGGCTAGGAATTATTGTCTTTTCCACTTCAAATCTTCATCCATTGGCCGCCTTCAAGGGCAGGGTCTTCCCCCTGGACGCTAGCGAGACCCTCTGGAAAGCCTCCCCCACAGCCTGGGCTGGGGGCTGCATCCCTGCTTCTCACAGATGCCTGTTGGATGTGCTGATAGGACTCGGGTCCTTTGAGTGATCCAGGCTTGAGAGGATTCCAGTGTGACACCAGCTTCCATGCACATGTTCTCACATTCTCTCTCTGTTTAAAATCAAAGGGAAGGGATGGCTTTCATATCTCCCAGTCATCACAGCAGAAGGACCCAGGACTGAAGAGCAGGAAAGGGAGTGAGCTGGGGTACCGAGGGAGGAGCTGTCCACCGGTGCTTTAATGACCGCCGCGAGGCTGTGGGATTCGGGCCGCGCTTCTGTATTAGCCGCTTTGTTCTTGAAAGCCCAGGCTGGTGAATCCAGCGCTCTCTCTCCCCCATCTTTTGTCTCCCTCAGTATTTACCCACAACGGACTCGCTGTGGCAGTGTCGTGGCGATGCAAGGCTCTTTGTAAGTTTCTGGGTAGGGCTTCTGAAACCCATGCGGCACCTGAACATGGTCACGATTGTGTCCTGGACACTTACATGCACGTCAGCATTCTTACACTTACGGTTACCTGGGCGGATGCCATGGTGTTACTAATACACACCCACGTCCAGCAAGGGTAGCCCCGATAGGAGCCTCTCTGAGAGTTATACTCCTCTCCCACCTGCAATCCAAACTCCAGGAATTCTTCTTGAGGAGCTGTTTAACGTTTGAGTTGTCTGCTTGCTCTTCCACGCAAGTTTTCTAAGCTCACTACCAGGCTCTGTCCACAGAGGCTTCGGGAAAGGCCTAGGGACCGTATTAATGCCGGTTCTCTGGAACCAAGATAGACAGGTCATGGTGATAAGGGCGCTCACTGTATACAGCAGCAGCACGCCTGTGCTGGGATGACCGCCTCCTTGAGCCCACTCATGAGGGGAGCACTTGAGACAGAGACAGTAAACACTATCAGACTCGCAGGCTGGTGCTGGAACAAGGCTTGATCCAAGGCCCTCCGGGGACAATGCTGTGATCCAGCAACCTCCACAGCAGCGGCGGCCCTGGGTCTTCCTCCCTCCGCGCACCACACCCCGGCGGCGGCCGAGCTCCTCCACGTGACTCTGTGGCTTCTGCATGCTCTCCTGTCTCACCTTTGTGTATATGGCAGGTCAGTGTACACCCCCTGTTGCTCCACAGCCAGGCTTGGAGTCCTGCTCGCCTGGAATGCCTCCTCCTGAGAGGAGGAATCGGACTGGCCTAGCCCGTCTTTCCTCACCTGGATAATTAGTGGGTCAATGGATAGTCCAGTGACCATCCAGCCTTCAGTCCAGCCAGCCAGCCCCAGAGACAGGAGTGTGTCTGCCGCCTGGGTGGACCTCCGCAGGAAAATGCTGGGGCTGAGAAGTCCACCATGGCAACAAACTGGATGCTTCCAAACACAATATGCCAGCCAGCCATATTCATTTCACATTCTTTGTGCGCACAGAATAATTAGAAACTACTTGGTTGCCCATCAGCACAAGTTTGCTTGAAGAAGTGACGGTGTTTCCTCTGGTAGAGTATTTACCTGCAGCCATTAGGGAGCGGATGAGACTGGCGCTAATCACTGTGCAAGCGCAGTGTGGATTATGCTGCGACATGAAAAGACAAGTTTAAAACAGTATGTATAAGATACTGTTTCCTGGGGTTGGGGACGTGGGTCAGTGGCAGAGCGCTTGCCTAGCACGTGCAAAGCTCTGGGTTCAATCCTTGGCCCTGTAAAATTTGTTTTAAAAATGGAAAAAGTATAAGATACTTTTTTGAAAACACAAGCTGGAAGGTTGAGCCTGGGATACTAACAGTTGGTAAACATGAGTGGGGTTTTCTTCATGCTTTCGTGTTAATATCAGATCTTTTTCATAATGAGCAGAGATTATACATTTACTATATACTTTATGTATTTATTATATACTATATATTATATACATATTCACAACATACTTGAAAAATATCAAATAAGTTTTACTAGATAAAATGGAATGAAAACTATTATTTTTTTTCTTTTTTTTATGGTACTGGGGATGGAACCCAGGGGCTTTCTGCCTCTGGGCTACACCACCAGACCTATTTTTTAAACTTTATTTGGAAACAGGGTCTCACTAAGTTGCTGAGAGCCTCACTCAGTAGCTGAGGCTGGCTTTGAACCTGTGTGATCCTCCTGTCTCAGCCTCCCAAGCGCTGGGATTACAAGCATGCGCCACCACGCCTGGCTTGAAAACTATTATTAAGGAATAAAAGCAATGAATCTGTATTATTGATAACTTTTACTTGGGATATAGGAAAGATTAAGAACATAGGGTGTGAACTTAATAGTAAATGAAGTAGTAATTATTGCTGAGGTACTGAAAAGAGAAAACTGAATTTCTTTAAGGGAGGATTCAGCAGATTTCTGGTATCTAGAAATACCCACCATAGATTTTGTTCGTTCTGTTTTGTTTTGTTTTTATGATGCTGGGAACTGCACCCAGAGCTTTGGGCATGCTGAGCAGGTACCCTACCACTAAGCCACATCACCAGGGCATGGAATTTATTTATTTTTTAACCGGGAATAAGCCAGGTCTGGTGGCACAGGCCTGTAACTCCACTACTTGGGAGACTGAGACAGAAGGAGTGCAGGCTCAAGACCAGCTTGAGCAACTTATTGAGACGCTGTTTCAAAATGAAAAACAAAATTGGTTTGAGGGCACAGCTCAGTGGTAGGTAGAATGCCCCTGGGTTCAGTCCCCAGTGGTGCGTATGCACACGTGGACACACACACACATGAATTCATAATGCCTGAAGCCAGCCCAAACTTTGTTCTTATAGGCCTCATCCCAGGGGAAAATAATGTAGAGGGGAATTTACTAAAAAAAAAAAAAAAAAAAAAAAGAAGGAAAAGAAAGTTCTGACTTACTGCAGACAGCTACAGAATATTGCCCCTTGGATAGGGGCCAAGGCATTTGGGGAGTAACAGCCAGACCTCACACTCTAAGCACTTTTACCCACCTGGGGAAAGCGCCTCCACTTCCGCTGGTACTCAGTACTCGGTACTCGGCAGAAGGTGCTGCGTGGGGGCCCGCATCGCGCGCTCCCTCTGCACCAGCTCATTTGTGTTTCCAACACTCATTTTAAATCTCCTCTAAATGTGAATACTTGGGGCTCTCTCTTTTTATCTACTTATTTGTTTAAATTTATTTATTTATTTATTTATTTATTTAGTGGTACTGAGGATGGAACCTATGGGCATTCTACCTCTGAGATATAAACAGGGTCTCACTGAATTGCAATTTGGGGCCTCACTAAGTAGCTGAGGCTGTCTGCGAACCATGATCCTCCAGAATGCTTGGATTACAAGCATGCTTCATCACACCTGGCTCTATTTTTTTTTTTTTAGTAAAGTATTTTAGCAAATCTGTGTCTGAATAGAGAAAACTCAAGTGATATCCCTGCACCCTGAGAGATAGCATGGTGTCATTGATGGCTCTAAATAGTTCTGAACAGAGTTCTAACCCATAGAGAACAGGGCAGCGGTCAACTGGAGGTCCACGACAAAAGCATTGTGGGATATCAGAGACTGTGTACTTAGAAATGGCTGGGAAATGGCATGGAGAACAGGTGGTTGGATGTGTCTCTTGTAGAAAGCCAGGCGTTTCCTGCTCCTGGGAGCTGCTTGAGTAGACTGTCCTTGGCAGGGTGGGGAGCCAGTAGAGGCCGCAGGACAGTCTCTCCTGCAGTCGGGTGCAGGGACTAGCCGGCCCTTCTGAGCACAGACGGGCTCACCCAGCATCCTCAGACCTCGGAGCACTGCTGGGTAACAGTGTGAACTGCTCTGGCATCCACTGGCCAGTGCCTGACGGAGGACGGCCACCGCAGGCCCTCCTCCAGCCTCTGTGATCCCAGCAGAGCCGCCAGTGAGCCCTCTAGCACCCTTCTGCAGGCAGCTCCATTCCAAGGTTTGCCTTGAACCGCCATCCAATTCTGAACCCACTGGTGCCACCGCCTCGTTCACTGAAGTCTCAGTAAGACTTGAGACATCCTTCTTGTGGTCCAAGTTAGGATGATTTAGAACCAAACAAAATAAAGCCTGGAGCTCTGAGGGCTCTTGCACTTGTAATTCCCCATCTTCCCAGGCCTGGGAGTGTCGCTTGAGTGTTACGGAACACTGACAGGGACATTCTGCCCACTTTCCCGGGACCCGGAGCTTCTATCTAAAGTCCTTATTAAAAATCGGAGTCAGATCGGTTACTCAGCTGGAGAATGCAATGGCATATAAGAAAGCAAACATTTTAAGATAAACAAACGGTTTTTGAATTTTTTTTTTTTTTTGTGTGTGTGTGTGTGTGTGTGTGTGTGTGTGGTACTAGGGATTGCACCCAGGGCATTCTGCCACTGGACTACCACTCCAGACCAATTTTATTATTATTTTGAAACAGGGTCTCACTAAGTTGCCAAGGGTCTCCCAAGGTCACTGAGGCCAGCCACGAGCCTGTGGTCCTCCCATCTCAGCCTCCCAAGCCCCGAGATTACAAGCGTGCACCTGGCTTAGCCAGTGGTTTGTTTTTTACATGACAAGAAGATAATATGGGGTCTCCTAAACTTGCCAGCAGTCTCTTTTCACAGGACATTGTCTTTTCCAGTCTGGGTTTAACCTTAACTTGTCTATGCCATGGACAGGTCAAGACACTACTAAGCAATCTTGACTTCGGATTTGGAATTCCTTTGACACGCGATGACATCACAGATACTTCCAGCCTTGTCTCCTGTGAAGCCCTCTGCTCAGCCAGCTGGCCTCCTGTGACCCCACTAGACTGTGCTATGGCTAAAACCCACTTCTGCTTCCAGAAAGCTCAGTGTCCTCTACTCTTTGGGGGTGGAGGTGCTGGAGATGGAACCCAGGGGCTTGCACGTGGTAAGCAAGTGCCCTGAACACTGAGCTACACTTCTCTCTGTAGATTGATTTTCCCCTAAGATCCATCTCAAATTCTTCTAGCCCTCTCTGCCTTGGGCCCCCTCTCTGAAATGCTGCAGTATTTCATTTTCTCACCCATCAACTCAGAGAAGATTGCTGTGAGAAGTGGTCTTAGAGCATCAGTTCCTGACTGAGGGCCATTTTGTCCCCCAAGGGCATATATGGGGCTATCTGTGATGTTTGGTTGCCAGGAACCCCTGGGAGAAGGGTGCTATGGCAGCAAGTGGGTAGAGGCCTGCGGAGGTGCTGGGCATCACACCAAGTACAGGACGGCCCACAACAAAGATGGATCTGGTCATTACACTGCGGCTAAAAAACTCATTAGTGGGGTACGGTGGTGCACACCTGAAATCCCAGTACTTGGGAAGCTGAGACAGACGGATTGCAGGTTTGATGCCAGCCTCAGCTACTTAGCGAGGCTTTCTGCAACTTAGTGAGACCCTGTTTCCAAATAAAAAGTAGAAACCGCTGGGGGTGTAGCTGAGCGGTAGAATGCCTCTGTGTTCAATCCCCAGTACCACATAAAAGGAAGGAAGAAGGAAGGAAGGAAGGAAGGAAAGAAAAAGGCCTGCCACCTGGAACAGCAAGCACCACCGAGTGCTTAGTGCTCACTACCAGTCGCAGTACTAGTATGTATTTTGTCCCAAATATTTTTGCTAACTTGGAGATATTTAAACATGACTGCCTTGAAGGCCAGAGATGGGCTTTTTGAGCTCGGAAGCTTGCGAACAGAGTCTTCACTGGTAAAGCAGGTGGACGGCTCGGCATTCTCTGGCGTATGTTTGCATCTCATTTCTGACCACACAATGAAGTGAATTCCTTTTCCAGCTCCGCTGTCCGGTTTGTCGGGTTCACTGGGGAGATGGTGTCGGCGACCTGGAGCTGAGCCAACTTCCAATTAGCGCGCCGCGGAACCACTGATTTCACGTGAAAAGTAATTACTGTGGGTTTTCTCAGCTGCCCTGACCAGAGCACACACATTGTTAATCCCACGTCTATTCTTTCTCATCCAAAAGGAAAACACTTTTAAGTTTTTATGTCTTTAAAAATTTTTAAGCCAAGCATGGTGGTGCACGCTGGTAAATCCCAATACTTGGGAGGCCGAGACAGGAGGATCGCAGATTTGTGGCCAGCTTCAGCAACTCGATGAGACCCTATTTCAAAAGTAAAAAATAAAAATAAAAAAAATAGGACTGAAGGTGTAGCATGGAGGCAGAATGCCTCTGGGTTAAATCCTTAGTACCACAGAAAATAAATTTACACTTATCTTTAAATAACTTCAGATTTACTGGGACGATGCAGAAAAACAGCACAAAGACTTTCTCCATTTAATTTAAAACGCCCAGATTCTCCAGATGTCGACATCGCATCGTGATCCCTTCGTGTGCTCTTCTTGGTCCCTCCTGGTTCCCCTCCCCGTCTAGGGACATCTGATTTTTTTCCTTTGAACCGTTTCAGCCAGTTGCTAACAATGCATGTGTATTTCCTTATCACAAGACAATAACATCCCCTGACATAGCTGCAGACAGTACAGTTATCAAGACCAGGAAATAAACAGTATTGATACAGTATTGTTGTCTACTCTACAAACCATTCAAATTGTGCCGGTTTTCCTTCTATAAAAATACTAACTTGAGCTGGGAGTGGTGGTGCACGCTTATAATCCCAGTGCTTGTGAGGCTGAGATGGGAGGATCGCAGGTTTGCAGCCAGACTCAGCTGTGTAATCCCAGTACTTGGGAGGCTGAGACAGGAGATCACAGGTTTCAAGCCAGCTTCAGCTACTTAGTGAAGCCCTCTGGAATTTAGTGAGACCCTATTTCAACACAAAGAATAAAAAATAGGGCTAGGAAGGTAGCTTGGAGGTAAAATATCCCTGGGTTCAATCCCCAGTACTACAAAAAAAAAAAAAAAAAAAAAGAACAATATCTCTGAGATACTATGTCTTGCACCAGCACTCTGTTTCTCTTTATAATTGAGTAGTATTCCATGACAGACAACCATATGTTTATTTAAGTATGCTTAAAAATTAACACTTCCCAACTGGGCATGGTGGCGCAGGCTTGTAATCCCAGCATTTGGGAGGCTGAGACCGGCGGATCACGGTTCGCAGACAGCCTCAGCTACTTAGTGAGGCCGTCTGCAACCTAGTGAGACCCTGTTTCAAAATAAAGAATAAAAAATAGGGCAGTGGGTGTAGCTCAGAGGTCAAATGCCCCTGGGTTCCATCCCCAGACCCAAAAGAAAAAAAAAAAATTAACACTTCCCTATGGAGCTTTTGGGGGTAATGTTTCTTGGCGATGATACTTCCTTAGAATAGAGGAAAATGTTGTATTTTACCTGTCACCAGGCCTTGGTCAAGACAGTCAGTGCCTTCACAAAGCACTGACTCCGTTCTCTGGTCTGGGAACTTGTCAGTGACTGCGGACGTCACTTCTGCCGTCTTGGTTGTGGCAAGGGAGAAATGAACGCCATTCATGCTGCCGCTGAACACTGTGAGTTGTGCTCACTTGGTAACGCATGGGGGCCGTTTCCCAAGTCATAAATGATAGGTGTGTGCACAGTGCCTACGACACACTGCTCAGCATGGAACTGTCTCACCGAGTGGAAACTTCACAGCCTGCCCAGTTCCACAGAGAGGCCTAGAAAATAATCTCTCTTCTGTCAGCATCTGCATTCGCAGAGCTGAGAGCAGATTATTGCCTGGACAGTGAGTGGCCCGAGAGAATGGCTTGTCTGCCCATTCTGCAGGATAATGAAAAAATCATGAAATATTTATAATAGTGATGTTGATGACTGTGTGTGTGTGTGTGTGTGTGTGTGTGTGTGTGTGTGTGTAAGAGAGATAGACAGACACTAGGGATTGAACCCAGAGGTGTCTTAGCTCTGAGACCCTCTGCCCTATCTTATCTTTTTATTTTGAAACAGCGTCTCCCTAAGTTGCTGAGCCTGGCCTCAAACCTGCATTCCTCCTGTCTCAGCCTCCCACGTGCCAGGATTACAGGCATGCCCACCAGGCCCAGTGTGATGTCGATGGCTCTCGGTGATTGGCAAAGAAACCTTCTAGTTACTTCCTTCTGGCCCTGCCTTGCTCCTCCGAGCCCCCCTGTCTTCCAGGACTCGTGGGCCCCTTTTATTTGGGAGGTCGTAGGCCGTCCCGAGGATACCTCAAGGCAGACATCCAAGGGGCGAGCGGAGTCAGGAGGCCGGGCTTCCGCGTGCTCTCTGGGCGCTGCACCCACGCTTCCTTTGCAGGACGCCCTGCCGCAGAGCAGCACCCGGGCCCGGCCGTGTCCCGACGCAGAAACAGGACCCGAGCTTCCGTGGACTTTGTCCCGTTTCCCAACGAAAACAAGCCTCAAATATATTTGACTTTTAAATCTTTTTTTTCTTTCATAAAAGACAAGTTTTCAAAACAAAACAAAGGAAAAACGATTTAATGCACATTTCTTGGGACTGAGACTAGAAATTTACTGTCCTCAGGCTAAGACTCTGATCTTGTTGTTGTTGTTGTTTGGCTTTTGTTTGGGGGTGAGTCCTTTTTTTGTTTAGTTTAGGTTTTTTTGTTTTGCTTTGTATTTTGTTTCTTGGGGTAGTTTTTGGTGGTCCTAGGAAGTGAACCCAGGGCACGTGTCCACCATGGATCTGTATCCCCAGCCTTTTTAAGTTTTATTTTGAGAGAGTTTCACTGAGTTCTTGAGGCTGGCCTCAAACTTTCCATCCTCCTGCCTCTCAGCCTCTGAGTTGCTGGGATTCCAGATAACGCACCACCTGCCCAGCCTCAGTGCACTGTTTGAAGGAAAATTCAGTTCAATTAAATCGTGCTCTTGTCGTTTGGGAAAAAGAATAAGAGATTTTTTTTTAAAGGCCGAGACAATATTTGGAATCTACTCCTAGATTATTCTACCTCTGAACTTAGTTGAAGTAGGATCCTGGTCAAAAATAGAGTCCCAGCATCCAGGAAAGAACCTGGACAATTCCTACCCAGTGTGTTTTCTCCTGGGCCTTCCTCACATTGAGGTGGTCCACGTCAACATGGACGTTAACACCACCCGCCAAGGCAAGGTGGTGCAAGCCTATAATCCTAGTTCTTGGGAGGCTGAGACAGGAGGATCGTGGGTTTGAGATCAGCCTCGCAACTTAGTGAGTCTCTATTTCAAAATAAAATAAAATAAAATAAAATAGGGTTGAAGATGTAGCTCAGAGACAGAATGGCCCTGGCTTTGGGTTCAATCCTCAGCACAGATAGATAGATAGATAGATAGATAGATAGATATAGATACATACACACATACATGCAGCTCTCTATTCTCTAGTAAAAGTGTAGTAAGATTGGAAGCCATACTTATCCAGAGTAAAATCTCCTCTTGAAGAAATCAGATCAAGGGCAGGCGTGATCTAGCACTTACATTTTCTTACCATTTGTTACGAGCAGAATTCTCCTTTGGGGATACTTTTCTTTTTTGTGGATGGAACCCAGGAGCATTCTACCACCAAACTACACCCCCAGCCCTATTTTTAATTTATTTTAAAACAGGATATCACTGACTTGCAAAGGGCCTCACTTAGTAGCTGAGGCTGTCCGCGAACCGCGATCCCCCTGCCTCAGCCTCCCAAATGCTGGGATGACAAGCGTGCGCCACCACGCCCGGCTCCTTTGGGATACTTCTCTTAATATTAAAATTTATTTTCAAGAGTTTATACTTAATAAGTTTATATAATAACTTCAGAGTTCCATTTGCAGTTACCTTGCCAACTTTTCCAGGACTTTTCAGCTTCCCCCATAGTTTTTAACAAACCCCAAGATCAAAGGAAAAACTTCCCAGTGGCCCAGGTCTGGAGGTGCAGTGGCTGGTTCCAGTCCCCCTGAAAGCCTTAAGCACTTGAAGAGATCGTCCCTCCAGGCGACGCTTTGGGCGCTGTGGTCTCCCCCGGGAGGCCTTCCCCGCCTGCTCCCCTCCGTCAGCCTTCTGAGCGCTGTGCTCGACTTGGGGATGGCCACATCGAGGTCAGAGAAAAGTGAAGGAGAAAGCAGCTGTCCACAGCGCCCAAACACGCAGAGCCTGGAGACGCCACATGGGCAAGACCAGACGCACGCAAAGGCGTGGAGAGGCCGCCCCGCTTCTGGCCTCCTGAAGACCGCACAGAATTGTATTTCCTTATAGCTGGGAGGCTGAACATCTAAGATTGGGGTGTCTGCAGGCCTGGTTTCTTGTAGGCCTCTGTCTGGCAGCCATTTCGCTGTGCCTTCACATGGCATGTGTGTGTGTGTGTGTGTGTGTGTGTGTGTGTGTGTGTGTGTGTACTTCTGGAGTCTTCCTATTTTTATAAGGACACCAGTCCTATTGGATAGGAACCTAACCTTATGACCCTGTTAGACCTTACTTGCGTCCGTATAGGCCTGTCTCCAAATATAGTTCTGAGGGGATTCGGGCTGGGATGAGTGAATTTGGGGGAGTTATGCACAGTTCAGTCCATAGCAAGGGTTATGTTATTAGCTATAGCTTGCTGGGTACATGTGTGCTGGGCATTGTGCCTGATAGTTTATATGATTATCTCATATGACAACTCTTTTTCTTATTTTTTCTTTTTGGTACTGGGAATTGAACCCAAGGCCTGTGTATGCAAAACACATTCTCTCCTGCCAAGATTCACCCCTGGCCCCTCATTGAAATCTTAAAGTAGTTTTACATTTTTTTAAATTTTTTTATTTTTTTGGTGGTACTAGGGATGGAGCCCTTCTACCTCCAGGCTACACTCCCAGACATATTTTATATTTTATTTGGAAACAGGGTCTCTTAAGCCAGTGAAGCTAGCTTCGAACCTGTGTGATCCTCCTGTCTCCGCCTCCCAAGCGCGGGGATTACAACTGTGCGCCACCACGCTGGCTACATATTTTTTATATCACTTTTTTTTTTAAGTATGCAAGGTGAGCAGTATTTCCCTCCACTGAACAGATGAGGGAACGAAAACTTAGCAGGGGAAGTAGCACAGTGGGCCCGGTGTCACCCTCTGGACCCAGGTCCTAGCACACCAGCCCGACTCTCCTGACGTCTTGGGTTGATCTGTGGTTACCGGACAGGGAGAAGCGATGTACTACTCAGATGAGAATTCCTACCCGAAACAGGAGTCCCTGGCAAGGGTTAGCAGCGCGTTGCCAGCCGAGTCCAGAACAGCGCCAGCTCTGTCAGGGAGGCTGTGCCACGGGCGGAGAGGGCCGTGTCCAGGCCACTCCAGGTGAGGCGCTCTGCCCCACAGGGCAGCTCCTTGAGAACTTGTTAGAAACTGAGGGGCAGCGGCGTCCCCGTGTTAACAGGCCCTCTGGGAATCTCAGGTTCCCCGTGAGAAGCAACTCCTTTGAGCAGTGCCTAGTGGCGCATGCTTGTAATCCCAGCATTTGGGAGGCTGAGACAGGAGGATCACAGGTTCAAGGACAGCCTCAGCTACTTAGTGATGCCCTTTGCAACTCAGTGAGGCCCTGTTTCAAATTAAAGAATAAAAAATAGGGCTGGGGGTGTTGTTCAGAAGTAGAAAGCCCCTGGGTTCCACCCCCCCAGTACCGCAAAAAAAAAAAAAAAAAAAAAAAAGACGCAGCAACTCTTGGGCCACCTTAGTGGACGGCACTGCTCTGGCCCGGGCCAGGCCTCTTCTGTGTTATCACAAGCCCTGGCTGTGACGTACACACCCCCACTATGTTTAGGAGATGTGCCGGTCCCTGAACAAATCTATGTCAGATTGTAAGTTTATAAGATGACTGACATATCAGCTGTTGTGGGCTTGACAAGAGAGGGTCCACCTAGCTGAGGATGCTCTGTGCTGAGCGGAGGGAAGTGTAGTCTCTATAGGGCTGTGAAGAGAGGCCCGGCTCCCCCCCTGGAGCACGCTAACAAAGACATGCCAAGGAGCAGCCGCTTGGGCTGCCCCGTGCCCAGAGGAGAGGCTCCCCGGCAGCAGAACGTGACATTCCAGGAAAGTGCCCCCCAGGCTTATTTTCTGGACTCCTGTGTGGCACGATTTCATTGGAATGATAAAGAATTCGATTTGATTAGATAGCTATCACTTACTAGCAAATAAGTCCACAGGGAAACGGCCCTAACTCTTGTGACTGCAGCCCTTGCTGGTTACTTTTGGCATTTCGGGCTCTCCCAGACTCTGAAACTCACCGAGTGGCCGCAGGTTATAAAGTAAGAATAGGAGTTAAATAGATACAGTTCTGGAAGCAAAGGACGGGGTGGGGGGGAATTCTCGTGGAGTTACCGTGACCAGGCGAGTTATCTGTTATGTGCAGATAACAAGCCATGCTGTTGGCAATAATTAGACAAAAAAAAAAACAAAAACAAGGAAACAAAGTCGAGGAAAGAGGGGGAGGCAGGACCTGAGCTGGCAGGACAGCGCGGGGTTGCGGGTGGCCTCGGGGTCGGCAGTGGCTCCGTATGGCCCTCGGGAGGAGGGAGCTGGTGTGGGTGAGGGAGGCGGCGCCAGTGGCGGGACCCTGCAGGCTACTCTGCAGTGGTCGAGGCGGGTTCGTGTGTTAGGAGGGAGGTTGGAACAAGGAAGAGGTGTCTGGGGTTTCTTCTCTGCTTGAGTGTGTACAGAGAAAGCTGATTTGCCCACAGTTCCAGTATTTTTTTTGGGGGGGGTCATACTGGGGATTGAGCTGAGAGATATTCTACCTCCAAGCGACACCCTCAGCCCTATTTTATTTTGAAACAGGGTCTCACTAAATTGAGGAGGATCTTACTAAGTAGCTGAGGCTGGCCAAGAACCTGCAATCCTCCTGCCTCAGCCTACCTAGTACTGGGATGACAGGCGTGCGCCCCCATGCCCAGCTTCTTTCTGTCTTAACCATCTCTGTATCCAGACCTTCACTTAAGTTCCCTTCAGTAGACATGTAATAACAAGGCAGTTGTTATGTTAGGATGGCTGTTCAATGCTCATGTGGCATTTCCGTGTTCTGAGCATTCTTCACACCGTCCTCTTGACAATCTTGTGAAGTATCCACAGCTTATAAGTAAGGAATCTGAGACAATGTCCCGGGTGGTGCAGTTAGAGGTCGAGCCTAAGGCCACTCACTCCATGTGCTAAGCATCAAACCATTACTGTCTACTCTCTCCTAACTGTAGGGCTTCTTTGAGAAGGAGTGAACCCTGTTTCATAGCCAGGTGCAGTGGAACCCACCCATAATCCTAGTACCTGAGAGGCTGAGATAGGAGCATTGCAGGTTTGAGGCCAGCCTCAGCAACTCAACACCACCTTCAGCAACCCAGCTCTTTCAAAATTTTAAACCAAGCTCTGGGGGTGTAGCTTGGAGGGCAGAGTGCCCCTGGATTTAATCTCCAGTGTCCTCCCCCCAAACACCGCTTCATCTAGACCATGTTCTCTATTCTCCATGTTATCCATATATATCTGACATTGTGGCATTTGTGAGGGTTCTCTGTAGGGCCAGGTTATAGGTTTGCAGTCAGGAGCCATTTTTTCCTATTTATTTCACATTCTTGTAATGCCCAGGTATGCTTATTAAGTGGTTTTTGAATGAATAAATCAATAAGCCAAACCATGTCCCTAACCTAATTCACTGTGTGCCTCTCTAAGTATTGGTATCCGTCACATTCTTGGAGCTATAATCTAAAGATTGACCACGTAATTCAGAGAAAAGAAATTTTATTTTCTTAGGGTTTCAGTTTCGGTCCACGTGATGCCGGGGACCACAGATCTCAAACATGGCCGCAGGAGGCAAAAAGAGGGAGCGGGCAGGGGCTGCGCTCCTCGTATCATGGGGCAAAAGCAAGAGCCAGCAGGGGCGGGAGGAGCCATTTATATAACCTCCCAGGCCATGCCCCCAGGGACCAGCTCCAGCCACAACCCCCAGGCCTAATGGGTAAACCCATTGCAGTGGGTTTATCCACTTCTGGGATTACAACCCTCACGATTCCATCATATCAACTCCAAACATTAATAAATGAGCTCTTTAGGGGGCATTTTATATCTATAATGGTGTCTGAGGAAGGGACCACCGCAGTCCCTCACTTCCAGATCTAGAAGTTCTCTTCCTATCAGAACCAAAGACTTTTCTTTGATCTTAGAGCCAGATGCAGTGCTTCAAGACTATAAACTTCTTTTCCTCATAAGTGTAAAACCACAGAGCTAGAACTCTAATTAGAAATGGCTAGTTCACATTGTCCTGGAGTGGACAACGTCAAAAGGTGAAGTCCACTCCCATCCCATTGTGAGCAATGCAGAGATGGGTGGAAATGAGGCGGAAATGATACTGAATGAGGACTTGCTGTCAGGCACTCGTGCTTTGCAAAATTCTGTACATTTAATCACCAACAAATCACTCAAGACATATCTTGATTAAGAGAGAAAATTTGGCCAGACACAGTGGCATATGCCCCTAAACTCAGCTACTTGGGAGGCCGGGGCAAGAGGATCACAAATTTGGGATCAGCCTAGGAAACTTCAGGAGACCCTGTCTCAAAATTAAAAAATTAAAAGGCTTGGGGAGCCGGCCGTGGTGGCGCACACTTGTAATCCCTGTGCTTGGGAGGTGGAGACAGGAGGACCGCGCAGGTTCGAAGCCAGCCTCTCTGGCTTAAGAGACCCTGTTTCCAAATAAAAATATAAAAATAGGGGTAGGAGTGTAGCCCGGAGGTAGAAGGGCTTCCGAGAGAATGAATATGTTGTGAGAGGCTGAGAAGCTCGGTCACTCGATCACAAAGTGCCATCCTGTTGGAATGTCAGATTCACGCTGGTTGCTTCCAAGCATGTGGCCAGCGTCTACTGCTGTCTCCAGTATGAGGCCGCCTCGCTTTCCCCAGGCTGGCCACGTGGTGTGCAGGTGGTACCCACCTTCAGCATCATACATTCTGTTCTGTTCAAGGAACCACAAGTAGCACCAGCGGTACCTGTGAGATACACAGGAATTGCGCCCGTACACCTGCCCGCAGCCCCCAGTAGAGGCCGTTCCCGCTGCCCTGGACCAAAATGTGGAGCCTGTTGGCTTGTTTTCTGATTTGATTTTCTTGGCCAACAATCTGCTGCTCAGGATCACAATCATCTCGAGTTTTGTTTGCTTTGCCTTTATATATTTTAATTTCTGATTTCCTGTCCAGTACAAGCCAACATTTTGGATTATTTGATTCTTAGTTTCCTCCATTAATCTGTAGTAATAAAGATATCATTTCAGCTGGGCGTGGGGGCGCACGCTTGTAATCCCTGCGCTTGGGAGGCTGAGACAGGTCCGAAGCCAGCTTCAGATACTTAGTGAGGCTCTCGCAACTTAGTGAGACCCTGTTTCCAAATACAATATTTAAAAATAGGTCTGGGAGTATAGCCCGGAGGTAGAAAGCCTGTGGGTTCCACCCCCAGTACCACCAAAAAAAAAAATTATATATGTATATATAATTTCAGAAATCCCCACAAGGGCCAGAGCATTGCTGGAGAGGTTCTGGCCGGGGTGCTCTCCCAGGGCAAAGCCAGGCCCCCCGCTTCTTTTCTTCCCAGAATCCCCTTATCCCGCACCCTGTAGCAGTGGTACTTTAACTTGAGATGAGCAAAGAAGAATTCAAATAGAGAAAGGAAAGAGAGAGGTGGGGACTGTAGCAAAATGGCACACTTCCTGCCCATGCGCCTATTTACATAATTGTGTTGTTGTAACATTTCCAGTACTTTTCTGTGAGCTGAACTGCCCTAATTCTAGATTTTCAAGAGAACACTTCATTGTACACCAAATTACATAGTGCTTTAAAAAGATACCTTCTTACTGGTTTACCAAATACCTTATAAACTCATAATTACGTAAAACAATTCAGGATGCAGAATAGAAACAACCTGTACTGTTAACAGATGTCGGCATTGTTACATAATTGAGTACGAGGCTTTCAAAGATCTATATTTTTCTTGTGTCAAAAGAAAAAATACACCCGATTCATTATAGTTATAATGTGTCGCTGAGTCTCCTGATCAAACAGAACACACGTGCTTTTTTGTGGGTTCTGTACATTAATTGTAAGCGGACTTGCCTTTGTGGATGGGAAAGTACCACTTATTCTAGCAAATTGCTTTTGTGGCATATGAACCTACTTGTTAAGACAGCTTGTGGGCACCTGGACCAGGCGGAGACGGGGCCTTTTTCCCTGGTGCACCTGCAAATGGCACTCTGCAGCACTGAACCCAGGCCCTTAGCACAATGGACAATTTCTCAGGGTCCCGTCCGCATCAGAGACCTTGTGATGAGCCGCAAAAGCCTAGGAGTGGGCTCTGCTTCCTATACAGAAGCTCTTTCCCTTCTTTGTCATTTTGGGGAGCTATCTAAAGACACAGCGACTGAGTCTGGCATATGCCTGGAATCCCAGTACTTGGCAGGCTGAGACAAGAGAATCACAGGTTCAAGGTCAGCCTCAACAACTTAGCAAGACCCTGTTTCAAAATAATAAAATAAGCTGGGTGTGGTGGCGCATGCTTGTAATCCCCACGTTTGGGAGGCTGAGACCAAAAAGATTGCACAGGTTCGAAGCCAGCCTCAGCTACTTAGTGAGGCTCTTAACAACTTAGTGAGACCCTGTTTCCAAATAAAGTATAAGATAGGTCTGGGAGTATAGCCCAGAGGTAGAAAAGCCCCTGGGTTCCACCCTCCACACAAAAAAATTTAATAATAAACAAATAAAATAAAAGGGGCTGGAGTGTAGCTCAGAGGTAGAATCCTCTGAGTTCAATCCCCAGTACCAAAAAACCATTTTATCTCATTATGATAGAGAGAGATGGAGAGAGAGGAGAGAGAGAGAGAGAGAGAGAGAGAGAGAGAGAGAGAGAGAGAGATTGATTCCACTTACAAGGAAAGTAGCCTCAACAGAGCACCATGGGGAAATGAATCCTCTCCACACTGTGCTGGGTCTAATGTCTACCGTTCAAGCTAATCTTCAGCATTACCACTGAGGGAAAACGTTGCTCATCTTGGCACACAAGAACTGGATACAGGCTGTGTTTCCAATTACAAAAACAAAATAGAAAAAAAGGACCAGGTTAGAGGCTGGCTGTGACCTCAGATGCCATGGCTGGCAGACGCTGTCTTCAGGGATGGTACAAGGTAAACTAGGCCTCAGTGGCTCCGAGCATGGGCCATGTGCAGCTCCAGGGGCCGCATGACCCCGCATTTTCCTCTGGGGGGGGTGGCTTTGGGGAACAAACCAGAGGTACCACAGGCATGCTGCAGAGCTCACGATATTAGCCCTTCAATAGTTCTTTTATCTAGAAAAGCCATCATTTAAATAATAATAATAATAATAATAATAATATTATTATTATTATTATTATTATTATTATTATTTTATGCTACTGGTGATTGAACCCAGAGCCTCTCTATCACTGAAGTACTAGCCCTTGCCTTTTTAGATTTTAAATTTTGGGATAGCATCTTCGTAAGTTTCCAAAGCTGTCTTAAACTCGGGATTCCTCTTGCACAAGTCGCTGGGGTTCCAGGTGAGCACCCTCTTGTTTGGCTAGTCATTCCTTGCTTGTCATCCCAGCACTCGGGAGGCTGAGACAGGAGGATCGTGGTTCACAGACAGCCTCAGCCACTTAGTGAGGCCCTTTGCAACTCGGTGAGACCCTGTTTCAAAATAAAGAATGAAAAATAGGGCTGGGGGTGTAGCTCGGAGGTAGAATGCCCCTGGGTTCCATCCCCAGTAGAAAAGAAAAGAAAAGAAAAGAAAAGAAAAGAAAAGAAAAGAAAAGAAAAGAAAAAAGGAAGGAAGGAAGGAAGGAAGGAAGGAAGGAAGGAAGGAAGGAAGGGCGGGCGAGCCATCCTTGGGGTGGCGAGGCAGCCTAGGGCAGCGGAGCCACCAGCTCCCAGCACCACTGCTCTGTCACCTGGCTGTGGCCTTGGGGGTGGGGAGGGTTCTCTCAGGTAGTTCAAATGACCATTTTGCTGACTGTGTGTGTGTGTGTGTGTGTGTGTGTGTGTGTGTGTGTGTAGATACTAGGGATTGAACCAACCCAGAGGCACCTGAGCTACACCCCTCTCCTGTTTGTTTTTGTTTTTGTACTTTTTTATTTTCATATTGCAACTTGAGCCCAGGAGCATTCTAACTCTGAGCTACACCCCCCAGCCCTTTTTAAAATTTGTAATTTTTTTGCAGTACTGGGGATGGAATCCAGGGGCATTTCACCACCATAGCCCTATTTTTTATTCTTTATTATGAAACAGGGTCTCACTGAGTTGCAAAGGGCCTAAGTAGCTGAGGCTGTCCTCAAACCGTAATCCTCCTGTCTCGGGCTCCCAAATGCTGGAATTACAAACTTGTGCCACCACACCCGGTTTATTTTTGAAGTTTTGAAATGGGGTCTGGCTAAGTTGCTGAGACTGGCTCCAACCCTGTGATCCTCCTGTCTCAAGTACTGGGATTGCAGCATGCACCACCACACCAGGCTTTCCTTTTCTCTGTGTGTGTGTGTGTGTGTGTGTGTGTGTGTGTGTGTGTGTGTTTTACTGGAGACTAAACCTGAAGCATTCTACCTGCAAGCTACACCCCCAGCCCTTTATTTATTTATTTATCCATTCATTCATTCATTCATTCATTCATTCATTTTTGTCTTTGAAACAGCATCCTTCTAGGTTGATGAGTCTCACAACTTTTTGAGGTTGTCCTCGAACCTGCACTCCTACTGTCTCAGCACCCCAAGTACTGGGACCACAGGCCTGTGCCACCACCACACCTGGCTTTTTTTTTTTTTAAGACCAGTTGTCATTAAGTTGCCCAGGCTGGCCTTGAACTTGAGATCCTCCCGCCTCAGCCTCCTGAGCGGCTCCTTATTTTGCTAACTTTTAGGGTCCCCTCCCCTGCCCCTGCCTCTGCCTGCAGAACTGGGGCCCTGACTCCAGACTTCTGCGTGTTAAACAAGAGTTCTGCCTCTGAGCTACACCCCACCCCTATTTTCTGAGTTTGATTCCATTTCACAGACTCCTGATGTTTCTTTGTACCTTTTTAAAAAAGATTATTTATCATAATGAGCCTTAAGCCGTTGAACTTGGAGGTACAATGCAGGTGCTTAGGTGAGCTTGGAAGGGCCACTCGCAAGGGAAGTCCTGCCTGTGGGCCCAGCCAAGAAGCTCTCGTACTTTCTGCCCGACTCTCCAGGGTGTTAACTTGAACCAGACATTCTACTTTCTTGGGACATTGCTTTCTTTTCTTGCAAGTTAATATGGTATTTTTTATTTCACAAGGCTAAATGATACACAGTATTTCTAAATTGTGCACTTGGGAGAAATGAATATATTAACTGTTACTCCAAAGTTGAGAATTTGAACCATTAGCTGATCTGCCGCATTCGTACTCTGTGTAAAATTTTGTTATAACGGTGCTAATTACTAAGCAGCTGAATTTGTGAAAAAGTGTACAGCAGTAATTTGCACCTTGCTGTTGCCTTGCTACTTGAACAATTGTGAACACATCCGCGGGGCACACGCACTTGATTTATGAACTTCCCAAGGGCGCGTTTATCTAAAGATGGCTTCTGGCCCCACTTGTGGTCAGCATTGGTTTGTTTCTGTATCTGTGCTTTTGAGATACTTGCTTTAGTACTTTTAAGAGCTACTGAGTGCAGAACAGGACATTTTTATAAAGGAAGAGTAGCATTTGGAGATGAAAGACTGGCGCTATTAAATTACGCTGTGCTCGATTTATTTATTTATTTAGCTAGTTTTAGAACAGCAAGGAAAAAATATTCCTTTGAAGTTCCTTCTTATGATGTGAAATCGTGAACTGGAAGGTCAGATTTTAGGGTGTGGGTGGCAGGGGTACAGTCATGGTATCACTGGCGGACGAAAATGTTCTTTTCTGTCGGATCCGTGCCCTGAATAAACGCTTCTATGTAATTAGAGTCTAAACAGAAGTAAACCAGCATACATTCTTATTTTATATATTTTTTAAGTCCAGAAAAACAACTTGCCGCTTCAGGGAAGACGTTCTTTCTGTCCTGTCTACAAGTGTCACTTATCCGCCCAGGAACCAAAGGCACTGAGAAGGAGCTCTGACTGTTTGAAAACTACAGATTAATGTTTTGATAAATGTGTTTTCAGATTAATCCCACATACCTGCTATTTGGATTTCTGGCAGCCAGAACTTTTAAAATAAATTTTTGTTTGCAAAAAAAGGAATGCAAAAAATTAATTTTCCCTTCCTCTGAGTTTTGCCGTCCCTGGGGAAATCCTGCTGGTGGGCAGAAAGAGCCGAGGTTTCAAAGCAACCCCATCTCCATATGGTTTTCCTCGATAATCCCTTATCCTCCATCTCTGCTCTCATTCCTTTGCTTTCTTGCCTGTGGCTACATTTCTATCTGTGCATCAATTAGCACAGTGATTTATACAACAAGCAAGCAGTTTAGAGGTAATGGTACACCATTAACATCTCCTCCACCATAAAGGGTATGCTAAATACCCCAGCCTTGCTTTCTCTGCCTGGAATTGAAATAAGTGTTTGTCCTAATTCATATGCTATCTGATGTGAAGTGGGCCTGCTTTGTACTGCACTACACCATTAATCTAATTATAGATAGCTGCAAATGAAGTGCTGTCGGAGCTGGGAGCTCGAAGAAAATAGCCTTTTGTCATGTAGCATGACTCTGTGAAGCAAGATCACACTTCGCAGGGCAGTGCTGCAAAATGGAAATCTCAGTAATATTGCTGCCTGTTGCATCTTTTCTAATTACTGCAGCGTTGTAAACACAACTGGGCGCTGATATAAATAGAGCTGTAGCTGCCCTGTCACGGGGGTTGTAGGAGAAAGTCCTCGGTGTGCTGTAGGATTAAATGATGCGTCCTGATTGACAGCTACCTCGAGACCGCACTGATGGAGCCGTCCGCGTTAGGGACCGGCTGCTCCTTCCTCCACCGCAGCTGGAGAGGCCGGTCCTCCGCGGCTGTCTGTTCCTCCACCCTCTTCTCCTGGCTCCCACCTCCAAGAGGGCAGCCACGGCTCCCACTTTGCGTGGTTTTGGCATTGCTCGTGGGGGTTTTGTTTTTATTTTAAGGGATTGGCTGCCCGGCCGTGTTCACGGGGCTGGAGCTGCTGCGCGTAGCTTGGGACCTGGTAGTGTTTTTATCGCGTGTCAACTGGGTGTCCCACAAAGGAGGAGGGAAGGAAAACGTCGATGCATGAAAGCCTAGGTCCACCCTAGTGCTTTGATTCTGTTCAGTATATTTTTTCCTGTTTTTCTAACATGCCCATGCTTTAAAAGATATGTCTCTTGGTACCTTATCATTTCTGTCACTTCCAAAATAGGGAAGAGCAGGGCGCCTTGGCACACACCTATAATACCAGATAAGATCACTTGGGAAGCTGAGGCAGGAGGATTGCAAGTTCAAGACCAGCCTCAGCAACTTAGACCCTGTCTTAAAATAAAAGAAAAATAAATAAAAGGGGCTAGGGATATAGACCGGTGTTTAACTAGCATGTGTGAGGCCCTAAATTCAATCTCTAGTCTGTCTGTCTGTCTGTCTGTCTCCCTCCATCTCTCTCTCTCTCTCTCTCTCTCTCTCTCTCTCTCTCACACACACACACAACACAAATAAAACCAATAAATAGCCGGGCGTGGTGGCGCACGCTTGTCATCCCAGTGCTTGGGAGGCTGAGACAGGAGGATCGCACAGGTTCAAAGCCAGCCTCGGCTACTTAGTGAGGCTTTCGGCAACTTAGTGAGACCCTGTTTCTAAAAAAAAAATTATAAAATAGGTCTGGGAGTATAGCCCAGAGGTAGAAAGCCTCTGGGTTCCACCCCCAGTACCACCAAAATAAATAAATAAATAAACCAATAAATAAAAGCATCGACTATTTTCCTCCTGAGTTAGCTGAGTTAGGAAAATATACCATTGGGGAAATATTTGTGTTTTAGCTCGCACACCACACAAATAAAGACGCAGCCTCATGACCCAGACCTTTGGGGCCAAAAGGTGTACAGCCCTGACCATGAAGGGCGCCCATGGAGAAACCATACTCGGGAGGGCAGGTGTGTAGCCTCAGCCAGTTCTTCAGGACAGGAAGATGATGGATGGAAAATGACTTACAGTAAAGACTGGTCATTGGCCCTTGCCTCCACTTTGGCTGAGAGGACCCACAGTTGTCAGGATCAAACACGAGCAGCTGATCAGCTCTGCAGATCCCAGTTGTCATGGGAAGAATGACTTGGAGGTGAACCTGGAGCTGAGTCCACTTTAAGAGAAGCAACACGGCCGGGTGTGGTGGTGCACGCAAGCAGTCCTAGTACTTGAGAGCCTAGGACAGGAGGACAGCAGGTTTGAGGCCAGCCTCAGCAACGTAGACCTTGTTTCCAAATGAAAAGGGCTGGGGATGTAGCTCAGAGGTAGAACAGCCCTGGGTTCAATTACCATCACCACCACACACACACACACGCACGAGCAACACAAGAGGCCCAGAGATCACAACTGGACAAGAACGTCAAGCAAGTTGGGTCTGCCCCTGTGAGCGGTCAAGTCCTGTAACTCAGACCAGCGCAGCGGCGCCGGCCCCAGTAAGAGCCGCTGTTGCAGAAGCTTCAGGAAACCTTATGCAGCACAGAGGCAGCACCTGCCTGGGGCGCTGAGTTCTGGGCGTGCTTTAGGTAACTAAGGCCAGCTAAGAAGCATCGATCCCTCCAGAACCGTGACCCGTGTCCCCTTCTCCCCTAACAACAGCTGCGCCAGCCCGGCCTTCTCCTGGACTCAGGCTCCACGTCGGAGCTGCGCATGGATTTTACAGACGATCCCAGCGTGCCCCTTCTAACCGTCCATCCCCTGTGGCTTTCTTCCTGAACCTTTCTTGTCTGCTGAGATTCATTCATTCATTCTTTTTTTTCTCTCTCTTTCTTTGTCATCAACTTTTGGGAGAAATTTTCTTGTTAGACATGGTTTGCCAGTGTAGACACCACTAAATTAATTTGCTTGGAGACCCAGCCTGCGGGTCATGTTACATAATTGGGTCATTAGCGGGCGCCTCCCTTCGGGTGTGGACTGAGGAGCCCGCCCAGGCGAGCCCAGTGCGCACCTGTCCTCCATGCTGACTTGCACAGTGAGGTGTTTTTCGAGGACTTCTAATTTGTGTGACGTGCCTTGGAGACCAGGTCCTTAAAGCTGGCAGAGTGAAGCCGCATATGCTGGAGCTGATCAGCCCAGCGTCGCTGGCAAGCCGCTTCGTGTTGCTCCGACAGGCTTTCTCCTGCTTCGCCACCCGTCAATCAGCTTTTAGAACGGGGCTCCACTCACTCTGAAAACATCAACGCTGTGGTTTATCTGCTTGAAAAGGGCAACACAAACTTAAAATGCGAACTATCCAGACAGTTTGCACACCCTGAGGACTAAATGCCTGTCATAAAACTAAGCTTGTACCCTGCAGTTGCTGGAGGGCACACCTCATCTAGTGAGTTGACCACTCTGTGTCCCTGAAGAATCCAGAGAAACCAATAGACAGGAGTTCTGGCCATAAAGTCTCAAAGCCCTGGTGTGTGTGTATAGGGGGGCGTACTGGGAATTGAAGAATTGAACCCCGGGGCACTCTACCACTGAGCTACATCCCCAGTCCTTTTTCTATTTTATTTTGAGACAGGATCCTGCTATGTTGCCCAGGCTGGCCTTGAACTCGTGACCCTCCTGCCTCGACTTCCCCAGTTGCTAGGATTACATGTGTGCACCATCACACCCAGCTCCCTGGAGTATATTCTTAAATGCCTTCTTTTCTGAGGCTTCACAAAGCTTTTCCAGTCCTCGTTGGGCCGTCCACGTGGATGGACCCCTACGCTGTGCCCACTTAGGCTCCGTTGGACACGCTGCCCTCGCACCCCAGCATGGGCCCAGCAAGAGGCCACGGGAGACCGCGTGTTTGCGTGGGCATGCTGATGCTTAGGGGTCTGGACATCAAAGGTAATCTGGAGATGAAAACCTTCTCCCTGCCTCCCCTGTTGATATTCAGAAAGGCCCTTTCTCAGCCAGCTCCTGAGTTTACTCCCGTGTTATATTTTTACTTGCAATCACAATAAGTCCCTTATCCCCCAAACAGGTTTAAGAACAATAAACAAATACAAAAGGAAAAGGAACATCTCATCAATAACAAAGCCTGCATCTGAAGGCATTGAGTTTGGGCTCTTTTACATCTCTTTCCAAGCAAAGCAGGAGTCCTAC
The DNA here is from genome assembly GCF_963383645.1 of Muscardinus avellanarius. Lineage (NCBI taxonomy): Eukaryota > Metazoa > Chordata > Mammalia > Rodentia > Gliridae > Muscardinus > Muscardinus avellanarius. The sequence continues at coordinate 191,364,080 of NC_137787.1, forward strand.
AGAGAAAGGAATCCTCCAGATAGGAAAATTATAAAAATAGTCAAAGGATCCAGTTTTAGCCAGGATCTGGCAATTTTGTAGGGAGAAGTGGGCTCAGCACAATCTTGGCATTTTATTCATATTAAGGCTTAGTTGTGCTGTAGCTCAGATTAGTTCTTAGGTGCGTTTGCTGTGGTGGACTTCCTCAGCGTAGAAAGGCACGTTTTTCTGACGTCAGAGTTCACATGTGGGAGGTGAATTGTGCAAGAAGGAAGGAAAAATAGCTCCGTGTACTACATGTGCTGGTCAGCGGCAGGGGAGCACCCCAGGGTGCTGCCGGCGAGAAAGCAGCTCTTCTGTGGACTCTCCTGCTCCAGGCATCTGGGCTTTCCTTTCCAAAGCGGATGGACCACAGATACTAGCATGGTGCAATCCAGCCCAATTATCATACCCCTCTCCTGCTGCCCCCCCCCCATGGGTTTAATGAAGGACTTGGAGGTCCAATTCGTCGTTGGTAAATAGTCCCTCTGCCCAGAATGTTATTAGACTGACAGCAGCGCGCACTCTCCTTGCTTTTTCCCCCGCCACTTATGACTCAGATGAATTTTAATAGGAGCGAAAAGCTTTTATTTGCGCTGTAATTTCACTTAGGGATCATATCCTTCAGAAACTGGCAGACACGTGTACGTCTTGATTGCAAAACACACACTCAGGAGTAAAGAAACATGCAAAAGATGTTATTATTCAACCTGTCACAGCGTCGCAGATCTACGGAACTCAGGCCATCAAGGCCTGGGGTTGCGGCCCTGCCCCCCCCCCAAACAGGCGCTGTAAAGAGCCCACTTGGAGATTTCTGCCGTCCCTGTACGCCCGCACGGGTGAGTTAGATCTTGTGTGCGTCCTGCCATTATGACGCCACAAAAGGCTCTGGGGTTCGACAGCCGGCCTTCCTCCAACAGGAGGGTGACACCTTGGTCTGCTTCCGTCTCAGCCCAGAGAGGCCAGACCTGGTGGGGACCCAGAAATCTTCAGGTGGGGGCCCCTTCCCCAGTGACGCTTCCTCAAACCGCTGGAGCCTGTTTCTTTTGGCTAAACCAAATTGTGGCTCAGGTATTTATTCATGGAGATCTAGAGTCTTTCCTGGCTGATAGGAATTCTCTTCGTTAGCAGTGCTCTGACTGGACTCACTCTAACGTGCCCCCGTGCGTTTGAAGGTCACCTACAAAGATGCCCCGAAAACACTTGGCCGTGTGTGTTGTTTACTCTCTGTGTTCTTAAAATCGACGTTGTGGTCTCTCGGCCAGAGATATTCTCGTCATATTTCATCTTGTCATGTCAGCAAGGCTACAGGACATCGTGCCTAAAGAAAGAAACGAACTTTTCTGATGGTGAATAGAACATTTTATGTCACTGAAAGATACTTGAATTTTCAAGATTGTTTTGCCCAAAACGAACACTGAAGCCCTTTGTCTTAACTTATTGATACGCGGGGTGCCCCGCTCCTGGAGGGCGGGAGGTTTGAGACAGCGGTCTGCTGCCACCTACTGTCTCAGGCGCACACTGTCACCGCCTTTATCTCTGGCTGACAAGGGCTATGCCGATCTGGGGATAAGTTTTTAAGAGGTGAAGGGAATATAAGCAGAATTTTCACTGTTTTCTTCCTAAAGTTTTGAGATGTTTTTCTTAGCGACCTAGAATGATAATCATGTATCCCTAATTAGTAACAGTTGTTCTCATTTCCCGAAATTTCTCAAGTAACTTAAGAGATTACTGGCTCACAATGGGTGTCAGAAACAAATATGTTTTGATATCGTATACAAAGATTTAAAAATCTGTGACTTAAAGCTATCATTGTAATTTTCATTTGAAAGCTAAAACCTGATTTTGGATGGACATGACTTTGGAAGAAAAGTTCATTGTTTAAACTCTTTTATGTTGTGTTTTGCTTTTTTTCCTCAAGTACAAGTTGCGTGTCTTAACCAAATTCGCCGCAGAACTGAACAAATTCATGCTGGAAAAAGTAGCCGAGGATACAAGCAGCATCCTGCGTTCCCCGATGCCCGGCGTGGTGGTGGCCGTCTCTGTCAAGCCTGGAGACGTGGTAAGGGGCTCCCCTCATGCTTCCCTGCTCGGCAATGACCCACAGCAGGACCGTGCATGCTGCAGTTCTCTTCTGACTCGATGACCCCACAGAACAGCGACTCGATTGGTGCATCCTTTGTGTGCCCGCTTCCGGTTTGAATTACCTTAGTGACCTAGCTCTGAGCACCTCCCCTCCTGAGTCCCCTGGGACTAAGGCAGGAAGGCAGCCAGATCTGGTCTCTTAGTTTACTAATGATGGCTATTTATCTCTAGCACTCTGTACTTGAGACATAAAGAACTTAAGCCAGGAAACAGTCCTCATGACAGGGAACATTTTGCACGATTTCTGGAATAAATGTCTAATTGGGAAGGAGAACTACGGAAAGGTTGATCCTGGGATCGGTACGGTACCAGAACAACTTCGCTAATTTGGTCAGTAAAATTTAGGATCACAGTTTGAAGCCTTTCACCTTGACCTAACGACCTCAAAGCACAAATTAAAGCCATATTCATTTTTCCTCACATGGTTTCAAGATAAGTTGCTGTGGGTGAATTGGCAGAAAGAACGCAGGTTCTTAGAGCACAGATAGCGTTCGCTGTTGATGGGCAGCAAAAGCGAAGCGAAAACGAGGTACGGCTGAAGGCGTTTGGAGGCGCCGAGGTGCGCGTGTGACGGGAACAGCCGCCAGACGTGCCCGACGGCGAGGAGGGTGCCCCCAGTGGCTCCGTTGCGTATCTCAGCGATGCCACTGGGCTTTACTTCTTCCTCTGCAGATTCTGCTAAAATGCCTCCTGGTATCTTTAGTAATACAGATACAATATCCTCTTAACTTTGAGGAAAACTCATGTAGTTAGCATTGGCTTCTAGAAAAGCTCTAAACAAGTCTTTATCTGTAATAAAGAAATATTAAATAAAAGTGATCAGGTTCTAGTTTCAAGTGATTAGCTCTGAAATTGGTAAGTGAGGTTGGAAGGCTGACTTATTGATGGATTCAGCTGATGACGTGGAAATATAACTACTAAGCTTTCCTAGAAATGGCTCGGAGGTTAAGTGGCTACGAATTGATACCTTTACTTTGAAATCCTGGGTATTCTCGAAAGAAATCACACTAAGATTGTATAACACCCAAGTGTTAGGACTTGGAGAGATATGTAAAGATGGGGGGATAGGGGGCGTGTCCCTTAGATCTTCAGTCCTTACACAGGAACTGGGCCGTAAGAGGCGAGCTCTTGGCTTTACCAGCCACGCACACACTCACTGTGCCGTCTTCTAGGGACCAGATGTGCAGGTCCGTAAATAACGTGAAGGGGTTGTTTTGCTTTTCATTTTCCTTCTTGGGGTTTTCTGGAAGTCGATCGTGCGTATACAGCCAGCCTGAGTTTGTCTGTGGCTTTAACTAGAAAGTTACCTTCTTGATTTTCTTTTTAAATAATGAGTATGTACATGAAAGCCTGACTTTTCCAGCGCTGGGGTCCAAGCCCAAGCAGGGTGGGAGGAGGAGGAGGAGGAGGGTGTGCGGCTCTTGCCTGAGGCTGGGGGGCTGGAGTGTCGGGGCTGCCGTCTTGCTTCACCCCTGTTTTCTCAGCTTGTGGCAGCTCAGCAGTCAGGAAGCAGGGAGCTCCTGCCCAGCACAGCCGTCTTGCTTCTTAGCAACTGCTGTCTCCCTGCCTAGCTTTCCACATTCCAAGAGGGCTTAGCCCCCCTTCCCGCTTGCCATTTCCTGGTTATTAATTTTTTTCGGTACTGGGGATGGAACCCAGGGGCCTTCTAAATTCAATGCGGGAAAGCCAGGCCTTACTAAAAGGGAGCAACCTGAGGCTTCTTTGGGGTATCTCAGCTATGCAAAGCATCCACCGGTAACTAAATGTGGGGCCTCCAGAATGGCGTAATTTGAGGGCTCACTGCTCAAGCCAAGCCAGGAGGAGCAGCGCGGCCTCTCGGAGTCGGAGCTGACGGCTGCCCAGCGCAGCAGATCTCCCTGCGTCCTCCACCTTCTTCCTCAAGGGTCTGTGCTCGAGCCCGGGCCAGGCTGGTGGAGCACTGGCCTCCTTTTGTTCGTCTCTTTAGGGCCTTGCAGAACTTCCTTTCGTATTCTGGGCCATGGTGTTATGATAAAACAACATTTTTTTCTTGAATGACTGTGATTGGTGAAAAATATCCCAAACCACCAGTACTGAGACCAAATAAGCATCCCACCGTCGGCTCTTGTAACCACTCCTAGGGTTCAGTTCCGCTCGTGTAATTAAAACACAAGAAACTGTAGTTGGACCAAAGGCACGGCACTTGCGAGAGGCCATAGTAAGAAAATACTACTTGTAACACGGAAGTTCTGTGGTTTGAAACGATCTGAGCGCTGCAGGGCTTGTGGTGTTTTTCCCAGCAGTCACAGTGGCTGCGGGAGGATCCACTTTTCTCAGTGGAAAGACAGTGTACTCAGTCACGTCTGTGTGTTGTCAAGGAAATCGGGCGCCTGCAAACCACGGAGGGCTCTGCTTTGCCTGAAAATGATATTCATAACTTAAATTCCAGCGATGTATAATTTTTATGTTGACCGTAAGTAAAACTGGACAAATCTTACAGTGGTAGGTCTGGAGCTAACAAGTTCTGTCTACAGAAGTGCCAAGTGAATCATAAATAGCAAATCTGTTTTGTGAAACAAAACAAAACAAAAAAACCAAATTTGAACAGTTTAAAAACCTCAGAAAGAAGAGACTGAGGCTGCTGCTTAGAACTGATTAAGAGCTAGGAGGGCGGGGGCAGAGAACTGAGAACCGACTCATTCAGAACCCTTTCTCCAGCGAGCCTTTCAGCCTCAAGGTCGTACTATTAAACATTCCACGTGGCAACCAAAATCACTTTTCATATAATTTTTTTCATACATGGGGAGGGGATGTTAGTATATTGTAAAATACAGACAAAGCTAACAAGCTATAAACAAAGTAAGAGTGGGTTACTGAGGTCATTAATCACAGACTTCACTTAGGAGATGGTTGCTGGAGTGACTTTTATATGCCTTTTCTATACGCTTTCCTAAAATGCTTTTATAACGACTGTCATTTCAGTTGGAAAAATACCTGTTTTCTTCTACACATAACATTATCATAAATTGGGAATACTTTTATAATAAAAATTAGCATTTTATGACTTATTTTAATTTTTAAACTTCTACCCTTATGATATTTTTTAAGCATTTAAAATATGTTTACACTTCCTCTGAGAGTAAGGGCTGAATAGTTTTTTTTTACTTCAGACTTATATTTAATGCACGACTTTCATTTTGACTTTGAAGTGTAAAATAAAGCCATTCTGAGCACATTTGTTTTGTTAACCTTTCAATAGTAGAAAGAAAACAATAAAAACAACAAAAAGAAGCCAACCCAAGAAATTATTTTACACTACATTTGGTTAAGATTCTTCCGAGTTATGTTTGGATTCTGCCATCATCTCCGATTTGCATCAAAAACATTCGTCTTATTGAATACATCAGAAAATTAAACGAGACACAGCACACGAGCAGACTCCGGGTTCATTTACATTTTTTTCTTAGTAGTTTGTGACTTATTTGTGAACCCGGGTACAAGGGTGGCATGAAGTACCTGTCGCTGTCTTCTGCACCACTCAGCCCGTCCTTATTAATAAAGAAGACACTTTGGGGGGGGTGTTTGTGGGGCCGCGATGAGAAAGATTCACTTAGTGTTGAAACTGACCTTTAGCCGGGGCAGGTAGGCATTTGGATTGTTGCTCTCAAGAACAATGCCTTGGGCACCAAGTGGAATCCTACACAGTGCACCAAGGCAGACACCAGGTTCGTAGCCACCAATGTTACCATGGAGATTTCTCCCTGGTCTCCCCCTTGCGTGGGCTCCCCCAGGGGAGCGCTCCCAGGCAGATGGCTGACCAGGGGCTGAGTCACCGGGCCCCTTTGCAAAGCCTAATGCTTTAACGCCCCTTGGTCTCCAAAGCCCATGAAATTGAGCTTAGAGCTTTGTGGAGAATGGCGGATAATCCTAGTTGGAGACCTTTATTTGTAATTTCTTGAAGAAACAAGCCTTGAAAGCTCTTTAGTGCTTAGATGTCCTAGATGAGCGGGCTGGATGGGGCCTTGTGTGAGTGTGTGTGTGTGTGTGTGCATGTGTGTTTGCACTTGGGTGCTATGCTTCACACAGCCCAGTACCAACCAGCGATTGCATCTTTCCCTGGCAGACCAGCTAGCCTGGCTGTTGGATAGATTTTTTCACTTTCTGGATACCTTGATTTACAATCATAAAACGAGGGCAATAACTAAATTTACGTGTTTTATAGCAGTGGTTATTTTAGCAGTTTACTTGACACTCTGCCAGTTTTGCACCTAATCCTCAGATTGTATTCCACAGCGTGTAGACACGGATCCATGCGTTCATCAGCATTTTGAAGCCTTTGCATCTTGGACCGTCACAAACATACAGAAAGTGAGAGTGATCTCAGACCCACGTGCTCTCCCTCCCTTCACCTTTCCTATAGTTGTTTCAGATTTGACGTAGCAACAGGAAGGACATTGCGCGCACCATCAACTTCATCTGTGGTCTCTTCCCGGTCATGCTCCTGGCCCTCTCTTCTTCAAGTGAAGACTCTCCTGCACTGGACCTTTTAATCTTTTCCAGATAACATTTAGTCTTTAGAGATCGTTTCTGTTAGTAACATTTGGGCAATTTTTAGAATTTACCTTAGTGATAATTATGAACATGAAATAAAAATATCTTGATGGAGCAAGTCAGTAAATAGGAGAATCTTCTGTGAGCCTGGCATTTTATTTTTATCTCCCAAGGAATCATCTTGGAATGAGAGAGCACGTTCTCTTTGTTTTAAACGGTACCAAAGATGACCATTTTCAGCCTTACCGGGATCCAAAATATCTTTTCTCACTGGTTCGCTAAACTTAAAGAAAAATCACCATTTCACTTAATCCTTGAAGATAGCTTGCTTCGTAAAAGTAGAGATTCCAGACGGATTTCTTATGGGGGTGGTAAAAGGCATCAATTTTAACTAGTTCTCTTCATAAATACAGGCTTTGACTCCAGTTTTGATCTAAGTTAAAGGGCAGTGGGGAGTAATATTTTTTTCATCTTAAGGACTTTTAGGAAAATTGGCCTTGTGGTATCCTGGCTGGGGTCTTCCCTCCTTCCCTGAGCTCCATCCCCCACCGCACAGTGCGGTGGAGCCCAGCATGGGGCCAGCACCCTGTGGGACTAGCTCCTGGGGCCAGCGGCCACTCTGAACATGTGGCCCTTTCATGTGGGCTTCAGAGTGAGTCATCTCTGCACAGACCCATTACAGGAGGCCTCCGGGCAGCTCTTCTGCCCTCTGCTTTCTCTTCTTTGTAATCTGAGGAAGGCTCCACCTTGCTTAAATACGGCCATCTCCTGGGGTCCCTTCTCCCTCTCCCGCTTTACGTGAAGATGTTGGAAGAAATACACGTCGTTCTCCAAGAAATATCGAAGGATATTTAGCCGCCTATCTTGGCAGCTCAGAAAGAGGAAGTTGGGATAATCAGATTCTAGGCCGCCTTTTAACCAAATCGGAGCGGCTGGCCTCAGATCTCTGGGCCTTAAAACGCACGGCACTCAGGCACCTGTGTTCTAAGCGGCCCAGCCTTTAAAAGTGTCATTGAAGGGTTTTTGCTTGTGTGGAGCAGTCAGCAGGGTTGACATTGATCCCCGGTTTTCGGGGGGCCTGGTGCAGAGGGGGAGACCGCGGCGGGCCGGTGAGCCCTCCGAGCCTTCTGTCTCATTTGGCAGAAAACCACAGACTGCAGGGCAACAAAGGAAGGCTACTCTTGCCATCAAGATGCACCCTCCCCCGCCCCCCCAAAAAAGGGACTGAATTTTTCAGCTGCACGCAGCGATTTGCTGCTCAGTCTTGCAGGGAAACAGTCACTGTCTGAACGGGCAGGAAACAGTTTTCTTTTAATTGCCGAAATCATTCGGAAGTGCTGCATGCCCCGCTTCTATACAGCAGATGCTGTGCGTTAATTGGCCTGCGTAGAAGTGACCCAGGGTTCCTTGCAGCGGGCCCAATTTTAGGCAGAGGGTTTAAATAGCTTATTTATTATTTTGTATAATCTGGCGCACATTATGTGCGCCTGCACGTGTCGTGTTTCATGGTCTGCAGTTTCCAATGTCATGTGGGTTTCAAAACCTGCGTTTCTCTGGTAATGTAGTAGCAGCAGGTAAGCTCAAAATACCATCCATCAGGAGCTAATTTTTTATCCAGATACTCCAATGACTGATGAACCTGTCTTTTGTATGAATGTTTAGCACAGTAGAAAGCCATATGCTACTGGCACGGTTTCCCCTGCATTCTTTACAGTTGCCGGAGAGCGGGCTTCCGAGGGGGAGCGCGCCCCATGCCATTGTGTCCTCTCGCCCAGATTTCAGCGACGGCACCTTTACAAACGGCCACGGGCCTGACGCACAAAAGAGGGTAGGGGCCGCCTCGAAGGAAACCCGACTCCCGTAATGATTTTCTTCATCAGGAATATGACTGCACACTCTTAATAGGGAATCTTGTTTTGTTCCTCCCCGTCTGTTGCAAACAGACCTCAGCCCATTAGAAGGGCCTCCCTTGTGTGGGAAGACCACAGCTGTTACTGTACAGCTCATCCCGCCACTGTATCACCCCCATTTTGTGGCTCTGAAGGATGAAATTGAGAAATGGAATGCGGTGCAGTCATCCTTCACATCTCCAATTTTAGGCCTCTCCCTTCATTTTCATGCTTTTATTCCAAATCAAATAACATTAGTGGGCGACAGGACCTTCTGATCAATATCTGGGCTCGAGCACCGCTTTCAAGTCTCCACTTTCGGGGTCTTCCTTTCATGCTTGGCGTGGCCCCCTCTCCCCCTTCCTCCTGCCCTTCCGCGCGTCTTTGAGCTTTCTTGGAGCAGTGGCAGTTGCTGTCTGAACCATACATGTTGCCAAATGTGTTTTCCAAGAGGGGGCCTGGGCGCAGGAAGGTTCCGTGTCTTTTAATCTTTGCGGAAGGAGGGAAGAGGACAGGGTAGAAGGAGATTGGGGGCTTTAATCAGAAACAAGATGTGGCCTAAATCATTAGCACAACAAAGCATACTATAAGCTTCAAGATAAAAGTCTCTGGGGAAAGAGTCCTCTGAAAATAAATGGAACTTGATGGATTTCCATATCATTTATAACTTCCCTTAATTACACGTGGAAGACTTGCCAGTAAAACTGGAAAATTGGCAGCCTCTATCCATTAGAGTCATTTTGCCGACCATGGCAAGCAGCTGGCTTTGCTGGATTTTATTTCCCATCACTCACAATTAATCATCAGCTGGAGATGTCTGAAACTCTTCAGCACGGAGCGATGCTGGGTGACATTTGGGCCCCTAAACATGCGAAAATCTGCTGAGTAAATGGGCCGCGCTCGCTGGCTCGCAAGCTTGCTGGTTCGAGCGAGGCCGGCTGCCGTCTAATGAGTGCCGCTCTGATAATCGGATGCGAATGTGCACCTTGACCCCGTGTCGGAGGAGAGGATGCAGTAAGCCGGATGAAAGATACAGGATTCAGGCCTGCAAACTTCGCACCAATTAGACAGCGAGTGGAGAAATACATCAGGCGGATGGGCTCATCAGAGAGACTTGCAAGGCTTGTGACCGTTTAGTAAGCCCAACACTGGAGACACCCTGTCACATCCACTAAGTCTCTACCAGATGATTCACAAAAGTGTTGGAGAAGCGTGCGCGCACACATACTGCGGGGGGGGGGGGCTGCGTGTGCACCGTCTGACGGAGACTCTGCGGGCCTGGGAGCCCAGCTCTGCCCCCGCGGCAGGCTGGCGGGTGCTGCCTATATGGGGAGCCCCCACCCAGCTCTCTCACACCCGGGGTGTTGGCAGCGAGGCTCCAGTGGCCTAAGCTGCCAGCCGGGGTTCGCCGGGAGCCTCTGGGCGGGAATCCGAGCCTGGCTAAACATCCGCCGGGCCCCGAGCACGGCTCCGGCGCATCCACCGCCATGGGCTGGGCACATGTGATGTGTGTTCACTTTGCCATGCGGTTTGTACTAGATTTACTTCCTCGCCTCTATGTTTAAGGGATGAAAATAGTTGAAATTAGATTAAACTTGTGTGTATACATGTTTGTGTATGTGCATGTGTGTATAGCATTATCCTGAGAGCAGAAAACTATCTTTTTTTTTTTTTTTTTTGCAGTACTAGGGGTTGAACCCAGGGGCACTCTACCTCTGAGCTACACCCCCAGCCCTATTTTTTTATTCTTTTATTTTGAAACAGGGTCTCACTAAGTTGTGGAGGGCCTCACTAAGTAGCTGAGGCTGGCTGCGAACCTGCGGTCCTCCTGTCTCAGCCTTCCAAGTCCTGAGATTATAAGCATGTGCCACCGGGCCCCGCTTTTGAGATCCATTCAATCACATTACCAGAGTTTCGGGATGAGGGAGGGACTATTTTAGCTTTGGGATTCCCGCTTCTGCTCGTCTCTGGCTAGATTGGAGGATTTGTTTGCTGACTGATGCTTAGGGACCTAGCACCTGTGGTTACCCGTAGTCACCTCTGCGTATCACCTATGCTACGAGCACCCAGCGCTGGTGATGGTGATGATGGTTCTTGGGCGGTGATGGCAGAGCCCCGTGGGCTCCTCCTGGCCCCTTCCCAGCCCCGGAGCTCTCGCAGGGCCTGGGAAGCCGTGGCCCGGCTGCTCTGTCCTTCAGCGTGTTTGCGATGGGCATTCTTGGCGGGCTGGACGTCCCCAATGGGAGACGAACTGGTGAGCTGCCAGCAACGGGCTCAGGCTGTGACCACCCAGTAGAAGCTGGCGGGCAGAGGCAGGGAGACAGGCCCGAGCCAGCCCTGGGCTTGCTGGATACCTACAGAAGATGACAGGTTGAGCCAGGCCTGATGGCTCATGCCTGTAATCCCAGAACTTGGGAGGTTGAGATAGGAGGGCCACAGGTTCAACCGCAGCCGTAGCAACTTAGCAAGGCCCTCAGCAACGTAATGATACCCTGTTTCCAAAAATAAATAAAATAAAGCTGGGGTGTATCTGGCAGGTGGAATACCCCTGGTTTCAATCCCTAGCACCACAGAAAGGAAAAGGAGGAGGAGGAGGAGGAGGAGGAGGAGGAGGAGGAGGAGGAGGAGGAGGAGGAGAAGGAGAAGGAGGAAGGAGACAGGCCACTGGGTGGGCAAGTGGAGACCAGCACGCAAGTGCCCACACCAAGGACTCTTTCATAAAGGGACTCATGAGCACAGCCCAGAGGAGGGGATCCATTCCTAATTTCTGGGTAGAATTCCCAGGGTGTTTTGAGATTCAGATCTGCTGAATCTGAATCCAGTCTTTGGGTCCAGTTGCTGAATCCTCAGCTCCCAGGGGCCACGGGCTGGGCCCACAGGCCTGTCTTCCCCGGCTCGGCCCTCCTCTGAAGAGAGAAAATGACTAAGAGGAGATGAATCAGGAGCGGCAGCGATGGCTGCGCCTCGGAGCCCGCGCACCAGCACGGTGTCTGTTCTCCATGCCAGCGCCCAAGCTTTGGCATCCCCTCTCTTCCTATATTTCTGTGCCAGGAAAAAACAGCCCACCACCTGAACAGCAGAGGAAAAGAATACCCAGAGCCCAGGCGCTCGGCACTGCCAGCGAGACAGCTTGCGCCGCGCGGGGGGCCGGGAGGGGACTTGGAAATCATTTGAGGATTGCAGAGAGGAACATTCCCCGGGCTCTTCTGCGGTGCTGGCCTGCGCAGCCGCGGCGGTGTGACTGCCGGAGCCCCGGCCAGCATGCCACCAGCACCCGCGGGGCCTGGTCCTGCTGCCTCGGAGACCAGAAGGCCCTTTCCGCAAAGCTAAGAAGAAAGCCTGGCCTAGCCCGATGACTGGCCCATCAAGGCCAGAGAAAAGTGAATAAACAGAGTGGCGATTAGCCACAGCCGACTTCTGAACGGAGCCTCGGGTGTAGCCCCTGCGAGTTTGTACCCGCTCAGCCTGGACGGTCCTCGTCATGAAACAGGAAGCTGGAGCCAGTGCCCTTTGCAGGGACGAGAGAAGCAGATGCCGAGCCCTCCAGGGAAGGGCTTTGCTCTTCCAGAGGGAGGAACTGCTGTCCTCGTGTGCCATGCGAAGCCCGTTCCCCGCTCCCCAGGACTGTGGGCAGAGACACGCCATTGTCTGGCAACAGCTTTACTGATCTGTAATTCACGCCCAGGGCAAGCACCTCTTTAAAGTGTGGTTGTATTTCTAAAAAGAAAATCAGAGCAGCAGAATTGTGCAACCACCACGACCATCAGTCTTAGCAATGTGGAAGGGGTAGACTGGGGGGTGGTACTGAGGACTGAACCCAGAGATGTTCTATCACTAAGATACACCCCCAGCCCATTTCATTTGTATTTTGAAATTTTTGAAGCAGGGTCTCACTAAATTGCTGCGGCTGGTCTCGAACTTGTGGTTCTCCTATTTCAGCCTCCCGGGTATTGGGATTACAGGTGTGCACCACCATGCCCAGCCAATTTTAGAACATTCTGATCAGATCAAAAAGAAACCTGTATGCATCAAGCAGTCATCCCCCTATTCCCAACCCCTGGCAGCTGGCAGTCTTTCTGTCTGTGGATGTTGCCTATTCTGAACGTATCGGGTAAGTGGAAAATATGCCAATTTTATAGCCAGACTGAGAGGCCCCCAAGGGAGGCCCCACAACAACACCCACGTCCTCTGACAAGGCTTGGTGGTTGAGTGGACGCTCCCTACTATCCCCACAGCTGGACTTGGAATGGGAAGCACTAGGAATCACTGCTGGTTTCTGCCTTTTGCTTTGGTACTAAGAATTGGGCCCGGGGGCATCCTACCTCAGACCTACATCCCCAGCCCTTTTGATTTTTGTTGTTTGGAAACAGGTTATTGCCAGGTTGCTGAGTGTCCCCCCATATTGCCGAGGCTGGCCTCAACCCTGTGATCCTCCTGTCTCAGCCTCCCAAGTACTGGGGTGGCAGGCCTGCGCCCCCACGCCCGGCCTGTTGCCGTGGTTTCGATGCCCACCCAGCACATTTGACAAAGAATTCCTTAATGACTTCACTCTCGGCTGTTACTGGAAAAATAACAGCGCTTTGAAAATTTCAGTTTACTCTTAATTCATTTTCCAGGTAGCAGAAGGTCAGGAAATTTGTGTGATTGAAGCCATGAAGATGCAGAACAGCATGGCGGCCGGGAAGACTGGCAAGGTGAGGCTGGACTGCGCCCTCCTGTGACAGGCGGATGTCCGCCGCTCGGGCCAGGCCTGCCGGGCCACGGTGATCCGTGCCGCCCTCCCTCCCGGGCACCCGTGCGTCTGCCCCGCCTCTCAGAGTTGGTGTTCAGGTAGTCAAAGAGCAATTGCTCTTCACCTTAATGTCTTTCAAATCAAGGGGTCTTTAATTTTTAATGTTTACATCTGTCTTGGAGGCAGTTCGTTATCTGGGACTTAGGTGATACTGCAGGAAACGCTTTTACAGATTGCAAAAATTAATGGAACTCTTCAAGATAATTTCCCCACGAAGAGAACAATTCAGTGGTAGATCGCGAGGAACCAAACCCCATGCGCACGTGTGGGGCTTAATGATTTCTGGAGAAAAGGAGGAGGAGGTCGTGTCGGTGCTGAAATTTGTTAGAAGCTGCAAAGCCCGTGACACTTCGCTGCCCTTCCCGTGGCTGAAGAGATGCCAGTGTGGAAGTGGCCTGTCCCGAGGACGGGTTGCTTTGAAAGTGTCTGCGTAGCAGAGCTGGGCTGTGCGCTGCACCGTGGCCACCTCGGGGCACTGGGCGCAGAGACAGACCCATCGGTTCACAACCAAATTTGCATCAGAGAGACAGCCTTTGTCTATCTCATGGCCTGTCACCCTGAAAGTCAGTGAGACTGAAGAGGAAGGCGAGGGGTGCCTTGCGTGGCCCCAGCGGGGAGAGCAGAGGTGTCTGTGCATACTGGATCGCCCAGCGGGCCGCCTGGCTGGAGCCGGTGCAGGTGCAGAGGCCCCGCCTTGTCGGGTTTGGCAGAACAGCATGTGTGTAGTGTTTTAGGCATCCTTTTACGTCTGATGATGGTTCAAAAAGTGGACAAGAAAATGTGTGTTTCTGCTCACGTAAAACCTATTTTATTTGTTCTTTGGGGATAATGGCTATTTATATGGTGCTACTGTCAGGAAATGGTCCATCTATGATGAGAACCTGGCCTCGTTGTGGAGGACCAAGAATCGCTTGGTAGATGCAGAGGCCAGGGGCCCCCGTGTGGCCCGCTGGGGTGAGAGTGTAGTAAAGAGCGTGGCCTTGGTTTCTGAAGCAGGGCGGAGCGACGTGTGTGTCTTTTCACATCTCGGGGAGCAGCACAGCGCTCCCTAGCCCTCCGCACCCTGTGCTGCTGCTCAACAGTGCAGCTGGGCCTGAGGGACTCTGTGCTTGGTGCCCCCCCCACACAGCTGGAGCCCCTCCTGTCCATTCCTGCCCCAGCCCCAGCCCCAGGCCTTGAGTCCAGCACAGTGGGCCACAACAGGAGGGCCCTGGCCATGTTGGGGGCTGGTGGTTCTTACACGTGAGGGTCATTTTCCCTCTCAGAGAAAAGGTGCACAGTGGACAGATCCACAACTGTAGCCATTGTACATAATTAAAAACTGTCACAGCCAGGCGTGGTGGCGCACGCTTGTAATCCTCACGCTTGTAATCCTAGCGCTTGGGAGGTGGAGACAGGAAGATCACACAGGTTCAAAGCCAGCCTCGCTGGCTTAAGAGACCCTGTTTCCAAATATACATACATATATATATATTAGGTCTGGGAGTGTAGCCCGGAGGTAGAAGAAACGCAGGAACCCCAGTACCACCAAAAAAACAAAAAACAAACAAAAAACTGTTACATATAGCTGGGCATGGTGGCGCACACCTGTAATCCTAATATTTGGGAGGCTGTAACAGGAAGATCACAGATTTGAGGACAGCCTCAGTAACATAGCGAGACCCTGTGAAACCCAGAGGTAGAATGTCTCTGGTTCAACCTTCAGTACCCCCTCAAGGCTGGGCGTGGTGGCACATACTTGGGAGGCAGACACAGGAGGGTTGCGCAGGTTCAAAGTCAGCCTCACTGGCTTGAGACCCTATTTCCAAATAAAAATAATATAAAAAATAGGTCTGGGAGTGTAGCCCGCAGGTAGAAGGGTTTCCAGAAATCCCAGTACCACCCCCCAAAAAAAATACCCCCTCAAAAGCTGGGCATGGTGGCGCACGCTTTTAATCCCAGCATTCAGGAGGCCGAGACGGAAGGATGGAAGTTCACGGCCAGCCTCAGCTACTCAGCGAGGCCCTTTGCAACTCAATGAGACTGTTTCAAAAAATAAAAACACTAAAAAATAAGGCTGGGGGTGTAGCTTGGAGGTACAATGCCCCTGGGTTCCATCCCCCATAAAGAAAAAAATATCAGCCATAACCATCAGAGGCGTCAGGATTATAAAAAGGCAGCCATTTCTGTCCAGATAGCTGAGCGAGACCTTTGCAGTATCCATTGCATAGGTTCACGTGGTTCTTAGACTCTGGGCTCTCAGTCACAAGGGCCTGTCTCGCTTGGAGGTGGGGACACAGGCCAGGCACCAACCCTGCTGCCATCGTTGTCCTGGAGCCTGCCTGCGGTGCATACTGCCAGCCACCTCAAACCACTGCGCACGCCGTGCTGCAGGCACCTGCTGGATTTTTTTTTTTGGTACTGGGGATTGATCCCAGGGGCATTCTACCACTGAGCTACACCTATCTTATTTTATTTTTATTTTTTGTGATACTGGGGATGAAACCCAGGTACATTCGACCTCTGAGCTACACCCTCAGCCCTATTTTTTATTCTTTATTTTGAAACAGGGTCTCACTGAGTGGCAAAGGGGCCTCACTAAATAGCTGAGGCTGTCTGCAAACCACAATCCTCCTGTCTCAGCCTCCCAAATGCTGGGATTACAAATGTATACCACTATGCCTGGCTCTTATTTTTATTTTAAAACCGAGTCTTGATAGGCTGATGGGCGTCTCATTCCTTGCTACGGCTGTCCTCGAACCTGCGGTCCTCCTCTCTCAGCCTTCCAAGTACTGGAATGACAAGAGTGTGCCACCGTGACCAGCTGGACGGTCTGTTAGGCACTCCAGCCCCCGCCCTGCTCATTTTAACTCTGAACACAAATTGGGCTAGTAAAACTTGATGATACTCAGGAGAAATCAGCTGAATGAGAGGGCCCAGGGCCACATGCCTATCACCAGGGCACACCTAAGCTGCGCAGCTCCAGGCAAACCCATCTTCCTTCAGAAAGGAGGGCTGTGATCAGGTGGGCAGCGGTTTTCCTGTGCCTATTGGGACTGTTGTATACTTTTTTATATACACAAAACTAAATATATCACAACTCTTAGAAGATTCCTGCAACCGAAAGGCCCAGGGAGAATGGGTGCTCGGCTGTCGGCCTGCACAGGTGCGGGCCCACTGGCAGGCCACAGAGCGCCCGAGGACCTCCTGGGTAGACAGGGACAGGACACAGGGCCAGGAGGCAGAGGGAGTCGCGTGCCCACGGGGCCATCTCAGCCCAGCAGCGGCCATCGGAGTCCCCTGGCCCGAGGGACCCCCACCCAGAAACGGTTAGGGGGCTGCTCAGGTTCTGGTTAATGATGCTCATTCTCCCCCGTTCCCTCAACTTCAAGGTGAAATCGGTGCGCTGCAAAGCCGGGGACACCGTTGGAGAAGGGGATCTGCTCGTGGAGCTGGAGTGAGGCGTTTCTAGCCTCGCCCGGCTCAGTTGGCCATTTGCATTATTCGCTTTCTCGCAGCTGACGCGAGCGTTTTAGAGGAACACTCCTGTGCAGCAGGTGCCACGCCGCCGTATTTATTCCACAGAGGAGTCAAAACCAACCTTCTGCCAAAAAATCACCAATGGAAATTTTTATTGCTATAAATACTTGTACATATGATTTGTACTTCTGCTGTGAGATTTCCTAGTGTCAAAATTAAATCAATAAAACTGAGCATTTGTCTAAATATTAGTTTGCCCTTTTTTTGAATGAAGACAATGTACACATACATAGACGACGGGCTGTGCCAGTCCACTGTAAACACATTTCATTGTGGTCGCCTTTTAAAAATGCATATAAACTCCAGTTATCTGCTTCCAGTTTTGTTAGATCGGCATTTGCCACTTTACAATCTGATTACCTTCCTTCTTCCGTAATTGCAAACTCCTGGGGCTGAGAGCCCGGCCTCCCTCAAGGCCAGGAAGCCTTCCTGCGGTGGCTGAACACGGGTCCTCCAGGTTGCCTGCGGGTGGGCGGGGCTGCCTGCGGGTGGGCGGGGCTGCCTGTCGGGGGGCGGGGCTGCCTGCGCCATCTGAGGACAAGCCTGCGCCCGGCCCCTCCCCCGAGCCACATCCTGGGGTGCCCGGCTTCACCCCGGCCGTAGCGCGTGGGGCTGCCACCCACTCGGCAGCTGATACCCAGCCCGGCCTTTTTTCTGTTTTGTGCAGCAAGTTTCAAAAAAAAAAAAAAAAAAAGGAGCTAAAAATAATGATCACGTTTTTGTGCCAGATGTAGTTAACGCTCACGGTCTACCATTAAGTTGAGAAGTGACCTCTCCTGGCGCAGAACGGGGTTGCTGACGACCAGCAGCTGCATTTCCATTTGGTTCTGGAATTCCTGGAATCCATTTCAGACTTCGCTGGTGAGCAGCAGCCGAGGCGTGCGCGGGCCGACCTGAATCTGCGCTGACAGATTATCAGATGGAGGCGGGTGGTAATTGGTACTCCGTGCCTCGCTAACATTATTTTAAGTGCTGTTTGTGTTTGGAAGCTAAGCCTTCTGTCAGGCCTGAAGAACAAATTGCTAATGTGCTGGTTCTTCTCTGAAAGGCCCGCCCCCAAGTGCTGCGCCTTCGGGAGGTAGTGAGAGGCACGGTTGCCGCTCGGCTTCCATGAGAAGCCGGGTACTCGGCTGTGTCTACCGACAAGCAGGTGTTCATTATTTTGCTGGGTCAGAATGAAAAGAACCTTCTACCAAATAAATATGCCCAAAAAAGGGGCAAAACATAGCAATACCTTTATATTTCCCAAAACATGTTTAATTTTTTAATTTTTATTGTGTGTGTGTGTTCCTGGGAATTGAACCCAGCAACATTCTACCTTCAACCTATACTCTCAGCCCTTATCTAATTTTGTTTGAAACAGGATCTTGCTAAGTTGATGAGCATTAGTACTTGCAGAGGCTGTCTCCAACCTGCAATCCTGTGTCTCAGCCTCCCAAATACTGGGATTACAGGCATGTAGCACCACACCTGGTATCTTGATTAATTTTAAATGGACATCATTAAGAATTTCCACGCGTGATCTCAGTATTTTGAAGACTGAGGCCATATAGGTGCTATGGTCCTGCGTGCTTTCCTTGGGGGCTTGGAGAGATTGTTGTTTTGAGCCACCATATTACCTTTATCTAAGCAGGTCAGTGGGCTGCCAGGCCTAGGCACATGGTGGCCTTTGCAGTCCGCAAGAAGGCCGTCTTCAGATGACCGCATAGCGAGGAAGAACAGAGGAAGTGGGGTGACGTGTCCTCTAAAAGCCATTTAATTAAGATCTGAAGTTTTTCTTACCCAGTGCCGCCAAGCCCGCCATGAGCTTTGAGCAGCCAGCAATAAATGCATATTGGACAGAAAGATTCCAGGGTATAATACTGTTATTAAGATGTCCAACTTATTTGCAAAATCGTTGCCGCCGAGAGAGCGAGCTTCTGTTCTGCAGTTGGGGTTTCGCATCCGTGTGTTGAAGGCGCCACGGCTCTGCGGAGGCTGGGGCGCGGGCTGCACGCGGCTCACCTGTTCTCCCGGGGGTTGTAGCGCAGCCCGTGCGGCCCCTCCGAGTCGTAGGTGTCGTGGTAGGGGAGCTGGACCCACTCCGGCGGGTGGGTGGCCGTGCTGTACACGAAGCACCGCATGCTCTCGCGGGGGCTGCCCTCGTCCCCCCACTCCAGCACCTCCACCTGCAGGGCCGTGCGCTGGTACATCCGGGGGCAGTCCTCGAAGTCGTCCAGGAAGCGCAGCATCTGCTCGTCCACCCGGTAGATCTCGCCCGCCACGCGGAGGCCCCTGCCCGGGAGGTGCAGCAGCCGGGGGATGTTGTGTTCTCCCGCGATCACCAAGGGGTAGGGCTCGGCCGTGCGGCCCCGGCCCCGGAACTCGGCCGCGCCGTGCGCGCTGTCCAGCAGGACCTTGTGGTTGGGCTGGCCGCGCTTCAGCGTGCCGTACACGAAGACGTAGGCCATCCGGCGGCAGAGGCTGCGAGGGACAGAAGCAGGCATGTCACCAGGGTGGAGCGGCCTGGACAGGACGGGAGAGGGCATCCTAGGCCTGGGCCTGTCCCCTCGGCCACCCACTGCTGGCCACCCACTGCTGCGGAAGAATGCACAGCGGCGATAGTGAGTATCCCAGGCTGTTTGTACTGGGATTGATCCCAGGGCCTCGTGCATGCTAGGCAAGCACTCTACCACTGAGCTATACCCCAGCCCCCCCCCCTTTTTTTTCTTTCTTTCTTTCTTTTTGTTTTTGTTTTTGTTTTTCCGGTACTGGGGATGAAACCCAGGAGCTATACGCCAGCCCTTTTTTCTTCCTTCCTTCCTTCCTTTCTTTCTTTCTTTCTTTCTTTCTTTCTTTCTTTCTTTCTTTCTTTTTCGGTACTGGGGATGGAACCCAGGGGCATTCTACCTTCCAGCTTCAACCCTAGTCCTATTTTTATTATTTCTTTTGAATGGTCCCACTGAGTTGCAAAGGGCCTAAGTAGCTGAGGCTGCCCGTGAACCACGATCCTCCTAACTCAGCCTCCAAAATGCTGGGACTACAACCCCCAGTCCTTTTTGAGACAGGGTTTTACTAAATTGCCCAGGCTGGCCTCAAATTTATCATCCTCCTGTCTCAGACTCCTGAGTAGCTGAGATTACAGATGTACAGTGTCCAGCTCCAATCAAATTCTTTATGAAAAAAAATTAGAAATTCATGTAATGTTCATGTTACTTCTCCTCCTCCTCCTCCTCCTCCTCCTCCTCCTCCTCCTCCTCCTCTTCCTCCTCCTCCTCCTCTTTCTCCCCCCTCCTTCTTCGCCATTTAAAAACAAATAAACTAAGCTGGGCATGGTGGTACATACCTATAATCCCAGTACTTGGGAGGCTGAGACAGTAGGATTACAAATTTGAGGCCAGCCTCAGCAACTTAGTGAGACCCTATTTCAAAATAAAAATAAAGAGATGGGGTATAACTAAGAGGTACAATGTCCCTGGGTTCAATTGCAAGACCCCCCCCCAAAAAAAAAAAAGTTCAAGCTATTCTTAGCTTATAGGCTGTTCAAATGACAGGCCAGACCTGTCATTTGCCAATCCTCGGTCTAGACTCTAGTGAAAGGGAAGATCTTTGTGTCTTTATAAATATTTCATGTATTTGAGGAGACCTGGTGGTAGCCCTACTTTATTCTTTAGGGCCTGTCTGTCCCCACAGCAAAGAAAGCCCAAGGCCACAGGACAGCTGTGTGTCCGGCAGGAGGACAGGCGCGCTGGCCCCGAGCCACCTGGACAAACCAGCCGTCCCAAAGCTGCTCACCTGGACAGCACTCCTGCAGCCCACAGAGGCCCCAGCCCGAACGCCTTGGGCGGGGGGAAAGACAGAGGGCCCCCCTTCCTCAGCTAGCTACCCACTGAGTACAAGTGGCCTCGCTCAGCCGCACCCTACAGCCAGCCACCCTGACCTTCCCTGGCCAGCCCCACCCCAGGCGAAGCAGCTTCAAGCCACAGCAGCGACACCTGCCTGGGCCCCTGCTCTTGGGCACTGCGTGGCAGACGCAGAGGGTCCCAGAACGCCAGCCTGACGGCTGTCGAGCAAAACAATCACTCCGTAAGACTACGCAGGTCAGGTGAGGACGGGCTGGCCCCGGGGGAAACCTTGCAGAATGGCCAGTTTCTCAAGCCATCATTTTTCAATCTTTTAAAAAGGACTTTGAAAAGTATACCATAATTATCTGTTAGAGAAAACTTTGGAATGATCATGAACTCATATATACCCATAAACCAGTCACCTGGAACTCAGCCACTAGAGGTAGCCCAGGCTACAGGACCACATAGGTTTTGGCCCCCGCAGTGTTGGGAGCAAACGGTTTAACGGTGGCACCTGTCACATTTCCTTTCTCAAGGTCCTGCAGGATAATGATGCTGCACGGTGACTCATGGTGACTCAGACTCAACCTTGGCTCCATGTGGAGGTAAATATCTATCACTTGCCTGGGTTACATAATGAGCAGACCTGTGTAAAAGTGACTTGAACAAAATAGAAATAAAGGTTGAACAGAGGTGGGGGCAGCCAGATGTGGTGGTACACACCTGTAATCTCGGCGCTAGGATGCTGAAACAGGATCGAAGGTTCGAGGCCAGCCTCAGCAGCTTAGTGAGGCTCTTAGTAACCTAGGGAGACCTTGTTTTATTTATTTATTTATTTATTTATTTATTTATTTATTACGGTACTGGGGATGGAACCCAGGGGCATTCTAACCTCCAAGCTACACCCCCAGCCCTATTTTTTATTCCTTATTTTGAAACAGGGTCTCACTGAATTGCAAAGGGCTGAGGCTGGCCATGAACCTTGATCCTCCTGTCTCTGCCTCCCGAGTGCCGCCTCCCGAGTGCCCTTACAAGCCTGCGCCACCACACCTGGCTGGAGACCTTGTTTTAAAACAATTAAAAGGGCTGGGGTGCAGCTGGGAGGTAGAACGTCCCTGGACTCAATCCCCCGGACCAAATGGAGCAGAGCTGTGTGGAAGCCCTGCATCTCCTTGTCCCCCGCCAGCGCTGTTTCATGGCCGTGGGGCAGGTGCTGCAGAGGTAGCCCTGGGAAGGCTGGGATGCGGCTCCGTGGCAGAACACCAGCCTGGGGAGGCTCTGGCTCCATCCCTAGCACCCCCACAAAAGAACAAAAAGATATGCCAGGGACGCGTGCCACTGCTTTACAAGAAAAATGAATTTCCCTACCCCGGTCCACTCCCAGAGACAATACTTCTGAGCCTTTTATCTGCTACATTTGGTATTTCTGTATTTCTTACTTCTACTGCTATTTCTTGATTTGTGTGTGTGTGGGGGGGGGTCATGGAGATTGAACCCAGGGGCCTCTTCTGCCTCCGAGCAGAAGACACTCCTAGCCCAGTCTTATTTGGAAACAGGATCTCGCTAGGTTGCTGAGCCTCACACTTGCTGAGCCTGCCCTTGCACCTGTGACCCTCCGGGCTCAGCCTCCCAAGTACTAGGATTACAGGTGTGCGCCAGCACCCCGGCTCCCGGTGTTTTAAATCATTCTTGCCTTCCTACCCACAAAGCAGGCAGGCACAGCCATTTAGAGCACAGACTTTAGAACCAGGCTACCTGTCAAATCCAGGCTCTAGCTTATAGACTGCTTTCAAACCACTGAGCCGCTCTGGGTGTGGCGTCAACTGTGAGGTGAAGTAGTTGTGGCAGGAGGACCGTGGTGACAGGGGCGAGCAGCGTGCAGACGCCCCTCCATCCCACCCGCCCCGCCCTCGGGGAGACCCAGCACACCCCTGCCCAGTCCTTATCTATGCAGCCCTAGCCCTCAGCTATGAGTGTCCTCTGATTGAATTTCCTTTCAAGGGCAAGTTTTTCTTCTTCTTGGAATGAAGACTGCTTTGGGCTTTTGCTTTGCCTTGGTGTCCGGCTCAGGTTTGTGGCAGAAGCCCCCTCACCTCTTCCGGATGCGCCCAGAGCCCGTGGGCGCCCGGGGGGGGGGGTCACCCTCCAGCCCCTCCGGGTCCTGGACTTCCTCGGCCGCAGCTTACTGTTCCCACCTGGGCTAATCACTTGGCCTGTGGAGGGTTCTAGAAAGAGCTTCCTTCCGAGCTTCAGGGGTGTCTCCTCGTCTCCTCGTCTCTTCCGTGAGCCCAGCGCCCTGGGGACACACCGTGGGGCTTCTCTCTGGAGGTTCTGAAAGCTTAGGACGTGGGCTCGTGGGGATTTTCCTTTGCCTGCACTCTGCTGGGAATCCGAGTGTCCCTTGGCTGTGGGTGCCTCGCCTGCCGCTCTCTCCCTCCTTCGCCCGCCGCTCTCTCCCTCCTTCGCCCGCCGCTCTCTCCCTCCTTCGCCTGCCGCTCTCTCCCTCCTTCACCCGCCGCTCTCTCCCTCCTTCACCCGCCGCTCTCTCCCTCCTTCGCCTGCCGCTCTCTCCCTCCTTCGCCCGCCGCTCTCTCCCTCCTTCCAGCTCTTTATACGCTCTCTGCCTCCAGGTCCAACCTGATCTCTGCCCCTTCGCCGGCTCACTGCCCCCCATTTAACCTCCCTCCTCTCTGGTCCCTCTTTCTTCCACCTTCCTCTTTTTATTTTGCTATCTGTCTTTCTCAAGAGGTTTTCTTAAATGTGGGTTCTCCTGGGCTGGCCTTTTATGACAGAGACACAGTGGGGGCTCAGATAACAGAATCCATAGGTGGCCCCGCTGGGCCTGTGTCCCAGTGCTGGGGCATTCTCCCAGAGCTCGGAGCTGGAGCCGGGGAAGGGTCTGCCCTTTGCCTCCAGCCCCCTCCCCGTTTCCAGCCTGCCCTCACTATCGCACGGCTGTGGCCCACGGCTCTGGAGCGCCCGCCATCAGCACATCTTGTCGGCTTCTTGCTGTGCGGGAGCCCAAGTTCAGGTTCTAGAGTTGCCAGGCAGTGAAGTCAGTTACCACAATCACCACTCACTCCTGTTTCCCGTTTTTCTTTCTCTGGTACTGGGGTTTCATCCATCAGTACTGTTTTCTTTCAGAATTTTGTTGCCCACGCTCTCCGTGTCTTTGTAGTTTGAGTGGTCTCTTAGTCTGATTTGTGGTACAGTAACAAAATACCCAAGGCTGGGTAACTTTATAAAGAAAACAAGTTTATTTAGCTCACAGTTCTGGCGGCTCAGGGGCCCACATCTGATGCTGTCCTTCTTGATGGCAGGGTCCCAAGGTTACTGGGCACCACAGGTAAGGCAGAGCGCACGCAGGTGCATCTCCCCCAGCCCTTGGGTTCTGACAGGCGATGCCATGATGCTGCGGACTCCTGTAGACTGTTTTCATTCAGTGGCTCTCTCCCTCTTCTTATAAAGCCCCAGTATTCAAATGATGGCCTTTGCATTTGACTGTATGTGATTCTCGTACCTCTCAAAGGGCCCACATGAGAGACGGATGAAGTTTCCACGTCTTGATACTTCACAGTGAGTGCTAAGTTCCACACACTCAACCGCAGTGAGCGGGTTAGGGTGAGCGTTTAGGGAGGAAGTAAGGATAAAGGAGCCTTTTCTCCACGCTCCTCCCTGCACCACCCAGCCCTTCCCGGGGACTGGCTCTTCCGCTCTGAGAAGCCTGGCTGAGCACGATGGGAAGGAAGCAGGGGCAGGAGCAGCACAGGAAGAAGTCTGGGGAAAGGTCTTAAGCCCAGCTGGGCCACGTGCTCGGGACCAGAAGCCAGCAGGCCAACTGCAGGCCCGGGGGAGGGGGGGGGCAGTGCTTGGGGACAGGGACAGGACTCACTTTTCCTGAGTCAAGGGGGAAAGGGGAAGAGGTGGCAACCATGGCGAGAGGAAGCCCCATGCGGCAGGGCGGCCGTGCCCACACCTGCTACGCACACAGGACGAATGTGGCCCCACCTCTGCGAAGCTAACGCATCCAAGGAGGCCGGCTGGTCTCCGGGTGCCTCTACGTGCAGAGCCGGGACAGCGCGGGGAGCCTCTGGGGATGGGGGAGGTCAGGGCGGTGCCACGGGGAAGCACGGGCTTGGCATCGGAGCTGTACAGTGCCCGTGCAGAGCGTGCTCGGCACCAAGGCCCCTTGCTTCCATTGCTTTAGGGATTCAACTGCAAAGACAGACAGAAGCCGGGCGGCTCGGGCAGGAGGCAGGAGGGCCGTCTCTAAGCCAGGCCCAGGTTCACGGCGGTTCCCTTGGGGCCGCTGGGCCCTGATCACAGCAGCTCTGAGAGCCAGGTCAGCGGGCCCGGCGCCAGCTGAGTGATGTAGCAGCTGTTCCCTGTAAGGTGGGTGGCGTCACCTTACTCCACAGGTCGGACCCTATGTCCTGGGTGAGGGCTCTGCCACCCTGGGGAGGGAAGGCGACCTTGGAAAGTACGGCCTACTGCCCTATCCTCTCCCCCACTCGTTTTGAATGTTGTTTTGTTTGTAGTACTGAGGATTGAACCTAGGGGGTTCTACCCCTGAGTTACACCCCAACCCTTCTCATTTTTTATTTATATTTTTTATTTTTATTTTTATTTTATTTTTTATTTATGGTCTAATTGGTGTGTACTGGCCTCGAGCCTTCGGTGCTGTTCCGCCTTGTAAACCCTGGGGTTACAGGTGCGCACGGCCTCACCCGCTCGGCCTTTGTCGTTTTGACTGGCTTATTTCATTTAGCACAGGTCCTCAAGGTTCATCCATGTCAGAATTGTCTTCCCTTTTAGAAATAAAGATATTATACAGAATGGCTATGCCACCTTTTGCTTTTCCACTCATTAGTTCGTGGACACTTGGGCCGCTCCCCTCTCTTGGCTAGTGTGAGTAAAGCCTCTATGAATGTGGGTGTGTAAATATCTCCTTGAGACCTTGCTTTCAATTATTTTGAGTGTCCTATACCCAGAAGTGGGGTTGTAGCATCATATAATTTTATTTCAGAAATCAAATACTGTTTT
Organism: Muscardinus avellanarius; assembly: GCF_963383645.1. Lineage (NCBI taxonomy): Eukaryota > Metazoa > Chordata > Mammalia > Rodentia > Gliridae > Muscardinus > Muscardinus avellanarius. Next base: position 191,389,840 of record NC_137787.1, read on the forward strand.
CCAGAGCTGACACACCACCCTGCATCCCACCGCTGGTGGAAAGGGTCCATCTCTCCACCGCGTCACCAGCACTAGTTTGGTGGTTGGTTCCAAGCACGGCGGCCCGTTTCACAGGTGTGAGGAGGTCTCTCACTGTCGTTCTGATTTTAATTTCCCTGGTGACGTGACCTTGAGCATCTTCTCCTTACTGGCTGTCTGTAGATCTTTTTTGGAAAAAATGTCTTTTTAAGTCCTTTACCCAATATTTTAATCAATTTGTTTGTTTTTTGTTGGCAGTTTTAGAAGTTCTCTGTATAGTCTGGGTAATAACCCTTTATCAGACATCTGCTTTGTACTATTTTCCCTTATTCCATAGTTTTTTTCTTTTCATTTTTGTTGATTATATCTTTTATGCCTGAAGATTTTTAATTTTGATGCAGTACAACTTGTTTTTAATTTCGTTGCCTAAGATTTTGGTATCATATCCAAGAAATCGATGCCAAATCCAGCTTTTCCCAAATTGTCTTCCTAAGAGTTTTCCATCTTTCATTTAAGTCTCTGACCCGCTCTTTTATTTGGTATGATGGTCTGACCTCATTGTTGAAAACGCTGTCCTTTCCTCACTAGATGGTCTCGGCATCCTTGATGGAATCTTAGCATCTACTCAAGGACCTATGTCTGGGCCCTCTAGCCCATCCCATACTGCCTTTACACTGCTACTGCACTATTTTGATGAGAGTAGCTTTCCAAGAAGCTTTGAAATCAGAAAATACGCAACCTCTAGCATTGTTCTCAATATTGCTTTGTCTTTTGGGGGACCCTTGAGATGCCATATGAATTTTAGGATGGATTTTCTTATTTGAGCAAAAACAAAAACAAAAAAACCCTTGGCAGTTTTGATAAAGGCTGCGTTAAGTCTGTACATCGCTTAAGATGGTCCTGACATCCTATCCGTGTTGCCTTGTGGTTGATGACCGTGAGAGCTCCATCGGCGTTTTCATTCCTTTCTATGCTTTGTGGTTTTCAGTGTATAGTCTTTTATCAACTTGGTGAAATTCACGGGTTAAGCTTATTCCTAAGTAGTTTATTATTTTTATACTATTATGTAAGGAGTTGTTTTCTTCATTTCCTCTTCAGTTGTGCATCGTTAGTGAATAATTGATTGTTGTGTGCCCTACAACTTTTCATGGAATTTCTGGGGTTTTTACATACAAGATAATGTAGTCTTTTTTATTTTGGGGGGTACTCGGGGTGGAACCCAGGGGCATTCTACCTCCAAGCTACACCCCCAGCTTTTTTTTTTTTTTTTTTTGGTGGTACTGGGGTTCCTGGAAGCCCTTCTACCTCCGGGCTACACTTCCAGACCTATTTTATACTTTTTTATTTGGAGACAGGGTTTCCTAAGCCAGCGCGGCTGGCTTCAAACCTGCGCGATCCTGTCTCCGCCTCCCAAGCGCGGGGATGACAAGCGTGTGTGCCACCACACCCAGCCACCCCCAGATTTTTTATTCTTTATTTTCAAATAGGTCTCACAGAGTTGCAAAGGCCCTCACTAAGTAGTAGCTGAGGCTGTCTGCAAACCACGATCCTCCTGTCTCAGCCTCCCAAACGCTGGGATTACAAGTGTGCGCCATCACGCCTGGCTCAAGACAGGTGTAGTTTATGAACGGAATGTACTTCTTCCCAACTTGGATGCCTTTTTTTTCCTTGCCTGCCTGCTCCAGTGAGGTCCCCGAGCACCATGTTGGACAGAAGTGTCATCAAGGTGCTGTCCTTGTTCTGTGACTGATCTTAGAGGAAGAGCACTGGGGGTGGCATGGCCGTGGGCTGCTCCCCTATGGCTTCCGCTGAGTTGCCGGTAGTTTCCTGCCAGTCCCAGCTTGAGTATTTTTGCCATGAGACTGTGGTGAATGTTGTGACCTGTTTTTGTCTCAGTTAGATGATAGTGTTCTCCCGCCATCCTATTAACGGGGCATACATATACTACAGTGATTAATTCTGTATCTGGACCACGCTCGCATCCTAGGAGTAAGTCCGCTTAATCGTGCCGTCTGGTACTTTGCTGTGATTGGAGTAGGTCTGCTGGTGCTCTGTGTAGCATTCGTCTTCATCTGTGATGCGAGTCTGTTTTCTTCAGTGTGTCCTGGCCTTTTGGAGACTAATGCTGGCCTCATGGAATGAGTTTGGAAGTGTTTATTCCTCTTCAAGTTTTCAGAGTTATTTCAGAAGACTGATGTTTAATCTTTAAATGTTTGGTAGAATTCACCAGAGAAACCATCAAGTCCAAAGGAGACATAGGTCTCTTAGGATTTTCTATTTTGTCATGATTCCGTCTTGGTAGCTTGTATTTTTCTGGGAATAGGTTAACCCTCTTTTTGCATACGGTTCGTAGTATTCTCTTATGTTTTTTTTGGTACTGGTAATTGAATCCAGGGGTATTCTACCTCTGAGCAAATATATATAATAAACATAATTATATAATATCTGATAATATATAATTTATAAATACATAATAGTTATTTATTTACTTACTTTTTTCGAAACAGGGCCTCACTAAGTTGTTGAGGCTCATCTCAACCTGGGATCCTCCTATCTCAGCGTCCGAGTACCCTGATTACAGGCATGTTCCATTGTGCCCAGCTAATCCTTTTTATTTCTATAACATTTCTGGTTGTTTGGATTTTGTTTGCTTGGCACTGGGGATTGAACCCAGGGGCATTCTGCCTCAGACATACACCCCCAGCCCTTTTTTATTTTGAGATAGGGTCTTGCTCAGGCTGGCCTCAAACTTGCAGTCCTCCTGTTTCCGCCTCCCTGGTGCCGGGATTACAGGCATAGCCCCACGGCCAGCTTTCTGCCCTAAGCGCTACTATTCTTTTCCTTCTACTCTCTCTGGCTTTAATTTGTTCTCTTCTTTTGACTGTGTCTCCTTTTTTAGTTTGTGTTCCTCGTCTTTTATGTTCACCCCATTTCCCAGGGCCACTGTAAAGGCCACAGCCAACAAGACACGTGAGAAGTCCGTGACAGTGGCCGGTGACCTAGGAGGAAGCCGGCCCCAGCTCGGGCGCGTTCAGCCACGGGCCGCACGGGGAGCAGGGGCTCTGCCACCACAGAAGGGGTGCCATCTTCTGAGGGTCATGCCTGACAGTTCTTCAACCCACCCCTCCCGCCATGCTAGCTGGGCTCTGGCCCGAGTCCTGGATGACATGTAAGAGCTTAGCTTATTACAGAAGTAACAGCAAGAGCTGCGGGCCAGTCACTGGGCTTTTCCGGGGAAAAACAAAGACTGCTCTTGGTGCTGCCTCAGTGTGGATGGAGGGGCGGTCCAGCGTGACCCCGCAGGAGCAGCGCTGCTGCTTCGGGTCGGGCCTGCCCTCTCACCAGGAACAGCATTAGGTGCGGTCTCAGTGCTCTGTGGGTGGACCGTAAGGACGTGAGCATCGCCAAGTGTAAAACAGCGTACTGCCACCTGACAAAGCCTGGATCAAAGCCCACCTCCCCCACTCGGCCACCGTAGACTTTGGGAAAGTGACCGGGAGCCGCAGAGCTTCTGTGCTCTCCTTTAAAAAACTAGGTTCAGCGGGCGTGGTGGCGCATGCTTGTAATCCCCGCGCTTGGGAGGCGGAGACAGGAGGATCGCGCAGGTTCGAAGCCAGCCGCGTGCTCTGGCTTAGGAGACCCTGTTTCCAAATAAAAATGTAAAAATAGGTCTGGGAGTGTAGCCCGGAGGTAGAAGGGCTTCCAGGAACCCTAGTACCACCAAAAAAATAAAAATAAAAAAAATTAAAACTAGGTTCAGCGGACGTGGTGGCGCACACTTGTAATCCCAGCATTTGGGAGGCTGAGACAGGAGGATCGTGGTCCAGGGATAGCCTCAGCTACTGAGTGAGGCCCTTTGCAACTCAGTGAGACCCTGTTTCCACATAAAGAATAAAAAATAGGACTGGGGACATGGCTCGGAGGTAGAATGCCCCTGAATTCTATCTCCAGTACTGAAAGAAAATTAAAATAATAAAAATAAAACAAAACTAGGTTCTTAGTATTTCCCTAGGAGCTAATCTTGGCTGTCACTGTGAACCAGGCATGTGCACCTGAGGAACGCTGATTCCCTTTTCTCGTGACCCTTCCTCACCCTTCCCCTCCTGAGGTCTGCACCCCAACTGCATTCTTTGTCAAGATCTTACAAAAATATCTGCTAGCACCGGGCATGGTGATGCACGCCTGTAATTTAGTACTGGGGAGGCTGAGGAAGAGGATTGCAGGTTTGAGGCCATTCTCAGTAACTTAGTGAGGCCCTGTTTCAAAGTAAAAAATAAGGCTGGGATGTACTTAGAATACCCTGAGTGTAGTCGCTAGTGCCCCCCAAATCTGCTAACTATTTTCTCCTTGATTAAGCCCCTAAAATAATTGTGTGCATGCGCGTGTGCGTGTTTGTGTGTGTGTATGTAGTACTGGGATTGAACTCAGGGTCATTCTACCTCTGAGTTACACCCCCAGCCCTATTTTATTTCTTATTTGGAAACAAGGTCTCACTAAGTTGCAGAGGGCCTAAGTTCTTGAGGCTGGCCCTGAACCTGTGATCCTCCTGCCTCAGCCTCCCAAGTATTGGGATTACAAGCATGCACCACCATATCCGGCCCTAAAATTTTTTTTCAAAGAATGTAAGTGAGAGAGGAATCAAGCTATATAAAATAACGGTTGGAGTCTTAATTTTTCAGAACCAAAGAAGTTGCTTACACAGAAATGATGGTGATTAGGCCATAGAATGTCATTCCAACTCTAGAAAATAGTTCAGGAACTTTCTTCTATGGAAGACGATAGCTTATTTCCATAGGGGAAACCAAGCAAAAGAATCCAACCTTCTTTTCTAGGAAATAAGCAGTGCATCCTTTATAATATAAAATGGTTGGCGAGCACTGCTTATGCAATAAAAACTGATGTTCTGTGTTTCTGGTTTCTTTTATAAGAAAAACATCGTTACCTTTTCTGATAGTGTTCTGAACAGTGCGCACAGATCCTTCAGGAAGCAGCTCGTCCCTGTGGGGATTGAGAAAGGATCAGAGTTAAGCAGGCAAACAACCAATTAATTCCCATTAGAGGATTAAGGCACTCAAGTTCACTTTGAATCAGAAACGTGAATCGGGAATAAAAAGGCGAACAGCTGAGAGGCTACTTGTCAAAGTTAATAAACTAGAGAACCAGAGAGCCACACAGGAGGCACAGGAGAGGCTGACCAGCAACCGGACACACCGGCGTGCGATGGCGGGACTGGTCCGTGGACGGGACCCCTTTCTCACTTTACTTATTTATTTGTAGTACTGGGGATTGAACCCAGGGGCATTCTACCTCAGCCCTAGACCCCAGCTTTTTAAAATTTTTTTATTTGAAATAAGGGTTTGAGGCTGGCCTCGAACTTGCGATCCTCCTTGTCTCGACCTCGAGGTTACAGGCGTGTGCTCCCACACCAGACTCCTTTCTCTTTATGAAGCTGTAGGAACACCAGGGAAAGCAGTTTGTGCCTCTCTCCTTCCTCTAACAAATGTGGCCCTGGAAATACGTCTAAAAGCGCACGTCCCCACCCCGGGCACAGGTTCTGTCGCCACCTCTTACCACTGACACACAGACACTCGTGACGTCTACACTTTCAGTTTGGAGAACTTTGCTTAGGGCTTCCGAAGCCGGCCTCCAAGAGAGCCCTCCAATGGCTTCAGGGGCGGAGCGAGGACCGTGGAGGAGGCCGCCGCAGGGCCAGGCCCAGGCGCTCTGCTTGGGAATCCAAGGGCCAGAGCTGGACTCCACCCCAGACCCAGCTGGCCAGGAGTGATGTGGACGTCCAGGGGAGCCCAGAGGTGGAGCAGGCACAGAGCCTCCGAAGGTGTTAGTTCAGCAGAATCTGGTTCGTTTAACATGGTTAATATTTAAAAACCAAAGCACTCCTGGGCTGTCCGCCTGGCTCCCACTGCTCAGACACCTCGGCCACTCGCTCACAGTCTCCCTTCGGGAAGCACAGACCAGCTCCCGTCTCCCATTTCATCACCGAGGCAGAAAGAGAGTGATTAGAGCCTTTCCCATAATTGTGGGATTTGTCCTGTTTAATTTTTTCCAGCCACCTGGTGGCAAGAGCATAAAAGACAGGATTTAAGAATATCTTATGAGCATAACAAATTACAAATGTTGTCTATACCCAATCTCTCTCTCTCTCTCCTCTCTCCTCTCTCCTCTCTCTCTCTCTCTCTCTCTCTCTCTCTCTCTCGCACACACACACGGTGAACCAGCCAAGAAAAGGGTTAAATGTTAACTTGCCGAAGGCTTTTAAATAAATAACACCTTCTAACATAAAAACAACCTTTAAGAAAAGGTACCTCAGTGGGGCATGGTGGCGACCCCTGTAACCCCTGCACTTGGGAGGCTGAGACAGGAGGTCAATAGGTTTGAGGCCAGCCTCAGCAACTTAGTAAAGCTATGTTTCAAATTTAAAAAAATAAAATGGGGCTGGGTGCATAGCTGGGCGGTAGAATGCCTCTGGATCCAACTTCCAGTATAAAAAAATAAAAGGTACGTTAATAATATATTCATTGTATTTCAACTTAATGACACAGGGGGGCGTGTTAATGAAATCCATCTGTCATCACTTCCAACTCCCCCCCCCCCCCAGGATAAACCAAGGCGCTGGCTTTGCGTAGCACCAGCTGTCAGGACTGGGGGCAGTGAAATGGCTGGGGCGGGCAGCCTGGGGCTCTGCAGGGCCGGAGGGGAAACCCAGGACGTCTGCGGGCTCTCCTTCAGCATCTGCGTGAGCGCTGGCTCCAGCAGAGGCAGGCTCGAGGCACACAGTGAGGCTCCCTGCCCGTCGCCGCTGAGCACACAGGCCGCCGCCGCACTAGCCCTTCGGTGGCCTTAGGTGGGCGTGAAGCCTCCTCTCTGCCAGGGCCACTTCCCCTCCCCCGAGGTAACACTTTTCCCAGGAGAAAAGGCTGCGTCTGATATAGTTACACATTAATGCTTCAGAAGGTTCTTAGAACCATAGGCAGCAGGTGAATAAACAAACGCCGTGAACTTTCAACTTGGGCCTGGCCTGCGAGCGGCCGGGCTGGGGGTCAGGGCTCCGCCGTGCCAGGGGCCGCCGCATCCTGTGGGCGCCTGGAAGCTTTCTTCTCCTGGCTCGCTTCCTGCTGGCGCCGAGTCCGCCCGGCCCCAGCGCACGGCCCGGGAAGTGGATGGCAAACACCTTCCTTCCATTAGCCCCCGGCCGGGGCAACGCGGCACCTTTGAAACCAGAGGCCACGGCCCGGCCACCCTCCTCGGCTCCCGGCTCCCGCTCTCGCTGGACGGCGGGAAAACAAACAGCTCTCTGTGATCCTGCCGCCGCCGCCCGGCGATGGCTGCCGGCTTTCCCTCTAGCCAAGTGCTGCTTTCTCATGGCAAGACACTGCAGAGGTTACTGGGCTGCCATCTGCAAACCACACGTTGGCCAGCTCGGCAGGCCTGACCTTCCCTGCACCGAGCCCGGCAGACGGAACGGGAGCCCAGTGCCCACAGGCAGGGCAGAGGCTGCCGGGACATGGCGGACGCCTGGCAGTGGGCTTGGGCAGGCAGCTCTGGTGCCAGGCAGGGTGCCAATGCCCCGAGGGCACTGGTAGGGATACTGGTGCCACCTGCAGTTTAGGTGAATGTGGCAGGGTGTCCATCTTAGCACGAGGGTGCCGAGCCTGGCCTAGCCCCGTGCAGGGAGCCTTCCGTCCCCGGGATCTCAAGTTCTTACTCGAGGCCGCACAGGCCGCCTCCCCCACAGGGGCCTTCAGAGGCCCACAGGCAGGCGCCTCACTCAGTGTGAGCCTGGGGCTCTGCTGCCATTTCAGATCCCTGCTCTGCCAGAGAGCCACAGACAGGGCCCAGGGAGCAGGGGCGGAGCACCTGGTGTGATCCAGGACCCCAGACCCAGCTCCGTGGTGGGGGGGGGGACACCATCATGATTCAGGTGGTTCCCTGGGAGTGGCCATATCTGTCAATACCACTGTCCCCTACCCTTCATCTGGGAATTTTGTTCAATTAGAGCTCAAAGAGAGTTGTTTAAAAAAGGCACAAATGCGCCCTGGGAAGGAAGGCACAGGCATCGCCAGTGTCTATGGAGAACTTAGCATGGCTCCTAACTCCTAACCAAAGACACATACTCGTGGTCTTCTATTTAGGATTCCACGAGTGTCCCCCTATTTCCAGAGTGTTTCTGTTGCCGCCTCCTAACCTCAGCCGCCCCTGCGCTCTAACGTGCACTGAACAGGACGTGCTCCCTGGCCCGGGGGCGGGAGGCGGAGAGGCACACAGGCAGCCCAGGTTTCTGTCCCCACCCAGCACCCTGTCCGGGCCGGCTGCTGCTAAGTGATTTCCCACACCTGGTTTCTAAGAAACACGGCACATGGTCTGTCGTTTAGAATGCTTTTCCAGGCCTGATGGAGCTTTGAACTCACATGTGGGCCATTGCTCAAGATATGTTGATTCAGCCTGAAGCAACCTGGGCAGGAGGGAGGGTCCAGGCCGGCTTCTCGCCTTACCCACCTCCACTGTGCGGCTTGGGAACAGGGCACGGGGTCCTGGGCGAGGGCAGGGAGCTCCCAGCCCACCTGTGTCCCCCAGAGCCTTCCCTGCCTCATCGTGTGACAGCTGGACAGAAAGCGGGCCCCGAGGACACCCTCGCGCCCTCTCCCACGGGCACTTTCCTACAGCACGGCTCTTTTTGATTTGGGAGCTTTGGGTTAGAAATACCTTAGCTAGCTGGACATGGTGGCACACGCTTGTCATCCCAGCATTTGGGAGGTTAAGACAGGAGGATCGTGGTTCACGGACAGCCTCAGCTATTTGGTGAGTACCTCCACAACTCAGTGAGATCTTGTTTCAAAATAAAGACAAAAAAATGGGGCTGGGGGTGTAGCTTGGAGGCAGAATGCCCTTGGGTTCCATCCTCAGTACCACACGCAAGAAAAAATACCTTGACTAACTGGTTTGGAAACAAGAATGACTATGTGCTATTTTTAAAAAGTGGCTGTTAAGGTCATATCAACATAGTTTTCATTTTACATGTTTTGCTTTCTTCGGTAAGAAATGGAGAGTAGAACGCAAACTTAAATTGAAGTTAGAAGAAGCCGAAAAGAACAATTATAAAATACTGCACAAAGCCAAGCCATTTTCCTCTAGGTAGTTTGCTAAAAAACATTCTAGAGCCGGGCGAGGTGGCACACGCTTGTAATTTCCGCGCTTGGGAGGCTGAAACAGGAGGATCGCACAGGTTCGAAGCCAGCCTCAGCTACTTAGTGAGGCTCTCAGCAACTTAGTGAGACCCTGTTTCCAAATAAAATAGAAAATAGGTCTGGGAGTATAGCCCAGGGTTAGAAAGCCTCTAGGTTCCACCCCCAGTACCACCAACCCCCCACCCCCCAAAAAATGCCAGTTTAAATGCTCTGGAAAGATGCTGGCTACCTGGAAGAAACCAGGCAGGAAACAGAAGATAAGAGAGAGGACTACACACCAGGAGCAGGCCTATATTAGCACACCAAAGGAAATGAGCCGGTCCCAACACGCATGCTCACACACCCAGATTCTAATGTTACACACGGAAAAATTAAACCTTTTAAAAAATAAAAGCACAGAACTCAAAATTAATCCTGATGGGCTTTTTTTTTTATACTAATCACCATCCCCAAAGCACTCAAATCCTTTCAGTGCTTGTATAATTACCCTAAGTTAAATTCAATTAAAACAGCTGAGAGATAAGTTAAAACGCTGACTTACAATAGGAAGGGAGCAGGGGAGGAAATTATGGGCGTATTAGTGAACCTGCTCTTAAATACTTGGCCTCAAGTGGATCCATTTGCTCACATCTTAAAAGTCCCAACCCCACACCTGTCACTACTCACTAGGCGACTGATTTCTGAGTCTAAAACATGCGGAAAAGCCGGAGCCAGCCTGGGGCTGCGAGGGAGCCGCCTGAGCTAGGCCCAGCCGACTCTCTCCTACGCTCCCCAGCTAGACGCTGAGGTGGCCTCCTGGTTTCCAAGCTCCATCACTCCGGGAAGCCAGGGCGAGGGGTCAGGAGGCTGGAGCCACACACCACGCCCTGGGTCTACAACCCTCTGCCTCTCGAGAGTTGGGGGCCAGCCCCAGGATGACTTGAATATTACTTAAAAAGTACACTGTGGCCGGGCGTGGTGGCGCACACTTGTCATCCCCGCGCTTGGGAGGCGGAGACAGGAGTATCGCGCAGGTTCGAAGCCGGCCTCACTGGCTTGAGAGACCCTGTTTCCAAATAAAATATAAAAATAGGTCTGGGAGTATAGCCCAGAGGTAGAAGGGTTCCATCCCCAGTACCACCAAAAACCAAAGTATACTGTGTCGTATACTCAGGTTTTATTGATTGACTGACTGATACTGGGGATTGAACCCTTTTTCCATTTTGAAACAAGGACTCACTAGGTTGCTGACAGTCTCGCTAAATTGGAAGTCTCGGGCTCCCAAGTCCTGGGATTACAGGCATGCGCCAACACTCCTGGCTTCTACCCAGGTTTTAAAAAGCACTTAAAGCCAATGCACAGTCCACTGCTGGACTGTTGAAACAAACCACTGTTACCCCAAGTCTGTCCCTCTGCCCCTCGGCTGTCCCGGGCAAAGCAGCCTCTTCTCCCCAGCCTGGGAGCAAGACTGACACCATTACTAGCAAATACTAGGTTGTCCCCAATCCCCAGCCCCGCCCCTGGGCACCAGGCTTCTCTGAGCCTCTCCAACTTTGAAACCAAAGCTGACTTCAAGTTCAGCAGGGCAGGGAGCGTCCCGGGCCACAGGTGTCCATCACTGGCACCGTGCCAGGTGCTCGGCCAAGGCCACTGGCTCACCATGCACGCGGGTGCCCTGAGCAGCTACTGTGGGCCAGGCCATGCGCAGGTGAACAACACAGCGGTCCTGTTCACAGGAGCTGGACCCAAGGGCGCAGCAGGCACATGGAAAGCCAGCCCAAAGACCTGGGCACAGTGCACATATGCAGCGGGGCTCAGCAAAGCGTCCTACAGGAGAGCAACTGTGGGCTCTGGGGGTGCACAGACAGGAGAGGAGGCGTGAGCAGAGGCATGGTCAAGAGCATCCTGGGAGTTGGTTAGTGTGCCAGGGTGGGGAGGAGGCAGGGCCCAGCCCACCACAGACCTCACGCCTCACCTGTGTGATGGGAGTTGCTCTAGGGTATTGGGCCTGGGAGGGGACATGGCAAAATGTGTGTTAAAGAAAAAAAAATCAGGGCAGCGGGGCGTGGAGGCACGCGCTTTTAATCCCAGCATTGGGGAGACTGAGACAGGGAGATCGGAGTTGGTGGCCAGCCTCAGCTACTCAGGTGAGGCCCGTGCAACTCAGTGAGACCCTGTTTCAAAATAAAGAATAAAAAATAGGGCTGGGAGTGTAGCTCAGAGGTAGAATGCCCCTGGGTTCCATCCCCAGTACTGAAAAAAAAAAAAAAAAAAAAACCTTAAGATCCATGGTATCATGGGTAATGTGTAGACTTTGGATTCTATTTTTAACATAGCATATGAAATGACATTTTTTAGATAATGAGAAAGTATAACTGGTATATCTAGGTAAAATGATACCAAGAAATCTCACTTAGCCAGGTGTGATGGCATATACCCATAATACCAATACTTGGGAGGGCCAATATAGGGCAAATATAGGAAGATCACAGGTTTTAAGCCAGCCTCAGCAACTTAGTGAGGCTGTCAGCAACTTAGCAAACCCTGTTATGCAATGAAAAATAAAATGGGGAGCCAGGCATGGTGGCACACGCTTGTAATCCCCGCGCTTAAGAGGCTGAGACAGGACGATCACACAGGTTCGAAGCCAGCCTCAGCTACTTAGTGAGGCTCTCGGCAACTTAGTGAGACCCTGCTTCCAAATAAAGTATAAAATAGGTCTGGTAGTATGGCCTGGAGGTAGAAAGCCCCTGGGTTCCACCCCCAGTACCACAAAAATAAAATAAAAAAAATTAAAAATGGGATTGGGGGTATGGCTCAGTGGTAGAATTCCCCTGGGCTCAATCCCCAGTACCATGAAAGAAAGAAAGGAAAGAAAGGAAAAAGAAAGAAAGAAAAAGAAAGAGAGAGAGAGAAAGAATGAAAGAAGGAAAGAAAGAAAGAAAGGAAGAAAGAAAAGAGACCATGTTTAACTTTTTCAAGGACAATAATGGCATTTTGGTTCTGCAAGAAAAGACCTTCATGTTTAGAGACGCATATGGACATACCTAAGGTTCAAAAATGTCAAAAAATCAGAGACTTATTTTAAAATAGTTCAGCAAATCAAAGAAAAGAAGGAGTTAATAAAGCAGTGTATGGCAGCATCCTGATAGTTTCTGAATACGGGTGATGGACATATGACAATCATATTGTTTTCTCCATTTTACGAGGAAGAGAGAACAAAAAGTCAGGAGAGAAGACATGAGCCACCAAGATAAGAAATGCAGACTGGGATGTCACTACTTATATTACGAAACCAAGAGTATAATAAAAGAATATAATGCACAACTTTAGACCAATAAATTTTACGGTTTAGATGGAAAACAATTTATTGAAAGGCACAAAGGATTAAAGCTCATTCAAGCAGGGCGTGGTGGCACACCCCTGAATCCGAGTACTTGGGAGACTGAGACAAGAGGATCACAGGTTCATGGCCAGCCTCAACTACTTATTTCAAAGTAAAAAAAATTTCAAAATAAAAAATAAGAAGGGTGGGGGGGGTGTAAGTCAGAATGCTCCTGGGTCCAAACCCCAGTGCCAAAAAAAAAAGAAGAATAGATAACCTGACAGCCCTGAATGTATTCACATCTTTTCCTCAGAGTTTAAGACCCTTGCAGAGAGGCAGATGGTTTCAAATGTGAACTCTGCCAAAATGATCACTGGAAAAGATAACAATATTAAACACATTTTTCAGCCGGGCGTGGTGGCGCACGCTTGTCATCCCAGGGCTTGGGAGGCCGAGACAGGAGGATCGTGGTTCACAGCCAGCCTCAGCAACATAGTGAGGCCCTCTGCAACTTAGTGAGACCCTGTTTCAATAAGGAATAAAAAATAGGGCTGGGGGCGTAGCTCAGAGGTAGAATGTCCCTGGTTTCAATCCTCAGTATCGGAAAAACAAAACAAAACAAAAACCTTCTAGTGTTTGAAAGTGAAACTTCCAAACACTAGAAGTGAAAGGCACACTCTAAATTTAATTTATTAGGCCAATATTCTGACCCCAAAACCAAATAAACACATTGGTAGAAAATGAAAGGCCACTATTTATCATCATAAATATAAATGTTAAATTCTTGAAAATGACCAGCAAGGAAGATCCAGCGATATATACAAATACGTCACTGCCAAAGAGAGTCTCATCCTAGGAATGCAGGGTAGTTTAATATATTAAAAAAATCAATCAATGAGTCACCATAGGAACAGATTAAAATAGAAGAACCATAAGATGATCTCAGTAGATGCGCAGTAAGCAGGTGGCAAAATTCAATAAATCCATGGTATAATTCTCAGCAAAATGGGAACAGAAGATATCTTCCTCGAGCTGTAAAGCACATCTATAAAAGCTGGCACCTAGCAGCCTTCCTAATAGTGAGCGATCCCTAATAGTGACCTTCCCCTGGGTCTGCGCAAGGCAAGGAGCCCACTGCTCCCAATTCTGGCAGACGGAGAAGAAGAAATAAAAGGCGTACCCCTTAGAAAAAACAACTATCCTTTTTTTCATTGACATGATAATGCATATAGAAAATACTAAGGAACTCACAAAAAGTTACTAAAACTAGAGAGCTTAGCAAGGACTATGAATACAAATTCAATATATGAAAATCAACTGTATTTTTATATACCAGCAGAGAAAACCCAGAATTTGATATTTAAAAAAATTCAACACCATTTACAATAGCACCAAAAAATTCAAGATGCTTAAAATCAAATTAAACAAGATATGTACAAGACTTAGGCACTGCTGAAATTCAATATCTAAATGGAATGGAGAGAGAAATAGAATAGATCCAAGTTTTCATGAATCAGGAGACTCAATATTGTTAAAATGTTAATTCTCCTTAAGTTGAATTATAAATTCAATATAATCTTAAGGAAAATCCCAAGTTTTTTCCTCGAGTTTTTTTTTTTTTTTGTAAGTTAATGAGCCAATTCTAAAATTTACATGAAAGTTCAAAGGACATAAAATGGCCAAAACAATATTTAAAAAAAAGGTGGGCAAATTATGTAGTTCAATGGTTACCATGAAGCCACAGTGGAGACTGAGGAATTAGACACAGACCTCCAGGGGGGTGGGAAGCTTGGGGGGAGTGAAAATGATGTGGAGCTCGTGGTGATGGCTGCAAAGCCTCGTGAATATACTAAAAACTACTCTCTTACACACTTTTTAAATGGTGACTCTCAGCCGGGCGTGGTGGCACACGCTTGTAATCCCAGTGCTTGGGAGGCTGGGACAGAAGGATTGCACAGGTTCGAAACCAGCCTCAGCTACTTAGTGAGGCTCTTAGCAACCTAGTGAGACTCTGTTTCCAAATAAAAAAGCCAGGCATGGTGGCGCACGCTTGTAATCCCAGCATTCGGGAGGCTGAGATGGGAGGATCATGGTTCATGGCCAGCCTCAGTTACTTACTGAGGCCCTCCACAACTTAGTGAGACCCTGTTTCAAAAAAATAAAGAATAAAAAATAGGGCAGGGGGTGTAGCTTGGAGGTAGAATGTCCCTGGCTTCCATTCCCCAGAAACGAAAAAAAAAAATTAATTAATTAAAATAAAATAGGTCTTGGAGTGTAGCCCAGAAGTAGAAGGCCCTGAGTTCCATACCCAGTTCCACAAAAAAAGAAAAAAAAGGTGATTCTCAAGGCATGTGAGTTATCTCAGCTAAAAACAAACAGACAAACAACCAACCAAAAACCCCAAAAAACTAGTTAAAAGTAAATGGAACAGAGTCCAGAAGCTGCTCACCTTGCATGGGCGACTGCTTTTAATAAAGGCACCGAGGTGACTCGGGATGGACAGAACGTTAGCCAGTGTGGCTGCATCAAGTGCCGGTGCCTATGCAAACAGAAACAATAAAACCCTCTGCTCTCACTGTGTAGCTGAATCAACTCAAATGTAAGAGCTAAAACAAAAAACACAGCTAATAAAAATGCAAGTAAGTTTAACTTCATCAAAATTGAAAACTTCTGCTCTGGAAAGACACAGAAGTCAATGACAAGGCAAATGCGGGCAGGGAGAGAATATCTGCAAAGTGTACGTACATCCAGCAAAGGCTTGTATCCAGAATATACAAAGATCTCTTGCCACTCAAGAAGAAAACACCCCGACCTTACAACAGGTAAAAGATGTAGAGATACTTTACCAGCGATGTATGAGTCTCAAGTAAGTATATGGAAAGACAACTCCATTAGTCATTAGGGAAATGCAAATAAAAGCTACTGTGAAGTCGGGCGTGGCGGCGCAGACTTGTAATCCCAGCATTTGGGAGGCTGAGACAGGAGGATCGCGGTTCACAGACAGCCTAGCTACGTAGTATGGCCCTTTGGAACTCAGTGAGATACTGTTTCAAAAAATGAAAGAATAAAAAATAGGGTTGGGGTGTAGCTCAGAGGCAGAATGCCCCTGGGTTCCATCCCCAGTACCGCAAAAAAAAAAAAAGAAAAAAAAAGGCTACTGTGAGATACCATCTATACCCAGTAGAAGAGCCGACACTGAAGACCATTAGTGTGCAGTGTTGCTAAGGGTGTGGTGCAACTGAAACGCTCATACACCAGAAGCAACTCTGAAGAAGTTTGATAGTGTCTTATCGAGTTAAACACACATTTACCATAGAGCCCACAAGCTCACTCTTGGGAACGCACACACCATAGACAAGCCGATATATCCACATAAGGACCTATAAGTGAGTTTTTACATCAGTTCTGCTCATAAAAGCCAATAGCTGCCGTCAACCCAAATGTCTATCCACCGGCAAATGCAAGAACAAGCTGTGGCAGAGATACGATGACGAGGTTGTGTTATTGTACAAAGGCACCTGCTGTGCGAAAGACCGCGGACACGGGGACACACTGTACGATCCCACTGACATCCTGGAAGAGGCAAATCAGACAGAAAACGGCAAGCGGCAGCGCTGGGTGGAGGGGAGAGAAGACTAGCTGCCCGGGGGGCTGAGGGAAGGTCTGGGGTGATGGGGTCGTGGTCCCTGCGCGAGTATATACATTTGTCTAAATTTACCTAACTTAAAAAACAAAGCATTGGACTTTATTTCATGGGTGAGTTTCACTGCACGGACATCAATAGAGCTGGTTTCTCCGCAGGAAACGTATGCCTACCAAACAGCAGCACTGACAGGCCCTTCCTCCAGCACACTTTGACCTGCCGCTTTGTAATTTTGTAATATGCCTTATCTTTGCCAAACGGGCTCCGCCATCCCCTTTCCTCCAGTGTGCCCGGCCAGGGTGGAGCCTGTGTTCTCTTAGGTTTTCATCCCCAGGGGCGTTTAGCTCCGCTCCTTTTCCATAGACGACAGGGACACCCGGCCCCGCAGCCCCGGGGAGGATCTGATGAGGAATGGGGTCCTGGCTGGGGCTCGGCACACGCCGCCCTCCCACAAATCTTGTCTATACTGTCCTCGCCTGTCGATTCCTGGGGGCTGAGGACTTACATCACTGGCCCCAGAGGTCCCCTCAGCTCTCCTGGGGCTTTGTGATGGAAGTTTCCATTTCTTCACACAACCTATCTTTGTTTTCCTAGACTCTTGGCCAAGGATTTTGTGTGTGTGTTCCTAGGACACAGTGTTCTAAAACACAATGGGGTTATTTTCTAAGGTCCAGGGCATGTGATCTACCAAGACTGATACATGTGCGGCAAAGTGGGTCAGAATCTTTGAAATCCCGAGCATTTCCGACAGCCCGGGCTGCGCTTCCCCGCCTCCCGCAGGGCGCAGGGAGTGGGTGTCACTTCTCACTAGTGCAGGCCCTGCCCGCCCCGGCTCACACGTGGCTCATGGCCCACTGCGGGCACGCTCGCCTTCCCTGCCCGGGCTGGCTTAGCGTTTATCCTGCACTTTGGACGAGCGCTGGCCACGCTCACCTTCACCTCACTAAACATTAAACCTCAGACCCCCCAGCTCTGGGTCTCAGTAACATCCTGTTAGATGCTTCCATGACTTTGCCATTAATTGTCGACAAAGCTCCTTAAACTCTGTTTTACATTACCTTTTGGCTACTGTAAAGCCTGCCAAATTAGTTGTGCACTATCCCAGGAAGCGGCTTATTCAGGGAAGTTCTGCCTCTTGCTTTATTACCCCCACACCTAAAGAAGGGCTCTTCTGAGACATTTATCTTCACGGTCCCATCAACACAGAAATAGTGAGTTTGTTTTTTTGTATTTTGTTTTTTTTTTCTTTTTTTGCGGTACTGGGGATGAAACCCAGGGGCATTCCACCTCTGAGCTACAGCTCTATACCTCCAGCCCCATTTTTCATTCTTTATTTTGAAACAGGGTCTCACTGAGTTGCAAAGGGCCTCACTGAGTAGCTGAGACTGGCCACGAGCTACGATCCTCCTGTCTTAGCCTCTCAAGTACTGGGATTACAAGCGTGCGCCACCACACCCTAGGTGAGACTTTGCAATGTACAGTGTGGGTGAAACACCCTACAGGCGGTTGTGGGAGTCTCTGCAGACCAAGTGGAAGAAAAGCCCCTCAGTGCAGCAAGGGCCCCGGCTCAGAGGAAGCGGGCTTGGGGCTCTGGCGAGGGACTGAACTCTGAGCTCCAGTCTCCTCCTGTCTAGTGAGAGCCCGGCACTTTACAGAGGAGAGCTGAACATTCTCCCAGGATGCTCAGGGCCTGGCGTGTGTGGATCCAACAACTGGGGACGTTTGAAATAAAAAACAATAGCAGAAAAGCATGAATTCTGCTCAGAGGTCACACTCCTCGGGGCCTCCCCGCTCTGACAAGGCACCGTTCGCAGCACCTCAGACCTGAGCGTCCACAGGCTGCGGGCCAGATGCAGAAGGACTGGATGGGGGCGGCCCTAGGTCACCTCGCTTAGCCTTCCTGGGCTCTAGGTGGCTCTTTGGTGGGGACAGAAATTCTCATTTTGCCTGCCTTGCCAGCTTCTGCCTGGCTCGGATGACTGGGAGCAGGTTAGGGCCACCCCGCCTGCTGTGTGGGCCTCCAGAGACAGAACGGCCGGGGGCGCCACCGCGCCTCGCCAGGCGCACGCGTACACGTTCGTTTTATGCAGAAGAGCATGTTTTCCCTTTAAGGAACATCATCCTCTCTGAAACTGAGGTCGGTCATTAACCTGACCAGCTCTCCCAACTGTACCTGCCACGTGCCAAATGAATTTTCCGCATCTTAACTGATTAATCCCCACGTACCTGCAGCTTCACCCAAGAGAAAGAGGGAGCAGACGGAGCCTGCCCCAAGTCGGAAGTCGGAGTGCCGACAGGCGCTAGAGCTGGGAGCTGCACTGGGGAGTCCAACTCGGGGCTCACGCTCTTCCCCCCTGCGAACAAGTGCTGCCACACCCCCTGCACACTCTAACCCCCTGCACACTCCACACACCTGCACACTCCACACCCCTGCACACTCCAACCCCTGCACACTCCACACACCTGCACACTCCACACACCTGCACACTCCACACACCTGCACACTCCACACACCTGCACACTTCACACACCTGCACACTCCACACCCCTGCACACTCCACACACCTGCACACTCCAACCCCTGCACACTTCACACACCACCTGCACACTACACCCCCCTGCACACTCCACCCCCCCTTAACACTCCACACACCCCTGCACACTCCACACACCCCCTCCACACTCCAACCCCTGCACACTACACACCCTGCACACTACACACCCCCTGCACACTCTACCCCCCCTGCACACTCCACACACCCCCTGCATACTCCACACACCCCCTGCATACTCCACACACCCCTTGCACACTCCACCCCCTGCACACTCCACACCCCCTGCACACTCCACACCCCCCTGCACACTCCACACCCCTGCACACTCCCCAGCTGAGTATCCAGGTATTCACCTTAAACTGCAAGCAAAGGACACACGCTGGCCTTAAGTAAACCACATGTGCACATCTTTCCTGGGCTGACTTGTATCTCCACCCCAGATCCATACAGTGAAGTCCCGACCCCTGACTCTCACATATTAGGTTGGCATGAGGTCAGCAGAGCCTAATCCAACAGGGAGGGCTAGCGCTCTCCTAAGGAGAGCAGGCCAGATTCCACAGAGAGAAGGCAGTCATCTGCACAGCAGAGGGGCCTCAGAAGAGACCAACCCGCCATGCTCTGGCTCAGAATTCCGCCTCTGCCTCTAGGACTGACATCACCCCGCATGGGTCAAGGCCAGTCTGAGAACTTCCTAGGGCAGCGCTGAAGCCCACTTCTCTCCTGTTGTATTTGGGGATCTCAGCTCTCCTCACAGCCTCCGCCAACGTGCTCCGACCTGGGGCGCTGCCTGAGAGCCCAGGCACACTGACCGTAAGCTGGCCGGCTCTCTCTGGACTCCCCACCTTCCTCCCTTCCAGCCAGCTTCCTTCACCAAAGCATCACGCCCTGCCCCTCCAGCCAGCATCGCCCTCCTTCCCGCAGACTCCACCAGGCCCAGGGGGACCACCACCCAACCCAGCAGTTACAAGCCAGTCTGCTCTCTAACCTGGAGCTCCCGCCGGATGCCCTGAACCCACCACCTGCACCCCAAAGCCACACTGGTCTCCAAAGGCAGAGCCCAAGGCCGTCCTTCAGGGGCTGACACGCAGGGCCTCATAAACCGGCCTCATCCCCAGCCCTGTAACTGCAGCAACAGCGGATGCTCAGGCTGTCCCTGACTCCCTGCGACACCCACTCAGTTTCCAGCCCCGATCCAGCCCGTCCTTAATGTCTCAGCTCATACTCTTCCTCCATCATATGCCCCATCTTAGTGGACTGCTCAGAGCCCAGCCTGCATGCCGGCTATTTGCTCTCCTTCTTCCTTCCTTCCTCCCTTTTTCCCTCCCTCCCTCCCTCCCTCCCTCTAGGGATCAAATCCAGGGCTCTACTAAGTTTATTTATTTATTTTAAATTTAATTAATTAGTGAATGTGTGTGTGTATGTGTGTGTGTGTGTGTGTGTGTGTGTGTGTGTGTGGCAGTGAGGATTAAACCCGGGGGCATTCTATGTCTGAGCCTTATTTTTAATTTTTATTTTGAAACGAGATCTTGCTAGATTGATGAGTCTCACTGCTTGTTGAGGCTGGCCTCGAACTTTAGATTTTCCTGTCTCAGCTTTGTAAGTACTTGGACCATAGGTATGCAGCACCCCACCCATCTCTACTAAGTGTCTTTTCTCTCTCTCTCTTTTTTTTTTTTTTTGTGGTACTGGGGGTAGAACCCAGAGGCTTTCTACCTCCGGGCTATACTCCCAGACCTATTTTTATTTTATTTGGAAACAGGGTCTCATTAAGTTGCTAAGAGTCTTACTAAGTAGCTGAGGCTGGCTTTGAACCTGTGCCATCCTCCTGTCTCAGCCTCCCAAGCGCTGGGCTTACAAGTATGCGCCACCATGCCCGGCTACTAAATTTCTTAAGAGCAGGTAACACATTTAACTTCCTGGCTTTCCATAAAGCAACATGTATAGAGAAATGAGCATGTTTACCAACAGGTCCTTGGAATTCCCAACCAGCCAATTTTTGTTCTCCTCTATGTGGAGCACAGACTTGACAAAATCGCTTCTGATATAAAACCCCTCCACCAACAGAAACACAGACCATCCAGGATTCCCACCCACTATCCCACGGAGGTGCCGGAGCCACTTCTCCCACGAGTCAGTAATGATGAGGGATTGGTGGTCTACACTTTTTTTTTTTTTTTTTTGCGGTACTGGGGATGGAACCCAGGGGCATTCTAGTTTTGAGTTACACCCCCAGCCCTATTTTTCATTCTTTATTTTGAAACAGGGTCTCACTGAGTTGCAAAGGGCCTAAGTAGCTGAGGCTGGCTGTGAACCTTGATGCTTCTGTCTCAGCCTCCTGAATGCTGGGATTACAAGCGCGCGCCACCACGCCAGGCTGATCTACGCCTTTTAAACGGTAGGTCTGCCATCAGAGGATCCTGAAGACAACCTCCGCCTGCCGCTGGGCGCCCAGGGAGCACTCGCACCCCGGCACCCCGGTGCCCCTCGCCCTCCTCCCTCCCTGCTCCAGCCCTCCATTACTCTCACTCAGCCCCATCTGAGATAAGCATCTCCCCAGTGCCCCTGTGGCTGCTCCCCACAAGCGGAGGAGATGGCCATGATGTGGCCAGGCCGCTCCTGGCCGCGGGTTCCAGCAGGTGGTCATTCGGACGGCCCCTGAGGAGCCTGCCCCTGGCACCCCTGGCCCCGTGGGGTTCCTGCCCATGCGATGGGTGAGGCTTAGTGACTCATGTCAGACAAACAGAAGACAGACTCAGCGATGGACTACCCTTCCTGGATTAGGTTATAAAAGACGGCGGCTTCCATCTTGGGGCTCGGCTTTGCTCTCTCCCTCTCAGGCTCTGCTCTCCACCCACCAGCTGCCATTTTATGACCTCACTATGGGGTGCTCAAGTGGAAAGAAAGGGCCCCAGGCCTGTCAGTGAGCTGCCATGACCCCAGAGCCTCCCGTGCCAAGCTGAGAGTGACCAGAACCCTGGCCCGGACCCTGACTGTAGATGTGAGACCCAGAGTCACTCGCTAAGCAGGTCTTGAAACCGGTCCGCAGAACTGGGGGTCATGTCTGATGGGGGGGTGGTAAAACAAAGAGGGGCTGGGGACAATCTGTCCTCTGCAGTGGACACAAGTCCAGGATTCAAACTCCCTCATGTGGCCCCCAGTGGCCGCTCCCGGGCTAGCCCCCCGTCTATGGACGGCGCGGGGCCGGGCCCCACAGCACTTTGTCACACAATCTCTCCTCTTTGCTTAGAAGGCTGCTGCTACTTTCAGGACCCCCGACTCTTTATCCCTCAACATATTTGGAAAAATCCTACATCAAACATCATCCTCCCGTGTGGTCTCCCAGGGCCCGAGGGCAGAACCGACCCTGGAACACTGGCCCCGGCACCCTGCGCCTGGTGCCCGCTCAACTTCCTCTCCCCGGGGTGGCTGGGAGCCCCAGGCACCAGTGACTTGTTCTCCACCCTCACCCCAGGCCCTGGGGGGCGGCAGGTGTGTAGTAAATGTGTGCTCAGAGAGAAGCCGTTCACGAGGAGCCCGCCCGAAGGCAGGCCGCTCTGCCTCAGAACGTGTTAATGTCTAACTCCACCAGGAACGTGTGGCTTATCCAGCCACATCCGACCCTTAGCACCAGGGTGCTAACGAGCACTGCCAGGGCTACCGCCTTCACGCGGACCCTTGCGATGCGCTCAACAGCAAAGAACCCGGCGCAGAAACCCAGTTGCACTCAGTATGGGAAAATTCCACCATCTCTGACTATAATGAGCTTTTAAAGACGGCCAGGCGAGGTCCGTGACTGTCCCTCCCTTTGGTTTAGCCTGATGTCGCCTCCTCATCACACGCAAGCTGTGTGCTCTTACCTCCTATCAGCCCCAGGGCGAGGCCTGGTGGCGGGTTTCAGATGAGCCTCTTTTTTATTTTTTTGTGGTACTGGGGATGGAACCCAGGGGCATTCTACCTCTGAGCTACACCCCCAGCTCTATTTTCTATTTTTTATTTTGAAACAGGTTCTCTCTGAGTTCCAAAGGGCCTCACTAAGTAGCCGAGGCTGTCTGCAAACCCTGATCCTCCTGTCTCAGCCTCCGGAATGCTGGGTTTACAAGCGTGCGCCACCTCGCCCAGCTCAGATGAACTCATCTGAGCCGTCGCCACGTCTCCGCAAGGACCTCGGTAGGCCTGATACTTAATGCAAAGACTGTGAAGGTTTTTCTGTTCGTAGATTATGACGGCAGAGAGGGTTTGTGGTGTTGGTCCAATATCCTTCACGTCATGCTTTGGTGCTGTTCCTGGCACAGAAGCCAGTGTGGTCGTACCACTCCTCATCAGCTGACCCTGCCACCCTCAGCTCAAGGTATTTCATCTCCCAAACCTTTGTCCTAGCACAGAAAGTGGGGTGAATAATGCCCACCTCAAGGACTAATGTATGGAGATAATTTATCTGCAAAATCTGGCTCATAGGTGGTTTTCATAATTACGAGTCTCCTCCTGAGAAAAGGGCAAATCACAAAATTGTAACAATTAAATACTAGAATATGTCATTGATATAATGGTGCCTGGCCAATATCTGTGTCCAATAAATGTTAGTTCCTTGGGGGCGCTGGGAATGGAACCCAGTGTTGCTCACAGGCTGGCAAGCACTCCACCACTGAGTTGAACCCACAGCCCCCGTTGCTTTTTTGCTTTCTGATCCATATAAAAATCTATATACTAATTATCTAGTCTGGTTGACTGATGTTGTTTATAATTAAATTTTGCTTTCTCTGCACAGAAAAAACTCCTATAAACCCTTCTCTGTATTGATAAGCACAGTATACTAACAATGAGGCAGGGTCCCCAGGGTCCTAGCAGCACTATTTACAACAGCCAAGAGGTGGAAGCCACCCAGGGAAATTCTGCTCCAGCATGGAGGAACCTTGAGGCATTACGCAAGTGAAGTAAGCCGTTCACAGAAAGCACAGCCGCTGTACGATTCTGCCCACACATAAGAAGAGAGACACCTGGTAGTTAGTAGGCGCTGCGGGGAGAGAGGAAATGAAGTTACTGTACAGAGTTTCAGAGTTTCAGTTTTGCAGAAAGAAAAAGTTCTGGTAGTGGATAGTCATGGGGGCACAAGGACGTGAAGCTCCTTAACACGACTGAACCGTCACTCAAAGGTGGTGAAGATGGTAAACTTCGCGTTGTGCATTTTTCCACATCTAAAAGTTTAGATGTATGTTGGGTGATGTAACTTTGAAGCTTTTCCGTAATGCGGAGTCATCTTACTGACGCACTTGGACTGTGCTGTGATCGCTCTATGCAGTGTGCTGCCCAGGGCTGAAGGCTGTCAAGCATCAGGACGTATTTACTCTAGGACCTGCCTTCTGGAATAACTACCTGGGATTTGTCAGAGTACAGCTTCCAAGGGGGGAAAATGGAACTTCCATCTACAGTGCATAATCTGCTGATACATTCAGAGAATCAAAGAGCATTCAGGCTGGAAGAAACTTCAGAGATCACATGAAGAAGTGGAGTAAGGGAAATGGAGGCTGTGAGCTAAACTGTGTGGGATCATACGTAAGAGCAGAGAGACCATGCCCCCAGCCTGCTCTAGATCCTCCGCGGTGATGCCCTGCGGATCTTGGAAGCGCTTGCCTCTGAACCACAGTCAATACTCCGTCACCAGGGGCAGCAGGTGCGCCAGTCTGATATTCTGAAGCCCCTGGACTGAAAGCCCCCAGTGCATTCCACTGCCCTCCTTTCCTCCCTCCCCCGATGTATATGCACGTGTATCTACCTGTATTAAAACAATTTCGACAAGCAGAAGTCTAAAGAAGATCCATAAATAATTTTTTTTTGGTGGTACTGGGGATTGAACCCTGGAGCATCATACCTCTGATTTCATTTTTGTTTCAGTTTTTTTTGTTTTGAAACAGGGTCTTGCCAGGTGGATGAGAATCTCACTTGTTGCTGAGGCTGTCCTCGAGCTTAGGATCCTTCTGTCTCAGTCTCCCAAGCACTGGGATTACAGGAGTGTGCTACCACACATGGCAGTAAATAACATTTTATTATTTACTTATTTATTTATTTATTTGTTTATTTATTTTTGTGGCACTGGGGATGGAACCCAGAGGCATTCTACCTCTGAGCTACATCCCTATCCCTATTTTTTATTCTTTATTTTGAAACAGGGTCTCACTGAGTTGCAAAGAAACTCACTAAGTGTAAATAACATTTTTTTTTGTGTGTGTGTGTGGTACTGGGGTTCCTGAAAACCCTTCCACCTCCGGGCTACACTCCCAGACCCATTTTATATTTTTATTTGGAAACAGGGTCTCTTAAGCCAGAGAGGCTGGCTTCGAACCTGTGCGATCCTCCTGTCTCCCCCTCCCAAGCGCATGCGCCACCATGCCAAAGCCGCCGGGCGTGGTGGCGCACGCTTGTAATCCCTGCGCTTGGGAGGCGGAGACAGGAGGATCCTGCAGGTTCAGAGCCAGCCTCGCTGGCTTAAGAGACCCTGTTTCCAAATAAAAAAATATAAAATGGGTCTGGGAGTGTAGCCCGGAGGTAGAAGGGCTTCTAAGAACCCCAGTATCACCAAAAAAAAAAAAAAAAAATAGAACAAAGCCGTGGGTGGAATGGAGGTAACATCCTAACTACTCCATCAGTACTTTGTTTTTTAACCAGCTCTAACTGACATGAGCATCGGTTACTTTTAAACACATAAATCTTTCCCATTTCTTTAACACTTAGAACCATACCTTTCTAACACTTGACCTCTGCGGCTTCAAAGCTCCATAACCCAGAAGCCCACCTGGCAGTCCATCCTCAACCCTCCCTCCATCAATTCGGCTGTTTTCTTTCTAATGGACTTTGATTAGAAAGGAAGGTCTGTCGACAGATCTCACCCACCAGCAACCCTTCAGAAGCACGAGAGGGAGACGCAGGTCAGCGCAGACCCAGTCCAACACCATTCTTTCAAGCAGATGACAGAACCTTCCACTCCCACTTCCTAAATGGGCCTAACCAACTGGAAGCCCCAACCACGGCAGCTGCTAGGTGAGCCTGATTTACAAGCAGACGCGCTTTCCTCAGCAGTGACCGGAGTGCCCAGGGACAGCCACAGCTTCACCTGATAAGGGGTTTGAGAGGACAAATAGAGGTGTGTTTTGAGGGCTGGGCACGTGGCTCGGTGGGGGAGCGCTGGCAAGGCCCAGTGGCACATGCCTGTAACCCCAGGACTCGGGACAAGAGGATCAGAGGTTCAAGGTGCTTGGCTAGTATACAAGAGGCCCTGGGTTCCATCTCAGCACTGCAAAACCCAACCCAACCCAACTCCCAAACAGTGTGTTTTGGTAACTAAACTAATCCAGGAGTCAACTTCAAACAACTTCTAAGCGATAGTTACCAGTGCCCGTGGTCCCCGAATCACCTTGAAGAAAGAGGCACAGGATCTTTACTTCTCAAGGGCAATGTCAAATACCTTCTTATGAAAAAAGATGGTCCAATATGAACTTTGACTTTTTTTTTTTTTGGTGGTACTAGGAATTGAACCCAGGGGCGTTCTACCTCTGAGCTATACCCCCAGCCCTATTTTTTATTCTTTATTTGGAAACAGGATCTCACTAAGTTGTGAAGGGCCTCACCAAGTAGCTGAAGCTGGCCATGAACTTGTGATCCTCCTGTCTCAGCCTCCCAAGTACTGGGATTACAAGGGTTTGCCACCATGCCCGGCACAAGCTTTGACCTCTTATACAGAAACACGAACCTATTTTTTTAAAAACTACAACAGTGTCTGCTATAGTTTAAAGGTGTCCAAAGGAACTGACCTCCACAGGCATCCAAGTTTGCTCTCAGGTAATTGTTCACTCATCAACGTAATCGAGCATAAAATCCACAGCAGAAGCTAATATGAGCCAGATGTGGCGGCACACGCCCGTAATCCCAGTACTTGGGAGGCTGACCCAGGAGGATTACAGGTTCGAGGACAGCCTCAGCAACTTGGCGAGACTCAGAAATTCACAGCAATAGGAACGAGATACTCACAAGACATGCACAATAAATGGGTCAACGCAGAATGCCTCGTGTACCCAGACATCATTATCCCACAATCTTTGCCAAATGTGATCTCTCAGCTGGTGACATGTAAGAATGACTCTTATCTATAAAACATTCTGGTTTTATTTTTC
Source organism: Muscardinus avellanarius (assembly GCF_963383645.1). Lineage (NCBI taxonomy): Eukaryota > Metazoa > Chordata > Mammalia > Rodentia > Gliridae > Muscardinus > Muscardinus avellanarius. The sequence continues at coordinate 191,416,725 of NC_137787.1, forward strand.
AGTATAGAACATTTACCATATTTCAACACAAAATAATCATCAGAGACCCAGAAATATTTTTTTTGTGTGTGGTACTGGGGATAGATTCCAGGGGCTTTCTACCTCCGGGCTATACTCCCAGACCTATTTTCTATTTTATTTGGAAACAGGGTCTCGCTAAGTTGCTGAGAGCCTCACTCAGTAGCTGAGGCTGCCTTCGAACCTGCGCGATCCTCCTGTCTCAGCCTCCCAAGTGCTGGGATTACAAGCATGCGCTACCACGCCCAGCCAGAAATAAATATTTTTATAAAAATGAATATTTTTATAATCTCAAAAACCTGAAATCAGATGACTAAAAACCAAAGTAAACCATAAAAACACACATATGTATTAGGATGACTAAAAAAAGTAGAAAAACCAAGTGAAACCTGAGAGTCTGAAGTGTAGACAGGGTATGGAACAACCGGAACTCACACTGCTAACTGGGATACAAAGTGGGGGAGCTGCTCTGGTAAATTTCTCATAAAATTGAGCCCAGCAGTGTTCTTTAAAAGTAAACATATGCCTAGCATGGTGGCACATGCCTATAATCCCAGGAACTGAGAGGCTGAGATAGGAGTTCAAGGTCAGCGTCAGCAATTTAACAAGACCTTGTTTCCAAAAGAAAAGAAGAGAAAAGAAAAGAAAAGGGAAGCCAGGCGTGGTGGCGCACGCTTGTAATCCCAGCATTCGGGAGGCTGAGACTGGAGGATTGAGGTTCACAAAAAGCCTCAGCTACCTAGTGAGGCCCTACACAACTTAGTGAGACCCTGTCTCAAAAAAAAAAAAAAAAAAAAAGGCAGGGGGGGTGTAGCTCGGTGCGCAGGGATGCTGTGTAAAAACAGGAGAGGCGGCGACCAGAATGTGTGGCACCAGCTTTTAATCAGGCACAGAACTCTCTTCTCGGGGATGAGAGCCAGTCAGCAAAGGGGCCAGTCCCAATCGACCAGCGGGGCCATCCGAGGCCTTAAAAGAGAAGCCGAAATGCTTCTCTTTTAAGGCAGATATCTTGGGGGTGGGACTACGCGTGGGAACGCCCTTCTCTCGCAATACTGCTTGCTGAGCAGGCTCTCTGCCTCTAGGGTTCCTCCTCCTGCCCTCGCAGAGGTCACGTGGGGAAAGGGAAGGGACCCGACTTATCACTCGGAGGTTGAATGCCCCTGGCTTCCATCCCCAGACCCACACAAATAGAAAAGAAAAGAAGAGAAAAGAGAAGAGAAGAGACGAGAAAAGAAAAGGAGAAGGGCTGAGGGTGTATCTCAGAGGCAGAATGCCTCTGGGTTCAATCCCCAGTACCAGAAGAAAAAAAGAAAAAGAAAGAGAAAAGACACACCAGCAATTGTCCTCCTGGGGATCTTTCTACCCTAGAAAGATGAACTAGTTCTTCACACAAAACCCTATGTACAAATGTTTATTGCAGCTCTTCTCACTGTCACCAGAAACTACCACAATCCAAGCACCTCTCCACCGTGAATGGCCACACATGGTGCCATGTCTGGGGAGGGCAGCAAGAAAACATGCACTTGGGGATGATCGCAAAGGCACCGTGTTAGTGCCAGAAGCCAGACTCGAAGGCGACATACTATACAATTCCTTCTACATGATATTATGGAAAAGGCAAAACTTGTAAGGATGGAAAGCCATGGCTGCCAGGGAGGGTTTGCAGACCAATGGCAGTGAGGAGGTGGGGGCAGGAGGATGGGGCAGCCTGGTTGGCAGGGGGCAGGAGGATGGAGCAGAATGGTTGGCTGGGGGCAGGGGGATGGGGCAGCCTGGTTGGCAGGGGGCAGGGGGATGGGGCAGCCTGGTTGGCTGGGGGCAGGAGGATGGGGCAGCCTGGTTGGCTGGGGGCAGGAGGATGGGGCAGCCTGGTTGGCAGGGGGCTGGAGGATGGGGCAGCCTGGTTGGCTGGGTTATCTTAGTGATAGAACTGTTCTGGATTGTAATGATGGTTATAAGAATTCATTTTAAAACTCACAGAATTATATAAAAAGTCAATTTCACAGTATATAAATTTAAATAATAATGAACTCTAAAACAGGAATAAAAGAAGAATAAGAGCACTCTGAATTAAATTAAATTGATGCCTGGCATACTCTATCTATTATTAAGAAACTTATGAGATGTATGAAGCAAGTACAATGAATGATCTTTTTAAAATTCTGATTAGAATAAGCCAACTGCAAAGACCTTGTTTTTAGAAGATTGGGGAAATGTGAATACAGTATTAGGTGATAAGTAATTTTTGTTCCTTAATACTAGTTAGGATTTTAGTTCTGAAGAAAAGAAGCTTTCAAACAAAATTCATACTATGGCATTTGGGAGTGGCATGGCATTTGCTTCAAAATTCTCCAGAATCAAACAAAACCCTAAAACACAAACAAAACAGGGAAAACGGAAGAAGCAGACAAAGCCATCCGGGCATGGAGGCTCATGCCTGCCATCCAAGCACCTGGAAGGCAGACACAGGAGGATTGCCTCCGATATTTGGGCGGCTGAGACAAAGCTGACCTCACAGGTTTGAGGCCAGCCTTAGCAACTTAAGCAAGACATTGTTTCAGCATAAAAATAAATAAATAAATAAATAAATAAATAAATTAATTAAATAAATAAATAAATAGGTAGGGCTGAGGGTCTAGCTTGAATGTAGAATATCCCTGAGTTCAATTCGCAGTGCCAAAACAGAAAAAAAGAAGTAGATAAAGCTTGTATACAGCACTGGTTTCTGATATCGGGTGGTTGTCATTTTCTTTTTTTTTTTTTGTAACTAACATTTGAGAAGGCCTGGCTATGTTCATAATAAAACTGTAAAGTGGGGAGGCAGGCAGGGAGAGAAGGGGCTTGAGGAGGGAGCACGAGAGGGGGCGGGGTCGTCGGTCTGTGTCTCTGCAGGAGTCAAGCTCAGAGACAATTTGCTCCGCATTGTTATGGGTAAGAGATAGCAGTGGTATTTCCCCGTCTTTCTTCATCAGGGTTTCTTTATTTACACTGGGACAACTAAAATATCAGAAGGAGAAGTCTAAAAAGGGAAATAGATGTTTTCTAAGGGAGCCCTGGATCATAAAGTTGATGTTGGAAACCACACACCCAGCATGAAGATACCGCAATCTATGAGGCCAGAGAAGTTGTTGAACACCGAACATGTTCCTCTTGTCTCCCCACACGAGCTGCTGCCTACATTTTGATTAAAAAAAAAAAAAAAGGCATTTTGCCTCTATGGTTTTCCTTCCAAAACCCACAGTCCTGGGGTAGTGACTGTGTGTAAGGGATAATGCTAATGACTGTTAGGCTAGTGCTACTGGGAGCTGAGATTCTTGGAGTGGGAGAAAGAGGTATGAATATAAGACACTGAACAGACTTGGAAGTTATCAGTATGAAATGCCTTACTTTGAACAATGTTTCCCCTTATCTCTGTCCAATGAAATGGTAAAAACAGCTACCAACCCAAGAGCAATGAGCACCCCTAAGGTTCAGATTATGTTCTCTAAGTGCCACCTTCCACCAACCAGAGCTCCCTGGATGAACACCTGATTCCATATTTGGAGCAGTAAATCTGCCTGTTACTTCCTCTTGCTGTTGGGATAAACTTCCCAACACTGAACGTGATCCACAGGACTGTCTCTGCCTCCCTCCCTCCAGCCCTCCCTCCCTCCCTCCCCAGCCCTCCTCTCTTCCCTGCCAGCGCTTCTCCCACACTCATCTTCTGGCACTTCTTTTAGTCCGTGAAACCTGCGACGACATCAGCTTACAGGGCAAAAGGGACTCCACAGATGTGATTAAAGCTAACCCCTTTGTGGAAGGTTCCCTGGATTATCCAAGTAGGCCTAATCTGATCACATGAACGTTTACATGTGGAGGGCTTTTCCTGGCTCAGATCAGAGGGAAAGCTATGGCCATGTAGTGTGGGCAGGGTCAGTGAGCCGGGAACGAGGGCGGGCTGCAAAAGACAGGCCAGGCAAGAAGGCAGATTAGCCCCAGCAGCCTCCAGGTAGCTATCATTATCCCAGATTTTTAAATAAAAACTCAAAATCCCCTAGGTAAGAAGTGGGGAAGCCAAGACTGGATGCCAGACAGACTCCCTCGGTAGTTGGTGCTCTCGACTATGACACCAAGACCTGTCTCCTATGTAAAAATGTAATTTCAAGACCTGATGCTTTTATTAGCACAAGTTCACCATGTGAACTACTTAATAAAGAGCTGTTGGAGATAAACAAATGCGACAAACTTGGGTTTCCTCCTACTATTCTTGCTTTTGTAAACAAAGTGTTATTAATGGAAATTCAGATACGTACAAAACTACAATAATGACATAATGATCCCTCTCAAATACCCATCTCCCAACGTCCGCACTCACCAGCACTAGCCTCATTTTAGGCCAGTATTTAATTTAGTATTATATTATCTGATGAAAACAGTCCTCTTTCACTCGTCTTTTTCAGAATCCCGTGTTCCTCACCGCTACAGTCTGGATGTTGAGGGTGTCCCAGGGTCACACGTGTTAAGGCTCAGCCCCCAGGGCGGCACCACTGGTAGAACCACCAGGAGGCGGAGCCTGACAGGAGGTGCTCAGCTCACTGGAGAATGGCCCAGAGGGGCCATGGGATGCTCGTCCCTTCCTTTTTACTCTCAGGCTTATCAAGGGAGCGGTTTCTCTACCACGTGCTTTCTGCCCTTGCTATCCACTCACCCAAAGCAGTGGGTCTGCCCCATCTTGAACTGGAACCCCCAATAAACCTTTCTCTACAGAAGCGAATTTCCCCATGTGTTTCATTATAGTGAGTGAAGCTGAGCTCTTATCACATGTTCATTTATTGGTGTCAAGATGGGTTTCTTTTTTCACTCTTGAAATGGGTAGTTCTTGCTATGCAAAACACAAAATAAAACTATAAAAGGGAGACTGATAATTTTCACTGCACAAAACTAAAATTTTCTGCATAGTATAAAAACTGTAAACAAAATGCAAAATTTGGGAGAAAATATTTGTAACATATATAATAAAAGATTAGTAATTGTTTGGGGGTTTTTTTGTTGTTGTTGTTTTGGTGGTACTGAGGGTAAAACCCAGGGGCTTTTCTATCTCTGGGCTATACTCCCAGATCTATTTTATATTTTATTTGATAACAGGGTCTCACTAAGTTGCTGAAAGCCTCGCTAAATAGCTGAGGCTGGCTTCGAACCTCCTGTCTCAGCCTCCCAAGCGCAGGGATTACAAGCATGTGCCACCACGCTTGGTTTAAGATTAGTAATTTTAGCCAGGCGTGGTGGCGCAGGCTTGTAATCCCCGTGCTTGGGAGGCTGAGACAGGAGGATCGCAAGGGTTCGAAGCCAGCCTCAGCTACTTAGTGAGGCCCTGTTTCCAAATAAAATATAAAAAAGGTCTGGGAGTATAGCCTGGAGGTAGAAAGCCTCTGGGTTCCACCCCCAGTACCACACACACACACAAAAAAAAGATTAGTAATCTTAATGTAAAATTATCTTGTAAATCAGGAAAAAAAGGCCCAGTAGAAAACGGGTAAAGGCATAGGAACATAGCTGTCCCCTATTACTCTTAAATGACAAAACACAAGCACTTCCAACTCAAACTACTTGTCAGTACCTCCTCCGGTGCAATTGAGTTTGGGAGTCAGGAACATTCTACAACAGAGGGTCCAATTCCTACCTGTGAGCTTGTTCAAAGATGTGTTGGCTTGGAATCCAGCAGCACAGTGAGTCTGAGAATCTGAAAAGCTTTGGCTTCAGAATCCTCCCACACACAGCCACCTCACAGGGAGACCACAAAGTCTGTGTGGACCAAAGGTCTTTTTCTCGGTCCTGCCTGGGGTGAGTTATGGAATAAAGAAAACTGAGTGCTGAAGAGGGGCTTAAACCCCAGTCACATGACCCCACCCCTCTTGGGAGGTGTCTCAAACCCCGGGCTTAGGTCCATGGGGAAATGTGGCCCACCAGCCAAAGACCTAGGGATGCCTTCAAGGGAGGAAGTTCCCACTGACGTGGAGGAGGGGCTCCAAGCTCTCCATCTGAAAGACCACAGCTATAATCTCCCCTACAAATAATTAAGAAGAGAAAGAAAAGCCTGTATTCTTGGCCAGGAGGCAAAGCCTACTGTAGGAATGTTGGGCTTCCTGGATAAGAGTACCTCTTTTAAAGACAGATTAAAAAAAAATTATATTTTAAAAAGGGTTACCATGAATCTAATTAGGCCTTAGACCTAACTTTTCTAATCTATAGGAAATGCTGGGGCTAGGCCAGCAAGCTGAATCATACTATACGAAAAACAAATCCAGAATGAGGCATTCTACGGGCAGTCAACCAACTGACGTCAATCAATCACTGAAGCTACATCCCTGCGGTTGCTCCAGGCCAGGGTCAGCCGACTGCAGGTAAGTCTTAAAACAAACCCCAGCTGCTCAGCCGGGCGTGGTGGTGCATGCCTGTAGTCCCAGTACTTAGGAGGCGAAGACAGGAGGCCTGCAGGCTCAAAGCCAGCCTTGGCAACTTAGTGAGGCTCTCAGCAACCTAGCGAGAGCTGTTTCCAAATAAAAAATATAATCAGGCTGGAGTGTAGCTTGGAGGTAGAATGCCCCTGAGATCCCCCCACCAAAAAAAATCTTTGAAAATAAAATACTTTTTTTTTTTTTGGCAGTACTGGGGATGGAATGCAGGGGCATTCTACCTCGGAGTTCCCCCACCGCCCAATTTTTTATTCTTTATTTTGAAACAGGATCTCTTTGAGTTGCAAAGGGCCTCACTAAGTAGCTGGGGCTAGTCGCAAACCTGAATCTTCCTGTCTCAGCCTCCCAAATGCTGGGATGACAAGCAGCGAGCGCAGCCACGCCTGGCTATGAAATGCTTTTTGATCACGTTGCTCATTGATTTACATACACCAGCCACGCCCACTTATTTACATACACCAGCCACGCCCACTTCTGCATTCCAGTGGCAGAGGTGAGCCTGCAGAGACCCGTGGCCTGCGCAGCCTAAGCCTTTGCAGAGAAAGTTTGCCAACTCTGCCCTATGTTGAGACAATCAGCAAATACCACACGTGGCCTTTGTTTACCTTCTGATTCATACAAACCAAGAGCAAAAAAGTATACTTTCAAGGCAATCAGGAAAGTCTGCCTATGAAGTGGGTTTTATTTTATTTATTTATTTATTTATTTTTTTTTCTTGGCAGGTCTGGGGATGGAACCCAGGGGCATTCGACCTCCAAGCTACACCCCCTGCCCTATTTTTTATTCTTTATTTTGAAACCAGGTCTCACTGAGTTGCAGAGGGCCTCACTAAGTAGCTGAGGCTGTCCATGAACTGCGATCCTCCTGTCTCAGCCTCCCGAATGCTGGGATTATAAGCGTGCGTCACCACGCCTGGCTATGAACTGGGTGTTAGAAAACATTAAGAAATTATTAGCCATTTCACTAGGAGGTGACACTGTTATTCTTGTTATACAATAAAATGCCAGTTTTAGAGGTACATACTGAACTATTTAGGCTGAACTGTTTGTTGTCTAGAATAAACTCCTTTAAATTGCATCAAAGAATGGGAAGGAAGGAAGGAAAGAAGGGAGATGCAGATAGAGCTAAACAAAATCAATTGATGGAGATATGGAAGTTCATTATATTATTACCTATGCTCCTATGTTTGCTTAAAATTTTCAAATTAAAAAATAAAGCCGGGCGTGGTGGCGCACGCTTGTCATCCCCGCGCTTGGGAGGCGGAGACAGGAGGATCGCGCAGGTTCGAAGCCAGCCACGCTGGCTTAAGAGACCCTGTTTCTAAATAAAAATATAAAAATAGGTCTGGGAGTGTAGCCCGGAGGTAGAAGGGCTTCCAGGAAACCCAGTACCACTAATAAATAAATAAACAAATAAATAAATACATATATACATACATACATACATACATAAATAAAAGGCCAGGCGTGATGGCGTACACTTGTAATCCCAGCATTTGGGAGTCTGAGATTGGAGGATTACAGTTTGGTTCAAGGCCAGCCTCAGCTACTTAGTGAGGCCCCTTGCAACTCAGTGAGACCCTGTTTCAAAAATAAAATGACTAAAAAGTAGGGTTAAGAGAGCTCAGAGGTACAATGCCCTGGGTTCTATCTCTAGTACTGCAAAATAAAATAAAAATAAAAATAAATTTAAAAAATCCGAACCCTGATCCAATCACCAGAGAGCTTGTCTTCCCCGGCACCTGTCCCTCCCCACACTGGGTGCAGCCTTAGCACCGAGCTGCTGAACTGCCTCCCTTACGCATCTCGTCTCTGCCCACAGTACCTATAACCAGGAATGCCACCTTCCCTACACAAACGCGCCCTCCGCGCGGTCTGCCCCGACCTGGCTTTCCCCTTTCCCTGTGTCTTCCTGCACTCTCTCCAACAGCACACCGCTTGCGTCTGTGACCTCACAGTGCCACGCAGACCAGACTCCCCATAACTGGCTCTCTTCTGTAAACCCACCGAGGAGGTACAACACCTCTGCGAGGCTGCCCTGCCCTCAGCAGCCAGGCTGACAATGGGCCCTCCACGAAGGAGTGAATTCCTGTCAACCACGCTGCTGGGTGGCCATGCTTAATTAAGGGTCTCGCAATCAAACCTCTACAATCTAAGGTTTACCCCAGGATGTTCTAGAGAAGCCTGTTAAGATGGCTTGATGCTGTCTTCTTGGGCCCTCCCTCTTCAAACACTGAACCTCCATGCCAGAAGGGGGACGCTGGCTCCTGATAAAGAACCTGGACACCACTGGGCTCAAAGTCTTCCCACGACACCGAGTGCTGACACGCTGGGAGCTCTCAAGAGGTCTCATGAGGTGAAATCAACAGAACAGTGAACAGACAGCTTAAAAAGTTGGTTTTCTATCCCAGTGTCCATGATCACCATGAATAATCACTCTCCAGGGTCAGTGTTAACAGTTAGGACCCTCGTTAGTAAGGTCAACTAGTACAGAATATTTCCATACAAAAAATTCATCAAGCCAGGCGTGGTGGCGCACGCTTGTAACCCCAGCCTTTGGGAGGCTGAGACAGGAGGCTCGTGGTTTGCGGCCAGCCTCAGCTCCCACTCAGGGAGGCCCTCTGCAACTCAGTGAGACCCTGTTTCAAAATAAAGAATAAAAATAGGGGTGGGAGTGCAGCTCAGAGGTAGAATGCCCCTGGGTTCCATCCCCAGTACCGCACACACACACAAAAAGTTCATCAATTAAAAATTAATTAAACTCCACAAACTCAGCTGTTATTGTTGTTGTTCTCATTATTATTATTTTAGTACTGGGCATTGAACCTAGAGGAGTTCTACTACCAAGCTACACCTCCAGATCTTTTTAAAAATCTTTTATTTTGAAACAGGGTCTCACTAAGTTGCTGAGGCTGACCTCAAATCTGCCTTCCTTCTGTCTCAGCCTCCCAAGTGCTGGGGTTATAGGCCCAGCTGCAAACTCAGCTTTTGCAGGACAAATGCTCTCCACTGGTCTGCTTATTCAAACACTTCTGGCCTCTCCTGGGAATAATTTGGAGGGAAAAAAATAAAAGCCAAACTGCAGTACTCTGTATTAGCACTTCAATACATTGAGTGGGACCAGCGAAGTCTTCAGTTAAAAGAAAATGTACACACGTGTCTGTGTAGAAAACCTACACGTTATATAGGTCAATCCAATTAATTCAGAGCTATCCTTTCATTTTTAGCTCATGATTTCTCTGGGACATTTAGCAAAATGAACACCCCGCTCTTTAATATTTTTTTTTAAATAAGGTTACAATTCTAGCACTTTTTCTTATCACTGCAACACTAACAGACCAAGCTCAGAGCCAAGAAATTGTGTTCAAAGAGCAGCACCCGTGGAGTTTTGAAGGCGACTGGGGCCATTACCGTCGGCCCAAAAGTGGAACAGCCATGATAACCACATTTGGAATTACGGCAGGAAAAGAACCCTGTGGGGGAAAGTCAGATGTCTCACTAATGGCTCTAAAGAAACCTCGACCAGAAACTCGCAAGCGCCAGGAGCGGTTTTGGGGCGCCTTCTGCAGGTTTGGGGCTCCTGGCAAAGACGGTCCTGGAGTGCAGCGAGGGTTTCTGCAGAGGCTTTGGGCTGACATCCTCTCGCCCTCCGGCCCTGCCCGCAGCCGCGACCCCTCCCCGCGGCCCGGGGCGTCCCTGCGGGGTCCACGCGCCCTCCTCCCCGCGCGGCCCCGCGGGGCGACCTCACCTGCGGCGCGGCCCCGCGTCCCGAGCGCGCGCGAGCGGAAATGCCCGGCGGGGCCGCGCAGCCCCAGGCCGCCCCCGGCGGCGCCCCCTGCAGGCGGCTCGCGGCGCAGCCTCACCCGGGCGCCGCCCGGTGTCGCAGGCGCACCCACCTCCACGCACCCGGAGGTGCCATCAGACCTCAGGCTCTAATGCACCTGGATGCCACACACCTGGGACACACCGCAACAACACAGGGGCTCCCGGAGGGCTCCACAGCCTCCACGTCCTTGGGGATGCGGCAGGTCGGGCGGACACAGGGATGACCTGAGCCCCGACACACCTGGGGCGCATCCCATTGGTCAGATACGGGCATCGCGAGGCCTCGCGCCTGACCGTGCGCTCTCAGGGTGGAGAGGGACCGTAGCGGAGTGTAAATCACTCACCAGCTCTCCCTTCTAGAAAAAAACATGCTTAGGAGGCAGTGGAAGGGAAGGCTCTCACCTGTCTCCTGAGCCCAGGACTCTATGAACTGCAGAAATTAGAGGAACAAGAATCAAAAGCACAGGGGACATCTTTTCTTTTCTCTATTTTTTTCTTGTGTTGCTGGAGATTGAACCCAGAGGCATTCTGCTCCTGAGCTACACTCCCAGCGCCTTTTTAAATTTTTTGTTTTGAAACAGGGCCTCACTAGGTTGCTAAGAGTCTTACTAAACTGCTGAACTTGTTATGCTCTTGTCTCAGCCTCCAAGTACTGGTATTACAGGCCTGTGCCACCAATCCCTGCGAGATTTTTCACTTGAGGTTTAAGTAATGTTATTTTGAGGCCCCAGGATTTAGGGGGCCTTTATATATAGAGGGCCACTTCTGTACCCCTGAGAGACACAAGTATACAAGTAATAGCAATGATCCCCTTCTCATCTCCTGCCCCATTTACTTTCTCTTGCATGTGGGCTGCTTGGAATCTCTTTGCAATCTGGCTTTCGTCCATTTTAGACATCTCCAACAATGCTGACATTGTATTTTGAACAGATGTGCAATTTCAGAAGAAATCTAAGAGATCAGATGCATAAACCACTAACTTTCATAGACTTTTTCTTGTCTTTGGCATTTCATAATTAAAATATATAAGCAACCTCATCTGGCATATATTTTTTTTAGCATATTAATAGTTTAAAAAGTAACCATAATCTAAAATCTTTTGAAAGAATGCTTCTATGGTTCTATTTTATTCTTTTTTCTTTTTTGCAGTACTAGGGATTAAACCCAGTGAACCCAGGGGATTCTACCTCTAAGCCTCACCCCAGCCATTTAAATTTTTTTGTTTTGAAACAGGATCTTGCTAGGTTGCTGAGAATCTCATTAAGTTGCTGAGGTTGTCCTTGAACCTGAGATCTTCCTGTTTCAGGCCCCCAAGTACTGGAATTATAAGCATGTACCACCACATCCTTATTTCCTTATTTGTGTGCTGGGGATTGAACCCTCAAGACATTCTACTTCTGAGCTACACCCCCAGCCTTATTTTATTTATTATTTGGAAACAGAGTCTTGGTAAGTTGCCAAAGCTGGCTTTGAACCTGCGATCCTCCTGTCTCAGCCTTCCAAGTACTGGGGTTACAGGCATGGGCCACCATGCTTGGATATTATTTCTCTTTTTACTGAGGGAAGATGATCACTTCAACAAAGAAAAGTGAGACAATAGATGAAACAATAATTTCTCTGATAAAGGAAAATTAAAGAGGGTGGCAGGTGTGCTGAGTAACACGTATTGTGTTGTAAAGCTGCAAACCCTGGACCTCACATAGATTAGTTCTCTGGGATAAGATCTTAAGGTTAACTGTCAAAAAATAACCCATAGTTTTAAGTAGTCATTTCTGAAATATGCTTCTGGTTCAGCACTAGAAAAACACACGCTCTCCGGCCACACCCTTGGCCTGCTGAGCCAGCCACACCGGGCTGGGGCGCAGCAGCGAGGGGCCTCGTAGTGAGAGACTGAAGCCTGGTTGAAGCTGGAGAACCATGATCTACTGACGACTTGCTTCGGTGCTTCTCAGACTTTACTGCATGTGGAGTCAACTGTGGGCCTTGCTTCCAAACGCAGGTCCCGGTCTGGCTAGCTGAGGGTAGGTTGTCTTCCAAGAGACAGTGGAGTGATTCACTGCAAAGGCTCAGCTCACGGGCTGTTTTTCTGCACACGCCGCTCCCTTTGTTCTGCCATTTGTTTTCAAAGTTAATATGCATTTTTATTCCCTCATCAGCTTAAATTATTGAATATCTAATGGTCTTGAGAGTTTGCACAGAATTAAAAAAAAAACGTGATATAAAACTGCTTACCTACTGAATAGTCAAGACATTGGTCAAGTGTTTAGACTGTGTAGGCCAGAGTTTTGGAAAAATATTTAAGAAATACAGCAGTGTGTATGGTAAGGTCCCCTGCAGAAATAAGCCTGTGGAAACAGATGAAATGTACAGGCGTGAACACTAACTGAGGTACCCACTAACTGCTCTCCTAAAACAAACGAGAGGCTGTGTGTGTGTGTGTGTGTGTGTGTGTGTGTGTGTGTGTGTGGTATTGGGGGTGGAACTCAGAGGCTTTCTACCTCCGGGCTGCTGTACTCCCAGACCTACTTTATACTTTATTTGGAAACAGGGTCTCACTAAGTTGCTGAGAGCCTCACTAAGTAGCCGAGGCTGGCTTCGAGCCTGTGCGATCCTCCTGTCTCAGCCTCCCAAGAGCTGGGATTACAAGCATGTGTCACCATACCCGGCTTGAGAGGCGTCTTTAAAAGAGCAAAGAAACCACTTATTCATCCTAAATCTTATATCTGGATTATATTCAATGATACTTTTTTCTTTAGAAAATAAAAAGAAACTACTAAGTACAATGTAGGTAGCAAGTACTAAATTCTGGGCAGGAGCAAAATTTAGGGATCAAGTGATAAAAAGCATATCAGTGAAATATGCTTAGAATGACTCTAGGCCACGCGTGGCACACGCTTGTCATCCCAGCACTCCGGAGGCTGAGACTGGAGGATCGCGGTTCGCGGACAGCCTCAGCTACTTAGTGAGGGAGGCCCTCTGCAACTCAGTGAGATTCTGTTTCAAAAATAAAAAGACTAAGCCGGGCGTGGTAGCGCACACTTGTAATCCCAGCATTCGGGAGGCTGAGACTGGAGGATCACGGTTAGTGGACAGCCTCAGCTACTTAGTGAAGGAGGCCCTCCGCAACTTAGTGAGACCCTGTTTCAAGATAAAGAATAAAAAATAGGGCAGGGGGTGTAGCTCGGAGTTTCAATGTCTCTGAGTTTCATCCACAGCCCTGCAAAAATTAAATAAATAAATAAAAATAAAAATATAAAAGACTAAAAAATAGGCTGGGGGTGTAGCTCAGAGGTACAATGCCCCCAAGTTCCATCCCCAGTAACACACACACACACACACACACACACACACACACACACACACACACACACACAGAATAACTCTACAGTGCTGATACCTCAGTAGCACTGTAGTCAACAATGCAAGGTTTAGTTCTTTATCAAAAGTAAAATACAGAACACTTCAGGATTTGCATGTCATCCTTGCGCAGGGGTCATTACAATCTTCTCTGTACTGTTCCAGCTTTAGTATGCGTGCGGCCAAGCTGAGCCCGGTTCTGCCATTTTATAACCTCCTGTTCCCTTTAGGATAGCGCTCATGCAGCCAGCAAAGCAACATGCATATTTCCAAAGCTCCACAAACGTTTCTTTGATCATCTCCAAGAATAGAAGCCAGCAAATTTGTCTTGAGTCAGAAGGTCCCAGTTAGGCCATTTTTATTGCCTAAATGGAAGGAGGCAATTGCCACGCTCTGTTGTCTTAGCCCGTTTCTTGGGGTTTTAACAGAATACCCTGTACTGAGAAATTTATAAAGACAGAAATTTATTGCTTACAGTTCCGGAGGCCAGGAAGTTCCAGATGGAGGTGCCAGCAAGTTTGGTGTCTGGTGAGGGCCTAGTCTCTGCTTCCAAAATGGCACCTTGAACACTGTGTCTACCAGAGGAGAGCAATGCCATTCCTCAGGTGGCAGAAGAAGGGAAGAGGGAGGAGGGAACCCAGCCCAGAAGCTCCTTTATATAGGCATTAAACCCGCCTGTGAGGGCCGAGCCCTTATGGTCTAACCGCTTCATAAAGCCTGGTCTTCTAGTACCATTATATTGGCAATTAAGTTTCAACATGAGTTTGGGAGGGGATAAATATTCAAACTCAGGCACATGTTTTTTAGACCTGGAGATAATAAAGTAGATATGCCAGGTGTGGTGGTGCACATTTGTAATCCCAGCACTCCAGAGGCTGAGACAGGTGGATGGCAGTTTGTGGACAGCCTCAGGTACTTAGTGAGGCCCTGTTTCAAAATAAATAATACCGGGCGTGGTGGCGCACGCTTGTAATCCCCGCGCTTGGGAGGTGGAGACAGGAGGATCGCGCAGGTTCGAAGCCAGCCGCGCTGGCATAAGAGACCCTGTTTCCAAAATTAAAAAAATATAAAATAGGTCTGGGAGTGTAGCCCAGAGGTAGAAGGGCTTCCAGGAACCCCAGTACCACCAAAAAGAAAGGAAGGAAGGAAGGAAGGAAGGAAGGAAGGAAGGAAGGAAGGATAAAAGATAGGGCTGGGATGTAGCTGGGAGGTAGAATGCCCCTGGGTTCCATCCCCAGTACTACTACTACTACTACTACTACTACTACTACTACTAATAATAATAATAATAATGATGTAGATGTCTAGTTTATGTTTATGTTTGACTAAATACCTGATACTTAATATTAAACCAAAGAGGCTGATCTCATCCCCTGAAAACCTCTCCTGCATCCCTCTGGCATTGCAAATATCGCACATTCTATGGAAGAACATCTTCTGCATCTCTTGAAGCTGTAACCATCCTGTGAAAAACACAAGCTGAAGGAAAGCGACCCAAGGAGCGCAGCCCCACACCGAATACCACCGCAAAACCTGCGGAAATGTTATCTATTACCCCAGTCAGCCCTGACTGTCTTTCAGCCTCACTCCAGCCCACCCCCTGCATTTATCGGGCCCTCAAGCCAAGAATGAGGTTTATACTTTAAACGCTTGAAAATAGCACAAGTGAGGAAGTGCTGAATTCACATTCCCCTGCCTGTAAGTGACGTTTTACTGAAACATAGTCACACCCATTTGTTTCTACATGATCTCTGGCTGCTTTCTCAAGATAGCAGGAGACTGTGTGGTCTGAGAGTCTAAAACATGGTTATCTGCCCTCTTTCGGAGAAAGGATTGCCAATCCTGCAGGCTTTGTCACTGACTTCTGCCTCTTCACAGCACCCACCTCCTTCTGTGGAGGGGAGTCAAGATGACTCTCCCCATACAGAGCCGAGTTCCATGAGTCCTGGTCTATACCTGTGATTCCAGGTCTATACCCGTGAGTCCAGGTCTATACCTGTGAGTCCAGGTCTATACCCATGAGTCCAGGTCTAACCCGAGTCCAGGTCTGTACCCACGAGTCCAGGTCTATACCCGTGAGTCCAGGTCTATACCCACGAGTCCAGGTCTATACCTGTGAGTCCAGGTCTATACCCACGAGTCCAGGTCTAACCCGAGTCCAGGTCTATACCCGTGAGTCCAGGTCTAACCCGAGTCCATGTCTATACCCGTGAGTCCAGGTCTAACCCAAGTTCAGGTCTGTACCCACGAGTCCAGGTCTATACCCGTGAGTCCAGGTCTATACCCATGAGTCCAGGTCTATACCCGTGAGTCCAGGTCTACACCCGTGAGTCCAGGTCTAACCCGAGTCCATGTCTATACCCACAAGTCCAGGTCTATACCCACGAGTCCAGGTCTATACCCGTGAGTCCAGGTCTAACCCGAGTCCAGGTCTATACCCGTGAGTCCAGGTCTATACCCGTGAGTCCAGGTCTATACCCGTGAGTCCAGGTCTATACCCACGAGTCCAGGTCTATACCCGTGAGTCCAGGTCTATACCCACGAGTCCAGGTCTATACCCGTGAGTCCAGGTCTATACCCTTGTGGGTAAATTTCAAGCATGTCACACCACGGTACACACAATTACAAGATTAATTGCAGTTTACTTTATCAGATTCCCTACTGTAATTCATCATGAATTCAATACAAAGACTTGACAGTTTCAACAGATGCTCATTAAAGAAGCTAATTTAGGAGATTTTTATTTTGCATGTGCAAAAAAATGGACAATAGTATAAATTTCTGTGTGTGTGTGTGTGTGTGTGTGTGTGTGTGTGTGTGTGATACTGGGGATGGAATCCAGGGGCATTCTACCTCTGAGCTACACCTGGTCTCATTGAGTTTCAAAGAGGCTGTGGGAGAACTGGGATCCTCCTGTCTCAGACCTCCAAATGCTGGGATTACAAGTGTGTGCCACCATACCCGGCTTTGGACAGTAGTATATATTTCTAACCTTGGCTGTAAGAATTTGTTGTTAAATTTGAAACTAGTGGGATCATTTGTTCTTTTCTTTTTCTTTTCTTTTTTTTTTTTGAGCACCGGGGATAGAACCTGAGGCATTCTACCTCCGACCTATATCCCGGTCCTATTTTTTAATTCTTTATTTTGAAATAGAATTTTACTAAGTTGCAGAGGGTCTGAGTAGCTGAGGCTGGCTTTGAACCTGCGATCCTCCTGTCTCAGTCTCCCAAGTCCTGGGATTACAAGTGTGTGCCACCATACTTGACTTGTTCTTTCTTTTCGTTCTGTTAAGCTATTTAACTTGGTACAACTTGGTGCTAAACAAGTTCCATGGCAAAGAAATTAAGGAGTGGAGTAAAACAACCCCGTGAAACTAAGTTCACTCACATCAAACTCAACCCCAGTATTTCTGGAAATGAGGTTTTGAAGATGATATGGGCTATGGTCAATTGTTTTCCTTTAAATAAAACATTGACCTTTTCTTCACAAAAGAGATACAATATCCTTTCTTAAAAATATGTGAAATGAAAAAAATATGTGAAATGTTCTCAGCAGTTGTAGTTGAAATGGTTTATTCTTGAAATGGTTTATAATTTTAGAAATAACATATAGACTGGAGAAAAACACTAGTATAGATTATTTCATTAGCTTTGGTGAATAATCTAATCATGAATAGAAAAACAATTGTAAGAATTCTCAGAAGATGTAACATGACCAGTCAGACGTGCTACCCACTCTGATGGGAGCTACGTACACTGAAAGAACTAAACTGGGCCTGGTGGCCCATGCCTGTGATCCCGGTACTTGGGAGGCTGAGACAGGAGGAGCACAGGTTCAAAACAACCTCAGCAACTTAGCAGACCATGTTTCAAAATAAAAATAAAAGCTGGGTGTGGTGGCGCATGCTTGTAATGCCAGTACTTGAAAGGCTGAGAGGAACCGGGAGGATCGTGGTTCACCGACAGCCTCAGCTACTTAGTGAGGCCCTTTGCAACTCAGTGAGACCCTGTTTTGAAATAAAGAATAAGCTGTGCGTGGTGGCGCACGCTTGTAATCCTCGCGCTTGGGAGGCAGAGACAGGAGGATCACGCAGGTTCGAAGCCAGCCTCTCTGGCTTAAGAGACCCTGTTTCCAAATAAAAACATAAAAATAGGTCTGGGAGTATAGTCCATAGGTAGAAGGGCTTCCACGAACCCCAGTATCACCACCAAAAAAAAAAAAAAAAAAAAAAAAAGAATTAGCCGGGCGTGGTGATGCACTCTTGTAATCCCAGCATTCAGGAGGCTGGGACTGGAAGATCATGGTTCGCGGAAGGCCTTCTTCTCAATGAGACCCTGTTTCAAAATAAAGGATAAAAAATAGGGCAAGGGGTATAGCTCGGAGGTCAAATGCCCCTGGGCTCCATGTGGAAGCTAGGGAAAATATGGGCTGTAGGAGGAACTCTAGATGAAGAAGGAGAAACTCTAGATGAGCAAATAAGGTGACTGAGGATGATGGGAGGGGAGAGGGAAACTCCCTACAGTACATGGTGTTCGTTGACAGTCATATCAACGTCAATCACTCAGCCAAACATGAGGAGGAGGGAGGGAGGGGTGGGGTGGGGATGGCTCAATGGTGATGTGTGCATGATGCCTCTGCCATCTTCTACTCCATTAAGATGAATGACTACAATGCACCAAAAAAACAAAAACAAGAGATAAGCCGGGTGTGGTGGTGCATGTTTGTAATCCAGTACTTGGGAGGCTGAGACAGGAGGATCTGGGGTCACTACCAGCCTCAACTACTTAGAGAGGCCTTCCACAACATAGTGAAACCTTGTTTCAAAATAAAAGATAAAAAATCGGGCTGAGGGTATAGCTTGGAGGTAGAATGCCCCTGGGTTCAACCCCTAGCACCGTAAAAATATAAACAAACAAACAAAAAACACCCAAGAGATATAGAATTTCCCCTCTTTTGGTTATTTATTGAATATTATCATATCCAAAGCACAGGTCCAAGGCTTTGTAGATCTTTTTTCCATTTACACCTCCCCAATTTTTTGTGGAAAGGATAGTATTAGTCTTCCCTTTACAGATGAAAGCTGAGGTGCTGAAAGATTACTTCCTGTGAGTGTCCCAGGGCTGTGTAATAGGGTACCACAAGCTGACTGGCTGAAAACAGCAGCAGTGCACTGGCCCTTGGTTCTGGAGACCAGTAGTGGGAAGTTGAGCTGACGGCAGGACCGCTCTAAGGGAGACCCTGCTCTAGCTGGCAGTGGCTCTGGGTGCTCTGTGGACGATCATTTCAGCCCTTGGTAGGATGTAAATCAGGATGAAGTATGGCTTTAAAAAAAGCTTTGCCCTTGTTAAAAGAAAGACCTCTGGAGTCAGGCATGGTGGCGCAAGCCTGTAATCCCAGTACTCAGAAGGTTAAGATAGGAGAATTGTAGGTTTGAGGCTAGCCTCAGCAACATAGTGAGACCCTGTTTCAAAGTAAAAAATAAAATACGGCTGAGGGTATAGCTCAAAGTTAGAGCCCCCATGGGTTCAATCCCTAATACCACAAAATAAGTAAAGAAAGGAAAAGAAGGAAGGAGGGAGGAGGTTTGGCCACATCTGGGTACCCTGTGGCCTGGTCGAGCTGGCATATAAAATCAACCATCACAGTGAGCAAACGAAGTATTAATGTTTAAAGCCTCTGAGATTTGGACTAATGACTGTGGAACAAAGTGGCTATACAGTCAGTTAGTAAAAGCTCAGACTGAACGGCTGTGCAGGTACAGCTGGACCCAGACCGGAAGCTGTAGGACGGTGAGCTTCCTCCAGAAGTTAGCTCGAGTGGATAAGGATGCCGCGCGGGCTCAGTACAGACACAATTTCTTTAAAATATTTCTGATTCAAGTTGGCTGAATCCAAGGATGCAGAACCTCTGGGTATGGAGGGCCAACGGTGTATCTATTATTATTTCAGCATGTAAGCAAAATAAAAACGATGAAGACATCTTTGTTACTTTTTCATGCCAACTATTCAGCAATCCAGTGTGCATTTTTTCTGTGTTTTTTTTTTTTTAATATACTTTTATTGGTCCATTGCAACTCGACATCATCTTTAGGCTGGTGTGATAGAAACACACTGTGCACACAGCACCCGGTGTTTCCCTCCAAATCCGACCACTCATCCCCTTGGACTAGCCACACAGCAAGTGCTCAGTAGCCCCTTGTGTCCAGTGGCTACCTTACTGGACAGTGTAACTACAAGCATTTTACTCTATGAACCAATCTTCGCAGCTGCCTAACAAGGTAAGCATTATGACTCGCATTTTTTTGGGGGTGGGGGGAGTTACTGTAGATTGAACCCAGGGACATTCTACCACTGAGTTACACCCCCAGCTCTTTTATTTTGAAACAGAGCCTTCCTAAGCTGTGAGGGTCTTGCTAAATTGCTGAGGCTGGCCCCCGACACACGATCCTTCTGTCTCAGCCTCCCAAGTATTGGGGTTATGGGTGTACACCACCATGCCCAGTGACCTGTATTTTTTATATGAAGAAAGTGAGACTCAGGAAGGTTGAAAGTTTTGTAATAGGCCCACTGGATCCTACAAAAGGGGTTTGGCCAACTGTCCACACCACACATCTACAGGTATCATGTCTGTTTCCATTGGACCTTGTAATATACAGTAGCTTTGTGTTTTGTTTTTGCTGGTGTTTTTTTTCCCCAGTACTAAGGATTGAACCCAGAGGCATTCTACCTCAGAGCAACACCCTGACCCTATTTATCATTATTAATTTGTTTTCACAGCATTGGGGAAGGAACACAGCACATTCTACCTCCTAGCTATACCCCCAGCCTTATTTTTGATTCTTTAGTTTGAAACAGGGTCTCATTGAGTTTCAAAGGGCCTCACTAAGTTTAGCTGAGGCTGTTTGTGAACCGCAATCCTTCTGTCTCAGCCTCCCAAGTACTGGCATTACAAGCGTGAACCACCACGCTCTGTAATCCTTTATTTTTTGAAAGAGTCTCACTAAACTGTGGTGTGGGATGTGTGTGTGTGGGGGGCTCACTAAGTTTCTGAGGCTGGCCTTGAACCTGTGATCCTCCTGTCTCAGCCTTCGAAGTATTAGGATTACTAGCATGCGTCACCGTGCCGGCTAGTCTTTCTTCTTTGAGAACCATCTTTTCGGTTCATAGCCAGCTTCTCTCCTTCAAAAGCTTCTCTCACGTCGTTTGCAAGAAGATGGGGAGACCTGGAGAACATTGTGTTGAGATCAGCCAAGCACAGAAAGAGAAGGGACATATGTTTTCTCTAATATGCTCAACCTCGGGAGTATTATGAGCACCAGAGGGACTCCGGGCAATGGAAGGGAAACCTCAGCGAAGCCAGAAAGAAGGCTGAGGTTAATCAATGAAAAAGCTACATTCGAATGTGTGTATACATGTGAATATAACAGTTAACCTGGACACAGTATTGGCAGGGAGGGAAAAGGGGAAGGGGGGGACCAAGTACTGTGTGAATATGTGTCGTTGTCAACATGATCCACATCATGATGTGAGACTATGGCGCACCAATAAAATAAAATTTAAAAAAATCCCTGTTGTCATTAGCAATTATAGGCCGGTGATAAGAAGACAGCAAGTAAGTGGAGAACTGAGGAACTCTGCTCCAGTCTTTTGGGGAAGGAAACCCAAGAAATAAAGATGGTGGCTGTTTTGAGATGGGAAGGGAAGAGCAGGCATTATGCACTTCCAAAGTCTGCAGAGACCAAGCCTTCCTGAAATAGCAATCAAATAAATAACTTTTTTTTCCCCTGAAAGGAAAACAGCTTTAGTGGAGACCCAGAGCAAAGAAGCAGCGAGAGCTGAGGGTGCTTTCGGTAGGCCAAAGGACCAGGTTTTGGTACAAGTAGCAGGGAAGGGAGAGAAACAAAATCCCGAAGGGGTTTCTATAAGAAACAGCAGCATAATTCACAATAGCCAAATCATGGAACCAAGCTAGGCATTCGTCAGCAGATGAATGGGTTAAAAACTCTGGGACATATACACAATGGAATTCTATATGCACGGTGGAATTCTGCTCAGCAATAAAGAACAAAATTAGGGCATTTGCAGGAAAATGGATGGACCCAGAGAACATTATGTTAAGTGAGATTAGCCAGTCATGGAAAGTGAAGGGTCATATGTGTTCTCTCAACTGTAGAAGCTAGGGGGCTTTTAGGATCCCAGAGGGTCTCCAGAAAATGGAGGAAAAAGTCCAGCGGAGCCAGCCAGGTGGTCTAGGGGAGGGGGAGAAGGAGAACCAATGAGGATCACTTCTACTGATGTCATGTACATGTGTGAAAACACCAATGTCCATCTCAATATCCTGTACGGGGAAGGGGGGGAGAGCGCGGGGAAAGCCCACCAAGTACTGTGTGCGTGTGTCACCATCACCATGAGCTACATTACACTGGAAGATTAAAATGCACCGATAAAAGTACAAAAAAGAGAAATATTTTTCTTTACCCCCGAAGGACAAGTACCGTTTCCAAAAGAAACAAATAAATTTTGCTTTAAAAATACCAACACAGTATATAATGAATAAATTATCTGCCAAGCTAAGCACACAGAAGCATAATAAGACAACCCACACTCCTAAGAGATCTGTAAGTTGTTACTATTGTCTGGGGCCTCTTTAAGAAATGTATGAAATAGCACTTTCTTTTCTGATGTATCTCAACCACCGTAAGTTGTAATTACAGATCTGTCCTCAGAAAAGTGAATGTAGAGAATCAGATTCACCTCACTGTGGATCCATGAACCTCGTTCTCTGAACATGGGTAGACTTATAGTGCAATGCTATCCAAATAGAAGGCAGAGGCTACAGAAGATGAATTTCTCACTTTGATTTCACTGCAAGGGAAAGGAGAACACAAAATTCATTCACCTGAAAAATCATCTGCTAAGAAGGCAATATAACATTCTGATGCCAGCTTGTGTAATAGTTTTACTGTATAAGAAATAACATTACATAAATCATTAGGTTGACAGTATACACAGAAGACCCAAACAAAGGAACATGATTATTCCGATCAAACAGAACAGGAAAAATGCCACGGTCTTCAAATCTGACTCCTTTGAGAGAAATTGTACCTCTTGCATTTTCTGGAGTACTGTCCACAGTTCCATTAAGCAAAATGAAAAACCGCTTTACAGTTTAAAACATAAGAACGCAGTGTACGTAGATGTATAGTCCTTTTAACACTGGATATAACAGAACAAAGACTTTGGGCTGTCTGCTCTTGCCTAAAGCATGGCTAGAATTCTCTATCAGTAGAGACAGTTCATGGAGAATATATGAAACTGCACACTCTGAGAGACTTCAAAAAATATTGTAGGAGTCAATTTCTTCCTATGGAGAAAAAGTATATAAATATACTAGACATTAAACTTTTCATTCATTCAATTATTTGTTCTGTCCAACACATAGAAAAACAATAAGTATTTAATTACAAACAAAGTTCATGGTATGTTATTGTAAAAAAAGAGATAAAAAAAACCCCAAACTCTTACTTTTTTATTAAAGAAAAATACTTTTATATAGACACATTTGATGTTTATATAAATTGTAGGAGTCTGCCAAGTCTTGGTCTCAACCGAGGTTTAACAGTGTTAGTCTATACACAAGGCTCACATCCCCAAAGCAGGCTTAATGCTAGTAAAAGTCACTCAAGATAACTTTCTCTCTTTTTCTGTTTGGCTAAAAAAAAAAAAAAAGTTTCATTTTTGAGATTTTAGAATTTACATTGGAGTTGTCTGAAAAAATACAATTTTGATGCAAAAATCACATTAAGGATTCAAGACTCTATTGCTGGTGCTGTAATCTTTTTGCATGTCTTTGTTTTCATAGAAAAAAGCAACAGTAAAATAAACAACACGTCTAAGAATTTAAAATGGGAAACGTTAGCACATTACAGCAACGGTACGCCTTGCACATCTACGTGCACAAAGAGAGAAGACAAGAGAGATCAGACATCCTTCTTCTGCATCTGTTCTAACTTTCTTCTTAGAAGACCATAATTCTCCTTCGTGCCTGCTGCCCCAGGGTCAAGCTGCAAGGAGATTTCATAGTGTTTCTTGGCCAAGACGAGATGTCCCCAACGATGATACAGAACAGCTGAAATAGCAGGAGATGAATTTCATTGGAAACGCTTCTGAATAACTCACAGATCGACCACTCACACAGAGAACTATTCCAGGACCTTTGCAAGCAGTTTTCAAAAAAAAAAAAAAAAATCATTGTTTTAAAAAAATATTGTTTGTACTGAAAACTTTATTTATTATCATCACACTCCCTGGGGGATTATCCATTTAACCCCTGCCAGTTACTCACAGGACTCTGCCTATCTATCCCTACATGGGATACTTCTGCCTACAACAACATCGTTACATAAAGAAGAGTGTATCAAATAGCTCGATGCTGCCATGCAATTTCAAGGCAGCCAGGCTGGACAGGATGGAGCTCCGGGCACAGCTCTGGCCATGCAGAAGCCCAGTCTTTTATTTATAAACAAAATAAGTCGGCTGTTTTAAGATTTCCCTACACCTTTTGGTAAAGCAATAGCTTACGTGTTGTTACCCGGAAATAGAGGTTCCAACATCAAGATCTGACCCTAAAATGATTGCTAAAACAAATTTAATTATTGTGTAGGCCCAATTGGCATGAGATGTTTTTTAAGCAAACTAAACCTCTATGTGGGCAGAAGAACAACTCTTGATGTTCTGTGAGCTCTGTGATGAGCAGCTGCAGAGTGGTGGGGGCGGGGGGGCAGAGCTGGTGAAAAAACATTCTCATGACGGATTCCCAGCATGCTCTGCTCGGCAAATCCCAACCTCGGCCATGTGAGAAAGCAAAAAGGAATTCTGGGGAACAAAACACTGTGAGTGTGCCAGGCTGGTGGTGCACGCTTGTAATCCCTGCACTTGGGAGGCGGAGACAGGAGGACTGCGCAGGTTCGAAGCCAGCCTCGCTGGCTTAAGAGGCCCTGTTTTTAATAAAAACATAAAATAGGTCTGGGAGTGTAGCCCGGAGCTAGAAGGGCTTCATCCCCAGTACCACCAAAACACAAAAACAAAAAACAAACAAAAAACTGTGAGTGCATTTTGAGACATGGCAATAAGGGGACCACAAGAAGAGAGGGTCGGGCTGGACCGGGAAAAGTCCAAGCTGGAAGGAGGAGGGAACAGGTGGTATGTTACATTGGAACTCTAAAATGCTTCTTTGTTTAAGAGAGGATTTGAGTTCTCATCATAAAGGGGCAATAAACTCAGGGGGCAATTTTGGGGATCCTGGTGATGCAGTTAAAAAGTATAAATATGGCCTTCATTCCGGGAGTCCTGGTCATGTAATTACAGTGATAAATTCATTCATTCGTCATTTCTTTCCTCCCTCCCCTCTCTCCGTTTGTTCCTTCCTTCCTTCCTGCGATTGAGCTAATCGATATTCTACCTCCAAGAGACACCCTCAGCCCTAGTTTTTGTTTTGAAACAGGGACTCACTAAGTTGTGAAGGGTCTAACTTGAGGCTGGACACAAGCCTGAGATCCTCTCTGTGTCAGCCTTTTAAGTACTAGGATTACAGGTGAGCACCACCACGCCCGGCTAGTTGTCTTTTAAATACCATAATAAAACCACAATTTAAAACCAGATAATAGAGACAAGCTATGAAATAAAAAAACTCTTTCAACATCGAGTTTACAGAAGGATGCCCATTTCATTTTAATTACACAGAATTTCAACACAATTTGAACTGAAAACTTCTTACCCAAATTACCATGGTAACTCGCAGCATTTGGATTTGCTTTAATTGCTTTGAGGAATAAAGCTTCAGACTCCTAAAAAAACAAAAGACACACAAAAGCAGGCATTACACATGAAGCAGGAGTGATCCACAGTCTTCCTGTCAATGGTTCTCCAAGTCGTAACCTTGCTTGGACCACTGCCTCCTTCCAGAAACACACGCTGCAGCCAAAGAGGGCCAAATGTGCCCACGCCGCCCCACCCCGCCCCCCAGGAGTGGTTGGGGTTCTGCACCTTTAAGAAGTCTCAGTCCAGGGTGCAGCAGAGTTTGAGAAGAGGCTGGAAGCAGAGGACAGAGCAGGCTGCCCTCGGGAAGGGGCTGTTCCCAGCCTGTGTCCATGAACCCACCGCCGGGACTTGCAAGGAAGAAGCTGGGGCCTAAGGAATCTCCCCCAGGAACCCACAACACCCTTGGCAACCCAGAAGCAGCACATTCAGCTGGAAAGAATATGCAGAGAATGAGGAAGAAACGGCCACCTGTCGTGGAAGCTGTCACTGTACTGTGTGTGACCATGACCAAATGCCCCTGATGTGCACCGATCGACTGCTGAGCAGACTTGCATTTCCTGCAAATTGTCCTCACTTCCAATGGGGTCGCTGTGAAGCAGGGCAACTGTCTTCCTCCCTGGTCATGTTGAACACTGCAGACTGCACTGCTGCTTTCTACCATAGTGCCCAGGGATAAAGATGCCCGCTCCGTCCTCTAGGACGCGCGTCTGGGAGCCGCTCCTGGCCCCCGCTACCTTCCAAGCGTACTGGTATTAAACACAGAGCTTACACAGCCAAAGCCCTTGGCGTGGGGATTACTTTTGCTTCTTGTGCCCTACGTGCATTTCTCTGGGCAGGTTTCCCTCCTTTTGGACTCAGCATTTTGTAACATGCAAGACCTTTGCCTAACAAGATCTTTGGCCTCAGGTTGTCCTGAGAAGCAGGCTGGTGATTGGGGCAGACAATTTTTGAAACCTGTGCCTTTTAGACAGAGCCAGCAGACAAACTCTGCATTTTAGACAACTGGGAAGAGACCGAATAAAGACATTAGGATAACATTAGGGTATCAATTCTACGTCAGTGTCTACAGTGTGAGATTTTTAGCTGAAATGCTTTCCAAGGAGCCCATGATCCCAGGTAAACTACAAACAACAAAAACAGAAGTTCCCCAAAGCAAATGGATCATGCAGTTCTATGGTGGTTTCTAAGTAACTGTTGTTTCTGATGATTTCAAGTATTTCCACTTAAAACCTGAAACTTGAGAAAAGAAGACAAAGGCAACTAAAATGTACCTAAAAATGCTCTCCTCCTTGCAGGCATGGAAGTGTTCACTGAGATAAAAAGCAGGTTAGAATCTCCTAGGAAGCCGGGCGTGGTGGTGCACGCTTGTAATCCCAGCATTTGGGAGACTGAGAAAGGAAGATCGCGGTTCACAGATGGCCTCATCTACTTAGTGAGGCCCTTTGCAACTCAGTGAGACCCTGTTCAATATAAAGACTAAAAAATAGGGCTGGGGTATAGCTCGGAGGTAGAATGCCCTTGGGTTCTATCCCCAATACTTTTGCAAAAAAAAATTTCCCAGGGGATTCGAATTCATTCCTTTATTCCTTCATCTAAGGCTAAAATGCCCAAAAAAGGGAGAAACCAGTGCTCAGGCTGATGGCAGTGAGGTTGGAGGACAGTGGCGCCTTGGGCAGGGAAGGGCTTGGGGTTCACACTTCCGTAGGGAGGGCTGCTCCTGGCAAGAGTTTGAGCTCTGCACAGGGACAAGGAGCCTGGGAAGAAAGAACGGGCCAGAGGAAGAACAGCCGGAGAGCATAACGGGATAACAGGCGAGGTCACAGGGGTCGCGGTCTGAGCTGGAGATGGGAACTGGATGGCACATGGCTTAGGGGCATCTGAGGAGCAGGTGTGGGAGGAGGCAACCGAGGGCTTAATACGTCCCCTCAGGTAAGCGTGTGGCGCCTGAGAATAGGCCTCAGCCGACCTGGGCTGCACCTGTGCCTGGGAGGAGGGGTGGCCTGGTGGCCTCTTCTGAACATCAAATTTCTGCGGGTGTTCAAAGCCCATGAAACGATCATCTATTAAATCAGGTTTTAAGGGCGCTGTTTGGGAAAGCAGTGAGCTGCTTATAAAGGGATCCGTGGAGAGAGGGGTCTGAATGCTCCAAGACCCAGACAATAAGCTGATTTATGTCAGCCAACAAACTCACATTTAAAATAAAGGATATTTTTCATCAGCAGAAAGAAAAATAACATGTTCATAAAGATAAGCCAGGTATGAAAGGTGAATGCATGCCTGTAATCCTAATACTTGGAGGCTGTGATCCTTGGAGGATCACAGGTTCAAGGCCAGCCTCAGCAACTTAGCCCTTAGCGCCTTAGTGCGATCCTGTTTCCAAAATAAATAAATAAAAAAAAAAAAAAAAAAAAAAGAACTAGGGGTTCAGAGAGGCAGAATGCCCCTGAGTTCAATCCCAAGTACCACCCAAGACAAAAAAAAACAAAAAAAAAAAACAAAAAAAAAAAACAAAACAGAAAAGCATCCAAAAAACTAATAGGTCTAAATATTCCTTAGTAATTCATTTAATAATTATCAAACTAGCCAAGTTTGGTAGTGCATGCCTGTAACCCCAGTACTTGGGAGGCTGAGATAGGAAGATCTCAGGTTTGAGGACAGCCTCAGCAAGTAGTGAAACTCTCAACCTAGTGAGACCCTGTTTCCAAATAAATAGGAAAAAAATAGGGCTGGCGTGTAGCTTGGAGGTAGAATCCTCCTGTGTTCAATCCCCAGTACACCACACACACACACACACACACACACACACACACACACACCAAACTAAAACTATTATATATGTATGTATATGTATCTATCTACCATTTAATATGATTGTCAAACTAAAACTACCATTTAAATATGTTCTTGTGCATTTTCCCCAATCACCCTGTCAGGAGAGAGGCAGGTCACTGTTTTACTGGTGAAGAGACTGAGGCCGGGGCAGTGTGGTGACTTCCGGAGGGGACAGGCTGCGCGAGGCGGTGCCGGGAGACACAGGGCTTAGTGAGTCGCCATGCTCTGCGAAGAGAAGCCTCAAATCTGGCTGCAGAAGCCAGTATGTTTCAGAGTCCAGTGACAGATGCAGCTGGTCACTTTTCCACTGATGCCCACAGCGTGCTGGGCAGCAAGACAGGGACAACAGGACTGAAGGCCGAGCTCTCAGCGCAGGCTCCCTCCAGGCCCTGAGGATGTTAAGTAAATACAACAGAGAACCCCAATGCAGAGGTGGTAGGAGAGCAGAGCCTGTCCAGCAGAATGACCCCAGGCTGAGGTGGGGCCTGCAAGCATCCACCTAGGACCCAGGCACACACGGCCACCAACAGCAGGGATCATTTTTGCAGCACAAGAGAAAACCCTGCACAGTTATTTAAAATTCTAAATCCTTGCCAGGCGTGGTGGCACACGCTTATAATCCCCGCGCTTGGGAGGCGGATATAGGAGGATCGCGCAGGTTCGAGGCCAGCCTCGCTGGCTTAAGAGACCCTGTTTCCAAATAAAAATAGGTCTGGGAGTGTAGCCTGGAGGGAGAAGGATTTCCAGGAACCCCAGTACCACAAACAAATAAATAAATAAATAAATAAATAAATAAATAAATATAATTCTAAATCCTTAATTAAAAAAAAAAACAACACATGACACACAGGCTCAGTGGCTGACATCAGGGTTGGCAGGAGCCTTTCACGACTGACAAAGTCTGAATCGCAGAAAGCCTGAGTGACAGTGTGCTGAGGAATAGCATAGCACAGTCGGAACCAACATTAAAGTTGTAAACGAATACTGTGAGCTAGAACGGTATAGGATTGTTGTAAACAAATGTTAAAGTAAACAAATATTATGGGAGAGAAGACTAGAGGATTGTTGCAGGCAAATATTATGTAAGTGCAAGGGACCAATTAGAAGAAAGAAAGCAACCAGCGCCACCCACTATCCAATCAGAAGAAAGGTAAACCATTTGGCCATGAGTACAGAAAAAAACCTTTAAGGACCGAGGCCAGCAACACGTGAGCCAGGCCAGCGGTCCAGTCACTCGAAGGGGCACACCTGAATTGACCATGGTCGCCCAGCACCAACGGCCCTGTCCCTGAGGGAGACACGAGCCCCTCCAGCTGCCTCTCAGACTAGAAGTTCCGGAGACCAGAGAGTCGCTGGTCCCGAGTGGCCTGGCAAGGAAGACCAGACCACGGTGAACTCTCCTGCTTTGCACACTGGACTTTTGATTTAGACTTTGGGAGTGACTGCGTGACGTTGAACTTAAATTTGTATGTAACTAATATAATATGCTTTGACTCCCTGAATGACCAAAGTCTGCCAGACACTTGAATGCTGTACGGCGAGTACCCCTTTTGCTTTATGATCAATAAAGCTGAACTTGTGGAACACACATTGTGCATGTTCCTGTCTCATGACGTGGGATGCTGAGGACAGGGCCATATCATGCTTCCCCCTTGGGTAACTGAGCTGGGGCTCGACTGAGCACCTCATCTCAGATTTCATGTTTTATTTCCTTATTTAAGGCTCAACACCCTGGCCCTGACAATCAGGATGAAAAATGTATAGGGAAACAGGAAATTCATTTCTCCGTTCCGCTTAATGGGCTATTTTCTACTTTATCTGGGATAAAAAGGATGATGTGAGTTGCAAGCTGAATGAACCCTGGCTTCGTCCCTTTAATAGAAATTCCAGTTTATAGATTGCAGGATGATAGGAAAATCAATACAATAATCATACAGGCTGCATCTTGAAGAATCGCTGTAGCTGAGTTGATGAAGAAAAACTGGGACTCTTGGCCCACCCTAGGCTGACAATACGAGGAGGGGTAATTTGGAAAAAGCCCATAAACCTCCCCTGCTTCCTCAAGTAGACTCATAAAAGAAAACTAGCCTCTCAGAAAGCCATCTCTCAAGCAAAGTCCAGAAATGCTAAAAATGTACATTCAAAAACCGAGAGAAATACACAAGATGTCTTATTCTTATAGAAAATTATACTAGTAGTGACACCAAATCAATAGAAAAAGAGAAGTAACAAACACTGGGTGAATATTAATTAATCACTATCGTTAGGCTTTGGGTTTTGTCCGTGGCCTCAGAGTGATCCATTAACATATAGCCCCTGATTCAGAAATAAAACGACTTGTCCTTCAAAAGGACTAGAAACTACTTCTGAAAGAGCATTCCCTGGATCATGCGTATTAGGTACCGATGATGCTAGTTAGAAAGTCTGGCTCATGGCGATGGACACAGCAAAGCTGGGATTGGAGCCTGTCGTGAGGCAAGACCGGTGCTGGAGCCTCCGAGGCCGGGATCGGAGCCTGCTGAGGGGTTAGGCCGGTGCCGGGGCCAACGGCCGGCATCAGAGCCTTCCGTGAGGCAAGGCCGCTATTGAGGCCTCTGAGGCCGGGATCGGAGCCTGCCGAGGGATCAGGCCGGTGCCGGGGCCAGCATGGCTGGGATTGGAGCCTGCCGTGAGGCAAGGCCGGTGCTGGGGCCTCCGGTGCCGAGGCCAGCGGCCGGCATCAGAGCCTTCCATGAGGCAAAGCCGCTATTGAGGCCTCCGAGGCCGGGATCAGAGCCTGCTGAGGGGTTAGGCCGGTGCTGGAGCTAGCGAGGCCGACATCGAAGCCTGCCGTGAGGCAAGGCCGGTGTTGGGGCCTCTGAGGCCAGAATCAGAGCCTGCCGTCGGGTTATGCTGGTGCCAGGACCAGCAGCATACATTGGAGCCTGCCGCGAGGCAAGGCCGGTGCCGGGGCCTCTGAGGCCGGTATCAGAGCCCGCCGAGGGGTTAGGCCGGTGCTGGGGCCAGCGAGGCCGGGATCGGAGCCTGCCGAGGGGTTAGGCCAGTGCCGGGGCCAGCGGCCGGCATCGGAGTCTTCCGTGAAGCAAGGCCGCTACTGAGGCCTCTGAGGCCTGGATCAGAGCCTGCCGAGGGTTTAGGCTGATGCCGGGGCCTTCAGCTAGCATCAGAGCCTGCCGTGAGGCAAGGCTGGTGTTGGGGCCTCCGAGGCCAGGATCAGAGCCTGCTGAGGGGTTAGGCCGGTGCCGGGGCCAGCGAGACCAGAATTGGGGCCTCCCATGAGGCAAGGTCGCCACTTGAGCCAGCGAGGTCTGGATCAGTCTACCGGGTAGCCAGGCTACAACTGGGGCAGTCAAGAGTGGGATCGGTACTTGCAACGCGGCATGCACAGAGAAATATCGCAGAAAATTAAAACCAGATGCTTCCCCTAATCAGCAATAACTAGGAGGAAAGGGGCAACAGGAAGTGGTCAAGCTATAGAAAGAACCCTATAGTGAAGCAATTAAGGTGACCAATCAGAGGGTATGGAATAGGGGAGGATGGAGCCTCTTTAAAAAGCAGGAGGTACATAAACATATATATCAAAGTTAATCACCAAACAAGCATGGGATCGAGGGAGGAGGAGGGAATGGGATGGGGGCTGGATGAGGGCTAATTGGATGATGTGTGCTTGTATATCCTCTCAAGTCTTGTATTCCAATGTGATGTATGATTACAATGCACCAATAAAAATAAATTAAAAAAAAAAAGTCTGGCTCAGTGGTAGAGTGTGTGCCTATCATGTATGAGGACCTCCGTTCCATCCCCAGCAGAGACAGTGACAGGAGAGAGAAAGAGAGAGAGCAAGAAATGCTCATCCGCTGGCCTTACCCAACCCATAGAGACCATCCCTCATACTTTCATAAACTCCACAGTGATTCTGATAAACAAAATTCGAGTTTGAGATATCACTGATATAAAGAATCTTAAGGCCTAGTGTGATAGCACACTCCTATAATCTCAGTACTCAGAGGTTGACACAGGAGAATCGTAGATTCAAGGCTAGCCTTAGCAATTTGGTGAGACCCTACTTCAAAGCACAAAAGGCCAGGGGTATAGCTCAGAGGTAGAACATCTCAGGGTACAGTCCTTAGTGGCCCTCCAAAAAGAGAGAGGATCTCAAGTCCCCTTAATATACAGGGAAGTAGGTCCAGCCTATTCATCACCAATCTTGGAATATCAAGTAGAGCAAAATTAAGTGTGTGTGTGTGTGTGTGTGTGTGTGTGTGCGCGCGCGCGCGCGCGCACGCACGTGTGCGTGAGCATGTGTGTGTCGTATTGGGGAACTGAACACATGGGCATTCTTTCTCTGAGCTATACTCCCAGCTCTCTTTTTATTGTTTTGTTGAGACAGGGTCTTGCTAAGTAGTGCTGAGAGCCTCACTACATCGCTGCCTGTGATCCTCCTGTCTCAGTCTCCCAAGTATCAGGATTACAGGTGTGCTCCACCATGCCTGATTAGATTAAGTATCTGTGATTTCCGCTGATTGGCAACCTCTTGGCCCTTGCTTATGACCCACATAACTCAAAGGCGGGAGAGACCTGGGTAGCAGGAAGGACCAGCACATGGCCTTCATGGCTGCCAACTCTCCTGTGCAGAAAAGCACCCACAAGGAGAACCCAGGCTCAGGCCTCTTGGGATGGTGTCAGGCCCCTTCCTGCAAGGCTGGGCCCCTCGTCTTGGGAGGCTGTGTCACTGTGCTGATTGGTCCTCCGCACAGGAGGCCAGCATCAGCACCTCTTCCTGGTCACAGCCTCTGCACTGCCTTTCTTTTCTTCCCCTTCCTGTGTGGATAACACTGAGTCCTGATGAGACAGGACATAGGCTTGACCTTGTGCATTCATCTCTTGGGCCACTTTTCCAGGACACAAACCGCCTGTCCCGCCCTGCACACGCTGCCACGGGTCTGCCCTAATCCTCAGTTGGGCTGGGCAGAAGGAACATGGGCAGCTTCTGTCAGCTGCTACCATTAACCACAAGAAATCCCGGCCCGCGGTTTACACACCTTGTATTTCTGGGATTTGCCCAGCACGTTTGCCAAGGAGAACGTAAGAGAGTGATCATTAGGTATTAATTCCAGGGCCTCTCTTCCAACTGCTTCAGCTTGGGCTAAATTACCTGGGAGAGAAAGAAAAGGAAAAGTAGAAACCGTGTGAACACTGTACTTGTGTTTTTGTTTCTATAATTAGCAGGGCTAACATGCATTATACGTAATGATTAGGAATCGTATGATTCCTAATCATTATGTGAAAACCTTAGGATGTACAAAATGTGTGTGTGTGCACGTGCACGTGCACACACACAGAGACACTCAAACACACAACCATGAGTGGTAAGGGCCTCTACTCAGAGCACAATTCTGACATAATATACAAAGAGCTTTGGACTTAATTCTGAAAAGCCACATAAAACCCAGTTTTCATTTTCCTCCAACTACCAGTTATACCCAAACCAGAGAAAACAAGTCTGCGAAAAAAAGAGTATCACAGTGACACTTGAATTTTGGCAAGCTTCTCACGTGGAAGCATACTTTCTGTATTTCCTTCGAAGCAC
Organism: Muscardinus avellanarius; assembly: GCF_963383645.1. Taxonomy (NCBI): domain Eukaryota; kingdom Metazoa; phylum Chordata; class Mammalia; order Rodentia; family Gliridae; genus Muscardinus; species Muscardinus avellanarius. Next base: position 191,450,617 of record NC_137787.1, read on the forward strand.
GTGTCTCTTGTTTCCCCACACTGTTCGGATGGCTTGCTGGCTTTAAAGACAGCTAAGTTAATAGCACGATTTCTGTCTATGAACCTAGGGGCATTCTGCCTCAAAACTACATCCCCAATCCTTTTTATTCTAAAACAGGGTCACACACTAAGTTGCTGAAGGTCTCGAGAAGTTGCTAAGGTTGGCCTCAAAACGGTGATCCTTCTGTCTTAGCCTCACAATTGCTGGGATTACAGGCATGTACCACCATGCTTGGCTAATACCACAATTTATTTTAGTTTTTTTTTTTTTTTTGCAATACTCAGGATTAAAACCAGAGGCATTCTACCACCAAGCTATACCCTCACTCCTGTTTCTTTATTCTTTATTTTAAAACAAGGTCTCACTAAATTGCAGAGGGCCTCACTAAGTAGCTGAGGCCGGCTGTGAACCTGTGATCCCCCTTTCTTGGTCTTCCAAGTACTGGGAATACAGGCATGTGCCACCATGCCTAGCTAATACCACAATTTCTCACAGGAGGGTTAGATTTCTAAAACGAGGGTGGTCGAATATTCCTCAGTTGCTGAATCTACTCTGCCATGGGCTAAGAGATCAGAGCTCATCAAGTCATTAGCCTGATGCCTCAAATAAGAATCCACGGCTCCCGGTGCAGACTGGAGGGTGTCTCCAGTCTGTACAATCCATGAACTTGAGCAGAGACCTGCTGCTTCCATCCCATAATCCCAGAGGCCTGTCTTGCCCATGTCCTGTCTGGTGCCTCCAGCATCAATGATGGTGTGGCCAGGTAACAGGTGTCAGAATAAACTAGATAGGGTCAAACACATGACTCAACCCAGCTGTCCATAAATCATTTACCCAACATTCATACTTCAACAGGTCAAGGGAAATTCCATTTTTTATTAGAATAGGCACTTTGGTCATTAAACCACATTCATCCATTTATTTATTTATTTATTTAATTTTTGTGGTACTGGGGCTTGAACTCAGGGGCATTCTACCTCTGCTCTACATCCCCAGCCCTTTTTATTTTATTATTTGGAAACAGAATCTCACTAAGTTGCTGAGGCTGCTGTGAACATGTGATCCTCCTGTTTCAGGAGTTCCAAGTACTGAGATTACAAGCATGTGCCAGTAGGCCCAGCTCCTATTTTTATTTTTAAACGTGGGGTGCAGAGGTGGTGTGCTAACACCTACTTCCCAACTACTGGCCAGGACTGCCCTGTGGACAGTCCCCTCTGACTTCTCTAATTCTCCCTCCTCACCTGTATTGTCGAGGAGGATGATCATGTTGTTCCAGGCCAGGCTGTGTTCTGGCTTGAGCATGGTAGCATTTCTCCACGCGTTCAGCGCATCCACATGGCGGTTCAGATCTGCATACTGAAGACAAAGACCAAAAAAAAAAAAAAAAACAAACCAAAAAAAAAAAAAAGAAAATCAACATTTCATTTATTTTTCTGCCTGCTTCCTACAATACTGCTAATTAGCCCAAGCAAAACAAAATCCCACAAAAACAGACCCAAAACCAACTTAGCCTTTACTTATGGAGCTTCTAATTGTTTTGTATCAACCTGTTTACTTTTCAAAACAATCCCAATTAAGTAGATATTACTGTCATCATTCCTGCTTTACAGAAGAGGCGGAGAAGGCAACAGGGGAATTGATAACTCACCCAAAGTCACACATGTAGAAATGGAAGACCTGGAATTAGAACCAGGAGGTCTAGGTCCTGAGCTCAAGACGTCTTAAAGACAAGCCTATTATTTGGTGGTTTTAGGTTTCCAGTAACATTGCAGGCTACTGAAATACTGAAAGAGACTGCTCATTATCCTCTTTCTAGAAGGAACCTATGGAGCCAGTACATCTTCGATAAAGTATTAATTTAGAATAGCCAGCGAGTATTTTACTTGATTTAGAACAGCCAGCGAGTATTTTACTTGATTAAGAGCTGTATGTGTTCAGTTCACGGTGTGAAGAATCGTCTAGGAAGCCGGTGTGGTGGTGCACACTTGTAATCCCAGCATTTGGAAGACTGAAACAGGAGGATCATGGTTCATGCACAGCCTCAGCTACTTAGTGAGGCCCTTTGCAACTCAGGGAGACCTTTTTTCAAAATTAAGAATAAAAAATAGGGCTGCGGATGTAGCTGGAGTTAGAATGCACCTGGGTACCATCCCCAGTAAAACACACACACACACACACACACACACACACACACACACCAAAAAAAGGTCTAGAAAGCCCTTCCTGTCTAACCTAACCCCAATGTAAAACTATGAGTCTACCAGACACCCTTTATAAACTCCATCAAGAAGCCTCCTAAGGTCCTGTGAGACTCCTTGGTGATTCGGACTTGTCTGTTCCCTTTAAGGAAGGACAGAATTATCTGTGACTTTCTTTGGAAAGGCAATTTTGCCTCTTCTTTGGAGAGGCAATTCTGTTTGACATCCATAGCAATACAAAGCGCCTCGCTCTCAGTTTGTATAAATTATTGAAGCCTAGAGAGGAGAAATGATGAAATCTTTAGCAGGTAAACCTCTGGCCTTCCAGGACTCGGTTCAAATGACATTTTATCAGAATGTACTTGATCCTTTTAGCTTTGCAGAAAGTACAACTGGTAACACTTTACTAAGGTTTAAGGCTATTTCTTTCCTTCCCGTCAATCGGACAACAGAAACATTTTGACTTGCCCCGTGACCCCCAGCAAAGAGGTGGCATATTATGCAAGAAAAACGTACTGGCAAACATGGGAATATTTACAAATATCCATTTGCTCAAGATGTCAGAGTTTCCCATGAGACTCAGAAAGTCAGGTTACAATATTTTATCCTTTAAAATCATTAGAAGATGATATAAAAAGTTCAAAAAATTAAAATAATTGGGGATGCTAACTTGTAGTAACATTTAACTATCGCTCTTTATTGGATGTCCCAGTGATTTTTCAAGTCACTTCTCTCCAAGTGATATATATCTGAGTCACCTGGACAAAATTCATGGTGACATTCTAACATGCCTGAGACAATCAATTACACACACACACACACACACACACACACACACACACACACACAGTAGTACTTGCTTTTTTTTGGGGGGGGTGGTACTGGGGTTCCTGGAAACCTTTCTAACTCTGGGCTATACTCCCAGACCTGTTTTTTTATACTTTTTAAATTTGGTTTTTTTTTTTTTTTTTGGTGGTACTGGGGTTCCTGGAAGCCCTTCTACCTCCGGGCTACACTCTCAGACCTATTTTTTATACTTTTTTATTTGGAAACAGGGTCTCCTAAGCCAGCGCGCACGGCTGGCTTCGAACCTGCGCGATCCTCCTGTCTCCGCCTCCCAAGCGCGGGGATTACAAGCGTGCGCCACCACGCCAGGCTGGAAACAGGGTCTCTTAAGCCAGCGAGGCTGGCTTCGAATCTGCGCAACCCTCCTGTCTCCGCCTCCCAAGTGCGGGGATTACAAGCGTGTGTCACCATGCCCGGCAACACAGTGGTACTTGGGATTGTATTCAGACCTTTTTATTCTTTTGTTCTGACACAGGGTCTTGCTAGGCTGCAGAGAGTTTCTCTATGTTACTGAGGCTGTCCTCAAATCTGTGATCCCCCTGTCTCAGCCAGCCCGGTACAGGAATTACAGGTATGCACTACCATACCTGGCTATATTTTTCAAATTCTTACTACTATTACTTTGATTGCTATTATTACTATTTATTGAATATAACAAGAAGTTGAATCAGGTAACAGAATTCCAGTGTGCCTCCACCTCTACTCTTCTTATACACAAATGATCACTTGAAGGGAAACAAAGGCAATTTAATAAGAACAACCCAGGACAAAGTGGATGGGTAGTGTCCATGTTATTCACCTAATGGTCCTCTGCACATCCTTCTATACTCTGCTCTGGGATATTGGGGCTGGAAGCCTGCAAACTACATTGCCCAGGCGCCTTTGCCACCTAGTTCCTTGCTAAATTTCTACCAATAGGTGTCACAGCATCAACTGTAGGGGAGAGAGGAGCAGTAACTATCCCCTACCCCCATCTTTTTCCTTCTCAGCTGTGCATGAAGAAGCCACATCCCCTCCATCCACAGTCCTGGGGCTGGAAGCAGTGGTCCTTCCTTTAGTACCTCTTAAAGTACAGCAGTTCTTGATGCCTTTCCAGCCCTCCAGTTCTGGTAGAACCCCTTCCTCTGGTGTTCCTCCAAATCTAAGGCATTTATTTTTCTTTATTAATAATCTGCATGACTTCCGGCTTTCCAACAACTGCCTAACCAATTCCCCTATTAAACTTTCTCTATTTAAAATACTTTGCATACTTTCTTTTTTCCCCTGAATGCATCCCGAGTGATACAATCAGCTCCTGCAGTGACCTGTCTTCAGCAGTACCTCCAGCCACTACTACTCAAACTCTTCAGGCTCAACAATCTGTCCCAAATAATCCAGCTCTTCCTAATTTCCTATCCCACAAGAGAACTGCATACATTCCATTCTTATCGGGGTCCAAAAACCAAAACAAATTTTCATTTCCTGCTATAAAAACGTGGCTTTGGAAACAGACACCTTGAAGTTATTAAGTTCTCCTTATTTGCCAACACATAAATGGGTTGGTTGAGCTGTTAAAGATTAAGCTTTTAATGCTTTTAAGCTGTCAAGCAGGCTGAAGCGGGATAATTAAACCACAAAGGACAGAAAAGCCTTAAGCGAGCAGGAACACCATTTCAGGGTAGCATCTTTTGTAAACAATACCAAGGTCTCAATCTGCTAAGTGAAAGTGTCACGGATCCCAGGGCGAGTGCCTGTGACAAAAGCCGGTCTCTTAAATTCTGAGCTCCTGGCTTGCATAGAACTTACAGAGGCTCATTTCACGTACATTTCCTATTTTCCAAACCCCTAGGAATTGCAGTGACAGGTAGCTCGGAGGCCGTGAAGTCAGACTTTAAAGTAGGAGGCTGTAGGCAGACGGCTAGTACCCGGGTGCAGGCTGCTACCCTGGCTCTGTAAGCAGAGACCTGAGAGAAGAGCTGCCGCCATCAGAGAAAAGGAAGGAGCGAGTCACAGGGACAGCGAGTCCAACAGGTCGCCCAAGCACTAGGTTCATGGGACAGGAGACAGAAGCTCCTGTGTGCACATATTCAGGGCGCTCACCGGCTCCCCGCCTCCATCCTCCCTGGCTCGCTTCATTAACTTTGGGAGTTCGATCCTGCTCAGTGTGTTACAAGCTTTTTGGTTCCAACTGAAATCGTTAACAAGGTTTTACTGCTTCCCACCCCCAACACGTTATCGTTAGAATTGCTTTAGCTGTTCTCCAGTCTTCTGCTTTCACAAAAGGAAGCTGTCTTAGCAGCAAAGGATGGAACTAGATAATAAAGTCATGGAAAAGCCGGGCGTGGCGGCGTATGCTTGTAACCCTAGCATTCAGGAGGCTGAGACTGGAGGATGGCGGTTTGCGGACAGCCTCAGCTACTTATCGAGGCCTTCTGCAACTCAGTGAGACCCTGTTTCAAACATAAAATGACTAAATAATAGGCTGAGGGTGTATCTCGGAAGTACGATGCCCCTAAGTTCCACCCCCAGTACCGTACCGCGGGGAGAAAAAAAGTCATATAAAAGAGAAAAACAGAAAAGCATGCAAAGCTGAGTGGTTTCAGAGAAGGCGGAGGTGGGACAAGGAGGAGCGCATGCTGTTTACCAGTCCTCCTTGTTCAAGCCTCCTGCTGCTCCGTGGGACTAGTCACGGCACTGCCATATTCTGTCTGTGCCCAGGAAGAATGAATTCATCTTTTCTATACTGGACTGGGTGCACAGAGATGGTGTCTTCTGATGGTACCTCATACTGGATACATATTTTGTATTTCTCAAATAAGAATACCCATGCCACTTCACCTTAAAATTTACAAAATCGCATCACTTGCCCACCTGCCATGTGTTCTGCTATCTCTTTTCCTCCATTCATCATATCTTTACCTCTCACAAAATCATGGCCAACCCCCAGGTCAGAAACAAAGATGTTAAGACCAACGACATTCACATCATGGTAAAAATGGAAGTATGGTTTTCCAATACAGTTTTTTTTTTTTTTGTTGTTGGTGCCAGGGATTGAACTCATACGGCAGTCTACCTCTGAGATTCACCTAAGCCCTTTTTGTCTTACAGGATCTTGATACATTGCTGAGTCTCTAAGTTGCCGAGGCTGATTTTGAACCTGTGATTCTCTTGTCTCAGCCTCCCAAGTACTGGGATTCCAAGCCTGTACCACCACAGCCGGCCTCTAATAAATCTAAAGCAGCAGCTCATGTTTTCTGAGTTGCTTTCTCCAAACAGGCCCTTTCTGCTTTGATGTGATCTTCAGGTCCAAGCTCAGACAGCGATGCTCCCCAGATGCAGGGCTAGAGACAAGGTACTGGAATCGCCCAGGGGTTTACTTTTGTTTTTTGGCATTGGGGGGACTGAATTCAGGGGCATTCTATCTCCAAGCTACATTCTCAGCCCTAGTTAATTTTTATTTTGAAACAGGGTCTTGTTAGGCTGATGAGAGTCTTACTACTTGCTAACGCTGTCTTCAAACCTTGTAATCCTCCTGTCTCAGCCTCCCAAGTACTGGGATCATAGGTTTGCACCACCACACCTGGCTATTTCTATTTTGAAAGTATGAATTTTTTAAAAATCTGTTTATTGGTGCATTTTAGTCATTCATCTTAAGGCGGTACAAGATGGTAGAGGCATACATGCACACATCATTCACTTAGTTGAAAGTATGAGTATTCTATGGAGCTTTTGATTCCATAAATCCAAAATGGGTGGATGGCTAATAGTTTTGGGTTTGGATAACACAAGGCCTCCATAAAATAAAGAAGCTCAGGCATTTAAAATGAAGATAAACAGACATTTCTTTAGAACACCAGATTGCTATTCTACTTGTGAGGCTAAGCTGGGTAAAATCTGAAAAATTATATATAAAGTTCTTTTTTAAAACCACATCCCTATGCATATATTGCAGCTTGGCTCACATGAACCCAAAGTTTTCTCCTTAACAATTTCATGTAATAAATTTAAATATAGCTGGAATATATATTTGGTTTCTTAAGATCAAATTAAAGATTAATTGAAAGAAGAAGACAGTCATTCCTCTAAAGGATATTGCCAGGCTGAAATGTTGCAAGGAAATTACAAGTTTCAGGCCAAGCCTCAGCAACTCAGGGAGACCCTGTCTCAAAATAATAAAATAAAATAAAGAGCTGGAGATGCTGCCTGGTGGTAGAGAGCTTGCCTAGCAGAGGCCTCATCCCCCTGTGTACACACACACACACACACACACACACACACACATTCTCTCTCTCTCTCTCTCTCTAGCACAGTAACTATTTGTATGTCTCACTTTCTTTGTCAATAAAATAGAGAGCAATCAGATCTTCATAAATATCCTGTCAACAACCAAAACTACAAAGCTATTATGGAACAGTTCCCTATTTATTTCAGGTATTACCTTTCAAATCAATGCCTTGACTTCCAAGCTGAGCTGTCTCTTTTGGGGAGCATGCACCTTCCAGATGAAGGAATCTACTCCCTTTAGGAAGGAGGACAAAGATCATGCTATTTCTTTTTTTAAAAGCTCAGCATCAGTTAGTGTTTTAAAAACAGATAAACAGATATTTATCAGGACATTACCCATTGGAATACTGTTTTCAAGAGAAAAAGAGATTTTTTTTTTTTTTTTGCGGGTCTGGGGATGGAACCCAGGGGCATTCTACTTCCGAGCTACACCCCTAGCTCTATTTTTTATTATTTTGAAACAGGGTCTCACTGAGATGCAAAGGGCCTCACTAAGTAGCTGAGGCTGTCTGTGAACCGTGATTCTCCTGTCTCAGCCTGCCAAATGCTGGGATTACAAGCGTGCGCACTGTGCCCGAAGAACAAGAGATTTAAAAAATTTCAATTTACTCTTTAGTTTAACCTATTGCTTTTGTGGTCTTTCAAACATAACTATTTCTAGGCCCACGTGTTGGTGCACATCTATAATCCTAGTACTTGGGAGGCTGAGACAGGGAGGATCGCAGGTTCGAGGACAGCGTCGGCAAGTAGTGAGACTCCTATCACCTAGCAAGACTCTATTTCAAAAGAAAAAAGTAGCTGGGTGTAGTGGCACACGCTTGTAATCCCAGCATTTGGGAGGCTGAGACCAGAGGATTGCGATTCATGGGCAGATTTAGCTACTTAGTGAGGCCCTCTGCAACTCAGTGAGATTTGGCTTCAAAATAAAGAAAAAAAAAAGGGCAGGGGTGTATCTTGGAAGTTGAATGCCCCTGGGGTTTCATCCCCAGACCTGCAAAAAAAAAAAAAAAAAAAAAAAAAAAAAAAGTAAAATAGGGGTTGGAGGTGTATCTTGGAGGTAGGATACCCTTGGGTTCACTCCCAGTGCTCCCCCACACAGTGACTAATTCAAGTTGGACTGCTTGCTATTTACAGCTTCAGTATTACCCATAAGGAAATCATATAGTTCCCTTCAAGTGAGATAAATACATGTCAAAGAACTTTATAAAGTAGGAAGGGCTGCACAGGTATCACGACTGCCCTTTTATTTTAATTAAGGGAATATCCAGTGTCTCCTGCAGGCCTGGGGCAACCTGACCTTACCAGACGGCCGAGGTTGTAGTAGCAGTCTGGGTATTTCCTTCTGTGTTTAATTGCTGTCCGGTAACTCTGTTCTGCGGCCTCGAACCGTTTCAGGCTGTTTTGCACGATGCCCAAGTTCATCCACGCTGCGGCAAAGTCTGGCCTGAAAGCATTTTTTAAGAAAAAAAAAAAAAAAAAAAAAAAAAAAAAGGCTTAGCTGTTGGAAGGCTGGCGCTGTCCCTGCCTTAACTCTAGAACAATGCTTACTGTATCCGCACAGCCAAAGACAGCAGCTCTTCGGCTTCCTGCAGCTCATTCCTTTCTTTTAAGATATTTCCAAGGTTATTCATGGCATGGACATACTTGGGATTTAATCTGGAAGTTGGGAGAGAAACCAAGCCGACTGTTACTATTCAGTGGTGTTCCCAAACTCTCAGGAATTGGCGAAGACGTCTCGAAGTTGGGGTCTTAGCGGGGCAGGTGTGGAATCCGAGCAGGCGAAGGCAGCATGCATGGACGCGCTACTTCTTCCGCAAGACGCGTTCCTGGTACCTTACTGCTTCTCTGTAGTATCGGATGGCCGCTGTTTGGTTGCCTTTGTCAGCCAGGTTCTTGCCAATGTTGTAGTGAACCTGAAAATACAGATGACGATTTGGCCGTCAGCACAGAGGCTCCTTTGTTCAGAGCCTGGGCGCCTATCACACCATCTAACTGAAGGCAAGAGGGAAAGGGCTTAAAACCAAACAGATAAACAGACACCCACCAGAATTTTTGCTAAAACCCTACAGCGGGAAGGCCAGGGGCTTTTCTTTTTTTTTGGGGGGGGGTCATTTTGGAGATTGAACCCAGGGGCATTCTACCTCTGAGCTAAGTCTCCAGCCCTATTTTTTATTCTTTATTTTAAAACAGGGTCTAACTAAGTTGTGGAGGGCCTCGCTAAGTAGCCGAGGCTGGCTGCGAACCTGTGATCCTCCTGTCTCAGCCTCCCAAGTACTGGGATTACAAGCGTGCGCCACACCACTTGGCACTTGCTTGTCTTTTAATCCCCCCACCCTGTAAGAAAGAACTAGAAGAAAGAGATGTGCTTGGAAGACGTAAAATTAGCTAAAGAACTCAGAAAACAGGAAATCCTAAAGGTAGGCCGTTTTTATTACTGAACCTCAAACTCCCCTCCCCTCACACAGCCCTTCAGAGCTGAGGTCACGGTCAGTCAATCGCCTGTGGACGTTGACAGGAAGAAACAGTGAGTCTACCTGCCCACTCCGTCCAAGGCAGCCCTCTCGTGTGACAGCTTCCTCGGGTGGCACAGTTGGCCTTTTGCTCTACACCTGTTACAGGAGAAATGCTTGTCTCCCCCACATTCAATTCATTTAGTTGAAATGCTGACTCCTAACGTGCAGGCACCGGGAGGTAGCGCTGCTGAGAGGTGGAGTCTAGAGGGGTGGGATCTGTGCTCCTCTACGAGCTGCTCCAGAGAGCCAGAGGAGATCCCAGAAAACCCCTTTCTCCACCTCCTCCAAATGAAGTGGAGGGAACCAAGAGGGTGGACCTGAGATATCCACTCTGTCATGAGGATTCAGGGTGACTGGTGACAACGTCTCGCCATCAGCTGGTACATGCAGAGAGCCACCCAGATAGATGTGTGGCACTGGGACGCGTGGTCTCTTCCTCCACAGTAGCTATCAGCTCACAGGACCGCTCTCCCTTCTGGGCTGATAAGCTGCGTCTGTGGTGTTCAACATCTTATCTATGACTGCGACACTGGGTTTGAATGCAGGCCCCTAAGCCCGTGCTTCTTCTCACTACAAGACACCAGTTTATCAGGTACAGGGCGAAGACGGGCTGGCTGCCCCAGGAAGGTCTAGATCCCCATCCACACCATCCGCTTTTCTTCTTAAACCACTGCCTTGCTATGTTATGGATATAACACCCAGCGGCCCCCCATTTGTATGTTGAAGCCCCCAAACCTCACAATGTCTTTAAAGAGGGAACTTAGGTAAGACGAGGCCACGTGGGAGGGCTTCAGCCAAATCTGGTGTCCTTATAACAGGAGGGAGTTTGGACACAGAGAAAGACCAGGGTGCACATACAGGGAAGGTCACACGGGGTAAAAGATGCCATCTTACACCAAGGAGAGGAGCCTGAGAAGAAACCAACCTGCCCACGCCTTGATCTCAGACTTCCAGTCTGCAGAACTGTAAAAACAGAAACTTCAATTCTTTAGGACACCCAGCAAATTAACAAATCTTGAAATACAGCAATGGTTTACACGCACTCAAGGAATCATATCTGAACACTGCTTCCAACAGCCTCTGAAAATACAGTCTTAACTAACCTACAGTCACTGCACTTCCTCAAGCACACTGTACTTGTGGAAGGCTGTGTGTGGGGCAGCGTGACGTTCTCTGAGCGCCTGGGAGCAATCCTGATTCCTTTCACGGTGTCAACTGAAAAGCAGTGACATGTGGGTTCCTCTTGAGGAGATAGAAAGGAAATAGGCAGATAGGGAAAAGGCCTTGGTAGAAAAAGTTAATTTCCTGAGTTTCCTGAGGGGCAACAAATGCCTGAAATTCCAAAGGCTCAGGAGATAAGAAGGCCAGAGCTTCACAAAGCCATCCTGACTTTTCTAATCAACAAACCCACCAAGCAAGTCTGGCATTCCTGAAAGGAGACCCTTCAAAGGACTTGCAAATGCCCTATGCAAATTCTCCTTGGAGTCCCAAAAGCCACCCTAACCACAAACGAACTTGCAAGCGGTCAGGAATCGGCCAGTCAGATGGTAAAGCGGGGACTTTCCCGCTCGGGACCCCCTCCCCTTTTGGGGAGCTGTTTTCTCTCTCGAAGGTCGTGTTGGCCCTGAGAGAAGGCAGAGTGCATCTGAGGGCATGTGGCTCGGGCGACTCTCGAGTAGTGACCTGAAGGCCTCTGCTGGACATCAAGGCTGACCAGACCCCTAAGGGTGACCTGTACCTCTTTTCTGGCAGATCGCGTGGACTCTGGGAGAAAGTAGTTTGCAACTGATGGGCACTTGGCTCGGGCGACACTCGGGTAGTGACCCTGAAGACAGCTACTGGACCCCGGAGTTCCGACCGCCCCTATGGGGTGTTCAGCCACTTCTCTCTATTCCCTTCTGGCAGATCGTGTGGACTCCGGAAGAAAGCAGCCTGCACCTGAAGGCAGTTCGGCTTGGGCTACTCTCAAGTATTGTCCTGAAGGCAGCTGCTGGACCCAGAGTTCCAGCCCCTTTGGGGGTGTTCAGCCACCCTTGTCCCATTCCCTGCTATTTCCAATAAACCTTTTACTCCCCTTCCTGAGGTCTGCGGGTGTCATTCTTCGCTCTCCGTAGACAAGAACTCGCCAGGGTTTCCTCTCAAGAAACCCCCGTTTCACTCTCACCTGATGGAAGGAGCCACAGCTGAAGAATCCCAGGAGTACACCCGGGTACTTCTGCACACCACAGAGTACAGACTTCCTGGATCACAGAACTGTCCCCTCACAGCTATTTTCATTCTTAAATTATAGCCTAGAGGCAGTTACTGCTGTTGCCTGAGAAGCCTTCTATCAATGGCTAGCTTTTGGGCCCCCTCTCTCCCCAGCCTGGAAGTGTGGCTTCATTCCCTCCTGCACAAAACAACCTGGGGCCAGAGAAGGTAAGCTGTGAGGGACAGCACAAACACAGCCTCCACTCAGCCTTCAGCGCGACTCCCGCCTCTCCCGCCCCCAACCTGCTGCCGCCGTCCTTTGTTCTGGACAGATCCCATTTTCTCCATCAAAGCTCAGACGAGGAGTTCAACTGCCCTCTGCAGTATGGACGGTGCTCTGTTAGATGCTCTGAACGCCAGGCCAGAAGACCAAGGGAGAGGAAGGGGCACTCTGGGAAATCAAGACTGTAATTATTTAAATGGAACGAGTTACACATCTGATTCAGCCCTGGAAGGCAGTCCACATTTAACAACTGGCAACAGCTTTTACCCTATGGATTATGGGGGAAAGGGGTGGTTGAGAATTTTGTGAATAAAAAAAAAATCACAAAAACTACAGATTATGAAACAGCACACCCATGTGAAAACCCAAGCTACTGGAAATAGTATTCAGGGGATGAGTGATTTTTGTTTCCAGGGTATGTGAATGAAAACCTGTTCATTCAACTTTCCCTGTAGCCTTTGTGCTTCCTACACTGATCCAATGAGCCGAGACTGAAACCTGATAACAACACGCAGCTCAGTAGGAGGACGTGTGCGTGCAAAGCGAAATCACCAGTAATGAAAGCTGCTTTTTTTTGGTAGTTATTGGGAATTGAACCCAGGGGCATTCCACCTCTGAGCTACACCCCAGCCCTATTTTTTATTCTTTTTATTTTGAAACAGGGTCTCACTAAGTTGCTGAGAGCCTGACTAGTAGCTGAGGCTGGCCACCAACCTGCGATCGTCCATCTCAGCCTCCCAAGTACTGAAATTACAAGTGTGCGCCTCCACACCCGTCGATGAAAGGTGTTTTTAATACCAGCATGAAAATTGCTTGTTTCAACTATTCTACCAACACTGGATTCTAAATTTAAAATGTCTTACACACAATAAAAATCCTATAACTATCTGGGGTCACTCCTTGTGGAAAGGAGTGCCTTCTGGTGGTATGTGATCCTGGTCACTGTTACAAGAATTCACAACTGTATCATAGAATTGCTACTAAGTGTGACTTATTCTTAAAGTTTTTAAGCTTAAGCCTTAAAAGCTAAGTGTCTGCAGTGGCCGTGGTGGTGCACGCTTATAATCCCAGCATTTGGGAGGCCGAAACAGGAGGATCTTGGTTCGCAGATAGCCTTAGCTACCTAGCAAGGCCCATGGCAACTCAGTGAGACACTGTTTCAAAATAAAGAATAAAAAATAAGACTGGGGATATAGCTCGGAGTTAGAATGCCCTGGGTTCTATCCCAATACAGAAAAAAAAAAAAAAAGACAAAAAACTAAATAGCTGCAAATAAGACATTTAGAACCTCCTCTCCTCTTTCCATGTGACCCAATTAAATAACTAATTAAATAACTAATATGAAGTGCCTACCATATGCAAGGCATTGTGGGTAATTCAAATGCGGGCTAGGGACTGGTGCTACCCACATGGCGATGCTGAGTATAAGTTTGTAAGTCTGGGCCTGCACTGGAGCCCGGGAAAGATTTCTTATATAACACAATGTCAAGTAAAAGCAGTAGAGGAAATGTATCCCCTGTGATGGAATGGAAGAGAAGCAGCAATCCCCTAAATGAGAGCTCTTCCCTGAAATTAAAAATAAAAAATAGGCAAGAGTTTAATGACACTTAAAATTAGAGTGGGAAGTTTAAGAACAAAACCACCCTTCAACTTGTTTACACTGAATGGTATCACTGAATAAAGTTCTTAGAAAAAGACTACCATCAGTGGGTCTGGTTTTTTTTTTTTTTTTTTTTTTTTTTGGTTACTGAGAATGGAACTGAGGGGTTTTCTACCTCCAGGATATACTCCCAGACCTATTTTATTTTTGGAAACAGGTCTCATTAAGCTACTGAGAGCCTCAGTAGCTGAGGCTGGCTTTGAACTTGCGCCATCCTCCTGTCTCAGCCTCCCAAGTACTGGCTTTACAAACATGCACTACGATGCCCAGCTTCAGTGAGTCTGTTTTGAAGGTGAAATCTCTTATGTATATCTCAAGTCAAAAGAAGAAACTCGCTGGGCGTGGTGGTGCACACTTGTAATCTCAGTACTTGGGAGGCTGAGAAAGGAGGATGGCAGGTTCGCGGCCAGCCTCAGGAACTTAGTGAGGCCCTCTGCAACTTAGTGAGACAGTTTCAAAATAAACACTAAAAAACAGGGCTGAGGGTGTAGTTTGGAAGTAGAATGCCCCTGGGTTCCATCCCAGTTCTGAAAAGAGAGAGACACACGCACGCTCCCCCCAGTGGCTGTGTGCATGCTGACCGGTGCACATCCTGTGTTTTATAAAATCAGGCACTGGGCAGATGTGGAGTTCAGATATCATAAATCCTACCCCTTTACTTACTAGAGTTACCTGTGCATTAGGGCACCCAAATTACTAACCTAAATGTCGGCTTAACCTTCCTATACCTCCATTTCTCCCATTTGGAAAAAATTAAGAAAACAATACTCTCTGTCTCTAAAAACCAGAGCAGGAGGATAATGGAGATTAATTATAGAGCCTTTGACAGAGACCTGAGTTCCTCGTGGTGCAGAACTATATAAATAGAAGGGGATAATTACTGCTCTTCACACAGAAAAGTAAAAATAAAACAAATCTATTTAACATTTATAAAATTAAATTACAGGCAATTTATTTTTAGTAGCATGAAATAGAAATATTGCTCAGCAAGTCACATTAAAGATAAAAGCTTCAAGTAGTTCATTTTGTCTAAGTCTCTTACTATACAACATGGATCAGATGTTTTAATCCCAGAATAGAACAGAAAAGGAATCAGCATCTTTCCTTTACAATTCTTCACCTCACGGTCACAGCAAGATGTCAACCCTTCTTTGTTTTTTTTGATGGTTCTGGGGATTGAACCCAGGAGCATTCTACCTCTGAGCTATACTCCAGCCCTATTTTATTTTGAAATAGAGTCTCAGTAAGTTCTTGATGCTGGCTGTGAACCTGGGATCTGCCTGTCTCAGTCTCTCAAGTACTGGGATTACAAGTGTACATGGTGGGCCACCACACCCGGCTTCAACTCTTCATTTTACTGGCATGATTTTTCCAGAAACCACCGCTTTCCCCTCAATATGTGTTGTGAAGATGAGACAGAATTCCAGAGAGCTCACTAGTCCTCCAGGAGGATTACGTTTAAGCATCCTTAGCAGCTCCAATTTGGATGGTGTAAGGGAAACATCATTACTTAACCAAAACAATCCATATGAACAAAGAAGTCTTCTCACCTACTGTCTCTCCTCGTTTTGGGCTAAGAGAACCCCCTTCCTGTCTTTTCATTTTTTTTTTCTTTTTCTTTTTCTTTTTTTTTTTTTTGCGGGTCTGGGGATAAAACCCAGGGGAATTTGACCTCCGAGCTATATCCCCTACCCTATTTTTTATTCTTTATATTGAAACCGGGTCTCACTGAGTTGCAGAGGGCCTCCCTAAGTAGCTGAGGCTGTCCGTGAACCACGATCCTCCAGTCTCAGCCTCCCGAACGCTGGGATGACAAGCGTGCCCACCACGCCCGGCTCTTCCTGCCTTTTCAATGACTCTCAGACTAACACTAGCCCAGGGAAGCTCACATTCCTGAGTACCTACTATGTGCTAGACCATGTTAGGTATCTTAGTTCATTTTGCCCTCACAACAAATCCAGCAGATGGGCCTCGGCCCCTTCTCAGAGCAAAGGATACTTCTAGTTCAAAAAAACTTTGCTTTGCCCAAAGAGGTACATATGGGTATGCGAAAAGCTGGGATTCATCAAAAATACAAGTGAAGCAAATTCCTACCAGATAGCTTCCACAAAGCACATTGCTAATTTTACTTTATTGCTTTTGGGGAATGAACTCAGGAGCATTTTACCTCTGAGCTATACTCCCGGCCACTTTTTTTTATTTTTTATTTTTTTGGTGGTACTAGCGTGGAACCCAGAGGCTTTCTACCTCCGGGCTATCCTCCCACACCTTTTTTATTTATTTATTTTATTTGGAAACAGGGTCTCACTAGGTTGCTGAGAGCCTCACTAAGTAGCTGAGGCTGGCTTCGAACCCGTGCGATCCTCTTGTCTCAGCCTCCCAACCGGCCACTTTTTTAAAAAAAATATACTTTCCTTGGCGCAGTGAGTCTGTTGTCATGGCGTGTCACAGTGACCGTGATGCGCGTGCACACAGCCCTGTGGCCTCTCCTCCAGCTCCCCTCATCCTCCTGCAACCCCATCTCCCACACAGGGTATTGAGATCGACACTGGTATTCTCACATGCGTATATCATGTCAATGCAAGTGATTCCTTCAGGTACAGACACTTCTGTTTATCTAATTGGAACAAAAGGGAGTTGAAAGCAGGGAACTCAAAGGTGACATAAATGTGCACAGTGTAATTTAAAGTTCTGAGCTAAAGCCGGGCGTGGTGGCTCACCCTTGTAATCCCAACATTTGGGAGGCTGAGACCAGGGGATTGCGGTTCTAGGACAGCCTCAGCTACTGAGTGAGGCTCTCCACAACTTAGTGAGACCCTGATTCAAATTAAAAGACTAAAAACTAGGCCAGGGGGTGTAGCTCAGAGGTCAAATGTCCCCGGGTTCCATCTCCAGACCCACCAAAAAAAAAAAAAAAAAAAAAAAAAGTTCCTGAGCTAAATTACTGCCCATTTGTAGGTACAGTCGCCTTCAAATTTTAGCTTGGAGGCAGCTAGGTCCAGCTATGGCCACAGTCTGGTTCTAAAAAGTATGTCTAGGTGGTTAGACTGTGTGCCTCACCCAATCCCAGCCCAGAGATGTGGTGACACCCCCCAAGCCCTCTGCAAAGGATGATCATTGCTACAGGAAGAGGAGCCAGACTTCAATTACATAACATGCTTCACTGATGTTGTCCAGTTTGAATGATTTCTTTTGGCTATATGGAATTCTAAAGATGTTCATCAAAACCATTAAAGAAATAAAGCAAAGGAAAACCCACGTATTTGGTTAAGAGTTATATGCTAGATTGTCTGATGGTAAGTGTTCTTCCTCAGCTAGCTGGAGGAGGAAAAGCATTTCACAGTAAAGTCTTGTTAAAAGAAATGTGGCCGGCGTGGTGGCGCACACCTGTAGTCCCAGTACTTGGGAACTTCAGACAGGAGGATCGCAGGTTTGAGGGCAGCGTCAGCAAGGTAGGGAGACTCCCAGCAACCTATTGAGACCTGGTTTGATAAACAAACAAAAAATAAAAAGGGCTGGAGGTGGAGGTGTGGCTTGGTGTTATAATGCCCCTGGGTTCAATCCTAGGGCTACAAAAAAGGGAAGGAAAACAAGAAAGAAACCTGGCAGCCCAAATACCTTTGCGTTGAGTGGACACACAGACAGGGCACTTCTAAAAAGCTGGTCTTCACTCCGCCACTCGCCACTGCGCATCACGCACCTCAGTGTGTTGACCAATAAAATCCCCAGCACAAAGGCCCCGATGAGTTTCTTGAGGAGAGAGAGAGAGAGCATGACCAGTGAGTGGCGTGCGGCCGCGCGGACGACATGCAGCACCACTCAGGGCTGGTACCTTCTTCTTAGTATGTCTGCTCAGAGCTCCAAGTCCAAAGGTCAGGAGCACGCAGAATCCAGCGCTGGGGAGGTAGAGGACCCGCTCTGCGACCACAAAACCCACCCTGAAGAAGAGGTTGCTTGCAGGAAGAAACGGGATCACGAGAAATCCCAGGCCCAGAGTCAGGATTCTGGAAGACAAAGACCATTTACATAAATGGCCTTTTCAGATTTCTCAGAAAAAGTCTTGCTCAACAGTAACTTAATGATAAAGACTTTTCTTTTTTTCATGCTATCAATCGATAAAAAGTATCATCATCAGCAAAAACAATGTCTCAAGCTGGGTGTGGTGGCTCATGCTTGTAATTCCAGTATCTTGGCTGACACAGGAGGAGCACAGGTTCAAAGCCAGCCTCAGCAGCTTAGCGAAGCTCTCAGCAACTATGGGAGGATCTGTTTCCAGATAAAATAAAAAAGAGCTGGGTAGCTAATTGGGTGATGTGTGCATGTGTGTCTCCACCATCTTATACCCCATTAAGATGTATGACTACAATGTGTCAATAAAAGATTTAAAAGAGCCAGGTGTGGTGGCGCACACTTGTAATCCCAGTGCTTGGGAGACTGAGACAGGAGGATCACACAGGTTCGAAGCCAGCCTCAGCTACTTAGGGAGGCTCTCAGCAACTTAGTCAGACCCTGTTTCCAAATGAAGTACAAAATAGGTCTGGGAGGATAGCCCAGAGGTAGAAAGCCTCTGAGTTCTACTCCCAGCACCCCCCCCCAAAAAAAAAAATTTTAAAAAGTTTGAAAGAAGTTGAAGAAAAAAAAAAAAAAGAGCTGGGTATGTAGTTTGGAGGTAGAATGTCCCTGGGTTCAATCCCCAGCAACACACACACACACCCAATACCAAGGCAGTTAACATCAAGTATACAGATAAAACTTACAAACCATACAATTCATATTAATAGATAAAATGATGGTGTCTATGGGGCCTGGTAAATTCACTTTTAATACCTCAAGCCCGTCAGGTATGAAATCATTCAGTGGATACCGGTTTCAATTACTTCAATGTACTTTTCATCATGGGAAAACCCTGCCTAAACTTAACTAATAATACCAAAGTCATTTCAACTTTACAAAATCTGAAATGAACTAGTATCATGTTTGGTTCGCAAGCAGAAAGGAAGCCGAGCACTGGCCGATCATCTGTTCATCCTCCTGCAGAGGTCCAGGGGTGAATGAGGACGCCGGGTCAGCTTTGGCAGCCCCTCCCTGGGCCCTGGGCCTAAGGTATTTCTTTTAATCCTATCCCACAAGTCTGGGCAAGCTGACCGAAACTGGAGTTTGTTGCTCTGAAGACTCGTCAGCCAATTTAAGACACAGGCGACTTAACGCTTCATTTATTTTGAGAAATCACCAACTCCATATGCTTCGTAGAAATCATCTTCAACACTTTTCTTTTTTATGAAAACACATTGCTTTTCCCCAATTATGCTCCCAATAACCTTAATTTTTTTTTTTCCTGTGGAGGAAGGATAGTCTCTTTGGGGTAGCAGCTTATTTTTACCCCACAACAACAGAAAGTATCACCATGCATTCTGTGGGTTTTTTGTTTTTTTTTGAAGGGGAATTGTGAAATAATGGGCCCAACACATACCAATTACACTTTCTGTTCTGACCATAAATTACTCTTTACCACCTACAGCGGCAAGGACTTCCAAGTGCTCTTTCCTGAGAAGGGGAGGAGGAGATAAAGCAGTCGCCCACGCCCGCTTCCCACTCCCTCCCCAAGGGCTGACGCCAGCCAAGCGTCCGATGGACCTCATCCTTTCCCTGGGTGCGGATTCCAAACAAACTGCTGAAATGATCAGTGCTGGATTTAGCAAGAAGCTTCAGCCGCCACCCAGGGTGGAAGTTAAAATTCAGCACGACCGCTTACCTTCTCTTGTGGCTGTCTTCGGAGCACAGGGCTTGGCATATTAGGCCAATTAGGCAGAGCCAGAGCGCTGCGAGAGCAATTACCCTCCAGTCACCAGCGGACTTAATGAGGGGGATGCAGCCCATTGACCAATCAAAACACAGCCACCAGGGACACAGCAGCAGCCAGGCATTCAATGAATAGTAGTAATTATAGTTTATGGCCTGTCAGTCAAAAGAAAAACAAACACTGATTTGATACTGAACTTGAAAGAACATATATACATATGTAGATTCCGACTTTACTTCTGAGGCATGCACAGGCTTCTGTCCAAGGACAGCAGCTGCATGAAAGTAAAATTCTGCCGGTTTGTATTTGGACACAAGGGACCTGTAATCTGTAACTTATGAAATACATTCAGATTTTAATGAATAAAAATAGAGTCACACCACCAGACCCAGAAATACATTTATTATGTTTCTGGCTGGGCCATGACCCGTTTCGTTTATTTAGTGATACCGACAGCCTGGGAAATCTGAGTGTCAGGGGTCGCTTATCTGCCCCACAACCTAAGGACGGTATTCTGGGGTCTTCCTTTTGGTGTCTTCTCTATGAAGTGCACAGCTACAAATCTGTGGCCCGATAGCCTAGCTTTTAGAAAAAAGGGCAAACCTAAAAGAATGAAGAGACTCGATGCCATGAGACTTTTAAAAGATATCAACAATACTGTTATACTTTGTCATAAGCCAGACACATCAATTTCCTTTATATTCGGGTCGAGGGGCACTTAAACAAGACGGCAAGGAAGCTCATGTTGAAAGCAACCAGCCTTGTTTACTTTTCATTAAAAAGGAAATAAAATTGGGGTCCTGTATTCACAAATTCAACCAAACATGAATTCAACCAACCATGGACTGAAAATATATAGAAAAAAAAATAATAACTTCGGAAAGTTCCAAAAAACAAAACTTGAACCTGCGGTGTGTGTGGAGTACTTTGCCAAATCCACATGAATGAAGTCTGAAGTACTGGGTGATTATTATGATCGAGATAGAAGTAACTTGAAGTATAAGGATGGGCACAGGTTGTATGCAAATACTCTGCTATTTTATAGAAGGGACCTGTGCACCCATGGATTTTGGTATTCCTGGGAAGTCTTGGAACCAATCCATCACAGATACCAGGCGCCAATGATTCAAAGAGCTTAGCCACACCTCTCAATGCCTAATATAAAGTTGGCTTCATCCTGGAATATCCTCAACAACAGCAAACACACATGGAAGTGTCCTGTCTACTAGGGCCTTTGTGAGTGTGGCAGGGACTGAGCTATGGAGGGATGCAGGCTCTGGTAAGGAGAGGAAAGAATCCAAAAGCAGCTCAGGCTGAGCACTCACCCGAACCAACATGCTGTCAGCAAAGGAGGCCGGGTTGTCCACCTCGGTGAACGCTGGCGGGCCTGTCCCCATGATTTTCCAGCGCACGTAGAGCATGCCAGCACCCCCGGAGGCAAGGAGGGTCATCCGGAAGAGGAGGCCCCCATTCCTGAGCACACCAATATTCTGAAAGGACACCGCCAAACCCCATTATCGCAGATTTTCAGCTGAAAGTGTGGCCAAGCCAGGTACAAATGTACAGCAATTCTGTCTGAACAACTCTTGACACCGTGCATTAAAGGACTGGCTATTTTAGGATTCAAAAACTGCAAAAAATACTTAGAAAGATGACATTTTAAATCAGCTGGTACTTGACATTTTCCATGTCTGGGCTGGAGACAAAAGTACACACTCACCTCTGATGACTTGTCCTTGCGCAGCACCTTCTGGACGGCTTCCAGCGCGTTGAATCTGCCTATCACTAAGATGTCAAAGACTGCATTCAAGCCCTACGGAAGCGGAAACGCACAATCAGGAGGGAGAGTCTGGCTCTGATTAGGTGGCAATTACACCTTACCATTTTATTACTGAATCTAGACAAGAATGCAAAAGATTAGCTCATCACAAAAGAACTCTTCAGTGCTTAAAAAGAACCCTGCGCTTGTATGAAACCGGTCATGGTAATATATTCTACCACATTCATTATCCAGTGAATCTCGGTTAGTGATGATTCCAATCTCTACTTAAGAGTACTCTAAGAGTCAGGATAGCTAGAAGGTTGTAGCTCCCACAAGATGCTCACCAGAAATCTCTTTTTTTTTCATAATCATTAAACAGTCCTAGCCAAGCATGATGGCGCAAGTCTATAATCCCAGAACTTGGGAGGCTGAGACAGGAGGAACACAAGTTCGAGGATGGCCTTGGCAACTTAAGTGAGACTCTCAGCAACCTAGTGAGACCTTGTTTCAAAACAAAACAAAACAAAAGGGCTTGGGGTATACCTCAGAGTAGAATGTCCATAGAATGTCCCTGGGTCCAATCACCAGTACCACAAACACAAAGAAAAACAAAACAAAACAAAAAACAAAACAAAACAAGCAACAAACCCCTGTCCTTGACTTCATGTAATAGAGTGGTTAGTTACCTGGGTGGTAATTATGCCAAAGAAGACCGAGGGAGGCATCAAGCTCACCAACCCAGCCCCATATGCCCACCTCAAGTGCCGGCTGACCTGGGCGCAGCAAGGAGGAGCAGACACACATCAGGAGCTTTGGAGATGGCTCAGGGTCAGCCCTAACTGGCCACTGGCATTCTCTTCTCCTGGACACACAGCCAGACT
The DNA here is from genome assembly GCF_963383645.1 of Muscardinus avellanarius. NCBI lineage: Eukaryota > Metazoa > Chordata > Mammalia > Rodentia > Gliridae > Muscardinus > Muscardinus avellanarius. The sequence goes on from NC_137787.1 coordinate 191,473,034, forward strand.
ACACCTCTACCCTCCCCGACTGTCAGGCACGAGTATGGGCTGAGTTTACTCTACACAGGGAGGTGAGGAGTGAGCTGTATCATTTTGGAGGTCTGGCTTAAAAGCTGGCCACCCTCCTCCCCTTGGTTTCCCCTTCCACTTGGCTGGGATGGAGATTCCCAAGACAACTTTGGAAACTACACAGTGATGATAGCAAGGCCTCTGCTGGCCTGAGACTGCTGCGTAGGGGGCAGCCACCTGCCAACGTGAAGAAGTGCCCACAGCTGGTGGGTGAGCAACCTATGACTCTCATTATGTGAAGTTACTGGCAGTGCGCTGCTGCAGCTCCACCTAGGCTAACAGCCTCCCCAGAACCAGCGTGGTCTCTTTTCAGCAGGTAAGGGCTGCTTTGGCAGCTATTAAGCCTATAGTTATAGGCTGCAAGAGAGAAGAGCTTTGGCTCCTACTCTCCACCCTGAGACAGGCTTCCAGCAAATATCATCGCAGCACGCATCATCATCTAGCAGGACTCCCTGTCCGGACTTGACAAAGGGGTCTGAAGATAGCTGGTGTGTATGATCAGAGCTGCCCCTCCAGGTCTTGGGTTTTTATACTATACAGCTTTGTGGGGAAGATCATAACTCATCAGAAGTCAATGGTAATTTGTGGTTTTCAGAGCGAGGATGACATGCCTACTTACCCTCTCCCATGAGCACTGGTGGCCACTAATTATCCAGTGCACGGGCCAGTGCCGGGTTAAACATCCCAAAGAATCCTGATTTCATTCACTCATGTGACACATACTCATCGTGGGTCACAGGAGACCACTGCTGCCTCACTGAGAACCATTTCCTAGAGGGCAGAGGCTTTCTGTTTAGCTACCACTATCTTCTCACAGTGTTTATTTCTCTGCCTGGGTGTGGTAGGGCAGTCACCAAGGGGTGACTGTGGTCACATGGTCACCAGAACTGTGCCAAACAGTCCCTCCTCCATCCTACTTAAAGGCCGCATCAAAATATCCACAATTCTATTTATGGAAATTCAACCTAACCTTTAGTGCTTCTAAAATGCTAATGAATACAGGAATCGTCCAAGGACCTGAATAAACAGGGATTCTGACTCAGTAGGCTTGGGGTGGGAGCTGAGACCCCGAATTCCTGCTAGCTTCTGGGATGTTGTGGATGCTACCGGCCTTCAAACAGCTCTCTATATTGGAGGAAGGTTTTAGAGCAGTGGTTTTCTACAGGACGATTCTGCCCCCTGGGGGTGTCTAGTAATGTCGGGAGCACTTCAGGTTGTCATAATTGAGGGAGTCCTTGCGAGTCTAGCGGGTACAGGCCAAGGATGCTGCTAAACAGCCTACAAGGTATAGGATACCACCCCTCCTAACACTTGTCTTAAATGTCAATAGTGTCAAGGTTAGAAAACACTACTTTAGAGTCAACTTTAAATAAGACGGTAACTCAGGAGAGCCAAGCCTCTTTCCACCGTAATTCTTTTTTGCCATTTCCTTGCTAGCTAATCTTAATCTTACAAGTAGAGCCTGATAAAACCACTAATCTTTGCCTTGACTGTGTCAACCCCCACAGAGCTTTGACTGCTCTTTCTCTCCCAAGCTGTTCCTGGGTGGCCGCTCAAATTCCACTTCTTTGCTTTCTATATTTCTGCCTTGGTGCACATTCTAAATTTTCCTCTAATAACATAAAGCCAAAGTCTGGCTGGAATGCAGGAAGAGAAAAGTGATGTCAATGTCTCCCTTCCTGGGCTTCAACCCTGTCCTCTATGCAGAGGAGATCTCGGAGGGGTATGCCACCACAAGGCTGCCAGAGCCCTCTCCTTCCCACTTGGAGTTGCCAGTGGAAGCTGAGCTTAAGCGTACACACTCAATGCTTAGCTACCGGTGTCTATCAGTGTGGGCTTAATGATGCTTGTTTCTCCCTCTTATTCTGGAGGGTTAAAAAAAAAGTTTCACATCTGGGTTTTACATCTCCTAAACAAAACGTACTCTAGTGAGCCGTGGTGAGATAGGAGGGTCTCAAGTTTGAAGGCAGCCTCACTAACATAATGAGACTCTCTGCAATCCAGTGAGACTCTGTTTCCAAATAAAAAATACAAAGGGCTAAGGGGTAGTTCAGAGGTAGAATGCCCTTGAGCTCAACCCTCTGTATCCCCTACACACACAATAGAAACTAAAAAATACTCTAAACTGGAAAAAAAAAAAAAAAAACAAGTGATACACCACGCCCAGCCCCAACCCTACCTATTTTTTATTCTTTATTTTTAAACAGGGTCTCACTGAGTTGCAGAGGGCCTCACTAAGTAGCTGAGGCTGTCCGCGAACCGCGATCCTCCTGTCTCAGCCTCCCGAATGCTGGGATGACAAGCGTGTGCTCTAGTACTCTTAATTTCACATCATATCGTGAACATGAAATGCTTGGGTCCTAGTGTTGGCTGAAGTGGATGGAGATTGGAGAGGAGATAAGGATGTGGGTGCATGTGCGGGTTTTGGTGGCTGGCAGAAACCCCATTCCTTCATTTCCAAATGACACAATACCCTTTCTGAGTGCAGGGTGGAACACTCCGCTGGTCCCTCACTGATCTGTTTCTGGCACCCAGGATGGCTAACATACATGACAGTACCCTAGGAAACTCAAACCACTCTCTCCTCTTTCCTTCGGGGCCACTCCAAGAGGACGCGTCACGGTCCCTATAACGACATCCACACACCACTTCCCAACTGTAGTTAACGATGGTTAAGGGTATCAGTCAACTCATCATCTGAAATGCCAGGAATGCATTTCAGATTGTCATGATGCTATACTCTGATGAGTAGATGCCAGGATTGCACTGTGCAATAGCACAAGCCAGTGGCCAGCGGGGTCTATGATCTCAGGCCTGCAATGGGATGCAGAAGTAGCAGTGGCCCATGATGTCCTTACAGGAGGGGTCGGTGGACAGAGAGGGCGGCCTGCCTGGGTCTGGGCTCTTACCAGCACGGTGATCCCCTGCTCTTTGCACAGCATGGCCACTGCTCCCAGGAAGATGCTCAGCAGCACCCAGAAGGTGGAGGAGTGAGTTCCCTCCTTGTTACCTGCCAGTCAGAGAAACAATAAACAAAATCATGCAACACGCTCCGCCTTTTTTAGCATCAGCAACTACAATTTCCAGCATGTACCTTAAACAGTCATGAGCTGAAAGCAGAGTCTGGTCCTCAGACAGCACTCCTCTGTGGGCGAGTGCGTATCTCTGCACTTCTGGCTGGACAAGGAGCTCTAAATGAGACACACGTCCCATCTCAGTGCCCAGGGCCTGTGAGGAAGTCCTGGTCACCAAGAAACTGCAACCCAGAGGCCCCACGGGGCCGGTTCCTTCATCTTCCCGCCAAGCACCTGTCACACTATTCTGACGAGTTGTACTGAGAACTCTCACTGAGATGCAAGCGATCCCTCTAGCTTCAAGATGACCCCACAGGCCATTGCCGCTGTCGGATCTGGGCATGCCTGAGCAGCTCTGAGCACGTCCACTGCTCCAGAATAGGAGTCTGCTTCTCTGCACACCAGGGGGCTCGGGACGGGTCTGCTCTGCAAACTCTGGACCAGCTTTGACCTCTACCAAAGGGTGCGTGACTAACAACTTCCGATGGTAACTGGCACCAACCAGAGACCTGGGACAGGTAAGGCCAGGGGTTAGGCTGGGCACCTAAAGGAAGTCAAGCACTTCTATACACGCAAACCCACAAGATGCTCAAGTCAGACAGGAGCTCAAGAAACCACCTCAGATCCCGGAGCTGCCTCGGCCACACCCCGCTTTGGTTGGTAGAGTTCACAATCTACAGTCTGGGGCCAGAGCTGAACTGTTGGAGGGGAGGGAGATGGCAGTGGGATTCATCTCTGCTCCTCAGCCCTGGCTCCTCATCTAAGCACACGAACACGCACGGAGCCCGCTGGGAGGATCTGACCCCTCGCTTGCCTGATGTCTTGGGCCAGTTCCACTCAAAACCTAAACTCTGGGCCTCAATTCCAGCAATGCTGGTTATCACCGCACAGCGAACAAGTTCCAGATCCTCAGTCTCAGTCCTCATCTCTAAAATGGGGGCAGCAGGACCTAGCTCAGGAAGGCTTTGAGATGGGAAAACGATGGTGAATATCTTGACCTTTGTGTTACACATTATGTAAAGGCAGAACTTATCTCTGAAAAATACACAAAAAATGGACCACAGTGGTTTCTGCAAAGTTCTAACAAAAACTAGAGTAGGGGAGGGAGAAAAATCTCACTTTCATTGTACAACCCTTAGCACCTTTTATATACACTTAGCCACGTGCACACATTAAAAACTATATTGAGCCAGGTGCAATGGCACATGCCTGTAATAGTACTTGGCAGGCTGAGACAGGAGGGTTGCAGGTTCAAAGCCAGCCTCAGCAACTTAGCGAGGCCCCAAAATTAAACAACCTGTATTAAAAACTAAAGATTTAGCTGGGCGTGGTGGTGCACGCTTGTAATCCCAGCACTTGGGAGGCTGAGACAGGACAATCACACAGGTTCGAAGCCAGCCTCAGCTACTGAGTGAGGCTCTATGCAACTTAGTGAGACCCTGTTTCCAAATAAAGGTATAAAATAGAACTGGGAGTATAGCCCAGAGGTAGAAAGCCCCTGGGTTCCATCCTCAGCACCACCAAAACAAAAACAACCCCCCCAAAAAAACCAAAAAAACAACCTAGCTGGGCGTGGTGGCGCACGCTTGTAATCCCCGCACTTGGCAAGGCGGAGACAGGAGGATCGCGCTGGTTCGAAGCCAGCCCCGCTGGCTTAAGAGACCCTGTTTCCAACAAAAAAAAAAAAAAAAAGAAAAGAAAAGAAAAAGAAAACAGAAAAAAAAAACAACCTAAAGATTTAAAACTATACTTTCAAGCCGGGCATGGTGACGCATGCTTATAGTCCCAGCATTCAGGAGACTGAGACAGGAGGATCGCGGTTCAAGGACAGCCGTAGCTACTTAATGAGGCCCTTTGCAACTCATTGAGACCCTGTTTCCAAATAAAGAATAAAAAATAGGGCTGAGGGTGTAGCTCAGAGGTAGAATGCCCCTGGGTTCCATCCCTAGTACTGCAAAAACAAAACAAAACAACCCCCCCCACACACACTAAAGATTATTTTAAAAATCACCTGGCAGTGTTCTAGGGCCACAACAAGCATTCAATCAATGTTTTTTTGTACTAGACTCAGAGCAAGTCCCCCTTCAGGTTAGGGGCAGGTGGCCTTACCAATGGACTTCAACGCTACAGTCAGGCGGTGGCTGAAGGGCCACCCTGTCATGAAATGTGCCAAGTACGGTGCAGTATGAAAGGCACACCTTGGTTCTCATTAGGTTGCTGGCCTGGAAAATCAACAAGGAGTGTTTGTGTGTATATATGTGACACACAGACCCTGAGGAAAGGTCCATAAAAGTCTCGGGCGTCCTTAAAACCCAGTCAGCACAGTCCTCGTAGCCTCCGGTGCTGTGCGTATGGGTAGAGACTCCTAGCAGCACCGCGGAGCCTGTGCTCAGCTGAAGCCTGGGGACCCTGGGGAAAACATGAGCCAGACTAATTCCTGATGTGACACCTGCTGTCACCCTGGGGCTACAGGTGACCCCTCTGAAAGTGGCTTTCATTAGTGGCCTTGCTAATGTGACTGACTGCCCGGCACCTCTCAAGTCTCCAGAATGTTCCGTTCTGGGCACACCAGCCAATTCAACCACTTCTCACTTTGCTTTGCTTTCTCTGTTCCCTTAGGCTAGAACGCCCCTGGCAAAATCCCTCCCGTCTTATGAAGCTGTCAAATGTCGCTTAAGCTGTGAAACCGTGCCCCTACTCTCCCAGGCGGTCTCCCTTCCCGATTCGCTTGCTTTATTGCAGTTAGAAAAACAAATGGTCCTACTGCACGCCTCACTGCCTGTGGGCAGGTGCCCCTAGCTGACCCGCAGGATTAAGTTTGGACTAGTGTCAGCCTCTAAACTGCCCTTACCACAATCCATCACAACATGTGTCGCAGCAGCCTTTTATAAACACTTGATTTTCTGTCATTCTTCCAGATGGGAGTTCCTCAATGTCAGAGCCACTGACACTGGGCCGGTTGACTGTCATGGGGGCTGCCCCATGCATCCTCCGATCTGCAGCAGCAAACCGAGCTCCTACACATTAAATGCTAGTAGCACCCCCTTCCTACCCCAGTCAGGTCAGAGATGACCCTGGTGTGTATGTGGGGGGCGATAATCCCTGGTGCAGAAGTATTTACTGCCTCGAACCCAAGCTACTTCTAGCCTGGGGGTCCTGGGACCTGCACCTGGATCTTGCTTGGAAACAGACTCAGGTCCTGCCTAGACCTGCTGCTTCAGGAAGTCTGATGCAACCAGCCACGCTTTGGGGATGATTTGGACGTTCCTTGCTGAGAGCCGCAGTCTGGGCAGGAAGCTTGCACAGAGACTGGCTTGCAGAAGCAGCTGGAGATTTCACTGGCCAGATCAGCCGCCCTGACTGACGGGGCAGGCAGCCGGTGTGCGGTGGGTGAAGCCGAATCCTTCCCAGGATGCTTCCAGCAGGGGGCCACCTGGCCTTGACTTGTGCGACTTGAGCGCTGGGATGAATTTTTCATAACACCGTCCATTTCACTTTTAAAGATGGGGTTGTCAGAATGTTCTTCCTGATACTGTGTCCAAGTATCTAAATTTTAAGTCTTAGCTCCCGGCTGTTTAGATACTATGGAGTCCAGAGGTCAAGTTCTCTCTACTAAGAACCATTAACTGTCAGCATCTTCAGTCCCATCAAGCACACAAGGATTTTACTCACAGAAATGAATTACATTATATGCATGTAATACAGAACACTCACAATTATAATAAAACAACAACAAAAAAGCCCCCACTATCACACTGAGCATGACTCCAACTTGAGCAATTGTGCTTAAGGGAACTTATTTTATTTGGGCGTTTGCTAGCACTTATTAGTAGACAAGTGCTGGTAGGCCCTGAAGCTTACATTTCTTTCTTCCTTCTTTTTTTTTTTTTTTTTTGGCTGAAATAACCCTACAGCTAACATATCAATTAATTCCTGTCAGGAGATGATTTGGAGGTAGGGCACTGCAGGTTTGAGCAGTGGAGCACGGGGTCCAGCTGGTAAAACCCGAGGGGATCACAGTTCAAGATGTCCCCAGCCAGGGCATCCAGAGCCCAGGCCTTCTGCCACACGGCAGGGAAGAAAGGCCTTGTCCACCGGGCTCAGTGCACACCCCGTGAGACCCTCCTCCCGAAACGTTCTCCAAGGTTTGGCCAAACTACTTCAGGACTTTTTCCTATAAGCAGCTTATAGGGAAACAAGAGCCACTAATAGGGTGATGAGCAACCCCACTAATGCCTATGGGTTTTCATCTATGGACAAATGGGGTCGACAGCTTCCCTACCTTGACTCTCCAGGCCCAACACAAGGTGAGGTGCTGTGGTCCAGCCTTCAAGTGGACTTGAGTTCAGCTGTCCACTGTAAACCAGCGTACTCCCTGAATCTCGACATATCACCCGATCTCTCTCTCTTGGGGTACTGGGGATTGAGTCCAGAGCCTAGCACATACTAGATAAGCAGTACACACTCCGAGTTCATCTCCAGCCCTGGGTCTTATGTGCAAAGCTCTCACGTGTTCACCCGCTCTGCCTAAACATAACATGATTTCCCAGGATCATGGTCCTAGTTCTTAATCTCAAAAGCAAGTCCCTTGACCAGGTTACATTTCTTTCAGAAAACTGAATTAGCCTGTATTTTACTTGACTGTGTCATGGATTAACTCCTCCTCCATGGACCTTGTGCCTTTGATATCAAATAAATTCCCAGTTCCCCCACTGAAATACTCAAAGGACTGCTCCTGGAGGCACCCTGTTAACACAAAGGTAATGATGGGCACACAGCCCACTCACCTGGTCCAGCACTTAACACGGCTTTCTCCTTGGGTGGGTAACTCAGACTTACTTGAATACAGAAAGCACAGCCATTGGATTTAGCTGCAGTCTCCTCCCTAAGCTCACCCCATAATTTCCCCACCTCTCAAGGCTTCCATGGTTATTGTCCTGGGAGAGGCTACCCTTCAATCTTCCCGTAGGCTTCTAATGTGGCCCAACACACACCCAGGGTGAAGATACAGGAGAGGCAAAGACGCTTTTTTTTTTCCTTCAGTTTCAGTGATCATTAAATATTCGAAGTAGATTGTCACAAGAGTGGCAATTTCAGAACAAAGGAAAAATTTCAAGAGCCGGTGGTCATTAAGCTAGTGGCAATGTCACATTCAGAGGACAACATTCCAGACCTGCCACGGCCCAGGACAGAGGTCATTACCACTAATGAGCACCTAATGTTTATCTAGTCCCAGTTGTGTTGTAGGTATAACATACACACCCCTACTTTTTTTTTGTGTGTGTGGTACTGGGAATTGAAGCCAGGGGTGTTCTAACTCTGAGCTACATCCTCAGCCCTATTTTTTAGTTATTATTATTTTTGTGTGTGTGTGGTACTGGGATGGAACTCGGGGCATTCTACTCTGAGCTACACCTCCAGCCCTGTTTTAGTATTTATTTTCAAACAGGATCTCACTAAATTGCAGAGGGCCTCACTAAGTAGCTGACACTGGCTGTGAACCTGTGATCTTTCTCAGTTTCTCACATACTGAGATTACAAGTGTGTGCCATCAAGCCCAGCTTAATTTTTTTAAATTCTGAAACAAGATCTTACTAAACTGTGAGGACCGCCCCTGACCGCTTTTTCTGCCCATCGCAAGTGCCACTACCGCCATGGGCCTCACCATCTCCTCTCTGTTCTCCCGCCTCTTCGGCAAGAAGCAGATGCGCATCTTGATGGTTGGACTGGATGCTGCTGGCAAGACGACCATTCTGTATAAACTGAAGCTGGGGGAGATAGTCACTACCATTCCTACCATTGGTTTTAATGTGGAAACAGTAGAATATAAGAACATTTGCTTCACAGTGTGGGATGTTGGTGGTCAAGATAAAATTAGGCCTCTCTGGAGGCATTACTTCCAGAACACCCAGGGCCTTATTTTTGTGGTAGACAGCAATGATCGTGAGAGAATTCAGGAAGGAGCGACTGTACTGCAGAAAATGCTTGAGGAAGACGAGCTGCAAGATGCGGTGCTGCTACTTTTTGCCAACAAACAGGATTTGCCAAACGCCATGGCCATCAGTGAGATGACAGACAAATTAGGTCTTCAGTCTCTTCGTAATAGAACCTGGTATGTCCAAGCCACTTGTGCTACACAAGGAACCGGTCTGTATGAAGGACTTGACTGGCTGTCAAATGAGCTTTCAAAGCGTTAAATGAAACTGGAGATCTAACCAAGGACACGTCTGATAGAATTGGCCTAGGCTTGTTACAACAAAGTTAGTTTGCATCTTGGTTATAAAGCAGTATCTGGGACTGGTTTCGGGCACCGTTTAAACTTATTTTGTTGCCAATTATTGTTTACCAAGTGTAATGTTGCTATTTAGCAATGTACTTGGTTTTTTAAAGAAATTCTTAGGAAAAAGTATCCTCATTTGATTTTACTTCCTTTAAGCCTAAATGCCTAGACAAAGCTAATGTGACATTTCCAAATAAATATTTCCAATGTTTTTTGAGCCCACAACAAATAATGTTTTAAAGTTATCCCCTTGCTACTTTACTTACACCTTTATCATTCCTGGACAGTCTGCCGATTTAAAAATGTAGCATTCCATTTGTATTTATTTCTATCCTTTACCAAAAAGAGTTTTTGATACTGCTTATGCCAGCCAGGGAAATACTCCAGAACACTATTCAGCTCTCTTGCACTGAGGAACTTACTTTCCCTCCATTGTTGACTTCTGGCTCTCATCTGCCAGGCTTACCTCGGTGCGGTTTGGATTTGATAGCTAATTCTTACTGGTTTCAAAGACTTTGTATTGAGATGGATTTTCATACTCGGCAGACTGTCTTCCTTTATATTGTTATCTTTTTTATGTTGCATGTTGCTTTTGGTATCAGTCTTTTTGCCCAGTATATGGTAGTTCTGTCAATGTTTTATTGTTTATTGGTGAACATATCTTCATTGAGAGTTTTTTGAAAACTCATTAAACACAGTAAGTTTTCTTCATAACCCATTTGGAATTATTCCTAATAAAATAATAAAATATCAAAAAAAAAAAAAAAAAAAAAAAAAAACTGTGAGGACCTCACTAAGTTGCTGAGGCTGGCCTTGAACCTGTGATTCTCTTTTTTTTTTTTTTTTTTTTTTTTTCGGTACTAGGAATGAAACCCAGGGAGTATTCTACTTCCAAGCTGCACACCCAGACCTATTTGTATTCTTTATTTTGAAACAGGGTCTCACTGAGTTGAAGAGGGCCTCACTAAGTAGCTGAGGCTGTTGTGAACCACGATCCTCCTGCCTCAGCCTCCTGAATGCTGGGATGACAAGCGTGCGCCACCACGCCCGCCTCCTGTGATCCCCTTGTCTCAGCCTCCCAAGTACTGGGATGACAGGTATGCTTCAACACACCTGGCCACATACCTAGTTTTGAAGGCTTGGTATAAAAAAATGGAGACTATTTCATATTTTTTATACTTACTACATGTGAAAATATTTTGACATACTGTACTAAATATATTATTAAAATTTATCTCCCCGTTTCTTTTTATAATGTGGCCACTAGAAAATTTCAAATGACGGGCGTGGCTCCTCTTATACTGCTGTCCCACAGCAGTGTCTTTGGACCTTCTGGTCCAAGTCCTGGCTGACGGATGAAATGACCTGGACATTGCTACATTCCTACTTCAACTGCACCTTCGAGAACCTAGAAAAGACGAAATGAATCTGTTTTATAAAATCAACTTTTCTCCTCTGACCTCTGCCAGATTAGCCATTCAATACTCTCTCAGGAGCTGTAAGCCTAAGTATGCACATGTACTTTTGAGTTTTCCAGAATTCAAATGAAAATACTAGTTAGTATTTATAAGTGGTCTCTCTAAGTCGAAGGAATTCTTTTCCTAAATGTGAAGTATGTATATGTGTGATAAAGCAAAGCCAAGCTCTGTAGCACTGACTGTTTGCAGCAATGGGGAATAAAAGGCCTTAGAAAAACTAACCTGGGGAACTGCTGGGATGGCCCAGTCTAGTGGACTTCTGGGATGATGCCCCGGGATAGCTGTAATCATCTAGATAAACCCAGACTTTATATACTTCTGTGGCTGTGTTCTTTCTTAGTAATACAAGCCATTCTTTATTTCAAGATTTAAGCATATCAGTACGATGACTGAGATCTTTAACAGTGGTCCACCTTGCACACAGTGGAAATTGGACAAATATCTGTTGAATCCATGCATTGTTTCCTTTACTTTCACATCTATCCGAAGTCTTCTAATACTGCCATATTTCTACGCAATCATGAGATGTAATTTAATAGTAAAAGGCTAGTAATTTTCTCACTCTCAAATAGAGCTAGAAACCAAATATTTTCACTTTCAGATTTAGCCCTCAACCCTCTCTCCAGCCCTGGACAAATCTCCATCAGGTAAGACTTCTTAAAAAAAAAAAAAAGAATATAAAAAGTATAAGGAAAAACTGATTAATTTTAAACTTAGAAGTGTTAAAAATAAATCTTGAGAGACAGATGTTGCCTCCAGGGTGGTTGTATTTATGAACAGCTTTGTTCAGTAAAACCTTCCCAAGGCAGGGAATTCTGACCTATGCCCAGCTCCATAGAAGCATCTTAGGGTGCCACCTGGACCCAGAGTCCTCTGCCTCATCTTCTCGCACAGGGCCAACGACTAAGCTCCAATGACGGGTGGGGGGTGGGGTGGGGGATGGTTCTTGTGCCATTCTGTCTCTCTGGTCTCGTGAAGACCCCTCAGTCTAGGATCATCTCACCACACAAGCAAACACCGGCCGTTTATGATCCAGAAGGTAGATCTGCCTCGACAACGTCTTTGTTGTTTCAGTACACATCTCTATTATCTACTAGACCTTGATCCCTTAGGTAGATGGAGGCAAAGGCTGGTGGAATGAAAAAACACAGGGGGAGGGGAGAAAAAGCAACAGCAGAAAGACACTTGTCAGTGTTAACACCCACAAGTGCCAGCAGATGTGACCAATTTAATGAAGCGTGTGCCCGCGACTTGGCACCCCTTCCGGGGGAAGCTCTCCTTTCAGCAGAAAGCAGCACATTGTGCGAGCGAGCCCTCTTCACCACGCTCTGCCTGGCATCTCTGCCGAGCGAAACTGGCACATCATGGTGTGTGTGGGAACCGTGCCACCCTGACAGGTGGTCACGACTCTAGCTGCCAGAGCACACAATGAGCATCCCATTCACGTTCCAAAAGTTGGAAGCGACCAGGCCTGCTTCCATGCGCAGAACACGTGCGGACTTGCCGTCTGCAAACAGGGGACCGTCTGGGAGAATCGGGAGACGGAAGAATGAACAAAACACACGAATACCACCATCAGCATGCAGCCAGTCACGGCCCAAATCAAAGAACAGGTGTCCTATACGTGAGTTAGGCAACTGCCCTATTTTTTTAAGTTATGCGCTTCTAAGTCAAAGAAGAACAGATGTCTTAAGCTGGAATGAAATATGAGTATGATATCCCAAGAATAAGTTATCCTGTTTTAGTGCCTGGACTCTTGTAAGGAGAGCAACATAGGGAGAAGGCTTAAAAAGTTAAGGGAAACTGAGATTTGAGATCTTATCTTTAGTATTATGAATAACAAATTGGAGCTTAAAATATTGTTCTAGGGTATGTAGCAAATCCATTCCTCGCTGGAAGAGACTCTTTCCTCCCATCTATGAAGCTTAATACCTCCTATGAGATGAATATCTCAAGGTATTAGTTTAAAAATAAAATTGCTTTTGTTGGCAAGTTTATTGTACAGAGATGATCTGTTTTCAATCTGAAATCCAGGCTTTAAAAGAGACATAAATATTGATAAAAACATCATATCATAAAACTATACTTTTTGTTTTAGGCATTCAGAAATAATAACCAGTGTTTGTTGATTTTTTTTAAAGAAAAAGTATGCTGCCATAAAAGGCGGTGTGTGTGTGTGTGGGAGGGGGTACTGGGGATGGAACCCAGGGGCATTCTACCTCTGAGCCCCAGCCTTATTTTTTATTCTTTATTTTGAAACAGGGTCTCACTGAGTCTGAAAAGGGCCTCGCTAAATAGCTGAGGCTGGCTGTGAACTGCGATCCTCCTGTCTTAGCTTCCCAAATGCTGGGATTACAAGTGGGTACCACCACGCCCGGCTATATATAGATATAGATATATAGATATAGATATAGATATATAGACATATATATCTATGTATATACATTTTAAAGATTATGTTTCAAAAGCTCTTGCTTACCAAAAGGGGAAAAAAAAAAAGAAAAAAAGAAAAAGATACAAAAACAGTAACAAAACAGAGGGCAGAGCCCTGGAAATGTTATGTAATTTTTTCATTTTCTGAAAATGCCAGAATCCCAGAGGTGAGCACAGAGTTGTCTGCTAATAAACGCAGGAAGTTAAAAATTGTCCAGAGCTAGTCACACTTGGAACCTCAGCACTCGGGAGTATGAGCAAGGAGGATAACAGGTTCCCAGCCAGCCTCAGCAACTTGGCGAGGCCTCCACAACTCAGCAAGACCCGGTTTCAAAATAAAAAATAAAAAAAGATAAAAAAAGGCTCGGGGTGTAGCTCAGAGATAAGACTGGCCGTGGGTTCAATCTACAGTAACACACACAGACACACACACACACACAACTTTATAATACACACACTGTATCTAAAAAGGAAGAGAATGAGGTTTCCAAATAAGAAATGCAGCTTCTAAAAGAGTTCTTTAATAAGTAGTTAGGTAAATTTCAGAATACTTAAGTTTTTTTTTTTTTTTTTTTGTGTGTGTGTGTGTGTGTGTTTGGTGGTACTGGGGTTCCTGGAAGCCCTTCTACCTCCAGGCTACACTCCTAGACCTATTTTATATTTTTATTTGGAAACAGGGTCTCTTAAGTCAGCGCGGCTGGCTTCGAACCTGTGCGATCCTCCAGTCTCCGCCTCCCAAGGGCGGGGATTATAAAGGTGCGCCACCACGCCCGGCTTATTTAAGTTTTTTTTTTTTTAAATCAAATAATATTAAACCTCCTTTGGGGGAAAAAAACCTTTCTTAAATTCAAGTTTATATGTTACTAATGCTAGAACCCCCCACCCTTATGTTTAGATGCAAAAAGTACCAAGCCCAAATCCTTAAACACATCACTTTAAACATTAAACAGCACCATTACTTGCACCCCAATAAATACTGGACTTGACTTCTACCCCAGGAAAGTTCTGATCCCCCACTCAACACTTGCAAATGCTGGCCAAGTGGAAGAAATCGTCCCTGGGGTGACTCGGATACAGGTGTTCCCCACTTGGCTTTTGGACCCCTGTACTGACTATCTTGGGGAAAATACAAAATGTGATTTTTTTCCTTAAGATATTTCAAATTTCAACGAATCTACAGACACCTGAAAGCTCACCAATATGAAGAGCTCTGTTGGCTGGACTGAAAGAAACTTCATGGTGAGGTTGGCAACGGCAGCAATGGTGCGACGGTCACAGCCATCCCATGGACGGACACCATGAGCAGGGGATGCTTACTGAGTGCCTGGGAAGTCTGGAGAGCTGGAGTGTTTTGCTCCTTGGGCATTCTGAATAATGGAAGCTTTGCTTTCAAGTCTTTCTAGTGTTGGGTCTCCCTAGCCACGATGACGAATGGTCATGAGGCTCCCAGGGATCTGGCAGGTTGCACCTGCCTCAGCCTCATCTTGAAGCAGACAGTGACTTCGGCACCACTGTGTGGCCTTTCCATAATATTGAGAACTGGAAACGGGAGCGAGGGGCTGCATTTGCTACATCACTGAGATGTTCACCACCTACATTACCTCGCGCTCTGAAGCTGTCACTTCAATAGGAACTTGTAGGTACTCGGGGAACTAGGTTACCCACAGGCACACTTTTCTCAAAGAAAATGGAAAATGAAGACCTGTGGCTTTTCCCAAAGACAACTCTAAAGTCTCAGAAAGTATCATCCTAACAAATTTTAACATATCCTCCCCTGAAGTAACTACTTGCTATTCGCAATGGATTTCAAAGATGTGAGACAGCGTCTTTTGAAGGAAGGACGACATGTCGACGGGCTGCACTCGTGGGATGCATCATTTTGGAGCTCTGTGAGAGCCTCTCAGTACTTTTAAAGACTGCTCTTGTGAAATCATAGAAAAACTATCATGGAACTAAAAATGCTCTGTCCAGGGAACTGATAATGAAATGTTCTCTTAACATGGTAAAAAACTAAAGACATTTTATGTTTTCTCTGGATTCTTTAGATTTCTGTGTTCTAGTTTATAAATCTGTGCATTAAACAGCATCATTACTTGCACCCCTGATAAATACTGGACTTGACTTCTACCCCAGGAAAGTTCTGATCCCCCACTGAGACCCTATTTTTTTATTTTGAAACAAAGTCTCACTAATTTGCAGAGGGCCTCATTAAGTTGCTGAGGATGTCCTTGAACCTGCAATCCTCCCTTTTCAGTCTCCCAAGTACCGGGAATAAAACTATTTTTAAGAACCATCTATACAAAGTCAAATTTCCTTATAAAGCCTTTGGAAACGAATACCAAAAGTAAAAGTGCTTAAATGTGATAGGTTTTTTTTTTTTTTTTTGGTTTATTTTTTGCGGTACTGGGAATGGAATCCAGGGGCATTCTACTTTTGAGCTAAACCCCCAGGCCTATTTTTTAGTCTTTATTTTGAAACAGGGTCTCTCTAAGTTGCAAAGAACCTAAGTAGGAGCTGAGGCTGTCTGTGAATCACACTCCTCCTGTCTCAGCCTCCCAAACACTGGGATTATAAGTGTGTGCTACTACACCTGGATGGGATGGTTTTTAAATTACTTACTACTTTGATTCATAGAAAACTGGTGACATACATTTGAGCTATTCTTTTTCCACAGGACATTCGAGTTAACAGAAGACAGACTCCAGGAAGATGCAGTGGCTTGCAGACCTGCAGCGAAGGTGCCCTGAGCACTTTTCCAATGGTCCCAAGTAATTTCCCTAAATGAACATCTATTTCTAATTTTAAAAGCGCTTCCACAGTAGTTACATCTACCACTGTGATTTGATTTGCAAACATCAACTATTTCCAGGTTAACTTTCTTGAAAACATTTACAGACTCAAATGACCTGACCACTTCTTTCCAATGCTAAGGTAAAACACTGTACATGCTAAAAGGATGTTACTGGGCCGACCATGTGGTTACCACCATTTAATATATTTATGTTAGTACTTCAGGTATTCATGAAAAGTACTCATGGTCTCTGATTCTATCCTAAAATAGCACAAAGACGTATCAATTTAGGTCATTTACTTTATCACCAACAATAAATCAAACTTTAAGGGTGTTTCTTGTACCTGGGGATGTAAAACTAGAAAGACCAAGTGCATGACTTTGAAAGGCTTATAGTCGTGTGTGTGTGTGTGTGTGTGTGTGTGTGTGTGTGTGTGTGTGTGTGTGTGAACCAGGTTTTTATGCATGCTATGCAAGCACTCTTCCACTGCGATATACCCCCATCCTTCTCCAACAATATTTTGATGTGACTACCTCCTAAGTGAACTTTCAGTCTCAGAAAGAAAAATTAGCCCCACTAATTTCCATACTTGAAACTGTTCTATTCACCTGTCCCTATATTCTTCAATGAGCCACAGGCAGTTCTGTCTCAGCATATAAAGTAATAATGACAAACAGGGTGTGTGAGGTTGAGCGTGGCCCCCCTTAGAATGAGTACTGGCGTATTCTATGGTTGTTGGGGGACCCCTTTCCACTGTGAGTTTAGCTGCAGATTTGAGAGGACAGGTGCTCCAAGACAGCTGAGCTCACGTTCAGCCCGTAAGGGAGGAGAGGCAGTGAGTGAAAGCTCTCAGGATTGTTCTATCTACCCTGGGAAACTACGAAGGGGTCGCTGGGCTATAAATACCCAGAGCATCAAGGGTCCAGCCTGCCCCAGCAGAATGTCCATCCTACAATGTTGCTAGAAACAAAACGGCAAAAGCCCATCACGAGCGCTATGGTCTTTCTGCTACGACGTGTGCTCGTGGTGTCTTTAGCCAAGGGGACCCTCCCGTGTGAACACTGGTCCGTGAACTCTGTTACTGATTTGGAACTTTGCATTATGAAAACGGCCGGCGAGAAGAGCTGCATCCAAAGAGTGCCGACGCCTGCAGACCCACACTCCCGCGGAGTGGTGCCCCACGCAAGCAAATCACTCCCCCGGGTAAAACACTGCTCCACAGAATAAACACAGCAAGAGGTGGGGACATTAAGAAGGCAAACAGGGTGCTTACTTTCTCTAAATGCCTTACAGTAGCCAAGGAAAGACAACAAAAAGAAGACGGCACACAGGAGGTCTGCCCGGCCGACAACACCAGCAACCTTGAAAGAAGGGGGGAGAAAGAATCATGTAAAAAACAGTGAAACATGCATCCTTATCAACATACAAAACGAGAAACTCTCCTAGACCCACCACCGATTCGATTGGTGTCCTTACAATTGCTTCCTCTTCTCTTTTTGTTCTAGGACTTGATTTTAACTGCTTCCAGGGGACTGATGTCTCTGTGAGCTGGACAAGGACACACGTGCCATCAAAAGCTGTGTCCCTCCAAGGGCTCCAGCGGCTCAGGCTCCTAGTGTGCCCCAAGTGGGGTTTTAATTGGAAAATTTCATCAGCTCAGAGGACATGAGATAAAAAAAATTTTTTTTTGATCGGAGACATAAAAGATATAAGGTGGGAAATATGTATTAAAAGCCACCAGGCAGATAGAAAAAGACACAGGAATAATTCTCCCAAGCTGTCTCTACCATCTTTTCCTCCCTCCAAACAAAGAGTGATCATATGAGTTAACTTGGAAAGCAGAAAGCTCCGAAAGTGATGAAAAAATAAGAAGAAAACAGAAAGGGGTCCCTTCCATTTCTCTCCCTCCTCTCACCCATAATGGTGCTGCTTCTCAGGGCTCAAGAGGCAACTAACATTTGTATCTATTTCTTTCAGGTTGATTACTGTAACAGTTGCTCTCCAAATGCATCTATCAGTCTCCTTTCTGGGGTCCTTTACTACCTAGAACCTGAACGTGACTTCTATCAAAGCTCTTGCGCTGGTATCTGGGAATCACTTTCATGTCTGCTAGGCTGATGGATTCTCAGAGGACCGACACATCACATGTGAGAGGCTCAGTAAAGACTATTCTTACTGAGTACGGTGGTGCAGCCCTATAATCCCAGTGACTCAGGAGGTTGTGGTAGGAGGATCGTAAGTTCAAGGCCAGTCTGGGCAACTCAGTGACACCCTGTTTCAAAATAAAAAATAAAGAGTAGGGTGTGGCGGCATATACCTGTAATCCCAGCACTCCGGAGGCCGACTGGAGGATCGTAGAGCTGAGGCTCGTCTAAGATATTGAGCAAGACACCATTTGAAAAATGAAAAAGTGAAGGGGGGAGGGTTGGGAGTGTAGCTCAGACGTAGAATGTTCCTGAGTTCAACCTCCAGTACTACTACTGCTACAACGACGACTACTAACAAAGAAAAAGGGAAGGGAATACAGCTCAGTGGTAGAGTACCCGTGGGTTCAAGTCTTATAAATGAAGAAAATGTATTATGACTGAAAATGATGACATATACTTATTCTCAAATGCATGTCTAGTCAATAGGGAAAAAAAGGATACCTTTTGGGCTCTGTTTCCCTCTGCGTTGGCTACATATGAACGCTGAGGTGTGCTATCAGTCCTCACTGTGACCGCTAATGGGTCGTGCAGGGTGTCAGGCAAGGGTTCAGGGCAGAATGAGGCGGTGCAGCCAACCTATGAATGTCGCACACGCGACGCAAGGGGTGAAGCGAAGCCCCAACAGATCTGCTGCAAGCGTGGCAGGGGCCAGAGAGTTCAACAGCATGCTGTGTGGACACAGGGAATATGGACTGTGAGTTCTGGAATCCTTGGAGCGGTAAGCTCACCCAGCCAGGGCACAGAGAAGGAATTGGGGACAGCTGCACGGGACAGACCCCAGCACACGGCAGGGGGTCTACCTATGAGCCCCTCTAAGTCCCATACAGTAAGTACCCGAAAGGGAAAGGACAAAGGGCAGGGAAGCCGGGGGTGGCAGGGCACTGCCTCTGTGGGGCCGGGCGGGTGAGGAAGCGGCCGCAGCGCCCCGGCTCCCTGGTGGCCCTGGTGACGCGGGAGCTTCTTAGAGCTGGGCTCCCCACGGTGCTGCGGATGGGAGTCTCAAACCTCAGACAAGAGAAAATAGTCACAGGAAGAGAGCGACAGGCCTGAGGAGGCAGAGATGAACGCTTCCTGAAGGGAAGGGGAAGAAATGGTCTGGATGAATGCTAGCGATGGGGCCAGGGCCGGTCTGTCGAAACCCCCTGTCATCTGGGTGCCTGAGGCGCCTGCAGACACTGCGGAAGTGAACGTCCAACATCATGCACGTACTCTTAAAGGAAACAATCTTCCTTTTGCTAACTGCCAAAGCAATCCCAAGTCTTTAAGCGAAGTACACTATTTTAAATAAAGTCTGATAAGTGTCTTAAATGGTTTAATTTAGTACTTACAATGAATTTTTGGCATAGAAATCAGAGCTTACGTAAGAAAAAATGTTAAAAAGGCTTTCCAAGGAGATAGTGTCTCCACTATTTTTTTTTTTTTTTTTGGTGAATGGGCTTCTGCAGGATGGGTGTTTTATTTACTTATTTATTTATTTTATGGTACTGGGGGTGGAACCCAAGGGCTTTTCTATAACCAGACTATACACCCAGAACCTATTTTATACTTTATTTGGAAATAAGGTCTGACTAAGTTGCTGAGAGCCTCACTCAGTAGCCGAGGCTGGCTTCGAACCTGTGCGATCCTCCTGTCTCAGCCTCCCAAGCGCTGGGATTACAAGCGTGCGCCACCACGCCTGCCAGGATGAGGTTTTTTTCTTTTCTGATATTTGCAGATTCAGGCAAATTTCAGGCTTTTTTTTTCTAAATATCTGAAATGTCCCATCAGGGTTTCCTGGAGAAATCACTACAGCGCCTCTGAATCCATAAGGCAGGTGGGATCGATCGTTGGAACAATTTACACAAAGACCATAAAGAGAAGTTGGGGAGAGAAGAGGCAAGTTTCCCGCCAAGTCCCTTCCTTTCCTGCAGTCAGGGCGGGGTTTATGGGATGCAAGGGAGGGAATCTTAAAGAGGCTGGAGTGTATCTTTTCATACCTGAATTCAGGCATTTTAAGTACTCTGAGAATAAGAAACGCAGACCCCACGTGGAGGCACTGTATCTCCAGGGCGCTCTGGGGGCTCCAACCTGATCAGCAACCCAGAGCCACAGACCAGGGCCCGTGAAACCCCCTCCGCTCACGTCTATGAACAACCCAGAGGGAGGGATATGGATGGCATCCTTGAGGGACAGCCTGATACTCATAACAGTTGGGGAACAAACAGGTGACAGTGGGCGAAATGATGTCCCAGCCACTCAGAGCCTGGGAGGGGTCAGAGAGCAGGGGACCATGGCCCGCTCTGCCTAGGGCCATCTTGGTTTTAAGTCCAGAGTCAGAACGCTTTCAGTCTCAGGCACACTGGATGGTGGCCAACCTAGGAGACTAGAAAGCATAGGTGTTTATTTGCCATGGGCAAATTTTTTTTTTTTTTTTTTTTTGACACTGGGGATGGAGCCCAGGAGCATTCTACCTCCGAGTGACAGCCTAAGCCCTATTTTTTATTCTTTATTTTGAAATAGGGTCTCACTGAGTTGCAGAGGGCCTCACTCAGTAGATGAGTCTGTCCACAAACCGCGATCCTCCTATCTCAGCCTCCCAAATGCTGGGATTATACACATGCGCCACCGTGCCCGGCTTTTAAAACATTTTCAGTGTTACAGGTGAAGAGGGATGAAGACAAAAAACAATACAGGAAATTTATGTCACTAAAACCTGGGCTTATACCTCCACCACTTTCCCTTAACAAATAAAACCGAGGTGCATCAGCTACCCAAATCCCCCGTTTTCATCCACAGGGGCCACGCGCAGCGCCCCGGGCTGCCTCCTCAGCGCCAAGACACCTGGGAGGCGCTCGCCTGCCTGCCGTGGGAAAATTAAAGTCTCAGGGTGGCCTGCTCTGCACATTGCCAAAGCTGGAATTTTACAATACTGAGTGGGAGATAACCAGGAAATGCAGATAAGAGGAAACTGAAAACTATTTGCCCAAATAATGAAAGGTACATATATAAAACGTGAATCTTAGAATGCTAATTTCTAATTATCCATTAACTCTTTCCTTCTCCCTCTCTTCTTTCCTTCCCTCCCTGCTGGGGATAGAACATCTTGTGTTTGCTAGGCAAATACTCTACCACTGAGGTACACCTCCAGCCCCATAACTATTTTTTTTTCTTTTTTTTTTTTAAATAGTACTTGGGATTGAGCCTAAAGGAATTCTACCTCAAAGCTATGCCCAGCTCTTTTTATTTTTATACTGGGATCACACACATGCACCATAGTGCTTTAGTTTGTAATTAGCTTTTCAAGTTGGAGTTCATGAATGGGGGGGGGAGAGATGAAGAAAAATTTCAAATAATCCGTTCTCTCCTATGGCTTATGACTTCCCTTTTAGAGATCTGGATGTGGCCTTTGGAAATTAATGTGTCCAAGACTGCCCTTATCTGGAGTGAGCGTGTGTGTATGAGTGTGTATGTTTATTTATTTATTTATTTATTTATTTATTTATTTGTTTATTTATTTAGTTTTAGGTGGTACTAGGGGTGGAACCCAGAGACTTTCTACTTCCGGGCTATACTCCCAGACCTATTTTATATTTTATTTGGAAACAGGGTCTTACTACTTGCTGAGAGCCTCACTAAGTAGCTGAGGCTGGCTTCGAACCCGTGTGATCCTCCTGTCTCAGCCTCCTAAGCGCGGGGATTACAAGCGTGCGCCACCACGCCCCACTGAGTGTGTATGTTTATAAGGACATCTAGTCATACTTAATGGCACTGAAAACTTTTATTTCAACTCAGTACTTAAAAGTCACAACTTTAGAAAACTTTCTTGGGTTAATAAGTTAAATCGTTCATTCTGCTTTTAAGAGCATGCTAATTTAGATTAGAAGCAAGCAGTATTCAAATAAGGATTTTCTCAGCACTGTTTATGACTGAAGGATCCCAGCAAACATTTAGATCAAAGAGAACAGAGATTGAATCCGACTCTAATTTGATCATAGTTATGTATAAAAAACCTGTAAACTCTTACAACATCAGTTCCTAGCCTATCAAGTCTTTAAATCCTCTGAATTTGCTGAAGTAAAATTTAAAAATATATTAGAAGGTTGTCCTCCTGCCTCAGCCTCTCGAGTACTGGGATTGCGAGCATGCGCCACCACAACTTGCTTCTCAGACGCGATACCAAAGAATCGACAATTTAATAAGATTAGATGCCGGACACAGCAACTGTGTTCATCATTCTGGAACTGGCTTCAAGATGCCCAACAGACATCTGGTTCCATGTCGGTCTCTACGTGTCTGTACTGAGTGCACAAGTCTATTGGGAAAAAGTAATAAAGTAGGCAGATGCAGTATTTTACAGTAGGAACTTCAGGCTCACAGAATGAACGTCTAAAATCTGGTCTTATACCGCAGCAAATACATTCACTTGCATTTTCCAAGGGTTCATGGGTGGGGAGGGGAGCAGTTCCTGACACTCATAAAGGTCTAGCTTAATCCTAAGACAGTGTGCCCCCAATACATTCAGCAACAGCTCAATGGCCTGGAGGTGGGGTCCGCAGGACAGCAGGGGGCTCCTGTCAGGAGCGCCCCATTGCCTGGTCCAAGGCCAGTCAGAGGAGAGGACAAGAGGGGGAGAGGAGGAGGGAGGGTGATGGCATGAGCGTCCCTCCACGTAGCATCTCCCAGTGTGGGCCTCGGAAACCTGGGACTGAAGTCCTCCTCAACAGTCACCAAGTACTGACTCTGAGTTAGTCTTTTCTTTACAGCCCCCACCCGAGCCCCAGGCCACTGCCTGGAAATGACTGCAGTAGCCCATCTAATGTCACAGCATTTTATCAAGGTAAGGATGAGAAAGTACTTTGTATATCACAAAGCTGTCGGCTACCATAGAAAAGCTCCCTTTGCTGAAGAATGGTTCTTAGTGGCTGGTCTCTAGACCCCAACGCCAGGCATTACTCAAGATTCGACCTTCATGGATGGTGTTGTCACACAAGCGACACAGCAAGTGTCTCTGGAGACCACGCCTTTGGTACAAAATCTCCTCCGAATGGTACCCTGCATCCGTTCACGGGAGATGTCTCTGTCCCAGGAGCAACAGTTTCAAAGCTCTTGCAGGGCGTTTATGGGGTGCCCTTTCTATCTCTAGAGTAAACTGTAGTGCAACTCTATTTAGCCTTGGAAGCAAGAGGAATAAGTATATCAAAGGAGCCTGTTTTAGAAAATAAGATGGTACACAGATACCTTATCATTTCTCTGTCCTTTTTTGTACTGGAGATTGAGTCCAGGGGCACTCTACCTGCGAGTTACACCCCTAGCCCTTCTTATTTTATTTTTTTTTATTTTGAAGTAGTCTCGCTAAGTTACCGTCCTTAAAACTGCAATCCTCCCATCTCGGCCTCCCAAGGTCTGAGATTCCAGGCATGCACCATCATGTGTGGCTGGCCTTAATATTTCTTACACACATGCAGATATCACAGGCAGGAGATACTTACACACTCAGTGTGCACCGGATGGACAGCGAACAGCAGCGCAGCCAGCAGGGACGCCCTGGGGGCCAGGTGCACCCTCCGCCCTTTACTGGTGTACTGCAGACCACCAAACAGCACCGAGAAGACGTCCACCATGAGGACAGAGATGCCGCTGTGCAGGAGGATGTTGACCACGTGGAAACCCACCGGGTGGAAGCCGCCCGACAAGTAGTAGTTAATCCTGCCGCAAACACGGAAAGTTCAAGGCTCGACACCCAGAAGGGACCACAAAACAGCGACGGCCCATTTATAAATGTTCAAAGGAGGCGACTGAGACCTCGTGCCTCCCTGGTAAAAAACGCCACCAAGCTAATCATGTGTCAAGCTAAGGAGCCCGATGAAACAGCGTGAATGTAATTAACCACGGAGGGGAAGATGGAAGAAACGAACAAGTTCAAGGTTGGGGGCGGGGTGGGACTGAAAACACGCAAAGAGGAAAAGCTAGAAAATTTTTTAAGTGCTAAAAAAAAAAAGGAAGGGCTGCATTCCAGGCAGACATAATCTACATTTGTAGATTATGTAGACATGGCTACCCCTTTCAAGACCAGGATTTAAGAGAGGCCTGTCACTTGCTTGTCCACAAAAATGGTGCCTCTGAGTTTTCCAGCCAGCCTTCCTCCAAGAAGCAACTCTCTGCTGCCAGCGATTCTTACTTTCGAGTGCTTCTCTCCTACGGCTGGTGGCTTCCATTCATCACTCCCAGACTTCTTTGAGAGATGTACACGCGAGTATTTAAATGCACTTGAGACCCAGCATGAATGAGGACTCTGTGCACGCTGCGGCTCCCTGACGGACGGGGGCAGGGAGGTTGTTTTTTAAGTTTCAATTTCACTTTGCATGCTGACTCGGTGCTCTAGGAAGATTTAGAGCTTAGCTGCTGTTTTGTTGTTGTTATGAAAAAAAAAAAAAAAAACACCCTACAACTTCATTAGAGGCTCATGTTTCTTTGATACACATCAAACTGCTCCCTGCGCGCTAACCAAAAAGCACAGGGCCGGCTGTCTGAAAACAGTAAAATACAGAATGCGTCAGCACTTTGTGCCTTGTCCCCCACAGAGGCCACGCGTCTTCTCTTTCTTGTTCCAATTTTAGTCTGTGCTGCCGGGGCTGCTCTTTGAAGTGGAGTTTCCTCGGGCACCTTCTCTGCCTCCCCGCAGCTCACCTAAGAGCTGGAATTAGCATGCACTTCTGCGGATACAGGAGCGGCTGCCAGCTCCCTAGGAACCCAGACTGGACCTGCCACACCAGAGCATGGCAGGCAGGCGACCCTCCCAGACCCCGCACCCTCAGCCCTAAAATGGGAAAATCTGGATCCTCACCGGAAAGTCAGGACGGTGAGGGGCCGGTAGGACTTGTGGCTGTTGTTGCTGCTCAGTCTGCTGCCCCAGAAGTCGTGATGCCACAGGTCGCCCAGGGGCGTGTCTGCTCGGAGGTCCTGCGGGGACACCGCTGGGGTCATTTTGGACAAGAGTCAGGACTCCTCCCCATGTGGGGTCCTCACCGAGCCCTCTCCTGGATGGTCACCTTGGCCTCTCCCCATGGCGACTCCTCTGCCATTCATCTCTCAGCCATCCGTGCAGGCCTTCTAAGTGGACCCTGCCCTGTTCTAGGAGCCTCAGGACATCTCCCATCCCGGCACACCGGTGACTTATAATCACAAACTACCTGTTTGCACTAGATTGAAACTCTACAGGACCTGGCGCACAGCTGAGCTTAGTGGGAGTATACAGAAAGTGCATAATACAAGCCGAACAAATGAAACACTCAACTAAGTAAGATCAGTATTCAATAAGTAAGGGAATTTACCAAAACTATCATGGTTCAAACTTATATGTGGATAAACATATTTTCTTAAAGCTTTCCATTTTTGATCATGAGCTAAGCATACTGAAATTAAAAAAAAAAAACCCTTCCATATATATGTACCAATTTATATATATAAAATATAAAAATACATATAAAATATATATATATATATATAAATTGGTACTGGGAGTTGAGTCCAAGGGCATTCTATCTCTGAGCTATACTCAGCCCTATTTTATTTCTTTCTCTCTCTCTCTTTTCTTTCTTTCTTTCTTTTTTTTTTTTTTTTTTCTTTTTGCAGTACTGGAGATGAAACCTAGAGGCATTCTGCCTCCGAGCTACACCCCCAGCCTTATTTTTTAAATTCTTTTTATTTTGAAGCAGGGTCTCACTGAGTTGCAGAGGGCCTAAGTAGCTGAGGCTGTTCACAAACCAGCAATCCTCCCGTTTCAGTCTCCCAAGTACTGGGATGACAAACGTTGGCCACCACGCCCGGCTGTATTTCATTTCTTGTTTTGAAACAAAGTCCCACTCAGCTCTGAGGGTCTCAAAGTTGCTGAGGCTGGACTCCAACCTGCAATCATCCTCATCTCTGAGATTACAGGCGTGTGCCACTATGCCCAGCTTAATTCTCAAAGATAAAAATCACTAAATATTGGGGGAAAAAACCCAAAACACCTGTCCCTATCATAATGCCGAGGTCACTAATTTGGTACTATGCTAAACATTTAGCAACACATCCTTTTTTACATTTAAAATCTGAAACTAAGTGGCGTGAAAGGTAGACAAGACACTGTGGAATAAACAGCAAATATGATTACTAATTTTCTCTTTAAGGCAGAATTAAACAGGAATGTGTTAGGGACAGGATGCAGGATGTGTGAAGCATTGCTCAGAGTCAGCCAGCATTTCTTCTTGCAGTAACCAGACTGATTCTCCAAAGCATAGGAGGGCTTCAAAGGGGAGGGGAAGCTCATGGACTTAGCAGGTCACTGGAGAACGAGGTTGGTGTGGAGCCAGGAGCATGACTACTCATCGCTCCACCAGACTCCCCACCAAGATGGCCAGGCCACCTCCTGCTCCATCGCATCCCAGGACTAGCACCTGGGTCCCACAGGTGGGCGCACCTGATAGGAGAGTGTGAGTGGGTGCCCACTCCCTCACTGAGCCTTCTCTTCTGAGCACATCAGATGCCCCCGCCAGGCACTGTGGTGCACCCCTGTGATCCCAGTACTTGAGAGGCTGAGAGAGGAGGATTGCATGTTCGCAGCCAGTCTCAGCAACTTAGTGGGGCCTTCCACAATTTAGTAAGACAGCTTCAAAATAAAAACCAAAAAGGGCTGAGGGTGTATCTCAGAGGTAGAATGCCCCTGGGTTCAATACCTAGTATCATAAAAAAGTCCCCAAAAGAAGTGGCCCTAAAGTGCAAATAATGTCCACGCCACACCCCAAAACTCAGTACTTGCCGTGTAAGTGCTTGCCGACTCAAGGGAAAGCCTTTAGAAATGGGGACAGAGGCAAAGTGGGTCAGTCACCTGACACCGCGTTATGGATGACGGGGCTCAGCTTCATGGCCTTCAGCACACCCACCACCCCATCCCAGGAGCCAGGCAGATGCTCTGTGAAGGTCATGGGACGCATCTGCTTCCTTAGGAGCCTTGGTGACAAAACTGGAAGACTTAAGTCTTTGACATCGTCACAGAAGTGCTTGTTCAGCTGCAAAGGGGCTGGGCAGAGGAGCATCTCATCCTCCCTTTGAAAAGGAAATAAACACCAGCGAAGCTCTAAATATTTGATTAGGCGTAGCCTACACACAGCAGGGTGTGCAACCGAAAGAAAGGTCAGTTTTCCTTATAATGACTTATGGAAGTGACGGATTTTGCCTGAAATTCCTTATAACACCACCACCTCAAAGAACATCGTCATCTCAAGGAACAAAGAAAAGGCGCCTGGACACTGCAGGGAAGCATCTGAACAGTCTCCAACACCAGGACCCAGGAACAGCCTGATTCCCATCGCTGCGGAGATGGTGCCAGGGAGCAAGGGCCTGCCAAGGCATCAGCAGGGCACAGGGTGACCCTCAGGGAAACCATGCCCAGACCGTGCCCACAGGACATGC
The DNA here is from genome assembly GCF_963383645.1 of Muscardinus avellanarius. Classification (NCBI taxonomy): domain Eukaryota; kingdom Metazoa; phylum Chordata; class Mammalia; order Rodentia; family Gliridae; genus Muscardinus; species Muscardinus avellanarius. Next base: position 191,500,787 of record NC_137787.1, read on the forward strand.
TTCAGATGCCTCCCCTCTCACAGAAGGAAAGAGAAGCAGAGCCAGGCCCCCACACGCCATGGCACCTACGCTTTGTCCTGCTAGCTGGCTAGAATTCTCTAACACTGATTCTTTTTGTGGTTTGGATTTAGAATGTTCTCCTAGCTCTCACAGGAACAAGGTAGCAATGTTGGAAAACTTGGTTGAGGAGGGGTCCCTGGGGGTGTGGCCTTGGGGATTACAGAAAGTCCTCACCTGCCTGCTCTGCTTCCGGCCTCCATGATGGGAGAATAGAGCCTCACTTTCTCCCTATACTTCCTGGCTGCCATGCTCCTGAACTCCAGACCCAGGCCCGAGCCCAGAATCTCCCCCAAAACTGTGAGCACATAAACTTTCTTATAAGTTGTGTGATCAGTCCTTCTGTATTATAGCAGTAAGAATGTTGAGAGAGTTCTAAAGTAATGCTTTACTAACGTAGAAGAGTCAAAACTGTCGCCAAAATGAATGATGGAATTTAAAAATTAAGTACAATTCTTCTTAGGAAAGCAGTTTGGCAGCTTGGAAGCCATTAACTGGACAGAGTTGCTCAGAGTTACTTACTGCTTTTAAGTATGGTTAAAAAAAGAGCTGAGACAGGAGGATCACAGTTTGCAGCCAGCCTCAGATACTTAGTGAAGCCCTTTGCAACTCAGTGAGACCCTGTTTCAAAATATAGAATAAAAAATAGGGCTGGGGGGTGTAGCTTGCAGGTAGAATGCCCCTGGGCTCCATCCCCAGTACCACACAAACAAACAAAAAAAAAAATTAAAAATTTAAAGAGCTGAAATCAAGTCATCTACAGGAAGTGCTAGGTGAACCTGCAGGAAATTATAAGCCAAGAACTTGACTTAGAAGTAAACGTCAATAATGCTCTAGTACGTGCTATGGAAATGGAGAGAATTAACTATAATATTCTATTACAAGTACAATGTCTGCAAATCAATCATGTTTTCCCTGAAGACACATGCTTGTTATAAGGAGAGTTTTCCTCAACATTTCTAATAGGAAAATAATGACTTCTTCATATTTTTCCCCTTTTTTGGTACTGAGGCTTGAACCCAGGGGCATTTTACCTCTAAGCTACACCCCCTGCTTCTTTTACTTTTTTGTTTTAAAACAGGGTCTCGCTAGGTTGCTGAGAGTCTTCATAAGTTACTGGGGCTGGTCCAGCCTTCGATCCTCCTCTCTCAGCCTCCCAAGTACTAGGAGTACAGGAACGTGCCACCACACTTGGTTGGACTTCGTGTGTGTGTGTGTGTGTGTGTGTGTGTGTGTGTGTGTGTGTGTTACTGGGGATTGAACCCAGGGGTATTCTATCTCTGAGCAACACCCCCAGCTCTACTTTTTATTCTTTATTTTGAAACAGGGTCTCACTAAGTTGCAGAGGGCCTCACTAAGTATCTAAGGCTGGTCACAAACCTGTGATCCTCCTGTCTCAGTCTCCCAAGTACTAGGATTGCAAGCATGCGCCATCACGCCTGGCTCAACTTCCTATTTCTAAGAGCATTCAACAGGAGGGTTAGACCTCCTAGGATTACACGTCCTGCAGACGTAGATGGGTACATTCCTTCAAATCCTCAGTATCAGCTAAGCAACATACACGAACTGTCACAAAGGCCACACCTCAGGTACGTTCCCTGAGTTTTTTCCTCTGGGCCTTCCTTGCCTCTGACTTCCTTCTTATAAGTCTAGCCCCTTTGAACAAACTGATTTCTTTTTTCCTAACTCTGATGAGCAAGAGAAAGACAATACCACTCTCCCTGTACGGACACGGCTACAACTGGCAAGGAGGCTGACTGGGATTCTGCAAGGTCAGCACATGGGGGCCTCCACACAGGAGCGAGCAGGAAGCGCGGGAGGCACGGCCCACAGCAGCTGGCACGGCCATCCTCACATCGCTGAAGGGCAAGCCGCAGCATCCTGGCTGCCGCTGGACGAAGTGCCTTTGGTGGGCCAGCAGACCCGACCATCACTGCAGCAGACGCACGACTGCCTTTCTCGTTTGAACTGTTCTGAAACAACGTTCACAAAACCTGAAATACTCAGTGTGCAACACCTTGTCCCGCCCTTGCCTTTAGGAGGACAGCCTCTGCGATCCACGTGTGGCTGGGGCTGCACGAGATCAGACAACCTGCAGACCTGGTTGCTGGCAATCAAAGAAGCACTACGTTAAGGAGGTGATACAAAAATAATAAAGAGACGGGAAATCTATTAGCCCACGTTTAACAAAGAATTCAGCACCAACTTAGAGGATTCCTGAGACAGAGACGAGCAGTTCACAAAAGTTTCCCAGGAGAGCGAGATACAAACCTTATTGTTGACGATAGCTTCAGAGTCGTCGAAGACAAAGTCTCCATCATAGCTCCGTGCAAAACACACGAGGGAAACAAGTCCCACTGCTAACTTGGCCCAGAAAGGGGGAAGGACGGAAGACGGAAGGATGTGGTCCAGCTCGGCGTCCAGCTCGGCCATCATGAACACTGCGGCAGTCTGCCGCGAGTTCCAGCATTCTGCTGGTTAGGAATCTGCAAGAAAAATGACGATCCATAAACACTCACCAACACACTGTTAGGAAGGCTTCTGCAGTAGACATGTTTCTGTAGGCAAAGAGGAGCTAGACGGTCGCCTAGGCTATAATTTTAGAGACGGTGATTACTGAAAAGGTTAAGCTGTGCCTTTTAAACTTCATGGGCCAGGAAAGACACCCGGACATAAGCAGGTTCCTGAGTCCTACAACGAGTTATGAAATCAGAGGACTTTTGCTTTCTTTTCTTTTTCTTTTTTGTGATATTTGGAATTGAACTCACTGGCATATTACCTCCAAGCTACACACCTAGCCTTTTTTTTTTTTTTTTTTTTAAGTGTCTAAGTTTCTGAGGCTAGTCTCAAAATTGCAATCTTCCCATCTCAGTCTCCCAAGTACTGGAATTATAGGTGTGTACCACCATGCTCCGCTTCCTTTGATTTCTGATGTTAGATGGGCTACCCTTTAGAAACACAGATTTAATGGAATCCTTTTATCAACGGCATAAAGCAAACCATTTTTAAGAATCTCTGAGCTAGTTCACAAAGCTTTAGGAAAAAAAAAAGTTACCATCTTTATCCAATTCCAATCAAGATAAGTCAATAACTGTTGATGACTGGGTCTTGGCACACTGAGTGTGTGTGTATGTGTAGGGCAGTGTGTAAGACATGATCTTAACTCTGAAAGAGCTTACAGTCTCTTCACAGAATTCACAAGCACACAGGTCAGTTAGAGGGAAATCCTGAGGCAAGGCCCAGGACTCTGACTGACCACCAGGTTAGTGGGTCCCACAAAGAGAGAGGACAGAGCAACTGAATGCTTTGGGTTGACACCTTGTCCCAGACAGGGACAAACTGTGCCCCAAAGGAGCAGAGGAGAGGTGTTTCTACATAAGGATCTGACCTTCAATACCAGTAAAAGAGTCAAGGCCATACCATATTATTTAGAATTTTCAAGCAGGCAGCAGGCCTGGACCCTAACCTTGCCACTTATAATCTATGTGGCCTGTGGGTGTCCCTGTCCTCTCTGAATCGACTTCCTGGGACACTATGAAAAGCCTAAGAACTTTCTAGCAGCAAGTTATCTAACAGGTTCTTGCTTTGCAACCAGCCCAAAGAAATATCAAAATATACACAAATCGCATTTCTGTATCCCAGTTTCCACATCCCCCAGTGGTGCTTCCTAAGAGTTCCCAGTGGGTCAAAGCACTTGGCTTCGATCTTGTATCATTTTGGACAGGTTACTTGACCTCTCTGGAGATGACAGTGCCTACCTCACATGGTTTTAATGAGTACTCAGGGGAATGTGAGCGATTATAACTGTACTTTTTCCCATGAGGCTGAGCTCAGGCACAGACGATTTTCTCTGGAACATTCTCTTTTGTATCTGCTAATTGGTACCAAGGCTGTGGTCTTCCTACAAAGGCAGCAGGGTGGGGGAGAATGGCGAACAGCTTGGATGTCCTGGTCTCCATATTTGCAACTGAATAGTCTAGGTTATGGAATCAACCCGATCCAAGTAAAAATGTGGAGGCGGCCGGCATCTTTTCTAGAGCTTTTTGTTGGAATGAAGGTGGAGACAGATCAGTGGGCAGGAAGACACATCATCCCATGGTGACCTTCCCAGGCTTACCACCCAGATGAAAGGCCCAAAACTTGTTCACCCCTTGCGCCCCGATGGGAGGCAAACCCTCACAGTGCCAGGGACTAGCCATCCATTGCCTTCTTTTTTTGATGAAAAGATGAACCATTGCTCAAACCCCAAGTACAGTTCCAAACACAATTCAAGTTACCACTCAGGCCCCAATCACTAAAGAAACTACTCCTGCTACATAATCAAAAATCTGGTGCATGCGTGTAACCCACGTGCTTGGGAAGCTGAGACAAGAGGATCACAGGGTGGAGGCCAGCCTCAGGAATTTAGCAAGACCCTTAGCAACTCAAAAAATGAAAAGCACTGGAGATTTCACTTGGAGGTAAAATGTGCCGGGGGTGACCTCTCAGTATGAAAAACAAAACAAAAAACCTCAACAGTTAGGAAGATACCATGACCTAACTTGGAGAGAATAAAAGTGTTCTTTGATTTATAAAACAAATGTGGAGGGCCTGCCGTGGCCCACACCTGTAATCCCAGCTACTTGGGAAGCTGACACGGGATTGCAAGTTTTGAGGCCAGCCTGGGCAACATTAAGTTAACATTAAGAGATTCTGTCTCAAAATAAAAAGGTTTTAGCCGGGCGTGGTGGCGCACGCTTGTCATCCCAGCATTCGGGAGGCTGAGACCTGGAGGATCGCGGTTCGTGGACAGCCTCAGCTACTTAGTGAGCCCTTCTGCAACTCAGTGAGACCTGGTTTCAAAATAAAGAATAAAAAATAGGGCAGGGGGTGTAGCTCAGAGGTCAAATGCCCCTGGGTTCCATCCCCAGACCCACAATAAATAAATAAATAAATAAATAGGTTTTAAAGGGGCTGGGAATGTAGCCCAGTTCTAGAGCACCCCTGGATATTGGATTGCCATGGTACTAGGAAAAAAAATGTGGAAAACCCCCAAATAATTTGTATTAACTTTAAATGCGTAATGAAGTTTTGAGCTGATAACTGGTCATATAACTGGTTTGGATGTTATCTGCTTTAGCTCCAAATATTTGATCATTACTTCACATACAAGAGAGTTTGCAATAAAACTCAAGTGGCCTTAAAGGAAAGCCACGGACTCTGTGCTCTTAAATTAGCTACTAAGCCTCCCCTTTTAGTTTGTTTATAACATGGACTTGTCATTGTGGTACTCAAAAAAACAGCTCAGATATATGAAGGACAGACTATGGACTCTAACTTCCAGGTGCCCTCCCTGGTGGGCCAGGTCCTGCTCTGGGGAATTCAACAGGATGGTCCAGCCATTCTCAGAACACCTGTTCTTTCCCTCCCACAAGGGCAGCATGGAACCTAGTCTGTGTCTTTCCCTCCTCCACCCTCAGCCCTGGCTGACTCCCACATCTCCCAGGCACAGTCCCGGTTCTCCACTCTCCTGAGCTCATCCTCCATGGTGGCTAGGGCCCCACTTCTTTGCTGCCACTGCAAATACTCACAAATGTCCTTTCCTTTTAGAGGAGCCCCCCTTACAGGGGAATAGTTCAGAAAATCCCCCCTTTTTGTGGTACTGGGGATGGAACTCAGGGGCATTCCATCTCAGAGCCACACCATGATCCCTCTCTTTTATTCTATTTTGAAATAGGGTCTCATTGAGTTGCAAAGGGCTTCACTCAGTAGCTGAGGCTGTCCACAAACCTCGATCCTCCTATCTCAGCCTCCCAAATGCTGGGATTACAAGTGTGCGCCACCCCACCTGGCTCCAGAAAATCCCTTTTATTGGCAAATAAAAAGAGCTACAATAAGTTCATAACCCACGTGAGGTTCTCCGAGTCCAGTCCAGCCACTGCGAGCACAGGCCCTGAGGGCAGCCCTATCTGGACTCACCGGCCACATGACTCTGGGCACCTCAGTCTTCCCAAGATCAGTGTCCTCTTCTCTACCGTAGTGTACCACTACTTTCTTCAGAGGTTGGGGTGAGGTTTAAATGACATAATGTAAGCAGAGGGCTAGTTGTTTTGGCAAGATTAGTTCCTGGTGCCCAGAGTCTCTGACCCTCGGTCTTGAGAACACCCATTTTGCTATCAATTGTTCCAACCAGGGCCAGCAGCAGCCTATGAGGTGAGCAGGTGCAGCTGAGAGACTCCCTTCTTTTGAGCAGAGCTCTGCCACATGGCTTCCCTGGCCAGGTGTGGCTGTGCCCTGCACAAGGGCACACAGTCACCCTGATCCAACTCCCCTGGGTTGCAAAGCGAAGGGACATTGTTCTACAACGAGCCTTGGTGCTCAGGTCAAGAAGCTGTGTGTGGGTGAAGTGGCAGAGATGGGCACCAGCTCCTTCTACCCTCTTATGCCCCTGTGCTGAAACAGAAAGGGACACTTTCTCTTTTTCTCTCGATGGGCCCTGTTAGGGCTCCTTGGCCACAGATGGGTCATAAGTTCTCCTTATGGAGGGACCAGATGGGAGCTTCCGCGTGGCCTCAGACACTGCGCCATCCAGTTGCAGCAGTTAACAACATCTGTGCTGTCTGACTCCTGTGTCTGTGTTAAGTGCCCCCCCAACAGGAGTTGAATTTGGAATGAAATCAATGATCTCTTTATCTTCCCTTTCTCAGCCTTCTAATATCAAGCCCCTATTTTCCGGAGGTTAAAACAAATTAACCAGTTGTCAATGAAAAAGTCAAAAAGATTTCAAACAGGGAATCCTCCCCACCCCCCAAGAAACAAATACCACTAAGCTGTGAACAGCGGGGAGCCAGTGACTGCTGGCAGGGCAGCCTGGGCTGCAGTCAACAGAAAGGTGAGACCACAGCTAAATGATTGACTCTGGAAAATTAGCAGCGGTCACCTACTGGAGAACATCCTTCCACATGCGTGGAGGGGCTGCTGGCCTCTCTACCTCATCAGGAAGAATTTATCCACACAGCCAGCTGCCCTCTGCCAGGCTGAGGGGAGACAGTGCATCTGGCCATCAGACTAGAGAACAGAATGGCTCCTGACCCACACTCAAGGGCTTGGCAGGGGCCTGACCCGGGCCGCCCTCTCCTACCACCAATGCTCACGGCAAGCCGGCAGCCAGCCATCTCCACGGCCGCCCCCCTCGCAGAGCTGAACAAAACGCTGCTGGGTCCGCCCCGCAGTGACCGCCTTCCCGCGCCTCGCGGCGATGCGCGCGGGCCCTGGCCGCCTCTGGCAGGAGCGGCTGCGAGTGTTTCCCTAGCTCCAGTTCTGTCCAGAAAGTTTCCAGCTTGCCGAGCTCGCACCGCTCACCCTCTCAATCGGCCAGTCACCTTGCCCCGCCTCCCCTCGGGACTCGGCAGCTGGGTCGGAAATGCAGGGCCAGGGCGGGTTCTCAGGTCTTACTATGAAACTGCTTCTTAAGGGATCTTCCATACCCATCCGCTCCCGGGAAGGAGCAGGGGTTGGATAACTCCGTGGCTAGGTCGTTCCTCTAACTCCTCCCTCCCTTCTTTTGTGTGTGTTTTTTTTAAAAAAAAAAGAAAGCAAACGCACGCAGCCCGCAGCCACAACATCAACACGCCCAGGCGCCCCGTGGAGTTCGCAGGGGCGCGCGGGCTGCACCCCCTGCCTCCCACTCGGTGGCCCCGGGCGCAGCGAGCGCGGGGTACCCACCCGGCGGCGCCGCGGGGAGCCGCCTCGACCCGCGGGCGGCCAGGCAGCGCGGCTTTGCCCGCCATCGCCCGCGCCGGCCAGCTGGCGTACCGCGGCCAGGTGGCCGCTCCGCCCCGTGCGCTCGGGCCGGGCCCGCGGGGCGCAGGGAGCCCGGGAGCGCGCGCGCCCTTTGTCCCGGCGCCGCGTCCGCGGTGGCAGCCCGCGTCCCGCCGCCAACTCCTCAGCAGGCGCCGCCGCCCCGGGGACCGCGCCTCGGCGGCAGCAGGAGCCCGCGCCCGCTCCGCGCCCGCTCCGCGCGTTACCTGCCAGGAGCCGGAGCCGCCGCCGCCTCTCCCGCCCGCGCACGGGAACTCCGGCGGCTCCCGGCGCCCGCAGCCGGCAGGGGAGGCCCGCGCCGCCCCCCGCCGCGCCCCGCCGCGCCCGCCGCCCCCCACGCGCGGCGCTCCCGCGCTCCACCCGCCCCGGCCCGCCCCCTCCTCGCCCATTGGCTGCTTCTCCCGTCACTTCCGCGCTGCAGGCCGGCTTCCCTTCGGCTCATTGGTGGATGGGCCGGTGACGTCAGGCCAGAGGGCGCTAGTGGGCGGGAGACCGACGGGCTGGCCGGGAGAGGAGGAAGCGGAGCGCTGGGCCGGGGCCGGGCGGGCCGGGCCGGGGCGGGAAGGGGCGGCCCCCGCGTGGCCCGGCGGGGAGGGCTGCGGGAGCCGGGTCGCCCTCCTTCCTCCCGGCTTGGGTCCGGTTTGGCGCCTGGATAGCGCGCCCTCCCTGCGGAAGAACGCGAACTCGGGACTTCTTCCTGGCGGGGAGGAGTTGTTGGAAATCGTGTGTGTCCCTTTCTGCCCCTTGGGCCCCAGGAGCCCCCTGCGGAGCCTCACCTGGCCAGGCCTTCAGACAGACGGCCTGGCACCTACTGTCAAAGCCCACTCTGCCCTAACCCTCCGCTCCCACGCGGAGGGCCACGGCACCCCCACACTATTCTCCCTACATGTCTTTGCTGCCAGTTTCAGGAACAAGAGAAACTTCCCACTTGCCATTGCCAAACTGACACAACTTCTGTCAGCACCATCACCCTCCTCTGGACTTTTAATTTTCTTTTTAGATTTATTTATTCATTCATTCATTCATTTATTGTGGTACAGGAGATTGAACCCAGGGGTATTCTACCTGAGTTACATCCCAGGCCTATATGTTATTATTATAATTATTTTTAATTTGGAAACAGCCCTCGAACATGTGATCCTCTTGTCTCAGCCTCCCAAGTACTGGGATTATAGGCTTAACACTCACAGACCTTTTAAATTTTGAAACAAGGCTAGCCCTGAACTTGGGATCCTTCCTGTCTCAGCCTCCCAAGTGCCGGGATTACAAACTGTGCCTCTGTGTCCTGATCTGACCTTTTATCGAGTATCACAAAATCCCATCAGTCTCTCCCTCCGAGCTGGGATCCGTATTCTCGGGATTTAATCATTCCCAAGCCCTCCTCTCTCTGCTGCCACCTGGTCTCTCCCCTGCTCTCCACCTCTGAAGTTGTCAAGAGCTCTGCCTACCTCTGCTTTGTAGTGCCCAACCCCGATACTTCTTGGTTTCCACACTCAGAGAGACTGCCTTTGCTTTAGAACAACACCCGCATGGCATCCCTTAACCCAAAGGACACGTGGCCTCCTCATAGTACCTGATCTCTCCACAAAACTCCTCCTTCCTCTTTAAAACTCATTTTTCAGCCGGGCGTGGTGGCGCACGCTTGTAATCCCAGCATTTGGGAGACTGAGACAGGAGGATCGTGGTTCATGTATAGCCTCAGCTACTTAGTGAGGCCCTCCGCAACTTAGTGAGACCCTGTTTCAAAATAAAGAATAAAAAATAGGGCTGGGGGTGTAGCTCAGAGGTCGAATGCCCCTGGGTTCCATCCCAGACCCGAAAAAAAAAAAAAAAGCAACAACAAAAAACTAATTTTTCCTGTGGCAGACTGGAACTCTGCTTTCCTGGTTCCCCTCATTTCTTTTCTGCTCTGGGTGACCTCCAAATATGACATTTAAACTTCTCAGCTTTTCTTCTTACTCCACATTTTTTCCCTGCATGATATAACCAGCTGCCAACATTTCAGTCAATATATCGCAAATTTACAACTCTGGCCCTTGCTGTCTCTGAGAGCTCCATCTAGTTTCCTATGCAGCGCCTGCCCTTGGACATGTCACAGACACCTCAACGGGAACACCTCCAAGATGAATGAGACCACCACCTGCCCAGTGCTTCCCAAACCCTGCCTTCACCTCTAGCACCCAACACATCACCAAGATTCTACGTCCTAAGCTTCTCACAGGTTTCTCCAGTTCCTTTCATCTCCGCTGCACCATGCCAGGCATGGTTTCGCCTATCTGTAATATCAGTACCTGGGAGGATGAGACAGGAGGATCGCAGGTTCGAGGCTAGCCTTGGCAATGTAGTGAGACTCTCAGTAACCTAGTGTGACCCTGTTTCAAAACAGTATATCTGTATTTTATAAAAGGGCTGGGGATATAGCTTGAAGGTAGAATGCCTCTGGGTTCAATTCCCAGAAACACACACATACACACACATACACACACACACACACACACACATACACGCACATACGCATACACACACACATACACACACACACCACTGTTACATATTGAAGTCAAACATCTCTAAATCAGAACATCCCAAATTCTGAAACTTTTTGAGTTATCAATTTAGGATTTTGAAGCATTTTGGATTTTAGATTTTCAGTGTAGGAATACTCACTCACTAGAGTCTGTGAAATGTCGTCAAATCCAAACAGCTTCAAAAGGTTTAGGACTTGGGGTGATACTGCGCTGGCAGATTGCAGTCGGCCATGGTGAGAGTATTTATACCAAGGATACTGCAGACCTTGTGGACAAGGGCTTGGTTTGTTGTTCTGTTGATTATCTATATAGACTTAAGACGGTGGTTGCAAAAATGGTAATGATGCAAATTAATCTTTTTGTGTATGAGGTACTGGGGATTGAACCCAGAGATCTTTTACCTCCAAGCTACATCCCGAGTCCTGTTTTATTTTTTATTTTGGAACAAGGTCTTGGTAGGTTACCAGAGTCTTGCTAAGTTGCTGGAGCTGGCTTCCAATCTGTGATCCTCCAGTCTCAGCCTCACAAATACTGAGATTGTAGGCAAGCTGCACCCTGTCTGACTCAGATTAAATTTCTTGTGTGTGCGGTACTGAGGGTAGAACCCAGGGGCTTTGCTAACTCCGGGCTGTACTCTCAGACCTATTTTATACTTTATTTGGAAACAGGATCTCACTAAGTTGCGGAGAGCCTCTCTAAGTAGCTGAGGCTGGCTTTGAAACTGTGCCATTCTCCTGTCTCAGCCTCCCAAGTGCTGGGATTTCAAGCATGCGCCACCATGTCCAGCTCCAGATTAAAATTTAAAATGTAGCTTTGCTTGGCACTAAAAGTTCATTTTAGTGATTTTTAATTCATATAAAGGTGAGAAATGGGTTACACATAATCATATTTAATGATCATAAATTTATTGGAAAAAGTGAATTGGGATACAACTGCATTTGTTAAATAATGGTTGAATTACAAGAACTGCTTGGAAAAGTCAATAAAATTGTTCTATGAGAATCAATCAACTTTATGGAATTTATAATGTGACCTACTTTATTATTATGTGCAAATTACACATTTTTATACCAATAACATTTCTAAATAACATATGAGTGAATACATATGCATAACTCTTAATTTTCTCCCAGAGAGCCAGTTATTAAACATTTATTAACACACTGGTGGCTAACGTCGTTACAATCGCCAGTACATGGTAGAAACAAAAAGTTATCACATGGTGGTTTCTCTGTTCCTGTTTTCCTGAAAAGATTTTAGTCGAGAGTCTCAGATAAGAGAAGCACAAAGAATTTATTTAGTAAGATGAGTGGGTGTCCCAAGAGAGGGGCCATGCGTTAGAAAGGTCAAAATAAGCCCCAGAGAATGTGGAGTGGGTTGTCCCAGGAAAGAAAGAAGTGTGCATGTGTGTGTGGGTCTTCCACATGGTGGGTTTTTATATTTGCTCTGAAAACCTCCCTCCTCCTGTACTCTGTATTTTGGGCAGTTACTGCTATTTCCCACCACAGTTCAGTGTGTCTATGCTGAACGCCATGTTGGAAATTTCCCATTAGTACCCAAGCCATGAGGCAGGCAGTTATGAGCAAGGTTCTCTGTCAGCCTGGAGTGACCGAGCCTTTCCAAATGGGGTGAGTCTAATTCTCCCTCCCCTTCTCCCCACTCTCATGTCTTCCTATCTTACCAACAAAAAGCAGATGAGATTTTAGCCCGTTTTATTAGTACCTTTCAGTTGTCTCTAGACAATGTCCCCCTTATGTCCGCCCCCTAGGATGTTTTTCTCCCCCGGCCCCCAGCCCCTCTTGGGGGGTACTGCTTCCCATGCTTTTAGTTTGAAGGACCACATCCTTCACTTTCTTATCCTACAGATGAGAAAGGTTAACACAAAGTCCAGGATCAGATACATTCCCCAGGAAAGTCAAGATGGGGCACACGACTGGGGAGCCCCCAGATGTCTCACAAGTCAATATTTTGGACTGGAAAGGACTGGAACAGAGAAAATAGTAAATATCGTCTTGCCTCCCCATGCCTTTTGCCTTCAAGGAGCAGATGCCAAATTCGTTGGAGGGAGATAGGCCACACAGTCTTCTATGGGGTAACACACTTTTCATCTGGCTTGGTTGCAGGTGTGAGGTGACATGTTTTGGCGTCTGGGACGTGGTTGCGCTTTGAAATGCGAGCTGCACCGTCGTTTGTGTGAACAGAGCCTTCTGGAGTCATGGAGGGGCAGATCCTCCTGGCGTACACAGCATCCCAGGATCTCAGGGCTCTTTTGATGAGGTCCTCTTGACCCTGGGGGAGTTTAAGGGGGCACCAAGGTTTCCTTCTTGCTTGACACCCCAGTTCACCAGATAAAAGGCCATCATGGAACAGCCTGTGCCCTGGGCAGCAGCAATAACCCTCATGATCCACCTTTGAGAGGCAAAAGTACGGCAGCAGCTAAGGAACCCTCCACAGTGTGCAACTGGGGAAGGAGACGGAACACATGAACGTGTATCTCTTAAGGCAAAATGCAGTTACGTGATAAATCCCATGAACAGGGTGCTAGAGACAAAAGCACTAATGACTGGTCATTTTTCTCAGTGGTGGCGTAGGAAGGTATAAAATGATAGCAGTCTTGAGGGATGACCAACTATCTGAGTAGGTCAACGTACTCTTATACACAATGCGAACCCTCGGTGACTTGGCCCAGTAAAGCTTCCTGTCACATTTGTGACATAATCGCGCAGTCTGCACCATGAAATCACCCAGGGACCCGGGTTTCATTTATTCTGTGACTCCAGCCTCTCATCTTCAATAGATCCAATGCAGAGGGGGTGAGGGGGCCGGGGAGGGAATAAATTGATAAAATCCTTGGCCTGGAAGCAACACACATGCCCACACGGGTGGAGAAGATCAGTCTGCTAACTAGGTGCCAGGGGGCTGGATGAAGTCCTGTAGTTGTGTGCGAGAAAGAGAGAATAGGATTGGTTTCATAGGCACATGCCTTCACTAGCGACCACTGAGAGGGCCAGCATTGTAGCAAAGGGGTGGTATGAGGGTTGGAAAGCTGTGGTCGTGCTTAGAGAAAGCCCCACTGGCCAGAGGCGAGAGTCTATGTGGAGGAATCGAGCTGGTAAAGTTGGAAGTTTCCCTACCCAAGAGGGTCCGGAATGCCATCATAAGGTACTTGGACTTTGTTCTGTAGGCAGAGGGAGGTTTGTCATAGGGGACATTTCATCAAGACATGTTATACCAGGCCTGGCTAACTTTCTTTTTTTTGGTACTGGGTATTGAACCCAGGGGCATTCTACCCTTAAGTACATTTCCAGCCCTATTTTAGTTTTACTTTAAAACAGGGTCTTGCTAGATTAATAAAGAGTTTCACTACTTACCGAGGCTGTCCTCGAACCTGTGATCCTCCTGCCTCAGCCTCCCAAGTACCGGGATTACGAGTGTGCGCCACCACACCCGGCTTGGTTAACTTTTTTATTATACTTACTTACTTGTTTGTTTATTTATTTATTTTGTGGTCCTGGGGATTGAACCCGGTGCCATTCTACCTCTGAGCGACACCCCCAGCCCTATTTTTTATTCTTTATTTTGAAGCAGGGTCTCACTGAATTCCAAAGGGCCTCACTAAGTAGCTGAGGTTGTCCGCAAACCACAGTCTTCCTGTCTCAGCCTCCCAAAAGGCTGATGTGTGCGTGTATGTCTCCACCATCTTGGAACCATTAAGATGTATGACTACAATGCACCGATAACAAATTTAAAAAAATGTGAAAGGAAGTCGATCAGTAGGGACTATAGAGAATAAGATGCAAGAAGGCCAGGGTTAGGGCATTCCCGTCTCCTCCCATGAGCAGGGAAGAATGGGACTTGGTGCCCAGAGTCCAGGCAGCACAGGACATCAAAGGAGATGCCTTGAAACGTGAGAGGCAGCGCTGCTTTATGACAAACCTGCGCTTACCGTGAGTGCCCCAGCCCCGCGAGTTAACCCGTCCTATGAGAGAGGCTCACCTTCCCCTTGAAGACTTCTTCATCTCTTACAGTCCCTACCTCCCAGCACCCACCGTGGTAATCAAATGTCAAAGGAGAAGGGCAAACCCCGTTAAAAACATAGCGCCCTCGTTTCTTTCCAGTAAATTGCCCCTTTCTGCTTAAGCTAATTTGAATAGCTTCTTTTCCTTTTAGACAAAGGAACTTTGACTTGGATAAAAGTGGTTAGAAAGAACATTGGAGAATCTTATCTGTGCTGTGTAAGCAACCATGTCAGTGGGATGAATTTTACCTCCAAGCCCCTCCTCTTTCCCTGTTTCTGGTCTTAGCTATCTAAATAGAGTCGGGGAAGCCGGGCGTGGTGGCGCACGCTTGTAATCCCAGCATTCGGGAGGCTGAAACTGGAGGACTGCGGTTTGTGGACAGCCTCAGCTACTTAGTGAGGCCCTCTGCAACTTAGTGAGACCCTGTTTCAAAATAAAGAATAAAAAATTGGGCTTGGGGTGTAGCTCAGAGTTCGAATTCCTGTCAGTTCCATCCGTAGACCCACAATAAATAAATAAATACATAAATAAATAAAGTCGGAGAAGGTGAGCAGTCAGGGCACATTGATCTCTGCCTTGGCTTGCAAATTCTATAGTTGATGGCCTAGGACAGAAACGAAGACCTCAGAGCATAGCAGTTCATGTAGAGAGAAAATGTGCTCTTAAAGATTCTAAGAGCCTCAGATTAAAAATACAATAGAAAGGGTCCTCAAAAAGTTAAACATAGAACAGCCACATGATCCAGCAAGTCCATTTCTAAATCTATACCCCAAAGAGCTGAAAATAGGTATCTAGGTCGTTGCACCTGGATGGTCATAGCAGCGATATTCCCAAAAGTCAAAAGGTGGAAACAACTCCAGTGTCCATCAACAGATCAACAGAGATAAAATGTATATTCTTACAGTGGAATATTACACAGTCAAAAACGTGCAAGGAAGTACTGATGCATGCTATGGAATGCATGAACCTCAGAAACATCATGCTAAGAGAAGGAAACCAGTCACAAAAGAGCAGGCCTTGTAGGACCCACTTTCTATGTAACATGCAGGATAGGTAGGAAAATCCATAGATAAAGAAAACCAATGGTTACAGGGCTGAGAGTGGGGTAATATGGGAGACAACTGTTTACTAGACAAAGGGTTCCCTTTTATGGCGGTGAAGATATTTCAGAGCTAGATAAGGGTGGCGGTTGCATAATGTTGTGAATGTACCAGTATTGGGAAAGGGCTTCAAAATATATTAATGTGCCAGTGTTGGGAAAAGGCTTCAAAACGTATTAATGTGCCGATATTGGGAAAGGGCTGCAGAGTTCCAGGCACCACGGGTGATTACCAAGAAAACAGAGGAAGCCCAGGGTCTTTTATATTTCTAAGAAAAGCAAACTTCCCCAAGGATGCGGGGGTGGGGGGTGTGTGTGTCACGAGCCTCCAAGAGATCCCAGACTCTGATAATCAATTAACACATTTTGGGGTGTAACAAAAGGCTTGGGGTCTGTATGGGAGACAGGGCAGGTCTATAGGAAGGAATCTCCACATCAAAAGACCTGTCCCAGAGAAGGGGTGGATCTAGTCGGGTCAGAAGACTGGGTATAAAGCTATTCTGTATCCAAAAGACTTCAGTGACTTATTTTCAAGTCACTCACCTACACCCCAATTTTTGGGGTATAGGGCTTTACTATCTGTTTCTATCTTTCCATCTTTCTAATAATAAAATTGCTTAAGCTTTCAGCATAAGAGTTTAGTAACCTGGCCAAAGTCCCATAGATATTAAAGAATAAAGAAAGGGCTGGAACCCAGAATATCACACCCAAAGGTCCATACATAACTGCACACCGTAACTCCTTCAGGTGGTTGGTGTGGACTGTCAACGTCCTCATTATGCTAGATTATGGCAGAAAAGTTTCGACATGGCACTAGAGTCAAGATGCCAATGACCCTCTTCTCCCGGGAAGCTGGAGGAGGTGCTTCCTAAGACGGGTTGAGCCAAGGTGTTACCAAGTCAGAAGGAATGAACACAGCTGAGAAGAAGTAGGCTTCCACTGGGAAAAGCCAGTTCTCACGAGCAGGGGAGATTGGAGAAGGTGTTCATGGAGAGGGCCAGTGCATGGACATGTTTACAGCTCAGCGGGGTCCTGTGTTTCCTCGTCCTTAACGTGGACATCTAACCCTCCTCCAGCTCCCAGCTTTCTTTGTCCATGTCATTTCTGCCCCCTCTCCTGGAATAAAAACTCATTTATTTTCTTTCTTGTGTGGCTCAGTCTGTTGCTCATCTCTGAGAAGATACACATGCACTTAACCATGAGTATCACGAAAGCAAAGTGCCCCCAAGTGTGGCAATTTTAAGGTCCCCCGTCAATTTTAAGGCCCCCCGTCAGGTAGATGGGAAAGTACTTGCGGGCTGGTGGGACCTGCTCATAATCCTGGTCATCCTGGACTTTATTCCTGAAGGATCACATCTTGGAAATTCCAGGTATCAGATATTTGCTACACCAACTCTTTCCTTCTTCTCATTTACAGACACATCATGTGTTTTATGTTGACCTTTCCACACTCTTTGGTAAAATTTAATAAACACAATCATCTTTTCCTGAAAATAAACTCTCTGCGATTCTAGCTTCACTTGTGATAAATTGCATTTCCTCAGCTTTAAAAGCAGGTATGTTCTTTAACCGCTCACCTTTATTTTAAAATGTTAAGCACAAATTAAATATCTAGTTTGCAGATTCAAAAATGGCAATGCCCTAGTCTATACGAGATGGGATTGACTCCAATGGTGGGCTAATTATTTACTGACTTGCCTCTTTATTCTCCCAACAAAAATGTACCAGATGCCAGCTATCACTAAGTTGCTCTCTTGGACCTGAGAGATTCAGACATGAACGGTTCACACCCATAGGGAAGAAACAAATATATAACCGACTGAAGGGTAGAAGACTGGGAATGCCGAAAAAGGAATGGTCTGGAGATATGGACAAGTTGTCAGTTTGGCACAGGCAGAGTTTGAGAAACCCTGGGAGACCTCAAGGAGATGTACAAGGGACTGGATCATTCTGGATCCAGAGAGAAGTCTGGGCTGCTGTTGCAGCATTAAGAGCATCACAAGGCAGCAGAAGCTGCAGCTGTGTGTGAGATTAATCAATCCGTGAGGCTCTGTGCAGGAGACTTTTATCCCAGAACCCCAGGAGCATGTTCTAGAGTGTCCCTTCCCCATGAGAATACCTTCAAGTTCACTGACTTGCTAGAAGGCCTCATGGAAGTCACCTGCTATACTCACGGTTACAGTTTATTACAGCCAAGGATACAGATCAAAACCAGCAAGGAACATGGCCCATGGGGCCAAGAGATACCAGGGACACACTTCTAGTTGTATTCTTCTTTGTGGAAGTGATTTAATTCTCCCAGCAGCAGCGCAACAGTACCCATGAAGTCCTGCCAACCAGAGGAGCTCGCGTAAGCCTGGCGTCCATGGATAGCGTAAGGGGTAGGTCAGAGAGACAAGACTGATAACCCACATTGCTGACCTGAATTTCTGGCCCCTCCAGAGGTCAAGCTGATATCGCCCGAGCCTCCACCATAAAGACATTGTTAGCATAAGCTGGCACAACTCAGCACCCCAGGAAGACAAAAGCACTCTTACCGGGATATTGGAGAGGCCTGGTGCTTACCTCCCAGTAACGGAAAGTAGGCAAACCTGTGTTTGGAACCTCCAAGGTTAAGCCTTTATACTACAGGGGTCAACATTTGAAGGTCAGTGGAAAAAAGATTCCACAACAGAGGACTATTCATCGAAAACTGGGCTGAACTAAGAGACTACGTGACTATGGGATCCACGGACAGGGAATTCAAGAAAGAGCAGAGAGAAGTGTCAAACTGGTCAGTAGGATGGATGCCATGAAAAAAAAAGCAGACTGAAAACAAAAGCAGATTGTACAGACTGGGGATTAAAGGACTGGAGAGGCTCTTAGTCCTTCATGTTGCTATAACAAAGTACCCTTAACGGGGTACCTTATGAACAAAAGAAATTTATCTCTTACCGTTCTGGAGGCTGAGAATTCCACATCGAGGCACTGGTGGATTCAGTGCTGAGGGCCTACTTCCTGGTTTACAGATGGAGCCTTCTCACTGAATTTTCACAGGGCAGCTTTCCGGGGCTTCTTTTATTAGGCCATTGATCCCAGGAGGCGTCCACTCTATGGCCTCGAATACTGTTCCATTAGGGGTGAGTTTCCAACATGGGTTCATGGGCAGGGTAGACAGAACACAGCAAAGAGGATACGGGGCTGAAGGTGTTGTTTGGGGGAAAGGATAACTAAATGGGGAAAGAAAGCCTGGAACATCTAATGGGATTTGTTGTACTGCAGCACAAGGACAGAGGCGGCTGCTCCAAGGCCGTTTGCTCACCCAGACCCTGGGGTCTTGCCCTGTCTCCGTGCTGCCGTCCAATCAGGACATAACTGCGGTAAAGCCGTCTGTCCCGGAGTCTCACAGCGTGCAGTGGCTGGATGGCTGGCGATTTAGAAGCTCTGTTGGGAAGAAAGAATGTTGGGTATAAGAAGATGTCAGTGTGTTTTACTGGATTATCATCTAGTAGACCTGGGAAAAGTTAGATCAAAGAAAACTTTTATTTTAATAAGAAATATTTTAATTTGTTTTTTGAGATATAAGACCCAGAAGAAAGAGATAATGGGAAAGGAGGAGCAGGAAGGGAGAGAAAGAGACTAAAGATTAAAAAATAAATTATGTACAGATTGCTGTCTCTGAAAAACAGAAAATTTACTCCAAAATGCAGGTTGGAATATATACATTATATTTTTCTCTCTCTTGAGCTAAAGAATATTTAATGACATTATGTAATACGAACTTTCCTCTGATGCACTATCGTGTGTGTGTGTGTGTGTGTGTGCACGCGTGCGTGCGCACACGTGTCGGTTGGCATGGGGAACAGAGGCATTCTACCTCTGAGCTACACCCCCAGCCTTTTTTGTTTTTTATTTTGAAATAGGGTCTTATTAAATTGCTGAAAGTCTTGCTAAATTCAAGAGATTGGCTTTGAACCCGTGATCTTTCTGTCTCAGCCTCCCAAGTACTGGAATACAGGTGTGCACCATGACGCCAATAACAGTTTTTAAACGTCCTGTATTTTCTATTTGTACCCAAGTTCACTGAGCTTACTATATACTCTATTATTTTATTAGCTACCTGTTATCTTTCATTTCTCCTATCCTTTCCTTCTCTATACAGCCATATGATTATCTGTGTTTAGAATCCCCAAATTTCCCAAGAGTTGGTGAGAACATTTGTAGGTCAATCAATATCTACTAAATTTAGATTATTTTGGGGGTGATATAAATATTAAAAATGTTTTGGAGAGAAATTTTAAATAGTTTTATTTGCCTAATCTTAAAACATCATATTTGCATAGTATTTCCATAAATTCTCATACTGAATGGGTATTTTTAACACTAGGTGTATAATAATAAATTAAGCAAACAAGCTGTGTGGCCTATGAAGTTAAGTTTGAAGCTAATCCTTAAGACCTGGAATAATTATAGAAGACAGTGTGAGCTCTGAAGAGAGAAGAAAAGTAACACTTCCCTAGTGCTTACTAATTATCATTTGCAATGTATTACAAACTGATATATTACTTTGTATTAATATACAAAGTTATTCTAAGCGTGTTTTATGTAAGTAATATAAGTTAGATAGCTATAATTGTTATCCTCTTTTTATAGATGTGGAGGCTGAGGCTCAGAGAGGTTAAGGAACACTGGTATGAGTGGAGCTAGGCTGCGAGGCCAGGGTAAAGGGTTGGGTGGTCACATCTTTTTTTTTATGGTGGTACTGGGGTTCCTGGAAGCCCTTCTACCTCCGGGCTACACTCCCAGACCTATTTTTTACTTTTTTAAATATTTGGAAACAGGGTCTCTTAAGCCAGCGCCGCTGGCTTTGAACCTGCGCGATCCTCCTGTCTCCGCCTCCCAAGCGCGGGGATTACAAGCGTGAGCCCCCACGCCCGGCGGGTGGTCACATCTTTAACCAGTTCCCTCTCTTGCTCCTAGGCACCTAAGAATTGGAGAAATTGCACCTCAAAACCTGCACTTTTATCTCCCAGCTTTTTCTACCTCTCCCTTAATCTTGTTTAGTTCTTCTACCAGATTTTCTTCTTTTCCCCTAATCCCAGGTCCATTTAAGTTTATATTTAAAATAAAGATTATAATACTATAAGCAATGACTAATAATAACAGTTCATCTTCATGGATGCATCACATGTATGCACACAGCATGTGATGAGCGTTTTCATGGGTTAGTCTACGTGAACCTAATACCCTCTTGCAATTGACTATTAGTACCGTTTTCATGGATAGGGATGTCGAATCTTAGCACTATTTAACAGCTTGTGCAAGGTCATATGGAAAGCAAGAGATGTAGCTCTTACACGCTTGCACTGGACAACGTGACATCATGTACCATTTTAAACTCATTACACAGACTGCCTGTCACTTCATAACTTCTTCCCCAAACTTGCCTTTCTCCTCTATAATATTAGAATCTTCCCAGTATCCCTTTTCTTTAGACGGGTCTGAGTAAACACTGATTCATTCTTGCTTTTTAGCTCAAGGTTTATGGTCCTTATGCAGACCACCACCCTTTTGCCTGCATGTTTAGGGATGACCTATATTTCTGATTGTCATTTATTTTTTCCTAATTGCGTGTATATTTTTGCAGGTCTCATAGAATTTGGAGGGCACTCTGCTAGTGTATGATCATTTGAGAATTTCCTCTGGGCTTTCCTGTTCATGGTTCTTCCTACCTTTGCCTGGGATAGCCCTTACATCTTGACCTCCTGGAGACCTCCTCCAACTCAGGACATAGTTAAGAAGGATTTTTAGTAGAATGACTGGTGCCCTCTCTCGGGTCCGCAGTGGATGCCCGAAAGCTCTCAGAAGCCTTTATACCTGGCAATGGCTTGTGCAGAGATCTGTTTATAAAGACAGAGTTGTCTTTAGGGTTTGGGTGGCATCTGGCAGCTGATTCTCTTTCTATTCCCACAGTACCTATCACAGAGACGTTCCAAAGAAAAAAAGAGTTTGTTGATTTAATTCAACTTCCAAATTCAGCAGGACCACAAAATATATGCAGAATGGGCTCTAAGGATACTTAGCTGGAAGAGGAAATAGCAAGGGGGGTTGATATTGCATATCTCAAGAGCTGTCAGTCAGGCACAATTCAAATTAATGAACAAAAATTGGAAGGGGATTTTGTTAGTCTGAGAAATAACTCTAATAACAAATGTCTAACAATAGGACAGATTATCTTGCAAACAATGACGAATTCTCCATCAGGCACCGACGGTACCCTGAGGAAGGACATTTGAGGAAAAACTTTCCTCCATTTACAGGGGCATTGACTCAGACCATCTGACAAGGATAATCTAGACCTTGAAGATTCTGGGAGTTGCTATAGTGTTCAAAAAGGTAAAAATATGATTTCAAATCAGGCATGGTGGCACACTATTGTAATCCCAGTACTTGGGAGGCTGAAACAGGAGGATCCGGGTTTGCAGCCAGCCTCAGCTACTTAGTGATGCCCTCTGCAACTTAGTGAGACCCTGTTTCAAAATAAAGAATAAAAAATTGGGCTTGGGGTATAGCTTGGAGGTAGAATGTCCCTGGGTTCAATCCCCATTACCTCAAAAAATAAAAAATAAAAAAATGATTCCTAACACATATAGAATGAAGTGTCAAATATTTTATTCAACTTTCTAATGAGAGAATAGTAAAATAGTAAACCCAATTCAAATAAGTACAAGAAGAATAAGAATTAATCTCCACCAGAAAAGCCATTCTGATGTAGCTGCTGAGTTTGAAACAAAACAGATGTTTAACAGGGCAGTACAAGTGTAACCTTTAGGGATATCTTCTTTTACTAGACAGTTTTTTTTTTTTTTTGCGGGTCTGGGGATGGAACCCAGGGGCATTTGACCTCCAAGCTGTACCCCCTGCCCTTCATTCTTTATTTTTGAAACAGGGTCTCACTAAGTTGTGGAGGGCCTCACTAAGTAGCCGAGGCTGTCCACGAACCGCGATCCTCAAGTCTCAGCTTCCCAAATGCCGGGATTACAAGAGTGCCTGGTTTAGACAGAAATTTTTTACATCTCTACTAGATAAGGTATACAAGGTAACAAATAAGTTCACAGAGACTGAGAAATTGTAAAATAAGTGGAAGAAACAAAACAGAATCTTCTAACAATCTTAATAATACTTAGGTACACCTGTTAAACAGTGTGTGTGTGTGTGTGTGTGTGTGTGTGTGTGTGTGTATTTCCTAAAGTTCCTGTATCACATTAACACAAACTGGTTGGCTTAAAAACCAGAATTTAGCCGGGCGTGGTGGCGCACGCTTGTAATCCCCACGCTTGGGAGGCAGAGACAGGAGGATCTCGCAGGTTCGAAGCCAGCCGCGCGTGCTGGCTTAGGAGACCCTGTTTCCAAATAAAAATGTAAAAATAGGTCTGGGAGTGTAGCCCGGAGGTAAAAGGGCTTCCAGGAACCCCAGTACCACCAAAAAAAAAAAAAAAAACAACCCAGAATTTAGCTGGGTGTGGTGGCGCAGGCTTGTAATCCCCGCTCAGCTTGGGAGGTGGAGACAGGAGGATGGCGCAGGTTCGTAGTCAGCCTCGCTGGCTTAAGAGACCCTGTTTCCAAATAAATAAAAAATATAAAATAGGTCTGGTAGTGTAGCCCGGAGGTAGAAGGGCTTCCAGGAACCCCAGTACCACCAACCCCCCAAAAGCAAACAAACAAACAAACAAAAAACCAGAATTTATTCTCTAGAGAAGCTAGAAAATTCAAAACCAAGGAGCCAGCAGGGTGAGATGCTTCTGGAGCCTCTGAAGAGAACACAGTCCACACTGGCTTCTCAGCTCCTGGTAGCTGCTAATACTCCTCGGTGTCCCTTGGCTTGTTGGTGCATCACCCTAATCTTTGCTCTTTGTCACATGGCTTTCTTCCCTGTGTGTCTGTTTCTGTGCCTCTTCTTTTTATTTGCTTGTAATAAGGACACCAGCCTTATTGGATTTGGAGCTCACTGGATCTAATACAGTCTCATATTATCACATATACACAAAAACCTACTTTCAATTAAGGTCCCATTCAAAGGTTGTGAAAAGGACAGGAACTTTTTTTTTTTTTTTTTTTTTTTTTTTGAGGGAACACTATTTAGCCCAATATACCCAGTAAGACACAAAATGAGACAGGCTTCCTACTCCTTTGCCTTACCTTCAATTTTTTTTTTTTTTCTGGCATTAGGGATTGAAGCCAAAGGCATTCTACATTCAGGATACACCCTGTGTCCATCAGTATTCTTGTAGCTATAATATGAAAGACTGACCATGTAATTCAGGGGAAAAATATTTATTTTCCTAGAGTTTCAGGTTCAGTCCAAGTGAGGCCAGAGACCACGGAGCTCAGGGTATGGCAGCAGGAAGCAGAGAAAGAGGAGCACGTGGGCTGCCCTCCTCACATCATGGAGGCCAGGGACGGGGGGAGGAACCATATATATAATCTCCAAGGCTGCATTCCCAGGGACCACCCCCTCCAGCCACAACCTAACAGCCTACCAAGTACCACCCAGGTAAACCCGTTACAATGGATTTACCACTTCTGGGATTACAATTCTTATAACTCAATTATTTCAACTCTGAATATTCTCAATCTTAAGGGTCTCTTAAGCCAGTGAGGCTGACTACGAACCTGCGCCATCCTCCTGTCTCCGCCTCCCAAGCGTGGAGATTACAAGCCCAGTATTCTCAATTGTGCCACCCTTGGGCCTAAGTCTTTAACACATGGGCTTTTGCGGGACATCTCAGATTCAAACTATAAGCAGTTTTAGATTTTTAATTGTTGCCTATTGTAACATTAATAAATGAGCTCTTCAGGGGAAATTTAATATCTAACTATAACACACCTCCAGTTCTTTTTTAATTTTGCTAGGTTGCTGAGTCTCACTAAGTTGCTAAGGCTGACCTTGAACCTCTGATCTTCCTGTCTCAGCTTCCCATCTCCACTGGGATTACAGGTGTGTACCACCTCACTCGGCTTGTTTTCACATTTGCTACATCTGCCAGTAGCTCCCTTTGGATTCAGCTTTTGTGTAGTCGGTTCTTCATTACTGTAACAGTGTCCTTTGCCTTCCTGGCCTCTCTTTCCACCAATGTTTCATGTACTTCAGAGTTAGTCATCCATTAGAACTAGCTCTGTATTCCATGATACATACAAAGGAAAATTATAAAAATCTGTTTCTAATAAAAATGTAAGGCATGGATTGAATAAGAATGCTTGGCTCTGAGGACCTGCAGGGCTCTGTTGCCAGTGGGTGGCTGGTTGCTCAGGAAATATTGTGGGAGAAATCATTTTCATGAACGGTTGCAATGTGTAAAGCATCCTTGGAGTTGCTAAAGGTGGACTCAGGAGAGTTGGATTTGGCACATATTAAGAACAGAAGAGAGAATTTTAAGTTATATGGTGGCTTTCCTTAGCCTGCTTTTCCTGTGTAAATGAAAGCTTTTAAATAGGAAGTCCAGTTAGGCACGATTAGAATTTTATAAGAGAGAAGTTGCCAATACCTATCTAGGTCGATCTCTGAAGCCAGTCTCTTTACAGTAGATTTTTTGAGGGGCTGGATGAGGGAAGGGAGTTATTTGAACAGTTCTTAATATAAATATTAGAGTAGGAATTTATTGCTCTAGGGATGATTTTATGTCAATTTAATAGGAGAGTTTGAGATTAGACTTTGTTTAAAAAATTCTGGTTAGTAGACGTGGTTTCTGAACTGGGAGGTGGGTAATCTTGAGAGGAGAGGGGTTGAAGCTTATCCCCCAACTTAACACTAATGAGATTCCATGCTATCAGGCTCCTTGCAATGCATTAAAATTGTCTGAACCCAGATGAAGTCCAGTGAAGGAAAAGACCACCTAGGACTCCAAGGAAAATTCATCTATCTTTGTATCTGCCTATATGTATCTGTGTATGTCTCCATCTATAGATATATCTATAGATGTATGTATATACTTATTTATAGATCTAAGAAGTATCTGTATCTATGAATCTATGTATCTATATCCATGTATGTATGTATGTATGTACATATGTGTCTATGTATCTGTGTCTCCATCTACATATCTATTATAGATCTATGTAACTATATCCATGTGTATGTGTATGTATGTATGTATATGTGTGTCATCTATGTATCTATGTATCTATTTATGGATTATTTATCTCTCTGTGTATCTGGGTGGAGGGATCTGGGATGGTGAACCAGGTTTAGCACAAGCTGTACACACATGTGGCCTTCCTAAATCCAGCTGTTATGGCAGAATGTCATGCCAGGAAAGAGGGCTGAGTCTGTTTGTGGATGTGACAAAACCTGAAGGTTCCGCTGTGAGGTCTGACTGTGTCTGAGATGGAGATTATGACTGCCATTGGGAAGCCACTGGGCACGGTGGCCCCAAGCAGATGCTGGAAAGTGGGATTTTCTTTATCTGCTTCTTTGGGGCGGAGCAATTGAGCTTTGAAATTCCTGGCATGGGATGGCAAGTACTCAGAAGCTTTCAAGAAGGATGTAATAAAATTTCTGATAGATAGAACAGGTAGGGGTCAAGCATGAAGAGAACAATAAAAACTATGACTTCAGTTGTCTTCTAGGCTAACAAAATGGTTCAAATGGTGGCAGGGCTTTTGGCAACATTTCTGCCTGATTTTTCTCTTGCTTCGAGTCACTTGGAGGTAAGTGAATCTTGCTTTTGCTCTTCTTGATTTCTTTTATAAAATGCAGAAGTGCTCTCATTCTTCCCAAGTAGTTGATATTGAGTTGTTGAAAATGCTGTTATTGTTTTTGTCTTAGTAGATACCTTCAGAATGCAGCTTTTTCTGTAGTCAGCTTTCCATTACTATAAGAAAATGCCTGAGATAGTCAACTATCAAAGATAGAAGGTTTGTTTGGGCTCATAGTTTTAGAGGTTCCAGTCCTTCATTTGGTGGGCTCATGGCTTTCAAACTGGTGTTCAGGGGGCAGCACATCATGATGGGAGTATGTGGTGTGCAAAAGCCATTCACCTCGTGGCTGGGAAGAAAGGGAAATAGGGACCAGGTCCCAGAAGATGCTCCACCTCTTAACGTTTCCAGTATTCTCAATCATGCCACCCTTGGGCCTAAGTCTTTAACACATGGGCTTTTGCGGGACATCTCAGATTCAAACTATAAGCAGTTTTAGATTTTTAATTGTTGCCTATTGTAACATTAAATAAAGCAGAAATATGAAGAGAGAAGGCACCAGGAATTCTGTCAGTGATAACCACATTAATGAGTACAGCCATGTGTAAGTACAGGCGTCAAGTTCCATACATCTACATATGTAAGTTCTGCAGTCAGCATCATAACTTACTCTGTCATGGACATATTTTTATTTTGATGAATCCAGATCTGGAAACCACTTATGTTCGTTGGAAATAATCATACTGTCCATACCATGATTAATTAATTGCCTATCAAAGGCCAATTAAATTGCTTCTGTGTTTTACTCATTATAAACCATTCTGAAATCTTCATATCTACATTTTCCACATTTCTGTAATTATCATCATTTGGTAGATTCCTTGAAGTGGGATTGCTGAGTAAGAATATGTAAACATTTGCAAAATGTTTGTGGAAAGGCTGTACCCCTTTATATTTCCATCAACAATCCACAAAAGCTCATTTCTCAATACCTTGTCCAAATATATCTTGTCATCATCTTTAATCCTTTCCAGTTGGATGGGAAAGAGGAGTTTTAAAAAACATTTCAAATAAAACATTAAAAAAATTTAAATCTACAAGTCTTCTCTCCACCCTAGTGCCCAGTACTACTCCCTAAGATTCCCTATTTCAAATACTTCTCCTTTTTGTGATAATATTTCTGTTTTAATTATTTGTGAAGACTATTTCTGTTATGGAGGATCACACTATTATATCTTTATCAGTGTTAGAGAACATATTGACTTCTGTCGAATTATCCAGACACAAGTTCACAGAGTTCTCTGGTTTTTTTTTTTTTTTTTTTGCATTTCCTCCTGCTGTTTCTATTTTATCCCACATTAACCCAGAGGTAAAAGTCAATATCCATTTGGATGTTAAAAAAAACATTCCGCCCACACCGGGCTCTGATAAACAATGAACAGTTCTGTACAAGACTAGAGATAAGCTTCTACTGAGGCAAAGCAAACAATTTTGACAGGCACAGAAGGCTTCCATATTTTAAAGCTCCGTCAGCTGCCTGTGGTTAATTACAAATGGCAGTAAATCTTTCATTCTCCTCATTAGAAGATGGAAGTTATTTCTGGGTTGGCCAGGTGACTGATTGCCTAATGGAATTTGATGGAAGTTAATCAGCATCAGTTTGAGGACCAGCAGCTTTTGCACTCTCTGTTAGGATGCGTGTCCTTAGGATGCTCCCTCTTTGAAACCTGGCCACAAAGATTGAGAAGTATTACATGACAAGTACCTGCCCAGTGTCCAGCCAACTGCCAGCCCCCACTGAAAGCCATGGGAGTGAACCATCCTGGACTTGCCCTACAAGGTGAGTGCCAGATAACTGCAGCTTCTGTTGCCTCTGATAATGTGGGAAACAGAAAATATATTTCAGTTGAGCTCCTAGATGTCTTCAGATCCAGCTCACATCATGCAGGACAAACAAAATACCCAGGCGAGTCCAGAACTAGGGTGGAATTTAATAGAATAATATGTTGCTGGAGCAGCTGCCCATCCCCAGGTCTGTCCTTCACCTCAACCCAACGTCTCCCTTTATTGCCGGCTCTTCACCCTCCCTCTCCCCATCTCGAGTCCTCCTCCTCCCTGACACACTGTTGCTTCTCTTCCATTGAAGAGCCAAACTAGACAAATTCTCCTCTGACCTCATTACAAATTTCTGCCTCAACCCTGAACCTTTTAAACTTGCTGACCTGGGTTGTCAGTGGGCATGAGCTCATTGAGCTATCTTTCCAAACAAAGTCCGTTCCCTCTCTGAGGCGAATTGGACGGGGAAACTTGTTCTACCTATAGACTTTGCACAGCATGCCCACACTCGTAGCAGAAACAAGTTCTTCCTTTGCTTCCCTTTCCCTTATTTTCCCTTCTCTTTCTTCTACTTCCTCCTTCTCCATCTCAGTCTTTTCCTACCCCCTCATTTCTTTGTTCCCCGCAAGGAGCTAAAAATGTCAATGATGAGTTGACTTGTGTTTGCTTTCAGACCTATAGCTGTTTCAGTTCCCCAAACAAACCACGTCCCTGTAGAACTGTGCGATAAATAAGTGTTAGAAGCTATGGAAATGAATGGGTTGGCTCATCAACACACTGGTTAGTCATCTGTTTTCTGCAAGGCACTGAGCTAGCCACCAGGGAAGAAATCAAAGACATATGACATTGGTTCACACTTTGTTTCTTCTCCTACTTTGTTCTCAGTGCATTCCAGGCGTAGCAGTGACTGTCCTTCTAATTTATGGAGTTAAACACCTTTCCTGAGCAGCCTTCCACGTCTGGCTGTGTAGAAGTTTGCTGTCCGCAGGCTGCTTCCTTTGGTTCTTCGTATTCTCCTCCAGTTTGCTAGGGTCTCCATAACAAAGTGGAACGCACTAAGTTTTAAAACTATAACTCATTCTCACTCAGACCTAAAGATGCCAAGTCTGAGTTCAAGTTGACAGGGTGGTTCTTTTGAAGCCTCCAGGGGAGGATCCTTCCCTCCCTTTGTCAGACTCTGGTAGTCCCTGACATTTCTTGGCCTTTGGCCACATAAGTCTTTACAATATTTTTCCTTCGTGTTTATCTGTGTCCTAATTTTCCTCTTATAAGGACACCAAGCCTATTGTGGTAGGGTCTATCCTAAGGATTTCATCTTGACTGGGTTACATTCACAAAGATCCTATCTCCAAAGAAGGTCACATTCCAAGAAACTGGGGATGAGGACCTCAATGTGGCTTTTTTGGGGAGGCATAATCTAACACACAATATCTTCTCTTTCTCTTCTACTTCCTACTCTCTAACTTGTCCCCTTTTCTCTGCATATCGGTATCCACCATCCTTCAATCACTCCCACTTTAGATCAGCCTCCCCTAAAATCCTCTTTCTTTCCCAGTGGTGACTTGTGTCAAAGGAGCCAAAAGGTGTATGAGCAGGGAAAGAGACTAGGCAGAAATCTTTAGTGACAAATGTCCAAGCAATTGCTTTTCGCTCCCTCTCTCCGTGTCCTGCAGTCATGATGACTGCCTGCTACTGTTTGGATCTAGTGTCCCCAAAGCTCATAATGAACGCACGGTCCCCAGTGCAGCAAGGGTGTGTGGGGGGGCTTTCAGGCAGTGATTGTGTCACGAAGGCTCTGACCTCATCCTTGGATTTGTCCCTTTCATCAGTGGATTACTACATTGACAGCCAAATGGACTAATGGGAAGTGGGACCTAGAGGGGCTATTGGAGGAGGTAGATGACTGGGGTTGCACCCTGGAAGGGTTTATCTTCTCTGCAGTTCCTCTCTCTCTGCTTTCCTGGCTGCTGTAAGCTGAGAAGCTTTCCTCTGCCATGCCCTTCGCCATGATGTTCTGCCTGAGACCCAAAGAAATGGAGCCAGCTAACGGTGGACTGAAACCATGAACTAAAACAATATTTCCTCTTCTAGGTTGTTCTTGACAGGTATTTTGGTCACAGTGACACAAAGCTGCCTAACACGCCACCTGCAGGTAAACAAATTGGAAGGAAAGAGAGGAGAAGAGAAGGGGAATGGGTCACCTTCTCTAGACAAGTAGAGCCAGCAATTAATCTAATTAAGACACTATCTTTCAACTCTTTTCATAATTCCTGCCAGAATGTTGTCAGACTTGGCTAATGCACAGCAGTGTATTTCTAAATAAGTAGGAAAAGATTATAGCTCTTAATTTTGGCAATAAAACTTTTAAAAAAGTATATCGACCCTACTTTACAATGGGGCTTGTTGCTGAACAGGACCTCATATGGCAGACCTGAGGGATTCTGACGAGGCCCATCGTCGGAGCTGCTGCATGTGCATCTTCTCTATTGAGTTGAGCCAGCTTCTGAAATCCAAGTGTCGACAGCTCCAGGGTCTGCTCTCTTCCCCATTCGCATGAGTGAGATTGTGGTCAGCTCCTAATGGACTCAGTTGTATCATCTCAGTTGTTGATGATCCATTCTTCAGTTTCTCTCACCCACAAACCAGCTATTTGTCCATTAGGGCGCATTAGTGGACACCCCAGCCCCGAGTCCTGGCATTGTGGGTGGGAAAATGAAGAGCATCATGTGATGGTGACATATTTCAAACTACTGCAGACTGAGAGTCAACTCTGAGGCAGGTAGGAAGGGCTGCTCCTTCCCATCATTAATTTGCTGGGGTCGAGAAAGCAAAACTCCCCGGGCTGGGAGCTTACACAACAGCCCCACAGTGCTGGAGGCCAGAAGTCTGCAATCAAAGTGTGATCAAGCTTGGTTTCTGCTGGGGCCTTCTCTTCTTAGCTTGCAGCCAGCATTTTCCCAGTGTCCTCATGAAGTCATTGCTGTGTCCCTGGGCCTCTTTTTCTTTTTCTTATAAGGAAATTGGGCCAGGAACTACCTTAATGGCCTCATTTTAAGCTAATCACCTCTTTGAAGGCCTTGCCTCCAAATCCAGTCACATTCTGAGGTACTGGGAGTTGGAGCTTCAATGTATGAACTGGAGGGGGGCATAATTCAGTTCATAACAGCTAGGTTTGCAGGACTGGCTGGTTTGGGAAGGAGTCTGTCACTTCTAAGATGGTACCACTTACTTCTTCACATATTCATTCTACCACCCAGAGCCTTCAGTGAGTGTGGCCAGTTAGCACGTCTGGAAACTGTATTAAGACAAAGCCTCTCTAGCATATGTTTTTCCAAATAGGATTCAGAAACCCACAACTTCCTATCTCCTGAAGATATGAACATTTGAATTGCTCAAATGTTGATGCCTGGGCCACCGGAAGCCTTGTAAATATGAATTTCTTAGAATCGGGCCCCTGGAATCTTCACTTTCCCAAGAATGACCACTTCAGGTGATTCTAAGGGACACTAAATTGTGGAGCTTGCTATGTCCCTGACAGTTGGAGATCACTGACTTTACAAAACTAAAAATTGATCTCTATATTTTTATTTATTTATTTTGGTGCTACTGGGGTTCCTGGAAGCCCTTCTACCTCTGGGCTACACTCCCAGACCTATTTTTTATTTTATTTATTTTTTATTTGGAAACAGGGTCTCTTAAGCCAGCGCGGCTGGCTTCGAACCTGCGTGATCCTCCTGTCTCTGCCTCCCAAGCGCGGGGATTACAAGCGTGCACCACCACCCCCGGCAATCTCTCTATTTTTATATGCTGACATGATCTTCGAATTAAAGTTTCAGAGAGTAACTTTTATTCTGTGAGTGAACCGACTGTGCACGATGCATGCTATTTTGATGATGCTACAGTTGGTAGGGATAGATCATTACTAAATCACTAACTAATAGTGGTGGTTAGAAACTATGATTGTTTAAATGCTGGAAATCCCACAAGTATGTGTTAAACATAAGAATTTTATGCACTCTGCAGTCTTCAGAAGAAAATCAAAGAGCATAATTTCTCTAGACATCTTTTCTAAAACCAGTAAGATATAAATACATACACATTATCCACCAGGCCTACACACACACACACACACACACACACACACACACACAGCGTCTCTCAGTATCAGAGGACATATCATCATCTAAGGAAAGGGGGGCAGTAAAACTATCATGTCCCTGAATATCCTTTTTCTCTCCCGTAAAACCTAGCCAAGCTAATGGGATAATGAGAACAAGTCTTGCCCAGAGTGTCCAGGTACATATTATCTTAAAGGATACTGGCTATCGGCCATGCACACTAGCAACTCAGAACATTAGCCCAAGGTAATGTCATTGTAGAAAGCAGCTTTCTTGCCTATATGCAGGGCCAGTTGCTCCTTGGGATGCTGGTAATACAAATGACTGGGCAAACCAATGCTGATGATGATATCACTGTGTCCGTAGCCTAGAGAGGAAACCCCTCCCTGAGCTGAGGTCACTGTGGAAAGGACACATGTCCCTGTTCAGATGGCCACCCCTGGACAAAACGCTGAGAGGGAGGAGAAGAGACAGTTTGGCAAAGTGGTGAGGGACAGAAGTGCTCTCTATCCAGCCTGCTGCCATTGGACCTTCCTTGTAAGCATTTCTCACGAAGCCTCATGCCTTACACACCCTCTCTGGCTGTTGTCTTTGGACTCTTGGCAACCTATCCCACTTCCCTGGCACAGCTAGGCTTTAGATGTGACAGAGGGGGATTGGTCAGGTCCCACCTCCTGTGAATACCCAAATCTGTGGATGCACAAGTCCTTTATATAAAATGGCATAGTATTTGCATCTAACCTCTCTACATTCACCCATAAACTTTAAATCTCCTCCACGTGACTTGCAGTGCTGAATATAGTGTAAATGTTATGTAGAGAATAGTTAATAAGAAACTGTTTATGGGATAATGACAAAGAAAGTAGTCTACATAGGTCCAGCAAATGTCCATGCAATTTGTTTCTGAAAACTTTCAAGCTGGCTGGTTTAATCTGTAGGGTTGAGACCCACAGTCAGAGAGGTGGATTCAGTGTGTGCACATGCACGTGTGTTTGGACATCCACAGGTCTTACATCTCTTGGAGTCAGCTTTTGTTGGATTGTTTCTTCTACCAGTAATGAGTGACTCACATATACAACCTTACCAAACTCATACTCTCATTCTATTATATTCTATATTTGTGGCTTTACCCTATTCTTGTATTTATGACTAAACTTCCCTTTTGCTATGTTCAACAGCACATTCCATACCTACCTTCTTCGGGTTGAACAGAAAAGTCTCAGACCCAGGGAGTTTATTGCTGCTATGCAAGTCCCTGGGGGTGCTGTGCTGGCGTACTCCTGGGGGGAACGCAGCTTAACTTACAGTGTGCTTTGAATGCAGGTCCGGATTTCTGTGTGGTGAGCTAGGTCTTCACTGCTGCAAGTTGTAGCTGATGTTTGCACAGGTGGAACGGATAACCCACAGTTCTGATGATCTGCAGCTGCCCACTTTAGGTGCCTGGTTGCCCTCCTATTTTCTCTGGAGTTGGGTGCAGTGGGGCAAGATGGCGCTGGGGTGGTGCCTGTGGCTGCAAGGTGGGTGAGTTTCCCTTCTGGTGTTCTGGATCCCTGGAGGGCACTGTGAGCTTGGCCATCACAGCTGGAAGCTGCAGCCGGTGTTTGCACAGGAAGAACTATGGCCCACAACTCAGATGATCTGCATCTGCTCACTTGGGGTCCTTGGCTGTTTTCCTGTTTGTCTCTGGAGTTGGGTGTAGTGAGGTAAGATGGCGCCACTGAGGTGCCTGCTGCAGCAAGGCGGGCGGGTTTCTTTTCTGCTCTCTGATGGGTCTTCTAGCCTTTTGTTTCCTCCAGCCTTGTACCTATCATGTTATTCCTCTATTCCTCTAGTATTTTCTGGCTTTGTAGAATGCTGTTTCCAAGGCAATGGGGACTCGGGTGTCAGCAGGAGGTCGCCATCTTCCCGGAAGTCCCACTTACTGTGAATGTCATACTCTGTCCATTTATTGTTTGAACAATTAGGTGGTTTCTGCCTTTTGGCTCTGTGAATAAGACTGATATGAGCATGGATTTGCCTTATATTCTTTTGTGTATAGACACAGAATTACGGAAGCAGGAGCCTAAGAGAGCACAGCCCTGCACTCTCCACATGGAAGCAATGATAAGAAATCAAGCTCAGAATAAAGAACTAAAACTAACCTGGGCTTGTGCTTGTTGTTGAACCAATCGCACTCTACCTTGTCCTCTGGAGACTGTATAATCTGTATATCAACACCATTCGGGGCTCTGATTTTAGATGCTAGTTCTCTGAGCCCTGCTGGAGAAATAAAACAATTCTCCTTCCCAACCTGGTCTCCGGGTCCTCATCTCCCCACGCCTGGTCTCCTGCAATAGCACGATTGCTAGATCATATATGGTGGTCCTATGTTTAACTCTTGTTGCATGTCTTTTTTTAAATTTTTTTTTATTCAAGCATGGTGTGGTAGATGTTGGTGGATGTTAAAACCTACCTGGGAGTCAGGAAACCGGGGCTGTAATCTTGGCTCAGTTGCTTTTTAACTTGGACAAGTAAGCTAATCCTCTGTACTTTCTTTCCTCTTGTATTCTATAAAAGGGGCCTGGACCAAGATCCCTTCTAGGCCTAAGATTTATAAAATAGATGTTAAATTATGATTTCACAAAGCCACATTAAACCTTATTTCAAAACTTAAGTTACTTAAATTGCCGAATACACATTCTTAATTTTTACATCTGTCTCCAAGGTTTTTCTTTAGTGACACACTGTTTTGTCTAGACCAGCATAGCTCCTAACTAATACTGGACACTACAACAATAATCCTGATAGCCTTACCCATACATACATCCATTTTTTTTGTGTGTGGTTCTGGGGACTGAACCCAAGAACATACCGCCTTAACCCTATTTTATTATTTTATTTTATTTTTATTTTGTGGTACTGCGGATGGAACCCAGGGGCATTCTACCTCTGAGCTTCCCCTCCAGCTCTATTTTTATTCTTTATTTTGAAGCAGGGTCTCACTGAATTGCAAAGGGCCTCACTAAATAGCTGAGGCTGTCCACAAACTTTGATCCTCCTGTCGCAGCCTCCCAAGTACTGGGATTATAGGCGTGCATCATCATGCCCAGCTCTGTCCATCCATTTTCAAATTTTAGGCATTGGAGGCATAAAAATGAATCATACAAATTCTACTTTTATGAATTGCATAAATTCCATTCTCAAAAGATTTCTAATCCAGTCACAGCACTGGGGGCAGATCAGCCCTTTCTTCACGGTCTCTCCCCACACAGCTGGTGCCTGGAAATATTTTGATCTAGCACCTATATCCACAAAGAGCCTCACATGTTAGATTCCTGATGTCGAAGTGAAATACACAGTGACAGAAATCACTGATAGGATAGAAAGCAAGAGATATCACATACATTCAGCCTTGTGTCTCATTACTATACCATACCTCTCTAGCATTTTAAAGTAATATTTTAAATAAAGACTGCTACTGTATTGTGATGAGCAATATTATGTTCAGTGTGAGCCTGTTAAAAGCATGCATTTTCTATGTATAGCTATTGGAAGTATCCCATCACATTTGTTGTACTGGGTTTCATTTAGGATTGGACTTGGCTGAGAATAACAAGGCTACCAAACCCATACTATCTTAAGACAGAGAAACCCTTTTTATTCCATGACCAGAAGGTTAGAGGGAGGCATTTCAGGGCTGGTGTAGCTGCATTAAACGGTGGCAGGTGTTTCTCTTCTTCTCCAGCTGGACCACATTTTCAAGATGTCTTTGTAGCATGGCCACGTGACTGAATTCTGCCCAAAGGAAAGTGGGTAGAAGCGATCAATATGCACTATTTTTAGTTTTGGTTCATAAAACTTTACTTCAGGAACAATCTTTTTGCTCTCCTCCTCTCTGTGCTCTCTGAATGTGCACAACCAGGGTGTTCTGAGAAACCACCTGTTGAAAACGGCAGACCCTCCCCCATTAGCCTGACTCTCTGAGGATGTCCTCCCTGGGGCACAGGGCACTCTCTCCCATCCCTCACCAGCTGAACTTCACATATGTAATAAATGTGCCATCTTTGTGTGAGATTTCAGAGTTTGCCCGTGACAGCAGTTATTGCTACGTCACTCTACCGAATTTACATCAGGAGACCAGGTTCTTCCTATCTTCCTTGACTATACTTGAGCTTGTGGGATCTTATCCTTTGGTCATAGGATGGTTACTGTATCACCAACTACAGTTGCATTCCAGGAAGAAAAAAAGGAGGAGAGGAACCTTACTTGTTTTTCAGTGGGTCAATGTGTGGCACGTGACCACCGCTAGGTGTGGAGGAGGCTGGGAACTTGAGTATTCTGCTTGTCAGTCTCTACTTACGGAAGAGTATAGTGCTGAGAACAGGCGGGTACCATTCTCTCCTTTGACATTTCATCTTTTTTTTCTTTTTTTTTTGCAGTATTAGGGATGAAACCCAGGGGCATTATTCCTCCCAGCTATACCCCCAGCCCTATTTTTTATTCTTTATTTTGAAATAGAGTTTCATTGAGTTGCAAAGGGCCTCACTAAGTAGCTGAGGCTGTCCTCAAACTTAGATTCTCCTGTTTCAGCCTCCCAAATGCCGGGATTACAAGTGTGCACCACCACATCCGGCTGACATTTCATCTGAAGAACCTCAAAAGCCACCTCTTTGTTCCTGAGAGGCTCTACCAGTGGGTAGACAACTTCCTCCTCCCCTTCATGGGCGGAGGTTAGTATCTGGCCACCCACTGGCCACCCTGACCTGGGCTGTGGTGACTCCGTTGGTCCCAGCCACCACCTACCTAACATCTTGATCTGCGTGTTCTTTCATCTGGCCTTTTGGTCCCAATTCAGACTTGGACTCCAGTTTTTGGTTTCTATTCCTGATTTTATTTCTACCTCATCTAGCTGCACTGCTTTCTAGAAAGACTGCTTGGAACGTCTCTAAACTCTGAGTAGACGAGGCTCCATTCTGCTCTCTAAGCCCCTGGACCTCCAGGTGTTGCTCACCCGCCATGTCCTGTTGTGTACCTACTCTTCGTTCTCCTCAGATGCCCACTGTTTTCAAGGTCTAGACTTGGAGTGCTCCAGGGCATGAGCATCGGGGCCTTGTGCATTTAGTTGGCCCCATCTCTGTTTATGGGAACAGTGTGTGTGTGTGTGTGTGTGTGTGTGTGTGTGAGAGAGAGAGAGAGAGAGAGAGAGAGAGAGAGAGAGAGAAGAAGAGAAGGATTAGGGAAGGCTTCTGGAAGATCTGAACTGGGCTCTGGAAGATGCTCAGGATTTGGGGAGTGGAGATGAGGGGGTGGCGTTTCCTAGAGACACCAATAAGACACCAGGTAGGGAGTGGGTGTGGTGGACACTGCCACAACTCCACCAAAGCCTCTGGGGCCCAGTCCTACCCACGCACGCCCTACACATACTTTGGTATTTTGCTGTGTACCTTGGTTGGCCGAGGACTCCCTGGGACTGTGGAGCTGACCTGCCTCCCCACAGGGAGACCTGGGGATCCTGGAGAGTATAGCTCAGCTTCCCTTTTCTCCCTCTGCTGTGGCTGGTACAGGAGCCACGAGGCCCAACTCCTGGGCCTCTTCAGGACAAACTTCAGAGCTTTCCCATCCCCTCAGGCTGCTGCTCCCTGCTGCCCCTTCCAGTGCCTGCGTCTGAAATCCCACCTTTCCTCGACCCCTCTGCCACCCGGCTTCTCTACTAAGCCACCTGCACTTGAATCCTCACCTGGGGCCTTTGGGGGACCCTGCTGCCCCCAGATAGTAGGGATGTGCAGGAGAATCAGAAATAGCTCATCTCAACTACAGCAAGTTAAGGTAACTCAGCCAAACCACTACCCACTCTGAGCGGCAGGACGGGCATTGGCGCATCGTTGTGTAGGGACTGGATGCCCTTTGTGTGTTTGAACTGAATATTAGCTACGGACGAGGGGATCAAGGCACAAATTAGGGTGGTTGGAATATGGAGGCAATAAGTCGGCTATATTTAATAATCTTGAATATGAAAGGGTGAACATAGGTTTGCAGGACGCGGCAGCAGGAGGGTGGGGACCAGCACACTTGAGAAGTGTTTTGGAGGGTGTCTCGGCACATGTAAAAACGGATACAAAGGTTAGGGGAGAAGAAAGAACCACACTGGTGCCCTGAATCTTTGTTTGGGGGCGGGGAAGGGGTGCTGTTTGCAGAAACGGAAAACCCAGAAAGAAGGGCTGGCCGGGAAGGAAGAGGGTGAATTGAGGCTGCGATTGCCATCTGCCGTGCCCAAAGCATACATTTTCACTGGGAATTAATGTTCCTTTCCTTAGCCTCCTTCTCGGTTTATCTTTGAGGAGCAGACCGTCCTTTTCAAGTTGGCATCTTGCATAATTCTTAGATCACTCCGGCTTAATTGGTGTTTGATCATTTTCAGCCTCAGCCCTTCAACATCAAGGTCGTCTTTGCAGGACAATGCACTGACACTGCGTCCCACAGCACAGTGCGTTTAAGTCCCCTTTGCAGGTTCTTGAGTGGCTGTCATCGGACTTCAGTAACGCCTCCAGTCCACAAAGCCCTGAGCCTTCGAGCTGTTAAGTGGTAGCATTTGACAGCAGGGCTGAGTTCAGTGTGTGTTTAAAAAAAATCAACTCCATCCGTCTTCACGATCCTAAGATACACTAGTCATTCCGCAGAGATAGCATGGGAGAATTTTGGAGCCTGGAAATTGTCAACAATAGAGATGCAATCTAGCCCATGTATCGCTTAGATCATTTTTCTGGCAGACACAATACTTGCTTTTATTTGTCAGCGTTATCTGAGATTGCATTTTGTGTAAGATAATGAGCCTTTGTGCGAAGAACAGAGGAATACTCAAAGGCGCTCACTTTTAATTTAAACACAAGTTAAATGTACCATCGCAGAGTGGAGATCGCCACTGCCGTCAGTGCATCTGGGGCTTATCGCTTTGTGGATTTACATGTGTCTTGTTAGATGGCATGGCTCTCGGTGGGCACCCCATGGGAGAAGCTTGCACTTCCTAAACAAGGACCAAGCCAGTGAAGGAAGGGCGCCTTGATCAGCCTGAGCACTTGTGAACTGCGACACACCAATACTGTGTTCTAGGCATTGTGGGGACCACTAGACACGGGGGTGCACAGATGGGTCTGGAAGGGGTGGCCCCCACTCGAGACCCCTGCAGGCTGTTTGGGGTTAGAGATGTCAGAAACATCTTTTGGGTACAGCGTGCAGTAGGACAGAGGCCTTAGCAGGCTGCAGAGAGGAGAAGTGCCTCTGGAGTGCAGAAAGCCCATCCAGTCCTCCCTCGGCACCAAGTTTCAGCTGGATTGAGCACTCTGCACACCTGCACTCTAGAAAGAGAATATTCTTCAAAAAGTTAAACGAGAATTACTACACAGTCCTGCGATTCCTAAGAGAACTGAAAACATATGTCCACGCAAAACCCTGCACACCCATGTTCATAGCAATGCAGTTCACAGCAGTTAAAAGGTGGAAAGAAGTTATTGCACTTGTAATGCACAAAGTAAACAACAGTAAATTAGAAAATTAATTTTAAGTAGTTGGTGATTTTAAAATAAGCAATTTCAAAATTATTTTGAGTTTTCCTTCAAAAGGAAATATGGCTAGGACAACTAAATTTAACTATTTAAAAAGTTAAGGCTAAACCAGGCGTGGTGGTGTGCGCTTATTATCCCAGCATTTGGGAGGCTGAGACAGGAGGATCACAGTCCAAGGACAGCCTCAGCTACTTAGTGAGGCCCTTTGCAACTCAGTGAGACCCTGTTTCCAAATAAAAAATAAAAAATAGGGCTGGAGAATGTAGCTTAAAGGTAAAATGCCCCTGTGTTCAATCCCTAGTACAAAAAAAAAAAAGTTCAGGCTAGAGAATCAAGTTTTATTTCTAAACTGTAATTGTGCTAGGAGAAGAGAGGCTTTTTACAATAGATAGCAGTACAAATTTGGTCCATATTAAATACATGTTATAAAAATAAATATGTTTTTATAAAAAAAGAAATACCATTGCATTCTTTGTTCAAATTGCACAGTTCATTACTAGATATATTTAAGTTTTTTGCTGATACAAAAAAAAAGTCATTTGGGGGTAGAGTCAATCTTTATGTGTGATCAAAATCAGTATTGCTTCTATTAAAAAAAGTGGAAAAAGCCCAAATATCCATCCAGGACCTAATAAATGGGTGACCAAAATGGGGTATATCCCTGTGTAATATTCTTCTGCCATACAAGGAAACAAATTACCAGCCCATGCTGCAACAAGAATGAACCTTGAAAACATTATATGAAGAGAAAGAAGCCAGTCCCAAGAGGCAGCATAGGATCCTATTTATATTAAGTATCTAGAATAGGCAAAGACATAGAGACAGGATGTCTACATTAGTGGTTGCTAGGGGCTGGGGGCAATGGAAATGGGGCAGTGACTGCCTAATGGGCACAGGAATTCTTTTTTTAGGGTGAGACAAATGTGTTGGATAGACATTCTGCACTGATGATATGAACACAAAGACCCAGGTCCTCTGGTCAAGGATTCTAGAGCCATGAATGTAAAGGGCCAGCTGATTATAAAAATGGCCAGACCATATGGAAAAGCAGACCTGACCAAAACTGCAGCAGCCAGCCTAGAAAATCAGCTCTCCATGTAAAGTAACCAGCCCAGGAGGCCAACCTACCATCTATAAATCAGACCACAGGAAGTCAGACCACTCTGCCTAGCAACTGGTCAATGAAGCCAAATAGCGACCCCTCTAACAATCAGCCCCAAATGGCTGGGACTTTTTCAGAAGAGGCAGTTTCTCTAGTTTTTGTTTCTGTGTTCACCTTACGAGTTACCAGAGAAAGCCAAATATGCATGGGTTCTTTGTTTCCAGTGAGCTGCCTCAGTTTCCCCAGGCCAAGAGACCCCCATTGCACACCCAGAGATGTCCCTTTTGTCCATGGCAAAGCTCTCCCACTCCTCTATCCTTCTTAGAGGCTCTGTCAAATGTAGATGTTGGTGGCCAACTCCTGTGTATAGCAAACTTGGAATCAGTAGGATTTGCTTTCCTCATTTAGGTAGACTTTGTTTTTCACTTAGAAAATGGAACACAAAGGAGGTGCTGAAACCACCTACAAACTTCATACGTGTGGGAACAAGAAGGAATAATTCTTGAAAATTCATTAGCATGAAGGTTGGTTAAAAAAAACACCTTGTGGAGCTTTGCTGAGAAACACCCATGGTACATTCCTAAATAATTCCTCTTTTAAATTGTTGTGCCCCATTGCTAAAATAACCCATGGACTGGGAAATAATTTTGTTGTTGTTGTTATTCCTGTTACCAAAATATCTGACAAGAACAATTTAGATGAGGAAAGGTTCATTCAGAGGAGGAAAGTTTCAAAGGTTTAGTCTATGGTTGGCTGGCTCCAAGACAGAAAAATCATGGAAGAAGGGCATGGCAGGAGAGAGAGAGAGAGAGAGAGAGAGAGAGAGAGAGAGAGAGAGAGAGAGAGAGAGAGAGAGAGAGAGAGAGAAGAGAAACAGACAGACAGACAAGGGACAGATATAGTCTTCAAGGTCATACCTTCAGTGACCCTTGCCTTCCAGTCATTTCCCACTTCTGAACCTTGATTCATTGGAGACCAGGATTTCAACACATAAACATTAAACATTTGGGGAACATGTCAGACCCAAATCAGAGACAGAGAGAGAGAGAGAGAGAGAGAGAGAGAAAGAGAAAGAAATGAAAATGTATTCCAAAGAGAAAAGAATAGCTTTCTGGCAGATGGCTGGCTGCGATGGCTAAGGATAGACTTCTACCTAGCTCAGAGCACTTAGGAAGACTTGCATCCCTGAAACTGTCCCGGGCTCATCTAGCCTTCAGGGATTCTGTATTGGGTGTGAGCATAACTGTGTTTGGAGTG
Source organism: Muscardinus avellanarius (assembly GCF_963383645.1). Classification (NCBI taxonomy): domain Eukaryota; kingdom Metazoa; phylum Chordata; class Mammalia; order Rodentia; family Gliridae; genus Muscardinus; species Muscardinus avellanarius. The sequence continues at coordinate 191,542,815 of NC_137787.1, forward strand.
AGAAAGGCTGTGTGTTTTCATGACCATGGGCATTCTGAGATACTGGGCGTTTCTACCTAGTTTTTCCCCTTTCTTACCCTCATTCATGCAGGTAGATTCAGATTTGTTGTTCCCTGGAAAGCTTTGGGCTTATTTTGTTTCTAGACCTAAGCCTGTTTAGGTGGTAAGGCTGTAGGTTTCTGAGGGCTCTGCTTTGAGATCTGGTTCCGAGGAAGGAGGGGTGTGACAGAGCCTTTCCCTATCTACCTGAGCCTTCCCCACCATGAGGAGAAAGTTTAAGTGGAAAGGACAAGAGTCTTGGGGTCTTGGAGGGGGTGGTTGTGGCTTCCCAGAAGCACTGGAGATATTGAAGGGTCCCAGGAGGAAATGGCAATGGTTACCCAGCTCATTAGGCAGAGGGGGCTCCTGTGGGATTAGCATCAGCAAAACCTGGTGAAGCCTCAGGGATAAGAGAGAGTTCCTATAATTAGCAAGTAGATGCTTGCACAGAGGGCAGGTTTCAGACCCATGGCAGGGTACACACCCTCATACCCCTGCTGCAGCTTCAGGGAGTTGACTAGAAGCTCTGCAAGTGAATGAGATAAAATTTTCTACTAGTGTGGCATTGTCAACATTGGGATCAGAGGGAAAATCTGGTTCAAATAATCAGTGATTTTTGCACTTTAATTTGTGGACTGTGATTCATGAATGAACTTGATAATTACATGAAGTTTGCCAAAACAGTATGGCCACATTCTGGACAAAGAATTTGGGCAAAGCACCTCCCACTGAATGTGTACTAGTTAACTGTTTCATTGCCGTGACCAAATGATCTTAAATGGGCAACTTAGAAAAGGAAAGGTTTGTGGGTTCACGGTTTTAGAGGTTAGTCCATAGTCAGCTGGCTCCAAAAGAGACAACATGGCAACAGGGCATGGCAGAAGAGAGCTGCTTACCTCATGGCAACTGGATGCAGAGAGAGTGAGAGGAAAGGGCCAGGGACAGATAGAGTCTTCATAGCCCCATCCCCAGTCACCCACCACCACCTCTGAACTCTCCTACATTGGGGACCAGGTGCTCAACACATGAGCATTTGGAGTCCATTCTAAACTTGAACCATTTCAGAGTGTGTAGAGCTTCAGTGGACTGTGTACATGGCAACACTCTTGACTTGAGGGGATGAAAGGCTAATAAGGGACACAGAATAGTTACCTAGCTGCCCATTAGATGGTGTCAAGGAGTGTGGCATTTTACACTTGTATGTATGCAGATTTCTTTGCTTTTTTTGGTTTCTTCCCCCTGTAATACATCTTGCGGCCTTTCTTTGTGTCAGGATTCCATGTTTGTGAGTTGGTTAAGAAGTTAGATTTTTTGAGGGAGATGCACTGTGCAGGAGTTGGAATGATGAGGAAGTTGGGAAATATTAAATCTTTATTATATAAATTTTTGGTGTTGTTTATGTTTTGGGCCTTGGAGAAAAGAAAGCGATAACATATTTTTTCTCAGGAACAAATGTTTCAAAACAAGCAAGATTTGGGAAAACACATTGCTGACATCTACAAGTTATAAAATGTGACTTGATTAGAAGTATTTACTGGATTTTGAGCAGAAAAGCTAACCAGTGCTGATTTGTGGCTTACACTGGTGACTAATGACTTTGTAGCCTCTTATTGTTTCTGCTCTAGATCTAGTAAAGAGAATGTCTTTCATGACAATATTAAGGAGAACAGTGATGTGTGTGTGTGTGTGTGTGTGTGTATGTGTGTGTGTGTGTGTGTGTGTGTGTGTGTGTGTGTGTGTGTGTTGGAGATCCTGGCAATTCTTGGTGCCAGATTTTGGCGGTAGGGCATTTGCAGGTCTACCTGGGAGGGAGATTCGAGTGTGGCAGTTCCTGGAGTTCTATATAGTTACTGCATGGTGCTAGGCTGTGGGCAAGCACCTAGGGAGGGAGTTGATAGGCAACAGATCAGAAATTGGCTTCGCAAATGGGTGTGTAGGTGGTAAGGAGACATGGGATCCTGGCAGGATACTGGAGGCTGTTTTCCTGGCTTAGTTGGTACAAGAGGGCATGGGTAGGTGCAGAGGACTCTCTGAGGTTCCATAATGCAAATCTATTGGCAACTAAGGGAACCTGGGTAGAAAAGTAGACCAAAGAGCCCCCTAAAGACATGAACCCTCATTTTGGAGCATGTGAATATGTTTTATTACATAGCCAAAGCAGATTCAATTAAGCACAAATTGATAATCCATGGACATAAAGCAGGCCATCCTGGATCATGGGGCACATGAGATAGCATGCCAGGGTGGTCACGTGAGTCTTTACAGCAGGGAACTTGCTCTGGCTGGAGTCTGAGGACCAGGTAGACAGGGAAGTTGGAGTAAACACAAAGTATGAGAAGGACTCCAATGTGCCACATGGCTTGAAGGTCAAGAGGGTAAAGTGATGAGGATGTGGGTAGCATTAGGTCCCAGGAGACCACAGTCCTACAGCCCAGAGGTGTGAAATTCTACCAATAATGTCCGTGATATGGGAAACAAAATCTGTTTGGATCATACAGATAAGAGCCCAGTCAGGCCAACCTTGATTTTGACTTCTTCAGATCCAGAGCAGAGAAATAGCTACCCTTGCCCAGAATTTCCATCTAATGACCTGGAAACCATAACTTTGTGTTATTTTAAGCCATTAAGCTTGTAGTAGTTTGTTATCCCAGCAAGAGATAAAATAATAGGGCTGTAGGTGACAGGATGATGCATCCAGGGTCTGAGATCATACTGAATTTCAAGTCTCCCTTGATGGCAGTGGTGGTGGACAGAACTGCTGGATGTGGGGCTGAATCTATGGGTGTGGACATCAGCACATCAAGTGCTAGAGGACAGAGACACCAGGAGAAAGCAGGAGAGCTCAGTAACTGGGTGGTGGGATTCTTTGCAGGCTCAGGACCTCGTCTAACTTACTGCCTTCATCCTGGTGGGTGGTAGAATCTTAATGTCAGCACTTCATTGATATAGCTTGTGTCTCTGATGGCAAAGCACTCAGCTCTTGGTCACTCAACATTCTTAAGCCTGCCTGTCCATTCTCTTGGAATTAGTTAACACCTTTCATGGAAGCCAGTTCACGAAACAAGACAGATTGAGAAGGGAAGGGTTTATTTAACCACCTCTACTTTTCTTGACATAGCACTCTAGAAAAAAAGTGATGTCCCTTCCATATCCCATGTGGAAGTGGTGCTAGGGAATCATCCAAAAAACTATGTTCCTCAAGGGCAGAACTATCAAGGCTGGCACTGTCTATATCTGAAAGCAAGATATTATTATTATTTTAAGTTTTTTATTGGTGCATTTTATTCATACATCTTAATGGAATTGGAGAGGGTGGAGACATACATGGACACATCACCCAATTAGTCCTTACCCAATTCCATTTTTTTTTTTTTTTGGTGGTACTGGGGATGGAACCCAGGGGCCTTCTATCTCCAGGCTGCACTCTCAGACCTATTTTATATTTTTTATTTGGAAACAGGGTCTCTTAAGCCAGCAGAGGCTGGCTTCAAACCTGCACGATCCTCTTGTCTCAGCCTCCCAAGCATGGGGATTACAAGTGTGCACCACCACGCCTGGTTTACCCAATTCCATTTTAAAAAATAAAAAATAAAACCTAAAGCCATTTTCTTTTATTTTTCTAGATGTCACTTTAAAATCCTTATGACTGAAAGGTTATGTGTGTTTTTGTAGTGGGTGCTTGATGGGAAACCAAGCAAAGCATGCCGAGGATGGCTGGTGAATGCAATGCCCAACATACCCCACACCCAACATCACCCTAAAGACAGCCCATCTCCCTCATACCCAACACCACCCTAAAGACGGCCTGTCTCCCCCACACCCAATATCGCCCTAAATATAGCCTATCTCCAGTGTTCCACTTACTGTGCACAGTGCAGCCAGGACCCCAGTTTCCTCCATATCAGAGGCTGCATAGATGATGGGGCCTCCAAGCAATTCTTGCATCTCAGATTCAGCCACACCTGCAAAAATGAAGGTCATCACCTTCCAATAACTAATCATTCATTAGCACAGGAAATTGCTGCAGGGTCCCCACATAGACTATTTTTGGAAGGTCTTTGAGATCTCTCGGTTATCCCGAAGGAACATCTCTTCCATGGCAAGTGTGAGCCATCTTTAGGATACAAGATACCATATTCAATGATTCCTGGGTGTTCAATTTACACGGTCTATGGATGGTCCAGGGGGAGGGGAAAGGACAGTCATTTGTAATATTTGAAATTTTATTGCACTAGGTGATCACTCTCCTGATATGATTTTATTGTGTGTCAAGGGCTTACTTGCCTGAAAATTTCACCTCTGATGCTTTTCAGCCTAGCTTGAAATTTCTACCCTTTGTATTTTATTTTAGTTATTTATGTTTGTTTATATATTTATATATGCAAACACATATGGCTGTATTTGTTTTCATACCCTGTCTAGTTCCAAAGGACTTGAGGAGGCTACCTATATCCAACAAGAGCCTAAAGTCTTGTAACAGACTACATACAAGCTATATACTTATATGTATAAAATTTATGCTTTAAAAATATAAATTTATAAAAGACTTCCGGGAAGATGGCGACCGAGAAAAGCGGGGCTTAAGAGCCCCGCTAACAACCAATCTCCATTACCACAAAAAGAGCGCCTTTCATAGCCAGAAAACACCATCACCAGAAAAACAAAAAAACCACCAGGCTCCAGAGAGAAAGCGGACTGAGAACAGAGCTCAGGGCCACAGAGGAGACACATGCGCCCGAGGACGCGGCAGCAGCGCCATACTGCCGGCGGCAGCGGCGAACTCAACGGACGGCTACAGCAAGCCGAGGTGAGCCGATGCGGAACAGCCAGGCGGGATCTTTCGGCGCAGACAGCATTTAAAGCTCTCAGTGGCTGAGCTCAGCACACGCTGCAGGGATTCAGAGTGGAAATCAAAACCAGAGAAGAAAAAATACGCCAGCCTCATGGCCGAGGGCGTGGCAGAGGCGCCATATTGACACCGGCGGCGGCAGCAGCAGTGAATTCACCGAGTCCAGTACAGCTACATCTACGTACTCAAGAACAGTGAGTCAAATTGCGGGCCACAGAGGAGAAATCCCAGTATTGTGCCTCCTGGGACTTGACCCAGTGAGGGAGTGGTGGTGGCAGAGATATCACACCATAGGAGAGCGTGCAACCTGGCACCCCCCATAGTTTAAAGCAGCCTCTATCGACTCCCTGGGTTGGAGACTCTGTGATACAACCCAGTAAAGGAGTAGTGGGGTCTGAGATAATACAGACTCGAGATCCAGAGCACCTTAAGTGAAGCCATAGTGACCCAAGGGAAGAACCCAGAGAAGGCACAAACCTCCGAAATCATGGGAAAGAGGAATAACACTGGAGTAATGAATGTGCACAACCCCACAACATCAGAACCTGATAAAACAGAAAATCAGAGATTTCTAGAAGATCAAATCAGGAAAATAACTGTAGAAATAATAGAGGTGCTTCGAAAAGAACTCAGAGAGAGCCAAAAAGAGATAAAGGATGCAATTAATGAAGTAAAGGCCTCAATTCAAAGCACAAACAACCGATTAGACCACATGGAGAACAGAATCTCGCTCTTAGAAGATGAGCAATCCAAAAATAAATGCATAGTTTCTAATCTAGAAAAAGATATCCAACAGCAGGAATCTGACATTGAAGAAATATGGGCCCATCTTAAGAGAGCTAACCTAAGAATAATTGGAATAGAGGAGGGAAAAGAAAGTGATACCAAAGGGATCAACAATCTCTTCAAGGAAGTAATAGCAGAAAATTTTCCAAATATAGAGCAAGAGGTTGATACACAGATCCAGGAAACTTATAGAACTCCCTTTAGACAAGATCCGAGAAGAGGATCCCCACGCCATATAATTGTCAAAATGACCAATGTGGAAGCCAAGCAGAGAATCTTAAAGGCAACAAAAACAAAGGGCCAAGTGACATTCAGAGGCAAACCAATTAGAATCACTCCAGACTTCCCAAACCAAGTCATGAGAGCCAGAAGGGCTTGGAGTAACATATTCCAAACTCTGAAAGAAAACAACTTCCAGCCAAAAATTTCCTACCCAGCAAAACTTTCTATCAAATTAGATGGAGAAATAAGAAGCTTCCATGACAAAGAGAAACTGAAGGAATTTATGTCTTCAAAACCAGCGCTAGAGAAAATACTCAAAGAGATTAACTACAAAGAAGAAATAGGTAACACTCACCAGAACCAGAGAAACAAGAGTTTCCATCCAACAGACAACTAAGATTGGTTATCTGTGGAGATTCATTATTTATGTTAGTCTTTTACCTATCTCTAAAATGTATTGTTTGCCTTTATTGTTGTTAATTTTTAGGATTTCTAGTTGGAATATTAATATACCTTCAGATATAGCATTTGGAAATATTTTATCCAATTCTATTAGTAACTTTTAACTCTGTTTACATTGTCTTTGGATATACAATATTTTCTTTTATTTTTTAGGGAGTTTGTATATTCTTCTGTTGCCTGTGCCATTGAAATCATATCCAAGAAATCACTGCCAATTTCAGTGTTGTGAGGTTTTATGACCCAGATTTTCTCCTAAAAGTTTATAGTCTTAAGATTTATATTTAGGTCTTTTATCTAGTTTGAGTTAATACTTGTATGTGGGATTAGGTAAGGGTCCAATTTTATTCTTTTCCATGTAATTATTATTTTTCAACAATATTTAGTTAAAAGATTATTATTTCCACCACCAAATCTTCGTGGAAACCTTGTCAAAAATAACTTGACAATATAGGGAAGAAGTTAGCTCTAGGCTTGTATTTAACTCCAATGGTCTATATATCTGCCTTTAGAACAGTACTACACTGTTTCAATTATTGTAGCTTTATATGGTTTGAAATCAGAAAATATATATCTGCTAGCTTTGTTCTTTTTCAAGATCGTTTTGGGTATCTAGAATTCATATTCCATATTAGGATAGATTTTTTTTCTGAAAAATAAATATATAAATATATGATAGTTTCACCTAAAAAAACAGAAAAAAATATGCTCTGGTAAGAAAGAAAGCAAAAAGAAATATTGAAATGTTATCTTTAAATCATCAAACGCTTGGTATCAGACAAATGAAACTGTTATGTGAGATTATCATTTTTAATTTTGGATAAATTGCTATAATACTAGATGTCAACCACTAAGCCAAGCATGGGAAGGAGGGATGGGGAGAGAATGGGGTGGGGATCGGGTGGGGGCTGACTGGGCGATGTGTGCATGTATGTCTACAAAAGTTTGTATCCCACTATGATGTATGAATACAGTGCACCAATAAAATAAAATTTAAAAAAATAAAATAAAATAAAATAAAATCCAAAAAAAAATATATAAATTTATAATATATAAATATATATTATACACACACACACACACACACACACACACACATATATATATATATAAGTATATATACATACATATATATATACTTTTTTTTTGTACTGGGAATTGAACCCCGGGGCATTCTACCTTTGAGCTACATTCCAAGTACTTTTATTATTTTTTTAATATGAAACTGGGTCTTGCTAAGTTTCTGAGGGTCTTACCAAGTTGCTGAGGCTGGCCTGGAACCCGAGATCCTTCTGTGTCAGCCTTCTAAATACTAGGATTACAAACATGTGCTACCATGCCTGGCTAAATAAGATTTTTAAAAAATCAGAAGAGTTAGGCTGATGAAAACCAAGAACAAAATGCAATCTAAACTTTTATGAGACCAGGAAAAAAAGTTCAAAATCTAACAGGATGAGAAAAAAAGAGGGGGTTACAGGCCTTTTCTGCGGAACATGAGGAGAACAGCAATTCCTTACAAAAGGTCAGGAGTTCCCACCAGCAGGATCCTTTAAGAAAACACCTGGGAGAATAATGACGCCCAAACAACCTCCACTGCCTCCCCTAGCCTGTTTATCCTTCTCTCTGGGGACATGGGGAGGGCCCTGGGCGCAGGGTGGGGGCAGCCCCAGCAGCGGGGACACAGTGGGCATGGCTCTCCTGGGCGACTGGGGAGGAATCTCCAAGTTGCTTGGGAAGTATAGAAAATACCATGTTTCTTTCTTTCTTCTAATTGATGTCCTTTTTAAGTGAAGAGCTAATCATGTGTGTATTTTTAAATTTGCAGAAGAAATATTTGGGGGCTAAAAGTTATATTGTAGGCAATGAATGGGGATAGTGTGATATTAAATTTTTAAATGATTTGAGATTTTGTGATCTATTACTAAGCTCCTTTTTCAAAATGTGAAAGGAGTGTTTAGAAAGAATTTATGTCTTTCACTTTGAAGATACTTAAAAAGCTGAAGATACAATTGCTAGTCTTGTTAATTGTGTAAATTAAATAAAATTCTATCCTTTATTTTTATTTGATTGAGAATACATTTCAAAAGGGGTAGTATAGTAAGACTATTTTGCTCTAAAATAATTTCCTTTCTTTCTTTCTCTTTCCTTCTTTCTCTTTCTCTTTCTTTTTTCTCCTTCCTTCCTTCCTTCCTTCCTTCCTTCCTTCCTTCCTTCCTTCAAATATACTACTCCTTATAATCCCAGCATTTGGGAGGGGGATTGTGGTTCGAGGACAGACTCAGCTACTTAGTGAGGCCGTCTGCAACTCATTGAGACCCTGTTTCAAAATAAAGAATAAAAAATAGGGCTGGGGGTGTAGGTCAGAGGTAGAATTCTCTGGGTGCCATCTCTAGTCAGTACTGTAAAAAAAAAAAGCCTGTTTTAAAAGAAAAAATAAACAGGCTGGAGATGTAGCTCAGAGGTAGAATACCCCTAGGTTAAATTCTCAGTACCAATAGAACAAAACAAAACAAAACAAAATACTACCCTCACCATTGCACATTTTTAAGTTGGCACACTGCAAGTGTAAATAGTTCCAAGGAATGTAATTTCTGACTAATAGTAAATATAACAAATGCCATGAATTAGCTTTTCATTGCAGTGACCAAGATACTCCCAACTCTCAGCAGCTCATCCAGCTCTCAATGGATTAATCCCCAATGAGGTCAGAACCTTCCTAATCCTCTGAATCTTGCTGCACCAGGGGTGCAGTGCTTTCAACACATGAGCTTTTGGGGGACATTCCAGATCCCAGCCATAGCATTTTGGTTCACCAGTTTGGCATGCTGAGTAGAGAGAGCTCAGTTACTGAGGGGTTCATCCAAACTCTGAATCTATTTGATTTTGCTAGGGGGTATATCTATATTAATTTTTTCCCCAAAAAACAAATAGGGATTTATTTTCTTCATAGGAAATATAGAGGTTGATGGCAGGTTCCATCAATCTCTCTGCTCAAGAATGTCCTGAAGGATGCTGGTTCTCTTATGTGGTGGTGGGTTAGGTACTGCCAAACTGCCTTTCAGCAATTCTGCATCAATATATACTCTAACCAGATGTACAAGAGAGCTCCTTCCTCCACAACATTGTCAATAATATGTACTGCAAACCTTTAAGGAAGTTCCACTTCGAGGAGCAGAGGATTTATATGTTGTACTTATTTGCATTTCCCTGGCGAGTGGTGTGATTGCATAAATGTTTCACGTTTGTTGACTGTTTGCATGATGTGGTTTGTGATTTTCCTGGTTTTAAATTTTGTGCAGTTTCCTACAAAGGACAAGGGACAGAGTGAGAGAAATATTTGGCAAATAAATTACAATAAGATATACACAATGCATAACAGCTATGTTGACATTTTAAAGAGTGGTGCTATTAAATTAGAGCTTGCACACAGAGAAGTGAGTAAAATACAAACGTACAGCCCAGATGTAGAGAAGCCCCCTGTTTCCCTCCCAGTTGCTCCCCGTACCAGCCAAGGAGAACCAACTAGACTCCTTCCATTAATTAGTTTGCTTATTTTGAGCTTTATATTGGGAAATAGGTGGGTTGTATGGTGCTTGCCAACTTTTCTGAGCCTAGTGGGACAGAATATCTACTCATACAACAAGTTACACAAAGAAGAGCTGTCACTCACAGATAGGCAGGAGGGATAACAGAAGCTAAGAGTCATTGGAAGCTGCCCCAAGGCCCAAGAAAGCTGCCCAGGTGGATGGAGTCTCCTTCTGCTACACTTGTACTACAGCTGGGGGACTCTGAAAAGCAGCCATCCTGGTCTTTCCATCTGGGACAGTGTGGCTAACTGGGCTGAATCGTCGAAGGACATTCTGTTTCTGGGGACAGCTGTTCTGGCCAACTGCATCTCTGGATGTGACATTCCCAGGACATGCTATAGCTATTCTTGAGAACCACTAGTGGCAAAAGGGGAAGAAGTGAATCAGCCCAAGGCCACCTGGAGAACCATCTCACATATATGAATGGGTCCTGGAGTCTGGCTTCTTCTGCTCGAATATTAGTTGCTAAGATTCTATTGTATAAACATTTTAAAGTAAATTTGTTTATTGCAATCTTAAATATATTCAGTCAAACTCAAGTATCAAAATGATTTGATTAAACACAATCATCCTTTACAAGCATATACACAAATACATCTTTCTTAAGCATTGAGGAAATTTATATTTGTCTTTTTTCTTGGCTTGAATTTCCATTTGACTTCCCCCTAGAATTTTATCCTATAAATAAAATAGACTTGTATGCTTGAAAGTATTTATTGCTCACTCTTTCATATCTGTTTGCAGTAAAATTATGACAAACTAAAAATATTGTTTTTTCCATGTGACTATCAGGCTCTTACTGAAAATAAATTTATTCTATATTTATTTATAACTTAAATTAGAACATAATTGATCAAAGTAACAATATATTACAAATGTCAATACTAAATTTAAAACTATGTTTTATTGGAATTATTTTTAATAACTGTGATAGGCAGAATACTGGCTATCTAAATTTATTGATGTCTTAATATCTGGAACCTGTGAATATGTTGGGTCATACATCAAAGGAGAGTTAAGTTTTCAGAAGGAATTAAAGTTGCTGATCCATTGAGCATGTGATGGAGTAGTCTGGATTACCCAGCTAAGTCTGATAGAATCACAAAGTCCTGATCAATGGGAGATGAAGGCAGAAAAGAGAGAACTAAAAGAATGGTGGTACAGAAGGACTAAAGCCGGGCGTGGTGGCACACGCTTGTAATCCCAGCATTTGGGAGGCTGAGACAGGAGGATGGCAGTTCACGGACAGCCTCAGCTACTTAGTGAGGCCCTTTGCAACTCAGTGAGACCTTGTTTCAACATAAAGAATAAAAAATAGGGCTAGGAATGTAGTTCAGAGGTAAAATGCCCCTGGATTTCATCCCCAGTACTGCAAAAACAAAAAAACAAAAAGAAAAACAAAACAATAACAAAAAAAGAACAGAAGGACTAGGCCTGATACTATTAGCTTTGAAGATGAAGGAATTGGACCATACCATGACTCAGGTAATATGACAGGCCCCAGGATCTTGAAAAGATAAACAGATTCTCCCCTAAACCTACTAGAAGGAATACAGCTCTGAAGACACTCAGATTTTACCCCAAAGAGTCCCATTTCAGACTTCTGGCCCCCAGGAATCTAAGATAATAAATTTGCATTGTTTTAAGCCCCTCAGTTTGTAGATGTTTTAGCAGCAATAGGAGGCTAATACATTCGTTGAGTTTGAGCTGGTGCTAAATGAGATAGGGTGTAGCATTGTTTTAATTTTTAAACTAGGAATTATAAAACTTTAAGTATTTATGACTTAAGCTAGTATGGAGTGACTATAATTGGAACAAAAGTCTTATGATTTGATGAAGTTAATTTAGAATTGTCTTGATATATAAAAAATCATGTAAGCTGGGCTTGGTGGCACACGCTTGTAATCCCTGCACTTGGGAGGCAGAGACAGGAGGATCGTGCTGGTTCGAAGCCAGCCTCGCTGGTTTAAGAGACCCTGTTTCCAAATAAAAATATAAAATAGGTCTGGGAGTGTAGTCTGGAGGTAGAAGGGCTTCCAGGAACCCCAGTACCACCAAAAAAAAATCATGTAAAAGTCTTATCTGTGTGTTTTTCTAGAAATGTGTGTGTGTGTGTGTGTGTGTGTGTGTGTGTGTGTGTGTGTGTGTGTTGGGGGCTACTGGGGATTCAATCCAGGAGCATCCTACCTGTGAGCTACATGCCCAGCCCTATTTTATTTTTTATTTTGAAATAGGATCTCACAAAATTGTGGAGGGTCTTGCTAAGTTGTTGAAGCTGGCTGTGAACCTGCTAGTCTTCTGTCTCAGCCTCCCAAGTACTGGGATTACAGACATGTGCCTCCACACCTGGCTCAGAAATATCTTAAAAATGCAGTCTTTTCAGAATAATTCTAGTTACATAAAAAATAATCACATCACCAGGTCTTACGGCTCTAGCTGTTTGGATGTTTTCTACCTATTAAAATATTCTAGGCACGAATACCTAGAGTGGCTGAAAAAATTGTCTACATTTAAAAATGGTGAAGAAGCTACTTTTTGTATCCGATTTTTCCTACAAAAGCTTGTTTTTACTTTGCTCTCCTGAGAATTCTTCCTCCCAATTGAAACAGCCTTTGATAATGGCCCAGATGACAGCAGCAACAAAGATAAAAGAAACTTTTTTTACTTTTATTATTTCACCTCCACTCTGGTTCTGAAATCAGAACATCTCAATAAGGCTCAAAGTTCTTACTTTCTTACCAGATAATGGTTAACTGAGATATGGGTAATGCAGGAGAGACAAGGTGTCCTATGGGTGCCCTCTGACATGACTAATGAGTGAGTTTTTTGTTTGTCACCTGGAGCTTTTCCTGATTGAGTACCTACCCAGGAGAACTGGCTGCAGCCAGCAATTCTCCAGAGAAAGGAGGCAGCCCAGGAATCTTCAACAGACAAGACCCACTGCATCTGAGGGCGGACTGAGCAACCCATAAAGGAGAGTAGGAAGGCCCAACAGTGTCTACTATAATCTGTCTCTTGTAAATAGGATAAAGTTGATTTTGTGCTTGTTTGTGTGTGTATATATTTTAACACAAAATTGAATATTCATTTTTTAAAATGGTAGTGGTACTGAGGCTTGAACCCAGGGGCATTCTACCTTCCTCTGAAATACTCTCTCAGCCCTTTTTGTTTTGAAACAGAATCTCACTAAGTTGCTGAGGACATCACTGAGTTGTTTAGGCTGGTCTTGAATCTGTGATCCTCCTGTCTTGGTCATCTAAGTCCTAAGATTACAGGTATGTGCCACCATGCCTGGCTTCAATCTTCCTCTTAATACATTCTGGGGGACGACAAGCTTTTCTTTACCATCTTAGGGTTAGTGACTAGGGGCCTGTGAATTAAATGAATGAAATATAGATTAATAGGAGAAAGGACGTACAGTTATTACTAATATTGATGTGAGGGAGTTTACAGAAAAGAAGTGAAACTCAGTGGTGTGGTTAGATACCATTCTAACACAGAAAAGGAGATTTGTGCTTTGAGAGACAATTGATTGCAGGGAAACTACAAGAAAGTACATGGAGGGGTGGATAATGAAAGAGAAGGGTTATTTTAGCGAGGTATGTCTACACAAACTCAAGGCCAACTCTCCCTGTCAGGTAATAAGTTGCTCTCCTCTTCCTGATACAGGAGAGGGGTTCGCCTTTCTCAGAGGGAAATTATTTATGCCCTGCTTTTTGGTGGATGAAGGGAGAATAGAAAATTCTGTATCTGTTGATTCTCAATTGCCTTTAGTTCAAATAATCTTTATGTCCAAATGCCCTGTCCTAGGGTGGCGCAACTTGATCTCCTCCAATGTCAGTTTAACACAACTCTTCTACCTCTCATAGGTTCTACCAGCAAAATTTCTCATCTTTCTCTTAAAATATCTCCTCACTTTAGAATTTGTTACTTGCTCCTATAAGTATTACCCTAATCCAAGTCTCTATCACAAATTGCCTGGACCAGGGCAGTGTCCTCTCAGCTGACCAACCCATGTCGTCCTCCTGCCCTTTATCCTGCATTTCTGTTTAGGTTAGCACCGATAGCTGAGACTATAGTACTTAACTATTGGCGTGTGGTCTATTGCCTTACCAAAGTGTAAGCTTCATAGTAGCCATTGATTATTGTCTCTCTCTTGCCATTAATAGTGCCAGTCACAAGGTACATACAAAGTAAATTTTGTGATGTTGAACTAAGAGATATGCCTTAGTGAGATCTATAGAATTCATTGGTAAGGGTTGGTATCTTCATTTTTGTTTTCTAACCCTGCTTTCTAGTTGCTTTTACCTGGGCTAATCAGTATTTCATTTTTCAATTCTTTAAAAATCTACTATCAGTTTGGAAGTCTATACATTTTACATCTAATCTTCAAGTGGTTACATTTATTTATTTATTTATTTATTTATTTATTTATTTATTTATTGGTGGTACTGGGGATGGAACCCAGGAGCCTTCTACCTCTGGGCTATACTCCCAAACCTATTTTGTATTTTTATTTGGAAACAGGGTATCTTAAGCCAGCTGAGCCTGGCTTCGAACCTGTGTGGTTCTCCTGTCTCCACCTCCCAAGCACGGGGATTACAAGCGTGTGCCACCACGCTCGGCTAGTGCTTCCCTTTAAATACTGGACATTGTCTGGAATCTATAATTATCTACATTTATTAAGTTTTATCTGGAATGATCTTTATCCTCTGCCCTCCTCAGTCCTAGCCACAAGACAAGAACTTTATTGCCTCTTGAGTCCTTCTTCTTTTTTAAATTTATTTATTCTTTTTATTGGTGCACTGTATTCATACATCATAATGGGATAAAAACTTGTGTAGACATACATGCACACATTGCCTAGTTAGCCCCTACCCAATCCCCACCTCATTCTCTCCCCATCCCTCCTTTCCATGCTTGGCTTAGTGGTTGACATCTATTATAGCAATTTATCCAAAATTAACAATGATAATCTCACATAACAGATTCATCTGTCTGATATCAAACTTTTGATCACTTAGAGATAACATTTCAGTATTTCTTTTTGCTTTCTTTCTTACCAGAGGATATTTTTTCTTTTTTTTTTTTTTTTAAGGTAAAACTATCGTACATTTATTTTTTTCAGAAAAAGTCTATCCTAACAAGAAATAGGAACTCTAAATACCCAAAACACTCTCAAAAAAGAATAAAGCTAGTAGATTTACATTTTCTGATTTCAAACCTTATAGAGCTACAATAATTGAAATAGTGTAGTACTGCTATAAAGGCAGATATGTAAACCAGTGGAGTAAAATAAAAAGCCTAGAAATAAATTCTTCCATATATGGTCAAGTTATTTTTGACAAAGTTTCCAAGAACATTTGGTGAAGGAAATAGTAATCTTTTCACTAAATGGTTAAAAGATAGTAATTACATGAAAAATAATAAGATTGGACCCTTACCTAACACCATATACAAATATTAACTCAAACTAGATAAAAGACCTAAATGTAAATCTTAAGACTATAAACTTTTAATAGAAAACATGGGTCATAACACTTCACAACATTGAAATTGGCAGTGATTTCTTGGATATGATTTCAAAGGCAAAGGCAACAAAAGAATAAACAAACTTCCTAAAAAATGAAAAAAAATTGTACAATGTAAACAGAGTTAAAAGTTACTGATAGAATGGGATAAAATATTTCCAAATGCTATATTTGAAGGTATATTAATATTCTAAATAGAAATCCTAAAAATTAGCAACAATAAAAGCTAACAATAAAATTTAGAAATACAATTTAGAAATAGGTAAAAGACTGAAATAAATAATGAATCTGCAAAGATTTTAACCTATAAACACATGAATATATTCTTCTTTGCTTAGTTGTCTGCTGGATGGAAAATCTTGTTTCTCTGGTTCTGGTGTGTATTACCTATTTCTTCTTTGTAGTTAATCTATTTGAGTATTTTCTCTAGCACTGGTTTTGAAGACATAAATTCCTTCAGTTTCTGTTTGTCATGGAAGCTTCTTATTTCCCCATCTAATTTGATAAATAGTTGTTCTGGGTAGGAAATTTTTGGCTAGAAGTTGTTTTCTTTCAGAGTTTGGAATATGTTACTCCAAGCCCTTCTGGCTCTCATGACTTGGTTTGGGAAGTCTGGAGTGATTCTAATCGGTTTGCCTCTGAATGTCACTTGGCCCTTTTTTTTGTTGCCTTTAAGATTCTCTGCTTGGCTTCCACATTGGTCATTTTGACAATTATGTGGCGTGGGGATCCTCCTCTCCGATCCTGTCTAAAGGGAGTTCTATAAGTTTCCTGGACCTGTGTATCGACCTCTTGCTCTATGTTTGGAAAATTTTCTGCTATTACTTCTTTGAAGATATTGTTGATCCCTTTGGTTTCACTTTCTTTTCCCTCCTCTATTCCAATTATTCTTAGGTTAGCTCTCTTAAGATGGGCCCATATTTCTTCAATGTCAGATTCCTGCTGTTGGATATTTTTTTCTAGATTAGAAACTATGCATTCATTTTTGGATTGCTCATCTTCTAAGAGTGAGATTCTATTCTCCATGTGGTCTAATCGGTTGTTTGTACTTTGAATTGAGGCCTTTACTTCATTAATTGCATCCTTTATCTCTCTTTGGCTCTCTCTGAATTCTTTTCGAAGCACATCTATTATTTCTACAGTTATTTTCCTGATTTGATCTTCTAGAGATCTCTGAATTTCTGTGTTATTAGGTTCTGATGTTGTGGGGCTGTGGGCATTCATTGCTCTATTGTTGTTCCTCTTTCCCATGATTTCAGAATTTTGTGCCTTCCC
Source organism: Muscardinus avellanarius (assembly GCF_963383645.1). NCBI lineage: Eukaryota > Metazoa > Chordata > Mammalia > Rodentia > Gliridae > Muscardinus > Muscardinus avellanarius. The sequence continues at coordinate 191,559,563 of NC_137787.1, forward strand.
TGGGTCACTACAACTTCACTTAGGGTGCTCTGTATCTCGAGTCTGTGGTAATCTCAGCCGCTACTACTCCTTTACTGGGTTGTATCTCAAAGTCTCATACCCAGGAAGTTAATTGAGGCTGCGTGAGACTGTGGGGGTGCCGGGCTGGGCGTTTTCCCACAGGGAGCTGCGACTAGGGATCTCTGCCAGTGCTACTCCTTCACTGGGTTGGACTGCAAAATATCCGACCCGATGAGATTATCAAAGCTATGCAAGTCCCTGGGAGTGCAGTACAAGGATTTCTCCTTTAGGGGCCACAATTACACTTATGGTTATTGTGCACGCAGATCTGGAGCTGTGGCGGGGCACGGGGAACTCACTGTAGTTGCTGGCAATATGGTGCTGCTGCTACGCCCTCAGCCGTGAGGCTGGAGCTGCTGGCAACATGGTGCCACCATCACACCCTTGGCCATGAGGCTGGCGCTGCTGGCAATATGGCGCCACTTGTCATGCCCTCGGCCATGAGGCTGGCGTATTTCTTTTCTGGTTTTGAGCTCCGTTCTGAGTCCCTGGAAGGTGTGATGAGCTTGGCCACTTGGAGTTTTAGACGTTCATTGCGCTGAAAGAACTGCTGAATTACACCTGAATGATCCGCAGCTGCTCACTTCAACTCTTTGTTTACCTTTCCTCTCTGGAGCCTGGTGCTGTGAGGGAAGATGGTGCCGGCTTGCTCCGCCACCACATTGCAGGCTTGATTTCTGGTGTCTGGTTGTTCTTCTAGTCTTTTTTTTCTCTGTCCCTTATGTTTACATTTTTTATTTCTCTGCTGATGGTGTTTTCTGGCTATGAAAAGTGCTGATTTTGTGGCAACAGAGATCGAGTTTTAGCAGGACTCTAAGACACTGCTTTTCTCAGTTGCCATCTTCCCGGAAGTCGAGTTCTTCTTCTTTATAATCTCATTTTTCTCTATGCATTTTGTAAATTACAAATTTAAATAGGAAATATGTATTTTAGGGCAATGATATGTTTTAATACTGTGCTTGTAACTCTACTACTGTGTTTGTAACTCTTGTCTTGTACATCTCACTTCTTCCTTCAGAAACTCTCCTTCCCCTGCAAACCTCTTGTGTCCCCCCCTTTCCAAAACTGTCCTGGTGATTCTTCTAAGGGGAATCACTGAATAATAACTTTTATGAGAGTATATATATATATATATATATATATATATATATATATATGTAAATGTCTTAATTTTAAAGCAGGTGTCAGCAAACTTTTTAAGAGTAGTCCAAATATCAAATATTTTAGGCTGTGGGCCACATGATCTCAGTTACAAGGAATCAATGGTGCTAATAAAACACACAAGCAGGTGAGCTAATGAGTGTGACCCTATTCCAGGAAAATTTTGTTTATAAAACCAGGGAGTTGGTGCACTCTTTATCTTCTACTGCTTTTTTTTTTTTTTTTTTTTTGGTAGAACTCAGAGGCACTCTATCTCTTAGGCACACACCTAGCCCATTTTTTTCAAAAAAAATTTATATTTTATAAACAGGGCCTTGATGGGTGTTGTGGTAGATGCTTGCAATTCCCAGTACTTGGGAGACTGAGACAGGAGGATCGCTGGTTCAAAGCCAGCCTCAGGAACTTAGTGAGGCTCTCAACAACATGGTGAGATTTTGTTTCCAAATTAAAAAAAATAGTTCTGAGGTTTAGCCAGGAGGTAGAATACTCCTTGGACTCCAAACCCAGTAAAATACACACACACACACACACACACACACACACACACACACACACACACCAGGGTTTCCCTAGGTTGCTCAGACTCTTGCTAAGTTATCAAACCTGTGATTCTCCTGTCTCAGCCTTCCAAGTACTGGGATTATGGTGTGCACCACCATGCCCAGATTTCTGACCACACTTTTGAAGCATAGTTTATATCTGTGTATACAAGTTTAAGCTCAAGGTGATTTGTATTTACATAGGAAAACATCCTGGCTCCAAGTTTGTCCTGTATCCACTATTGCTGTCAGGAAGCCTGAGGTTAGTCTGATTCTTTGTCTATTGTAGATAACCAGTTTGTTCTTCTCCAGGAGGTTTTAGAATTATTTATTTACTTATCTTTTTCTGGAGATTAAGTCAGCCCTTTTAATTTTTTATTTTGAAACCAGGTCTCCCTAGATTTCTGAGAGTCTAGGGAGTCAATTTAGTAAGATGCTCATTTTAATACCGAAATTTCTTTATGGGATTTCCACTGTCAGCTTCCCAAAGCATCTATCCAAAGCTACCTTTTGATAAAGCAAAGCCATGTTTCTTAATCTTCCTGTAGTGGCAGCCACTGTGGCCTTGAAGGAATCTTAGCCTCTACTCAGAGGAGGATATTTATAGGGTACTGTGGTCAGAGTTCCTGGGATTTCAAGTAGGTCTTTCATGGTGAGGAATTGAAGGGGATAGACAAAATAAAGTTTATAACTAATAGCTTAGAATGTGTGAATACAGCCAGCTAGTGCCTCCAAGAAAATATTGATATGCAAATTGTTTGATAAGTGAATTTCTGCCCAGATGAAAATGCCCTGCGAGAAAAGTTATTTGTCCAGATGCACAAACTATTTGCTCAGACAAATTGCTTTGCAGAAATTTCCTGAAACAAACAGCAGTTTTTGTTGATTTACAGCTTTATCTTTCTGGGAAAGGATTTCCAAGAGCACATAATTAAGCCATGTTGAAATAGATGGTCTTTGTCCTTGGCCCTAAAAGTTAAGCCATGTGGAAACAAATGTTCTCTATTCTCAATTGTGTCTGATTAATTAGAATTTCTTCTTATCCTGCTGGGTAACGATGGATTCTTTTGGGGATCCAAATATTTCTTTAAGTTTTGTTTACTTTTCATTTTATGTAGGCCCTTTCTCTAGGTAACTTGAAGAATGTGGATATTTGGATTAGATTTATAAGTCTTTTAATTTTGTGTTATTCTGAGGAAATTCCATGGCTCCTTTTTTCCCCTTTATACTGGGGATTGATCCTGGGGACATTTTACTTCCAAGCTACATCCCTATCCCTATTTCTATTCCTTTTTATTTTTTACTTTGAAACATGGTCTCCCTAAGCTGCCAAGAGCCTCACTGAGTTGCTGAGGCTGGCCTCAAACCTGCTATCCTCCTGGACCAGCTCTCCAAGTATATGGCTCCATTTTCCAAATATATTTACTCCTTGATGGAACCCAACCTGATTTTCTACCAACATAGTAAATTTTCAATTTCAACAATTAAAATTGTAATGCCAATTTATTTTTTGTCCTATTCTTATGATTCTGCCTATTGTTTTTTTTATTAGTTATCTAAATTTTTTATTTTTTATTTTTTATTTTTATTTATTTATTTATTATTTTTTTATTGGTGCATTATATTCATACAACTTATTGGGGTAAAAAACTTGTGTGTACAAACATGTACTCATCGCTGATTTAACCCCTACCCAAATACCACCCCATTCCCTCCCCGTCCCTCCCTTCCTTGCTTGGCTTAGTGATTGACTTCGATATGTTTAAGTACATTGTGTGCTTTAGAGATTTTTCTCTTCCCCCTCCTTTCTCTTCCTTTAGGTTATCTTGTTTGCTCCTCTTTTCTCTCTAACTCTCACATATTAGGGAAAGAATCTGATTTCTTATTTTATGTGACTGACTAATCTCACTTAGCATAATGTCCTCCAGTTCCATCCATTTCCCTGGAAATGACGTAATTGAGTTTTTTTTGATGGCTGAGTAAAATTCCATTGTGTACATATCCCACAGTTTTGTAATCCATTCATCTGTTGATGGACATCTTGGCTGGTTCCATAGTTTGGCTATGGTGAATTGTGCAGCTATGAACATAGATACACATGCATTAGTTTGGTAGTTTGGTTTCTTTTCTTTTGGGTAGATACCCAACAGTGGTATTGCTGGATCAAATGGAAGATTTGTTCCCATTCTTCTGAGGATTCTCCATACTGTTTTCCAAAGTGGTTGCACTAATTTGCAATCCCACCAACAATGTCTTAGAGTTCCCACTTCTCCACATCCTCGCCAGCATCTGTTGTTGTTTGTGTTTTGAATGATTGCCATTCTAGTTGGAGTTAGGTGAAATCTCAGGGTAGTTTTGATTTGCATCTCTCTGATTGCCAGTGATGTTGAGCATTTTTTCATGCATTTATTGGCCATTTGAATTTCTTCTTTTGTGAAGTGTCTGTTTAGTTCATTTGCCCATTTTTTTATTGGATGCTTTGTTTTCTTAGTGTTGAGTTTCTTGAGTTCTCTGTATATTCTAGATATTAGTCCTCTATCGGAGGGGTAGGTGGCAAAAATCTTCTCCCATTCTGTTGGCTCTCGATTGAGGTTCTTGATAGTTTCCTTTGCTGAACAGAAGCTCTTCAGTTTCATGCAATCCCATGTATTGATTCTCCTTTTAATTTGTTGTGCCTTTGGGGTCTTGTTGAGGAAATGTTTGTCTGTGCCTATGTGTTGTAGTGTTGGACCTATGCCCTCTTCAAGGAGCTTCAAAGTCTCTGGTTTAATTTCCAAGTCTTTGATCCATCGTGAGTTGACTTTTGTACAGGGTGAAAAAGTGGGATTAACATCCAGTTTTCTGCATATGGTTAACCAGTTTTGCCAACACCATTTGTTGAAGAGGCTATCTTTTTTCCAGTGTATGTTTTTGGCCCCTTTGTCAAAAATCAATTGGCTGAAAGTGTGTGGGCTTGTTTCTGGGTCTTCTATTCTGCTCCATTGGTCTATATATCTGTTCTTTTGCCAGTACCATGCTGTTTTTATTACAATGGCTTTGTAGTATAGTTTAAAGTCAGGTATTGTGATTCCTCCTGCGTGGTTTTTGTTACTGAGAACTACCTTGGCTATTCTGGGCTTTTTGTTATTCCAGATAAATTTAAGGACTGATTTTTCTACGTCTGTGAGGAATGATCTTGGTAGTTTAATGGACATTGCATTAAATCTGTAGATCACTTTTGGGAGGATGGCCATTTTAATGATATTTATTCTGCCAATCCATGAACATGGAAGATCTTTCCATCTTCTAAGATCTTCTTCGATTTCTTTTTTCAGTGTTTTATAATTTTCTTTGTAGAGATCTTTTACCTCCTTGGTCAAATTTATTCCTAGGTATTTTATTTTTTTGTGGGAGATCCTGAGTGGAAGTGTTTTCTGAATTTCTTTTTCAGTGGATTTATGGTTGGTGTAAAGGAAAGCTTCTGATTTTTTAAGACTGATTTTGTATCCAGATCCTTTGCTGAATTTGTTGATCAGTTCTATAAGCCTTTTGGTTGAGTTTGTTGGGTTTTCTAAATATAGTATCATGTCATCAGCAAATAGTGAAAGCTTAAGTTCTTCTTTTCCTATTTGTACTCCTTTGATTTCCTTTTCTTGCCTTATTGCTCTGGCTAGAGTCTCTAGTACTATATTGAAGAGAAGTGGTGATAGTGGACATCCTTGTCTCGTTCCAGTTTTTAGGGGGAATTCTTGAAGTTTTTCCCCATTTAATATGATGCTGGCAGTGGGCTTGTTGTAGATTGCCTTAATAATGTTGAGATATGTTCCTTCTATTCCAATTCTCTGCAGTGTTTTTTATCATAAATGGATGTTGAATTTTATCAAATGCTTTTTCAGCATCTATTGAGATGATCATGTGGTTTTTGTCTTTGATTCTGTTTATATGATGAATTACATGGATTGATTTTCATATATTGAACCAGCCTTGCATCCCTGGGATGAACCCTACCTGGTCGTGATGAATGATTTTCTTGATGTGGTTTTGAATACGTGTTGCTAGTATTTTGTTTAATAGTTTTGCATCCAAGTTCATCAGAGATATAGGCCTGTAGTTTTCCTTCCTTGAACTGTCTTTATTCGGTTTGGGTATTAGTGTGATGTTGGCTTCATAGAATGTATTTGGGAGAGTCCCGGTTTTTTCTATTTCCCGAAATAGTTTGAGTAGTATTGGGATTAGCTCTTCTGTAAAGGTTTTATAGAATTCACTTGAAAAACCATCTGGTCCTGGGCTTTTCTTTGATGGTAAGCTCTTTATTGCTGTTTCAATCTCTTTGATTGTTATTGGTTGGTTTAAATGTTCTATATCTTCTTGACTCAGTTTAGGAAGGTTGTATTTATCTAGGAAGTTGTCGATTTCCTCCAGATTTTCCATTTTGTTGGAGTATAGTTTTTCAAAGTAGTTTCTGATAATCCTCTGGATTTCTACACTGTCAGTAGTAATGTCTCCTTTTTCATCCCTTATCCTCATAATTTGTGTTGATTCTCTTTTTTTTAGTTAGGTTGGCCAGTGGTTTATCAATCTTGTTAATTTTTTCAAGAAACCAGCTTTTGGTTTTGTTGATTTTCTGTATTGTTTTTTTATTCTCTATTTCGTTAATTTCTGCTCTAATTTTAATAATTTCCCGTCTTCTGCTGGCTTTGGGGTTCAATTGTTCCTGCTTTTCAAGGGCTTTGAGGTGTGACGTAAGGCTATTTATTTGAAGATTTTCTGTTTTTCTTATGTGAGCACTCAGTGCTATAAATTTTCCTCTTAATACTGCCTTCAAAGTGTCCCAGAGGTTTTGATATGTTGTTTCTTTATTTTCATTTGTTTCTAGAAATTTCTTGATTTCACCTCTTACATCTTCTATGACCCATTCTTCATTCAGAAGTGTGGTGTTCAGCCTCCACATGTTTATGTTGTTTCTTTGGGTCTTCTTATAGTTGATTTCTAGTTTCATTCCATTATGGTCTGAAATGACACAGGGAAGTATGTAACATTTTTAAAATTTGCTAGTGCTCACTTTGTGTCCCAGGATGTGATCTATTTTGGACAAGGTTCCGTGAGCAGCTGAGAAAAATGTGAACTCTGCTGTAGTTGGGTGAAATATTCTATATGTGTCCAACAGGTCCATTTGGTTAATGGTGTTCTTTAGTTCTGAGACATCTTTACTGACCCTTTGTCTGGAAGATCGGTCTAGTATTGTGAGAGGTGTGTTGAAGTCTCCCAGTATTATTGTGTTGGGATTTATGTGTGACTTCATGTCACAAAGAGTTTGATTTATGAAAGTAGCTGCCCCTATGTTTGGGGCATAGATGTTGATTATTGTTATTTCCTCTTGCTGGACTATTCCTTTTACCAGTAAAATGTGACCTTCTTTGTCTCTTCTAATAAGTTTGGGTTTGAAGTCTAACTTGTCTGATATCATAGTTGCTACTCCTGCTTGTCTTCGAGTACCATTAGCATGGATAACCTTGCTCCAGCCCTTTACCTTGAGTTTGTTCCTATCTTTACTTGTAAGGTGTGTTTCTTGTAAGCAGCAGATGGATGGATTCTGGCTTTTAATCCATTTTGCCACTTTATGTCTTTTTATTGGGGAGTTGAGGCCGTTTACATTCAGTGTGATTATAGAGAGATAATTTTTAATTCCCAACATGTTAAGATCTTATTTCTGTTTTATACTGTTTATTCTTCTTTGCTTAGTTGTCTGCTGGATAGGAATTCTTGTTTCTTTGGTTCTGGCGTGTATTACCCATTTCCTCTTTGCAGTTAATCTCCTTGAGTACTTTCTCTAGCGCTGGTTTTGAAGACATAAATTCCTTCAGTTGCTGTTTGTAATGGAAGCTTCTTATTTCTCCATCTAATTTGATGGATAGTTTTGCTGGGTAGGAAATTTTTGGCTGGAAGTTGTTTTCTTTCAGAGTTTGGAATATGTTACTCCATGCCCTTCTGGCTTTCATAACTTGGTTTGGGAAGTCTAGAGTGATTCTAATTGGTTTGCCTCTGTATGTCACGTGGCCTTTTGTTTTTGTTGCCTTTAAGATTCTCTCCTTGGCTTCCACATTAGTCATTTTGACAATTATGTGGCGTGGGGATCCTCTTCTTTGATCCTGTCTAAAGGGAGTTCTATAAGTTTCCTGGACCTGTGTATCAACCTCTTGCTCTATGTTTGGAAAATTTTCTGCTATTACTTCCTTGAAGAGATTGTTGATCCCTTTGGTTTCACCTTCTTTTCCCTCCTCTATTCCAATTATTCTTAGGTTAGCTCTCTTGAAATGGGCCCATATTTCTTCAATGTCAGATTCCTGCTGTCGGGTTTTTTTTTCTAAATGAGAAACTATGCGTTCATTTTTGGAATGGTCATCTTCAAGAAGCGAGATTCTATTCTCCATGTGGTCTAATCTGTTGTTTATACTTTGAATTGAAGCCTTCACTTCATTAATTGCATCCTTTATCTCTTTTTGACTCTCTCTAAATTCTTTTCAAAAGTCCTCTATTATTTCTAGAGTTATTTTCCTTATTTGATCTTCTAGAGATCTTTGGATTTCTGTGTTATCAGATTCTGATGTTGTGGGGTTATGGGCATTCACTGCTCCATTGTTATTTCTCTTTCCCATGATTTTGGAAGTTTGTGCCTTCTCTGGGTTCTTCCCTGAGTCACTACGAGTTCACTTAAGATGTTCTGGATCTCGAGTCTGTGGTATCTCAGTCACCACTACTCCTTTACTGAGTTGTATCACAAAGTCTCAGACCCAGGGAGTCAATTGAGGCTACTTAGACCGTGGGGGGTGCCAAGTTGGGTGTTCTCTAGCGGGGAGTTGTGACTATGGTATGATATCTCTGCCACTGCCACTCTCCCACTGGGCTGCACTGCTAAAATCTCCAACCCAGGGAGACTATCTGCGCAAGTCCCTGGGAGTGCAGTACTGGGATTTCTCCCCTTGGGGCCGCAATTTGACTCACGTTTGTTGAGTGCGCTGATGGAGCTGTAGTGAACTCGATGGATTCGCTGCTACCGCCACTGGCAATATGGCACCACTGCCACTCCCTCGGCCGTGATGTGGCCTATTTCTTCTCTGGTTTTGAGCTCCGCTGAGTCCCTGCCAGGTGTGCTGTGCCCGGCCCTTGGGAGCTTTAGACCCTCCTTGCACCGGAGAAATTGCTGACTGCCGCCCGGCTGTTCAGCAGCGGCTTACCTTGGCTCGCTGTCCACCCCTCCTCTCAGGCGTCTGGTGGCTGGTTGTGTGAGTTGGTCTAGGGCCATCTGGTGAATTCGCCGCTGCCGCCAGCAGTAAGATGCTGCTTCTGCATCCTAGGCCGCGAGGCCAGAGTACCTCCTCTCTGGATTTGAGCTCTGTTTTGAGTCTCCCTCCTCTCTGGAGCCTGGTGCTGCTAGGGGAGATGTAAGCCGCGCCGCTCCGGCCGCTCTGCGCTGTGGCTCAGGCTGCTCCGCACCACGGGTCTGGCCGTTCCGGCCTCTCTGGCTGCTCTGCACCGCGGATCCGCTGCTCCGCACCGCGGGTCTGGCCACTCCGGCCGCTCCGGCGGTTCCGCGAAGCGGCTCTGGCTGCTCCGGCTGTTCTGGCCGCTCCTCTCCGGCTGCTCTGGCCGCTCCTCTCTGGCTGGTCTGGCCGCTCCGCTTGGCTGCTCCGGCCGCCCCGCTTCGCGCCGCGGCTCTGACTTCTCTGCGCTGCGGCTCTGGCCGCTCCGGCTCCTCCGGCCGCTCCGTGCTGCGGCGGGCGCGGCCCTTCAGGCTGTTTTTTTTCTGGTGTCTTGTTTTTCCAGCCCTTTTTCTCTGTCCCTTGTATTTACTGTTTTTATTTCTCTGCTGGTGGTGTTTTCTGGCTCTGAAAGGCGCTGGTTTTGTGGTAATAGAGTTCGATTGTTAGCGGGACTTGTAAGTGCCGCTTTCCTCGGTCGCCATCTTACCGGAAGTCCTGATTCTGCCTATTGTGATTGCTCAGATTCCTTCCTTAAATCTTTAAAAATACTTATTACCTGTTTCTTTAGAAGAATCCCTTCTAATGCATGAGTCAGTTTCTTCCATTAAAATTTTCCTTTTTTTTTTTTTTTTTTACTATCTACTATATGTTCTGTCCACAAATATATGACTGTGATTTTTTGCAGTAGTGTTCAAATTCCCTGTTAGGTGATCTGTTACAACAGTTTCTGTAAAGGAGTTGTGGAGGGAAGAGGAGAGCTTACGCTTCGCCCCGGCTCTAGTGAGAATAGCAGAAGTCTGAGATGGTCAGGACTTGGGGTGTCACAGCTGGTCTTCAAGGCACACATGGACACTGTCTTGCATCCCTTGTTCCCAGCGTCCCAGTTGGTGTGGTGCAACCCTGAGACTTCTGCCACTTTGCCTGTGCTTTGTTTTCTCCTTCTTCACCTAGTCTTGCCTACTTTCTAACTTTAAGAGATTCCACACCGTGTCTGGCTCATCCTGAGTTTCTTTTCAGTTACAAATATACACTTATGTTTCCTCTTTTTCTAGCTTTGTAACGTCTATGAATATCATGTAGGGGTGATTGACAATGTGCCATGAAACATTTATTTCCTTTATACAAATTAAATTAAGCTCCAGGAAATTAAACTCCAAATGAAATTAAACTATAGCTGTCATCTTACATGATAGAAAAAATTCCACCATTTGGGGTATCCCATTATAAAGAAAGGCTTGGGACATCATATGTAGGAACAGTTATCCTGAGAGATGATCTGTGGTCACCCCTGAGATGCCTATTGCCAAGGCCCATTTCTTCCTTCTCTTACTCTCTTTCTTCTTCTTTTTTTCTCTTCTTTCCTCCTCCTCCTCCTCCTCCTCCTCCTCCTCCTCCTCCTCCTCCTCCTCCTCCTCCTTCTTCCTCCTCCTTCTTCTCCTCTTCCTCCTGTTCCTTCTCCTTCTCCTGTTCCTTCTCCTTTTTATTCTTTCTTCCAGTTGTGCCCAAGTACATTCTACTTCTGAGTTACACTCTAATTCCTATTTTATTTCTTATTTGGAAACAGGGTCTTGTTAAGTTGCTGAGAGCCTTGGTAAATTGCTGAGATTGGCTTTGAATCTGTGACCCTTCTGTCTCAGCCTCCCAAATACTGAGATTACAAGTGTACATCACTACACCTGACTGGGTATGCTACATCTGATCCAGAAATCATGGCCATGCTATGGTCTCTGCCTAGACCCAATCTCTTCAGCCCTACGAGCCTTCTCCCCTGAGGTCTGGCCACCTTCTTTGGCCACTGAGAGGGCTGGTGGGCTGTAAGTTCTTGCATCTACCCCTGTTCTTATTTTCTAGTTTAGGAAACTCTCCTTTAGTTTCATGTCAATACATGTTTCTTGAAAAGGGGGCTCTGCCTTTTTGTACTGTTAGGGGGATGTAAAACAGTAAAACTACCATGGAAAACCCTATGGTCGTTTCTGAAGAGATTAAAAATAGAATCGCCATAGGATCTAGAATTTTGCTTCTGAGTATGTGTCCACAAGAAATGAAATCAAGGTTTTGAAGAGATATTTTCCTACCACGTTCATAGCAGCATTATTCACAGTAACCAGGAGATGGAAATGACTCAAATGGCTAGCATGAATGAATGAATAAGCAAAATATGATAATATCCACAGAACAGAAGATCATTGAGACTTAAAAAGGAAGGAAATTAGCCAGGCGTGGATCACAAGTTCAAGGACAGCCTCAGCAATTTAGCAAGGCCCTCAGTGATTAGTGACCCTGTATAAAAAAAAAATAGGGCTGGGAGTATAGTTCAGAGGTAGAATGCCCCTGGATTCTAGCCCTAGTTACACACGCGCGTGCACGTGCGCGCGCGCGCACACACACACACACACACACACACACACACACACACGAAAGGAAATTCTGACACATACTACAGCATGGCTGAGCCTTGATATGCTGAGTGAAATAAACCAGCCACAGAAACTTAAAAGCTACATGATTCCACTTCAGAGGTATCTAGCACAGTCATATTTATAGAGACAGAAAGTAGAATGATAATTGCCAGAGGCTGAGGGGAGGAGAAAATGGAGGGTTTGTATCTACTATGTACAGAGTTTGAGCTTTGAAAAAAAAAAAACTCGTAGAAACTGGTTGCATGACAATGTGAATACAACACTAAATGTAAATATATACTTAAAATGATTGCATTGTAAATTTTATGTTATATACCTTTTCCTACAATCATAAAACAAAAATATTTTAAGTGGTTTATTTAAAAGAAGAAAGGAGTGTCTCATGGTTAAAGTTTGGAAATGGTAGATACTGTATAAGTGGAAAAAAGCCCCCACAACTTAATTTCCTCTGTAAAATAATTTCCCAGAATTAATTGATCTCAGAGTTTTGGCCAGAAGCAAAGAACATAACTGCTAGCATCCATTTGTAGTTCTAAACCCTATGACTCTTTTCTGAGTTTAAAGAATATACCCCAGCTGCAATTATTTCTGACATTTATTTTCTGGCCTTATCTGATTTTAGAGATTCTCTGTGCTACAGATGTGTCTGGATGGTGACAGATGGAAAAGAATCTTCTTTAGTAACCAGAATCTGTGCTGATAGACTCAGGACCCAAAAGTAAGCTGCACTTGTCTCCTGGGCTCTCTGACAATGGAGAGAAGGAAGCTTGTCAGAATGTGTGAATGTTGCTTATGTACAAATGTTTTTTTGTGTGTGTGTGCATGGCTTCAATTGTTTACTTTGGTCATAACAACATTAATGTAGATCAATGTTGGGGTGTGTGCATACAGCGCCTAAAGAGATGCAGCCTCCCTTGGGCTGAGCGGCCTGCAGGCTAAGCCTTAGGTAAAGTTTAAGAACTTTCACAGTAAGATGATTCAGCAGAAAAGGGGCTAAGACGGCGCCTAGAGGAAGTTATGAAGGCGTGGAGACTGAGCAGTTTTTCCCCTTTTACCTTTAAAGGAGCTTCTGCACACATGAATGGCTCATGTACTGGCCTGGGATTGGCTGCGAGCTACATGCTGGGTCTGTGAAGAGGTGACCTTTATTCCTCATTGGAAATTCCCCTTGTGGTTTTGTGCTATATATATATGTGTTGCTTGAAGAATAAACGAGATCCTGCTTGACACGTCTCCTGGCTTCGTGTGTTGCTGTTGTTCGGGGCCATCGGCACTCAACCTTCCTTTTCAGCCCCACTGCTGATGGGCTGGACCCGTCAGATCAACACATAAGAAAATATACTTTCTTCGGGCGTGGTGGTGCACACTTGTAATCCCCACGCTTGGGAGGCGAAGACAGGAGAATTGCGCTGTTTCGGAGCCAGCCTCACTGGCTCAAGAGACCCTGTTTCCAAATAAAAATATAAAAATAGGTCTGGGAGTGTAGCCCAGATGTAGAAGGGCTTCCAGGAACCCTAGTACCACCAAAAAAAAAAAAAAAAAAAAAGAAAAGAAAAGAAAATATACTTTCAACAGCTGTTTAAATTCTTTGTAGCATTATATTTTGGAGGGTATTCTATAGACTAAAGAATTTTTGCAGGAGATTTAAGAAAAATTTTCAATTATGTTTTTTACACTAGAAATCAGACTACAATCATATGATATAAACCTTTTTCAGTCAAAGAGCATAAACACATAGTCTTTGAGCTGGGCGCGGTGGGCATGCTTGTGATCCCAGGATTCAGGAGGCTGAGACAGGAGGATTATGGTTCTCGGACAGCCTCAGCTACTTAGTGAGGCCCTCTGCAACTTAGTGAGACCCAGTTTCAAAATAAAGAAAAAAAATAGGTCAGGGGGGTGTAGCTCGGAGGTTGAATGCCCCTGAGTTCCATCCCAGACCCTCAAAAAACAAACAAACAAAAAACAAAACAAAAAAAAACCCTACAATACTTAGTCTTTCTACATTTCTTTCTATGGGCAATTATTTAGTAGTAAGTACCATCATAGATTTTATTTTTCAAAAGTACTTTAAAATATTAATAAGAACAGAAAATGCCAAAACAATGATTTTTTTTTACTTTAGTTAATAAAGCTTTATGAATCAAAATAAATATTGATACTACTTCATTCCTGGTATTGAATTATCCCAGAAGGAAAACAGAGAAATTATTTGACTGTCATAGGGACACCCAGCCATCTTTTCTGTTACCATCTCCCATCCCAGGGTACAGGAATGAGGATTTATAGAATTCCCGATCTTTTCAGGTAGTCCTGTTCTACTTTAAACAGAAAAGCATGCATCTTTTATTATCCTGGATGTGATATTCCCTTTATCTCCTTAGGTGTTGTGCTGTGAGGCTCTCCTGTTTGAGGGCTATGGCAGCTACTTTGCAGCTAAAGGGAAAAGGCCAAGCAACTTACAGATGGATTGATCTAGTGTCTTGGATACATCAGCTGGGTTCTACCTGTATTTAGACTTCTATGTGTGATATCTAAATTCCTCCACTTGAATATATTCAATCAAGCAGATGGTTATTGAACCCTTGTAATCTGCTATTGTACTTTATTTATTTATTTATTCTTTTATTGGTGCATTATGGTGTCACATCATAATGTAGTTCAAAGTGATCATGATATTCATGCCATAGCACTTGGTCGTCTAAGTACTTTAAAAACATCAATGAATAAAGTTCTTTGCCTTCTTGGAACTATATCCTAGCCATGTGTAGCCAGACCCTGCAACCTGTATCCCAAAATGCCCATGGTGTAACCTCAACTCTTTTTTTTTTGCGGGTCTGGGGTTGGAACCCAGGGGCATTTGACCTCTGAGCTACACCCCCTGCCCTATTTTTTATTCTTTATTTTGAAACCGGGTCTCACTGAGTTGCAAAGGGCCTCACTAAGTAGCTGAGGCTGTCCGAGAACCATGATCCTCCAGGCCTCAGCCTCTCAAATGCTGGGATTACAAGCGTGGGCCACCACGCCTGGCTATAACCTCAAATCTTATGGGATGGGTGCAGTGGTATGCTGGAGCTGGCTGCTACCAGCTTACAGGAGGTTATTGTTCAGGAATTTCTAAACACAGCAGGTTTGTTAAATTCAGTTATATAAATTTATAATTAAAATATATTAACATCAATCAAACTTAAAGCTTCCTACTTATTTTATTATCTAACTTTTTGAAGTTACTTACCTGCACTGTATTTGCATGATGCAAAGAGTATTTAATGGGCACCACAGTGCATCTCTTCCCACATTTAATGACATCACTTTGGCAGCTTGAAGTTGGCCACAGTGGGAATATTTATGTCTTGGAAATTGATGGCTGCTACAAATTAGGGCTTGATTTATTGTTCTGATGACTGTCTAGACTTCAAAGTGAAGTGTAGAAAATGGTAATCCAGTTTAAATGTAAAAGCCTATTGCATCTGTAGCCACTCCATTGTAAATAGCACAAAAGTGGGAGGAAATATTCTTTCAGCATAAGGATGCTGTTACCTAAATCAGCAAAGACCCCGCTTCATCACTGAGGAGCAAGTGATGCTCTGACGTTGCCGTCACTGTTGTGTCTGCACCAGGCTCATCAAGGTAAACAAAAAATTGGCCAACGTTCCTGCCAAAACTACTGATGTCATCCTTTACAATCACAGGTCAGCCAGAGATGCAAAGGCTCATCAAGGTAAACAAAAAATTGGCCAACGTTCCTGCCAAAACTACTGATGTCATCCTTTACAATCACAGGTCAGCCAGAGATGCAAGACCTTGACAAAAATCAAGGAGAAAATTGATTGACTGAATGGATTTACAATGAGGAATATTATATATTTTTATCATTAGCATATTATATGATTCACATCTTTTATTTTAGCAAACTCGATAATGAATGTGTGTGTGTGTGTGTGTGTGTGTGTGTGTGTGTGTGTGTGTACTGGGCATTGAACCCAGGGGTATTCTACATCCAAGCTGCATCCTTGGCCGTATTTATTTTTTATTTTCAAATAGGGTCTTGCTACATTGCTGAGGGTATTTCTAAGTTGCTGAGGACCTTGCTAAATTGCTGAGACTGGCTTTGAACCTGTGATCCTCCTGTCTCAGCCTTTGAACCTGTGATCCACCTGTCTCAGCCTCCCGAGGACTTGCAGGCATGCACCATCATGCCTGGTGTATATGCGCCTATCTTTACATGCATCAGTTGAAGAGCTGGTTGTTGGAAACTGCCTGATATACCACTCATTGAGTGGGATCAAAGGGTTGGCGGGTGTAAGAAAATGAATGACAGCAAGTGAATTTTCCTACTGTAGCTCAGCCCAATCTGTTTTGTAGGATTGCTTTAGAATCTTTGTCCTTAGAAGTCACAAGACTCCACCATGAAAAGTGTTTAAGCTGATCAGAGACACTAATCCAACCCCACTGGTAACCAAACCCCTCCAGATACTACACATCAGTAGAACTGTAGATACTAACAATCAGGTGATTTTGATAGTGTGTGATCTGGCCTATAAAATTGTCCACAGAGTTTGTGACATTGATTGTTCAGAGTCTAATGTGTCTTTATAACATATCCTACTACCTGCTGCAGTAGCTATGGCTCAGGGAGCAACTAGTATGTTGAGAAAAGTGTAATACAAAAGACAGTCCATAAGGCTGTTAAAACATGTTCTGGAAGATCTTTGCTCAAAATGCCCTTGGCAAACCCAGGACTTCATCATCATGTTCTATCTATGCAATTATTTTCTTTCCCATGGGAAAAATAGAATGTACAAACACTGGTTATTAAGCAAGTTACTACATGGTTCTATGCATCCTTCCTCAAAAGGTAATTATCTTAGTGAGAGAAGAATGTGCAATATTTGCAAAATTTCTTAGAATTTCTTCTCTGTCTAATAGTCTTGCTGACTGAGGGTTATGTTAATGGTTAATGGAGAAAGACTGCCCAGTAGACCTCATAAAATGAAGGAAGAGAGATATGACTGGATTCCCCATGGCCCAGATTTCTACTCTGGGACAAACACAGAGGCTAGATCTGCCCTTAGTGCAGTGCTGCTTGGCAGTGCCTGTGAACTGGCCTTGATCTGCCTGCAAGAGCTTTGTGTGCCACCAAGAAGAGCCAGGACTTCTTTGGATGTTTGTAAAAAGAGAAAATAATCTTGCCACAGAGGGCTGAAACCAGTGTGGATAATTTGTGAATTTGTTATCACTGTCTTGCATAGAGAATTAACAAAATAGTGGTATAATTGTTAGCTACCTTCAATTTCTTCATGTGTTGAAGCTTATATCTCATCTTTCTGCTTCCCCTTTTGTCTCCATACTTTCTTTAAAAATCCCATGTCTGTAGTACAATTATCATGAATGGAACTTATTGACTGAGAATTATTGTCAAGGAATGCAACATATATGTAGGTATATGCCTAACTTATAAAAAATTAATACACATTTCTTTATTTTGATCGATGTTAGAAACCTTAGTCCATACAATAGTTTTTGCTCATGGTATCATTACTAAGAAGATTCTCATCAGTGACTAAAAATGCAGCACTACGGAGAGGTTTGTCACACAGGAATTGTTGTTTTTATGACCTCTGAGTACAGGAGACTCTTTTCTTTTTTTAACTACACAGTGTGAGTTCATTTAGGACATTGTTTTTATATGCTTTTTGGTGCTGGGGATTAGACCCTAGGTCTTAATCATGTGGGGAAGTCCTTTACCACTGAGCTACACCCCTAGTCCAGCACCCATGTCTTTTTATAGGTGAGACCTAAGCCAGAGGTGTGATCTCCCTTTTTTTAAAGCAAGGTCTAAAATAAAACTTTATCCAGTATGTGGGAGGGGGAAGAAAACCTCTTGACGGAGACAGGCATTTCTCCTGAGGTTCTAAATGGTAAACATCTAGCTGACAGAGATTAATTCAGCTCATCCAGCAATCTCATTGGCATGAATACTGTGGCTTATTTATGGAGTATTGTTATGGTTTAGATCCAATATGTCCCCACAGTCTCATGTGTATAGAAGTGGGACTTTTAGGCCATGATGGGATCAGGAGGGCTCTACCCTCATCAGTACATCTGATGGATTAATTGATAGCTAAATGCACTCCTGGGAAATGGGGTATTCTTGGAGTGAGCGGGCTGTGCCCTGGAAGGGTTTATCTTGTCCCTAACCCTCTCTCTCTGCCTCCTAGATTCCATGAGCTGAACAGCTTTCCTCTGCTGGACCCTTCTGCCACAGTGTTCTGCCCAGCCCAGGCCAAAAGCAATGGAGCCAGCTCATCATGGACTGAAACCTCTGACTTGTGAGTCCAAATGAATATTTCCTCCTCTAAGTTGTCCTTGCTGGGTATTTTGGTCAAAGAGGCAAAAAGCTGATGAACATAGCAGTTACACCATTTCTTTGTTAATGGAGAAAAGAGTCAAAGCACAGGGAGAGCAGAGATAGATAGATCCAGGTTTGCATTTTCCTTCTGCCATTTGCTGTATGAGCTTGGGCAAGCCACCTAGATCCTCTCAGCTCGATTTCCCTGCCTCTGGAATGGCAGGGAATGGGCGATTATTGTGTTTATTAGTATAAATGTGCAAATGTTTTATGGCCTGGGACACAGTCCAACTCAAAACTGAGTGAGAAGTGATGCTTGCTTCCAGGTGATTTTCAGTCTGACAAATACTTTAAAACACATTAATTATGAGTTAGAATGATATGTGATTTTTTACTTAGTCCTGATTACTTCTTTTGCACTAATTTAGTAGGAGATAATTGGATCTTTTTTGGGAAAAGAATGGAGATATATGTCCTTTCGGATCGTTACTGTACTTAGACCTGATCAAATAAAATATTTTTAGATTAAAAACCCAGTAAAGCCAGGTGTGGTGGCACATGCTTGTAATACTGGGCTTGGGAGGCAGAGACATGAGGATCGCACTGGTTCAAAACCAGCCTTGCTGGCTTAAGAGACCCTGTTTCCAAATAAAAATATAAAATATGTCTGGGAGTGTAGCCCAGAGGTAAAAGGGTTTCCATGAACCCCAGTACCACCAAACAACAACAACAACAACAACAACAACAACAACAACAACAACAACAAACCAACAAAAAAATCCCCAGTAAAGGCATTTCTCCTTCTTATTCTGCCTACACATTTGCCCCTCTAAAATAAAGAATAAAACAATATAATCAACATCAAAGAATAGATGAAGAACTTGAATTGACATTTGTCAACAGACTGTGTCCCCTCAGTATTTGTATGTTAAAGTCCTAACCCCATAATGTGATTATTTGGAGACAGAGTTTTCAAAGAGGTAATTAAGGCTAAATGAGACCAAATCCAACGTATCTGGTGTCCTCCTAAGAAGAAGAACATCTGGGGCTGTAACTCAGTGGCAAAGCACTTGCCTACCATACACACGGCCTTGGCTTTGATCCTAAGCACTAAAGAAGAGGAGGAGAAAGAAGGGGAAGAGGAGGAAGAAAAAATGTGGAGGAGAAAGAGGTGGAATAGAAAGAGGAGGAGGATGGAGAGGAGAAGGAGTTTTAGATGTGATCACAGAGGAAAGACTATGCGAGGCCCAAGGAGAAGATGCCAACTATATTCCAAGGCAAGTGGCCTCGTGAAAAACCAGCCCTGCTGACACCCTCATCTGGAACTTACAGCCTTCAGAATTGGGAGAAAATTTAAACTTCGTTGTTTCAACCCTCTAGCCTGTGCTACTGCATTATGACAGCATTTTCATTGTTCATTTTTTATGTTTTTTGTAGCCATGCTAGTAGGTGTGAACTAGAACCTCCCCGTAGTTTTGACTTGCGTCTCCCTGGGGGAGAATGGTGTCGAGCATTTTTTTTCATGTGCTTATCGGCCATGTGTATCTCTTCTCTGGAGAAAGGTCTTTCCTAGGGCTGTGGGAAACAGTTTGATGGATCTTCAAAAAGCCAAACATACAAATGCCATGAGACCCAGTAAATCTGCCCCTGTGTATACCTGAAAGTATTGAAAACAGGGTTTCACATCGATATTCTTAGGCCAGGTATTCATAACACCGTTCACATAGCCAAAGCGGAAACAATTCCAGGGGTTCAACAGATAAATGGATAAAGAAAACACTATATACATATGGTAGGATAGTATTCAGCCACAAAAAGTGAATTCTAATGTGTGCTGCTACACAGATGAACCTTGAAGACTGTGCTAAGTGAAATAGACGACACAAAACACATAGATAGCCGGGCGTGGTGGCACATACTTGTAATCCCAGCATTTGGGAGGCTGAGACAGGATAGTGGCTCGAGGACAGCCTCAGCTACTTAGTGAGGCCCCCTGCATCTCAGTGAGACCCTGTTTCAAAATAAAGAATAAAAAATAGGGCTGAGGGTGTAGCTTGGAAGTAGAACGCCCCTGGGTCCCATCCTCAGTACCACAACACACACACACACACACACACACACACACACACACACACACACACCTCCACACATTCTAAAAGAAATGTTATCTATAAAGATATAAATATATATATATATTCCAGTTATATATTTTGTTTATGTGAAATATCTAGAGTAGACAAATTCATAGAGACAGAAAGTAAATTAGCAGCAGTACCAGGAGAAGAAGAAAACATAGAGTTTTTTTTTTTTTTGGTGCTACTGGGATTCCTGGATGCCCTTCTACCTTTGGGCTACACTCCCAGACCTATTTTATACTTTTTATTTGGAAACAGGGTTTCTTAAGCCAGCGTGTCTGAACCTTTGCAATCCTCCTGTCTCCGCCTCCCAAGCACGGGGATTACAAATGTGCGTCACCACGCCCGGCTCATGGAGTTGTCTAATGGGTGCAGAGTTTAAGTTTAACCTGAAAAAGTTCTGGTGATGGGGGTGGCTGCACTGCTCTATGAATGCACAGAACTGTGCACTGAGAGATGGTAAATTTTCTATATATATTTTACCAAAATAAATGCTCTTCTTTTTAATGTGCTTTTATTGGTGCATCATGTTGACAATGACCTACACATTCTTCTACCAAAAATGGTTAAATGGAAACTTTTGTTATATATAGTTTTACTCCAATTGAAAGATAACAATGCCTTTTGCCATGGAATCATACACCTCTTTTTTTTTCAATACTGGGGATTGAACTGAGGGGTGCTCTATCTCTGAGCTACACTCCAAGCCCTATTTTATTTTTTATTTTGAAACAGGATGTCTTTAAGCTGCTTAGAGCCTTGCTGAGTTGCTGAGGCTGGCTTCGAACCTGTGATCTTTCTGAATCACGCACCTTAAATGGTTGAATTGTTCAACCAATGCATCCTGTCTCAATCCAGCTGTTGAAAAGACTCCCAGGGACAGTTGTCGCTGAGCAGTGGTAACAGTGGTATGCCAGATTCAACTGAGGAGCCTACTGGGATCCTCTACTTTTACTGGCTCTAACTCACCAACGAGGCTCTATCAGCAGATGAGCCAAAGCCTTTCAACGGGCTTGGCTGCTAGGCAGCCTTTCTTTCCTGAGTCGGAACAATTTGGAGATTGTGAGGTGTTGTGCCCGGGACAGCTTCCCTGGGCTGACCAGCCAACCTGCTCGAGCCAACACGGCTGCCTGTTCTCAGCTGGCGCTCCTCTCCCGGGTCTCCATCAGCCTCCTGTCTGGTCAGGTGGCACCTGCTCTATGTTGTCGTCACCCCTGCACTCCTCGGAGACTCTATAAACATGCAATAAACATAAACAAACAGCCCAGCTTTGGGGGTCCCGAGTGGGCTCGTTATTGACTGTTGTATTATAGGATTTTGTGCCCCCCCTCAGGGCTGGGGGTGCTGTTTACTTTGGTGGCCTGATTGAAAGATAGTTCCTCAAGATCATAAAGACCAGGCACAGTCATCTCCTGTGATCCAGCCTGCGGCTACCAGCTTCAGTCTATGCTTCTACATTATGCATGATGCTCGACTGTTCATATTGGAGGGAAAAAGAATTCACAGTTCTATTTGTGATTCTCAGCATTGTGCCAAGTGCTGCCAGGCTCTGCTGCTGCTAATTAATGTTAATATAGAACCACTTACATATTGATATCTTAGCCCATGCCGCACGAAGATGGCGCAATGGCCTGCTTATTTAGGATTGATCAAGCCAATTTGAAACTGGAAAGCTGTGAGATGTGGCGCTGGAGTGGAGGCTTTGGCAACATTGCTTTCTGTTGTTAAACAGGACAGGACCATGGAAGAGATTGCTCTGCCAGGTTTCTGGTCACACACACATGTGTCCCCCCTATTTTGAGGTCCCCCTCTTCCCTGACCGTCCCGCTGTAGCTAGTGTTGATAAGCAGTGTGGGTTTGGTAGCTCTGCTAATTTGTTCCAGGGTTTGTGACCACTTGGAGTATAAGCCCAAGTGTCCACTCTAATTGCACGTGTGACAACAGCCATCAGGGATATTTCATCCTTTGTCTTTCCAATGTTCTCACTTTCTGTCTCCGTCTGCTTTGATCTCTGCTTAGGATGTTGCTCTTTTCTTTCTGTTGGCCTAAACACACTCGCTTTTTGGTCTGAAGAAGAGAAGCGAAGGACCAGGGAGAATAAAAAGAGATGGAGGGAGACCCAGTGCAAGGGAGGACTAGGGGTCTGGTCACTGCCCTTGGTGGTGGGACTCGATTCTGCAGGGCCTGTCCAAGGAGCAACTGGACAGGAAAGAGACCTCCTCCTGGTCCTGCAAAAGCAGCTTTCCCTGCAAATACCAAGCTCTGTACAAAGTGTATGGAGTGGGTTCCTTCATGGGTGCCCTTTTGCAGGATTGAGGGGTGCAGACTGAGGGCAAAGACAGAGGGATAAAGTCAAACACACAATAACTCAACTGAAAGCCACATGAGCCTGTTGTCCATAGCAGGAATCTGAGGGGTGACGGGTGCAGAGATGCCTGCTGAGCCGTGCTGTCAGCTGTCTGTGGCTCAGCCCTTCCACTGAGTGCAGAGCATGCTGGGACATCTGGGGCTGCGTGTGGATTTGTGCCTGCTTAGCTTCTAGATCTCTTCTCATTTCCTACTTAAACTTCCTCCTGAGATCTTCCCTTTCTTTGATAGCTCTTCTTTTGTTCATTCCAGCATTCATTACATGCTTTCAATGGACCAGGCTCTTCATAGGTTCTGGAATTAAAAAGAAAGAGCAGAGCTGAGTGTGGTGACACACACCTGTAATCCCATTACTTGAGAGGCTGAAAAAGTAGGGTCACAGGTTTGAGGCCAATGTTAGCAATTTAGTGAGGTCCCTCAACAACCTAACAAGGCTCTGTTTCAATTAAAAAATAAATTAATAAAAATAGGGCTGTGGATGTAGCTCAGTGGTAGAAAGAAAGAAAGGAAGGAAGGAAGGAAGTGAAAGAAATAATGGAAAGTCTATCTTAGAACCAAGAAGACATAAGCCGGGCGTGGTGGTGCATGCTTGTAATCCCTGCGCTTGGGAGGCGGAGACAGGAGGATAGTGCTGGTTCGGAGCCAGTCTTGCTGGCTTGAGACCCTGTTTCCAAAAATAAAAAAAAGTATAAAATAGGTCTGGGAGTGTAGCCCGGAGGTAGAAGGGCTTCCAGGAACCCCAGTACCACCCAAAAAAACAAAACAAAACAAAACAAAACAAAACAAAAAAACCCATGAAGACATGAAGACATGGTAGGTGAAACAAACAGCAGTAGGAGGCAGGGTCTGTAAAGTAATAATGGTGGATGGGGGCTCCTCCACTCCCCAATTTCACAGATATTAACAGATCCCTCTCTCTGGACCAAGTGATTTTGACAACACCAAGGATTAAGTGCTAGACAAAACGCATGGGGTCTTTGCCTCTCTGGACTCAGAAGAGGGAATGTACAATGACTGGAGATCGTAAGTGCTACAGTGATTCAGAGGGGGGTTTACATAGACTGGAGAGGCCCACAGAGGCCCCCTTGGAAGAGCAGGGCTGAGGCTGGAAAGCTAACGAGTTTGCAAAAGCAGAGACTAACCCCTTTCTCTCCTGGATCCTTCCTGCCCTTCTGAGTGGGCGTCTGTCTTACATATCACTTACCCATGTTGTTAGAGTCGGGAAATATTCTTCCCAAACTCTCTCCTCCATCATGGGATCCTCTGGTTGGTAATGGAGAAGCATCCTTCTTTGTTTTGAGTTTGAAGCAAATTCCTGTTCTTGGCAGTCAGAGAGAACCATGTGACCTGGACTCAGCACAGGGAAGGCTCTTGACTCCCAATGAAGACCCATGTAGGACTTCAAAGCCAAAGGAGAACCATGTTTTCCTGGCACCTGGACTTCACAGGGTGGAGAGAGATGCCAGATACTCTTTCTGTTGGGAGGTATGCATGGGGGATAGTATATTCTCAGTTTGGTGTGGTTGTAAGGAACCCTAATGTATTTTTAAAAATCTATATTAAAACCCAGAATTGGGCCGGGCGTGGTGGCGCACGCTTGTAATCCCCGCACTTGGGAGGTGGAGACAGGAGGATCGCGCAGGTTCGAAGCTAGCCTTTCTGGCTTAAGAGACCCTGTTTCCAAATAAAAAGTTAATAAAATAGGTCTGGGAGTGTATCCCGGAGGTAGAAGGGCTTCCAGGAACCCCAGTACCACCAAAAAAAAAAAGTAAAACCCAGAATGGGACCTAATGAAAACCCCAGAAATTTCCGTTAAGAATGATGGGAGTTTTACAGTGACTCCTATGTGCCATCCCTTCACTGTTGCAACGAGGAAACCAAGGACAAGAGATGGGAAATGATCTGTCCAGGTTTCCAGGGTTGGCGACTGGCCAGGTGGCAGCATACCCTGGAGGCACGCTGTGCTACTCAGAAGCACACAGCTGAGCAAGCAAGATGTCGGCCAGGCAGAGACAGAGGAAGATGGAAGTTCTAGAAAACTCCACTCCAGGGCCGCTGGAGGAAACTGTGGATGAACATCAGAACCATCTGCGTGTCGTAATCAGCTCTCCCTTGCCCTAACACATGCCTGAGATGAGCTGCTTCTAGGGAGGAAAGGTTTCTTTGGCTCATGGTTTCAGGGTTTGGTCCATCATCGGTTGCTCTTGGGCCTGTGTGGATGCAGAGCATCGTAGCAGGGGCACATGGTAGAACAAAGCCGTAGGCACTGGGGTCCCAATATCCCCTTCAAAGGCACGCCCCCAAGCAACTACTTCTTCCCACTAAGCCCCGCCTCTTAAAGGTCCCACCTGCTCCTAGTAGCACCACTGGCTGAGAGACACTGAATTTTTTTGTTTTTTGTTTTGGTGGTTCTGGGATTCCTGGAAGCCCTTCTACCTCCAGGCTACACTCCCAGACCTATTTTTTATATTTTTATTTGGAAACAGGGTCTCCTAAGCCAGCGCGGCTGGCTTCGAACCTGTGCGATCCTCCTGTCTCCGCCTCCCAAGCGCGGGGATTACAAGCGTGCGCCACCATGCCCGGCAAGACACTGACTTTTAACACATGCTCCTTGGGAGGACGTTTCAGATCCAAACTATAGCAGAGACTTAAATCTCAAACCAAGTGCTGTGTGCATATATGTCGCTATGGGATTACAATTCACCAGTTAAAGAATATTAAAAAAATAAATCGCAGATGACAGATTCCTGGCCTCCACCGATGGACTGAATTTCCCGATCCCCTCTGTGGTTGTGTGTGGAGCGGAGCCTCTCGGGAAGCGTGAGGTTGTGACACCAGGAGAAGTTCTGCTGTTGCTTCAGTCTGTCTGTGCACTTGTCCTGAGCACAGGATTGCTGCGGGATGGAAACGCTGAGGTGGAAGTCGAGGGCAGAGGTCATGTCAATGACGCACAGTCAAATTTTCGAGATCTAGGAAGAAGGTTGATGGCATTTCACAACTATGAAATCATAAAACTCACTCAAATGTGAACCAAAGATTCCCTTCCATCCTTGCAAAGAATATCGAAAAATTACCTTATTTAACACAAGCAAAAGCTTTCCCCCAATCCACTTCCTGCCATCAGACATCTCTGCATACAGGCATCTGCTGTACATTCATACTACCCAACCCCCCACATATACACTTACCATATACGCACTGTGTGCATACTCTCCCACTGAGCTGCCCCCAATAAAGCAATCATGGCAGCTCGACTTCACTTCAATGGATTCTCCCTTCGGCGCATCAGGTTTTTCAGCTCAGTTTGAACAGAGATTTAGAAAACCTCTTTTCTTAAAGTAGAAAAAAAGAAAATTTCTTCCTTTCTTCTGCTACCTTTTCAATGATAAATCAAAATCTCCCTCCTGTATTCTGATGCAGTGGAGTGAGGCTGAGCTTCCTGGCTGCTATCCAGGTGGAACTTGGGCAAAACAAATGACATTAATCATTGTTTTTTATTGTCCTTTGATGTCCCATCATCTTGGATGAACCTCATGCCCATAGCAAAAGAAATTAGCCTGCAGGCTGTGTGGAGGTGTAGCCTGGTGAGCGTTCTGGCTTCTTAGCGCCTCTCCCTCCCTCGCCAGCTCCCCATCCATCACCAGTAGTCTCCCGAAACCCTGCCCCACCCACTCCTCCACAGCTTAGAGCTTCCAGGAGAGAGAGACTTTGATAAACTTCTGAAGCGCAGGGGCAAGGCTGAGCTCCACCAGCGCTTCCCCTGAAGATGAAGAGCTTGGAACTTCTCCAAGATGCAGAGGTCAGGGAAACATCGTCCCTCTGCTTCCTCGGCAGGGCTGGTTGTTGCTGTTGTGCAAGTTGCCTCCTGGCTGGGTGTTCATCTCTCAGCTGCCTCTGTGGGTGCCCTCAAGTTGTCGAGGTCTCAAAGCCTTGCTCTGGGATGGGCTGAGGGCAGCAAGATGTGCTGCCCACCGTGCTGTGGGTTGCCGGGGGCATTTGGGTTGTTCCTGTGGTTGGGCTTCAGCTGTTGAGAAAGCTAGTTGCAGCTGGGTAAACTGAGGACACACATCACTCTGCCACGAGATGGAAGGTGCTCCCAAAGCAGTCTGGCCTCTTCATTTAGCAGGCTGACATGGGTTGAAGTGAAAGATGAGATTCTGTAGAATCCCATGGCCCCAAATCCTGCTGGAAGGACAGCACCAGCGAAGACCTGCCACAGAGAAGTGTCTGTGTGCCAGCCAGTGCCGTGGATGGTGGCAAGTGCCTCAAGCTGGGGGCTTGTGGACTGTGCATCACCCCGAGAACCAAGGCTATTGGTGCTTCGTGACAGCTGCTGGCCATTTTCCAGACCCGAAGGGTACCCTGCAACATCAGATGAGATGGTAATGGAGAATTTGGAGCTGATTGGCCTGCCAAGAAAACAACCTTTATATTGTCCATATCCAGGAAGTCTTAGTGAATTCCCATACTACTGGATGGCACCAGTGTAGACCAAATGTAGTAGAAAATTGAGATTACTCACATTATTTCAGTCACAGAAGATATATTTTTACCCAGTCAACAGGATATTTCTTTCTAGGAGAAATAATTGAGAACTTTGAGTTATATGATGCTATACATGGACTTGTGAGCCCCAGAATTCATAGGTGGGAGCTTAAAGCCTCAGTGTTGCAGTATTTGGAATATGGAAGTAATTAAGTTTAAAGGAGGCTTTATATAAGAGCAGAGCCCGATTCTGGTAGAAGTAGTGTCTTTATAAGAGAGACACCAGGAGTCGGGTGCGGTGGTGCATGCCTGTCATTCCAGTACTTGGGAGGCTGAAACAGGAGGATCACACGTTGGCAGCCAGCATGAACCACTTAGTGAGAATATCAGCATCTTTTTGAGACTGTCTTTCAAAATAGAAAATAAATGGGTGTAGGTCAGAGGTAGAATATATGCCTGGGTTTAAGGAGAGAGAGGGGGGGGGAGGGGGAGGAAGAGGGGGAGGGGGAGGGGGAGGGGGAGAGAGAGAGAGAGAGAGAGAGAGAGAGAGAGAAACAAACAGATACACCAGGAAGCTTGGTGCATTCTCTTTGTGCCATATGAGAACAGGACAAAGGCAGCCATCTGAATGCTTGCATGCTGGGAAGAGGGTCCTTACCAGAAACAGAATCAGCAATTGGCTGGCACCTTGATTTTGAACTTGTAGCCCCCACATTGGTGAAAAATAAGTTTCTGCTGTTTGAGCCCCTAGTTTCTGGCATTTTTTATAGCAGCCTGAGCTGACTGAGACATAAGAATATTTGACTCTGTTCATCTGACACGTAGAGATGAAGCCCATATTTCCAGAAGAAAACTGCTTCCCAAGAAATTCCCCCTCCCCCTAAAAGATATGGCTTTAGCTCATTTTCTCTTTTATTTGGCCCATTTGCACACTTCTCGGTTCCAGTAGAGAATGTATTGGAAATCCAGACACACACAAGGCATGTGCATTCACATTCTATCAGACTGTATTGTGCTTTCACATGTATTTTTTCTCTGCCTTGTGAAAGTGCGAATTTGCAGAGCCTTATTGCTGGCCTTTTATATTGGGTGGTAGATAACGTAAGCATCATCTTTAGTAGGTGAAGACTTTTGCCTAAATGCAGGCTTCTGAGCATTTTATTGCATTGTAAATGGACTTGTTTTAAATCAGCAGTCTCACACAGGAGTGAGAGAACCAGAATCATCACCCCATCCTCCCCCTTCTTCAGGGCTGGAAGCAGTGATTATAGTTTTTCTCAGTTTCCCTGGAAGTCCTGAGGACTAGACAGTGGTCTTGCTAGCACCAGGCAGGTTCTCGAGCCACCTGCCATTTTGGTGGGTATATTTCACAATTTCACAGACACGGTTAGAACCAGTGTCTGGGACTGGCTTGCATGGAAGCAATACTGGAAATGCTGAGGCAGGACAGTCCTGTCTGCGGTAATTAATATGCCGGAAACATGGTGAGGTCTCGAGGTGCTGGATCAGACTGAACACAAATAGATAGCACAGGCACTTGTAGTGTACAGTGCTCTCACTTCCCACGTGTCCCACTGATCATTCCACACCTTCTAATTTCCAACAACTTTGACCAGCATAATCAGGGGCCTGTTTGCCCAAGAAGAAAAGAATTCATCACAAGGAGTGGACTGATTTTATTTAATTGTACCTAGCCATGAGAATTCATGGAAAAGTGGGAGATTTCCTGCTCGCAGGAAGGTGACTATTGTTCTGCTTCTCCAAAGGACAAAGAACGAGTTTCATAGTCTCAGCACTTTACCTGCCCGTCTGGAAACATCTAGAATGCAAGCCTCACAGTCAGCTTGTAATTAACCAGAAGAGCAAAAGGCGATACAAAACAATCGGGTAGACTGTCATTGTCCAGTGGCGCCTATCAAAGCAAATGGTTTTCTTTCCTGTGAGGAGAGAAGGGCTGAAGGACCCCAGGTGTATGCAAGGTATAACCCAGGGTCTCAAGCCTTTCTGGGTTAGGCTGGGGACATCTGAGCTGAGCCATGGCACTGTTAGATACAGGCTGAGTTAATTCCATGGCAACCCAGAGGACAGGAACACATTTGATTGGAACCTTACAGAGGTCTGTCCTACAAGTGAATTTGATACCGCACGGCAACTTTTCTTGGGAGACAAGAGAAGCCCAGTGGTGTCTCTCACCTCAGGACACAGTCTTGCTGTCTTCCAACTCTTGTGTGGTGTCCAGATCTCTCTTCCATCCACGGATCTGTGGGTGTGGCAACCGGAGTCTGTGCCCACCTCTCTAAAAAAGATGGAGAAAGACTGCCAGCTGGATTGTGAGTGGATCATTCCGTCAAAGTTACTCATCTTCTGGCTTTCAGGTTTTCAGTAAGTGGGAATAAGTGTGGAGAAATAGAAGCTCCAATACATTGTTGGTGGAATTGCAAGTTGGTGCAACTACTTTGGAGAACAGTATAGAAGATCCTCAGAAGAAGGAAAACGAACTTACTATGTGATCCAGCAATACCACCTCTGGGTATCTACCAAAAAGAGCGAAAACCAAAATACCAAACTAATGCATGAACAACCATGTTCATAGCTGCACAGTTCATCATTACCAAACTGTGGAACCAGCCAAGATGTCCTTCAACGGATGAGTGGGTTTCAAAACTATGGGATATATACACAATGGAATTTTGCCCAGCCATAAGGGAGAACAAAATTATGGCATTTTCAGTGAAATGTCACAAAAAATAAGAAATCAGATGCTTTTCTTAATGTGCAAAATATTAGGGAGAAATGGGTAACAGGAGGAACTCTAGATGAAGAAGGGACCCTATAGAGGAGCAGTGAAGGTGACATATCTGGGGGGATAAGGGAAACTCTTTAAAGCACACGATGTACTTAAACATATCAAAGTCAATCAGGAAGTCAAGCATGGGTAGGAGGGAGGGGGAAGGAAGGTGTTAGAGATTGTGTAGGGGCTAATTGGGTATATCTCCACAAGTTTTTTTTTTTTTTTATCCCATTGAGATATATGACTACAATGCACCAATAAAAATTATATAAAAAATTTAGTTTTGCAGAACCAGGACTTGAATCCAGGGGCATTCTACCTCTGAGCTACACCCTCAGTCCTATTTTTTATTCTTTATTTGAAACAGAGTCTCAGTAGGTTGCGGGAGCCTTCCTGAGTGTCCGTAGAGCTGCAATCCTTTGTCTCAGCTTTCCGAGTGCCATGTCCTCTACATTTTCATTGACACTGCAGGTTCTAGTCCATGTACAGATGACAGTGACAGCCAGTATTCCATAAGTGCTTCCTGAATAAATCCACGTATAAAGATATACATGAATGCTAAAAACCAAACCAAACCAAAACACAACCACTAAATTCTTTCTCTTTGGAGTTTTCAGTACGCTGGTGCCTCTGCTCCTCTGCTAGCCCAATCTCACTTTTCCCAGTGTGGGAGAAGAGTACCCACGCCGGGTGTCTGGGTAATACAGGATGCAAAAGCCAAGTCAGGGCAGCGCACCATGTGGTCTTCAAAAACGGGGCCTTTCTGTAGCCAGGCATGGGAAATGCAAAATTCTCACTTTGGGTTCAAAATTTATATTCTGAATTGCTAAAAAAGTAAAGAGAGGATAAAAAAGAAAAAGAAACATAAAAAAAGATAAATTGTGACTCAGAATGATGCCTTACATATCTCTGAAGCTTCCAAATGTGTTGTAATTGAATTGGAGGAATTGCTGAGAACAGATGCTAACCAATACTCCACACACGCCCTACAGTGAGAAAAATGACAGACTTCGCTCTACTTGCCCAAAATCCATTTAAATTTTAAATTGCCTTAATTGTTATATTTTTTAAAATGTAATATAATGGAAGTTTACAGAACAAGGCAATGGAAAACAGTAGGCTTTGTAAAGGCTCCGGGGTTTTAGTGGGTGATAAACGGTAGCCACACCTACTGCTAGCAAGTCTCCAACAGGGACTTGCTTTCCATCACATTTCTTTTAATAGAAAAATGTTATCACTTACATATCTCATCATTATTTACATTCTAATCACCCTCCAGTGATGAATTCAGAACGGAAGCGGTTTTCATTAGTCGGTTTGCCATGGCAACTGGAGCTGGGGAAGGCCTTCGGCAGGCTGGGCCCCTGGGTCTGGTAGGAGCTTTTTCCTTCCTTGGCAATCATTGACCTCCTGCTAGAATGTTCATCTTCTGATGTGCATTTGGTGGCAAATGGGACCAGAAAATTCCTACAAATTCTCATTTGGGAAGAAGAAAAGAATTTGTCTCCAGCTAGTGGAAATACCATTAGTTGCTGATAGTCCAATAGAAGGCTGGGAAAGCAGGGTGCTCGTACAAAGCGCTAATGTCTTGTTTCCTCTGGTGAGAGGAAGCTGAATGGGATGTGTCCCTGTTGCTGTCTTCTGAGTTTCTGTGAGCATGGCCGTTCTTAGATTTCCACATTTTCTTTTGATCTTTGTTCCTTTTGGTTTTCAACCAATCGATCATTTGGTCCTAAGTTTTCAATTGTCAGGAATGACGGAACTTGTGGGTAAGAAAATCTGGTGTTGGTAACCTCCATGAGAATTGCAAACAAGGCAAAGGCAATTTTCCGAAATTCATGGGAAGAGTATGGTTAATATATCTTATATGTGTTTCTTAAGTACTGAAGGACAAATGAACACTGAAACTGTTTTATATCAGTCCATGGACTGATGTGATTCTTTTATCATTAGACCCCCTTTACATTTATTCGTCAGAGTGTCTACCAAGAGCTGGGTTCCAGGGAATATAAATGTAGGCACCTGTGTCTTTTGGTCATGGACAGTCTTGCCTATCACCTGATATAAAATTTACAGTAAGCCAGGATGGTAGAGCATGCCTATAATCTCAGTACTTGGGAGGCTGAGCCAGGAGAATAGGTTCAAGACCAGCTTTAGCAATTTGGCGATATTTTCAACAACCTCCCAAGACCCCCTACACACACAAAAGAAACTCTTACTTTGATTTTCAGGA
This sequence comes from Muscardinus avellanarius, assembly GCF_963383645.1. Taxonomy (NCBI): domain Eukaryota; kingdom Metazoa; phylum Chordata; class Mammalia; order Rodentia; family Gliridae; genus Muscardinus; species Muscardinus avellanarius. The sequence continues at coordinate 191,591,563 of NC_137787.1, forward strand.
ACGTTTTAATACAAGAAAGAAGAGAGGACCATAACAAATGGGGGGAAAAAAAGAAAGAGCATATATGAGCATAAATATATTTGTATAAGTAGTGAGAAAAATATCAGCTGTTAAAAAAAATTACAGAAGTGGGTCCAGGCATGGTGGTCCATGCTTGTAATATCAGAACTTGGGAGGGTGATACGGGAGGATCACAGGTTTGCAGTCAGTCACAGTGAGATCATATTTCAAAATAAAAATAAAACAGGGATGGGGGTATAGCTCAGAGGTAGAATGCCCTGGGGTTCAATCCCCAGCACCACAAAACAACAACAGCAAAAATCCCATTACTTGGAGAAGTGATGGCAGCCCTTGGAATTCAAACAGATCAATTGGATAAAATGCCACAGAGGAGTGGGCCTAGAGTAACTGTTGTTTAATTTTAATGATGATGATGTATAAATAAAGACAAAATTTAAAACTCACAAATTTATAAAAAATGAATGTGAAAGTCTTCCAAATTGCCACCTATTATGACAGCATTGTGTAGAATGTCCTGAAACCCAAATACTTATCTGACCATAATTTTTCCAGAATTTTTTAAATGAAAATAAGATTGTAGTACACATGCAATTCTGCAACCAGCTTTTCACTAGAACAAACCTAGCTTTGTCAAGTCATAGGGCGGTGACATCAGCCACTTGGAAGGTAGAGATGTGATCAGGTGGGTGATGTGGTGACGGGGTTGAGGAAGAAGGGCCCAGTGATGAGGTCAGGGCTTGGCTTGCCAGAGGAAAGGCCAGTTCATCAGAGACCTGGACTGCTGACTAATGTAGTGAACAGGGCAAGGCTTCACATTCATTAATATGATCATATTTATGTCTAGCATGTTGGCATACACCGGTAATCCCAGCACTTGGGAGGCTGAGACAGGAGGATCATAGGTTCATGGCTAGCCTCAGCAACTTAGTGAGACCCTGTTTCAAAATAAAAAATAAAAAGGGCTGGGTTGTAACTCAGAGGTAGAATTCTCCTGGGTTCAGTCTCTAGCACCCCTAACCCAAAGTCATACTTATAAAGAGAAAATTCAACTAGATTTTCATTTTATTTTGATTGAAAAGGCCTGTGGAAGTAGCATGGTCATTGGCCCAAGCAGGGCTTGCAGAAAATGGTTCATTTACAAACTAAATCATAAGGGAAGGAAAGTTGGGAGACACTCCAAGATGGCTGCCCCATTCCACATAATCCCGAAGAAAGGGAGAGGTACCTGGTGTAAGGGAGTTCAAATCCCATGGAAGCCTTTTTAAATTTTTAAATTAAAATGTTCTCTTTTCTCCCTTCCTTCCTTCCCTCCTCACTCCCTCCTTCCCTCTCTCCCTTTCTTCCTTCTTTCCTTCTTTCCTTCCTTCCTTCCTTCCTTCCTTCCTTCCTTCCTTCCTTCCTTCCTTCCTTCCTTCCTTCCTTCTGTCTTTTGAATTCAACTGAGATGACACCCCTGACCCAGAGACTGTTTGCCATAACATGCCCTATTCCTTTTTCATGTCTATTCTGAGTCAGTGGATGAAACAATAGTGCAGGTTCCTGAATTATTTGAAACTCTTTCTTGTTTATTTTTTTTTAAATGTTTTCTGTTGGTCTTGAGGTATGGAAATGGCATGAGAAAAATGTGTTTATCCTGCTGTGAAGGATAAAGTGATGGGATCCTTCCCCCAGCAGTGAAGACATCTTCCTGTTTTGTTCTTGAAGCCGGATTCTAGATTCCATTTTCTGTTTATCTCGATGGTAAACAAAAATGCAAAGCCTCCACACATCGGAGGATTTGCTAAACAGTTGTCAGAAAAACAACAGAGATCATAGTAGCCCTTGATTTTGTTACCCAGGTTTTGTAATCAAGTTAGTGAGAGATGCATTTATTTAGAATGTCTCAAATAAAATAGGCACTTGCAGGGAATAAGGGGAGGTAATATAAGAAACAATTTGTACCAATTATTGTTGTGCCATGCGATTGAAAATTCACTGTTACAGATATCCCGTTTATGTTTCACACAAGATTAAGGTGTTCATGTTTTCAACATAAACCTAAAAAATACAAAATGTACAAGAAGCCTATAAGATTTCTGTTGCATAAGTAAACAAATAAAAAATCCCCGCAGTTTTATATTTATGTTTATAAAAATCCTAATGAAGCTAAGTTATTGAAATATTTAAAAGAGCAATCTTAGCTGGGCATGGTGGCGCATGCTTGTAATCCCAGCATTTGGGAAGCTGAGACCAGAGGATCGCGGTTCGTGGACAGCCTCAGCTACTTAGTGAGGCCCTCTGCAACTCAGTGAGACCCGGTTTCAAAATAAAGAATAAAAAATAGGGCAGGGGGTGTAGCTTGGAGGTCGAATTCTTTATTTTGTCTGTGAACCGCGATCCTCTGGTCTCAGCCTCCAGAATGCTGGGATTACAAGCATGCACCACCATATAGTTAATTTTTTTTTTTTGTAGAAGGTTTTGTTTCTCCCTGTAGCACTCTCGCCACCCACCATGGTTTCCCTGAAAAATAGTTTTTTTGTTCTGTGACTTCTGTTAAGTTCATCATATTCAGTCCCCAGACAACCTTACACTCTATGTGGATTATATCACTGAATTCATAGCCAGGTCCCACATGTTTGCTAAGTGCCAAACACACTGCTGACAGCCCATCCATTTCTCCATCAGATGTTGGATGCACACACTGACCAACTGGACATTCTCCAAAATAAATGCATGAACATGATACATGCTACATGCTACCAAAGTTCTCAACCGGAAAAGTAGTTCATTTTAACATATCCTTGTCTCACTTTCTAGTTTTAAATTACCATGTTCTATCAAATTTGCCTCTGGATAGTTAAAATATTATAGTGTCTGCCTCTATCCCTACTCCATCACCCTTAGACAAGGTCTCTATCATGTGCTCCTGGTTGACTGTTTTTGTTGTTGTTGTTGTTACTCTTTGAAGCTCCATGTCCACCGCCTGCTTGGTTCTTTTTCTTGCCTCAGGTGATTGGGTGGTGGTGATGGTGGTGGTGGTGGTGTATTATTGTTGGAATGCTTTGTCCTTTGCTTTTTGGGGATCCTTGTTCTTCCTGGTGATGTCATCCTGAAGTCTATTTCATGTCCATGTTCGTGCATTCACCGATACCCAATGATCAACAACTTTTGATGACGCATCATTTATCAACAAGCAACAATTATTTCCCAGGCACTCTTCTAGATCTAGCAAGTGAACAAAATAGGATAAATTGAATGGGATAAATTATAATACATTAGCAGAATAATAGCAGCCCAAGGTTGGGGGCCAGGTGAGAGTAGCTACAGTTCTCTAAATGTTACCCTCAAGTTTACCCAGGACACCTCCTGAGGAGAGTTTGAAGCTTCTCTTGGTCTCTCTTGGACTTTGATTTCCCCTGTAAGTTTATCCTATTTGAATTCTATCTTTTTGGAATTTATTGTCAGTATTATTTAAAATGTCTTTTTAAAGTAGGTACTCAGTCATTCTTCTTAATCCAAGCCTCTAAAAGAGCCATCAAGAGTCTCTCCTGTCCCTCTCTACCTAACCCAATCATCCTGTCAAGTAATCTCTATGGAGTGTTAATAGATTAGAGTCTTATGTGTGGCAAGTTTAGAAGCCTTTTTAAGTTTCCTAGTGCCCTTGAACTAAGTACAAAATTCTTAACATGGATTATAAAATACCCTGGTGGCCATTGCCTCTCCATACTTCTCATATACTGCCACTTTCTCCCCAGTCTGTCCAACTAGCCTGAATTTTCATAATTTCTGAAATATGCCACCATTTCTGCCACCACAAGGTTCTGGCTTCCTGAAAGAGTCTTTTCAAATTAAAAAAAATTAAAATTTAACCTAACTGCAGCCTCAGCCTAAGCTTCTTTTATTCCAAGGAGCTTTACCATACCCTTCATATTAAATCAAGCTCCCTTTAATCATGATCACCTGTTTAACTATTACATCTATTAATTTAATAAGGTCTATTTTCCTTTCCTCACTGTAGCTTGAGGACTACATGGAACAAAATTGACATACTATGTCTTAGTGGCACATGGAAATGTTAAATAACTGAGCTGTGTACATATATTCCACTTCTGTGGCTGGCTGGCTGGCTGAATCAAATCCAGACTGTCAAGAACTGTTCTCTCTGTACTGTCTAATATGGTAGCCAATAATTATATGTGGCTGTTGAGCCCCTGAAATATGGCCAATATAACTGAAGAAATAAATTTTAAATATTTACTTAGTTTTTATTAATTCATATTAAATTGGTTAGATAATATATTTAAAAGCACCCAGATAGCCATTTTCGCCTTTCATTTCTAAGTGTCGTGGCAAGTCTCACACTCTTCACAGTTTGTGACACATAAACAAAACTTAAGCTTCTAAATGTTTTGTTCGGGATAGCTTTCAAGTTTGTTTGTTTTTGGAATGTTCTTTTTCTTCTCTTCTTTAAACTACCTGGGAACGTTTTGCTCATGTTAATGTTCTAAACACAACCTTTCCTTTGCATAAAGAGAGAATGGAAAGGTAAGAGAATACTAAAGCAACGGGATATTATTAAATTGTATTCAATGACTGGAAGATGCAGCCATCAAATAATTTCCAATTCTCACATAATTATGCATTTGAACACAGAACAGAATGCCTATTGAAAAGTCTTCTAGAAGCTACTCTGAGCATAGGCCATCTCTTCCCTGTGTGCCTTCACGTCATCTTCCCTGCCTGTGTCTGTCTACACAGCCACAGCCACCAAAAGGACACCACTCTCACTGTACTAGGGAACCACCATAGTCCAGCATGGCCCCATCTTAACTAACGACATTCTCAGTGACCTTAGTTCCAGTGTCATATTCTGAGGTACTGGGGGATTAGGATTTCAACATAGATTTTTTCTAGGGGGGGGGGTGTCAAAATTTACTCCATAACAAGGGTATGTACAAGATTTCAACAAACCAAACCTTCTCATGGGAAAAGCATGAGTGGTAGATAAATACAGAGCAGTTCCCCTGAGCCCAGATTATTTTCCTCAACTGTATTTGCTGGTCTTGGTAGCCCAAAGTACATTCCAGTACGCTGCTTTGCCTTTTTCTATTTATCAACACAAATAAGTCTTTGAGATCTCTATTTAAAATTAATATCTACCATGTTATTTGGAAAGACATAGTGATTAATGTGGATTCCTAAGAAACAACGGGAGACTTTCCTTTGTTACATTTTATTATGCCTAAAAGAAGAATTTTTCTCTAGACATAGGATTTTCTTTCTATGCAGATGGATGGAGCAGAGATTTACTGAGGCCTTTTGCTCATCATCGCTTTGTAAGAGAATACCTAAGGAAATGGCCACTATTTTGAAACAATCTTGTCAGCAGAAGTTTTACTAAGGCAAGGTGGTGGGGAGTTCTGCAATCTTGACTACTAACCTGACATTTTGCTGTTTGGGATGCTGGGGTCAATTCACCTGCGGTTATTGTCTTTGTCAATTTAGATTCCCGAGTGTTGCTTAGTTGCATGGCATGGCAGATGGTGTTTTCCAGAAGTGGTCATAGTAATATTTCTGAACTCATGTGCTCTTGCAAAGCCTTGTCATTCCCATTCAAAGTTGGCTCTCCTTTCTCTTCTCTTTCCCTTGAAGCTGGATAGAACTTTGAGACCCTCCCAGCAAATTTTTACGTAGTGGAAATGAGGCTGCACAGGTGAGGATGGGGTGAGACAGGTGAGACCCTCGCCTTACATCACCAGCATGAGGAAATGCTAAAATAACCCACTAATACCCAGCATAAGGGAGGCTGAGATAGGAGGATCACAGTTTGTGGCCAGCCTCAGCTACTTAGTGGCGTACTTTGCAACTCAGTGAGACCTGTTTGAAAATAAAAAAATAGGGCTAAATAATAGCACAGAAGTAAAATGCCCCTGGGTTCCATCCTGAGTACTGCAAAACAAAACAAAACAAAACAAAACAAAAACTCACTAATAGAGATCAACACTTTTTAATATAAAATTTAAAACCTCAATGTTACTGCAAAAAGTTTGTGATTAATAAAATATCAAAAGTTTAAAAATCAAAATTTTAAATATATACCATGTTTGCTGCTACATGACTTCTTCTCCTCCTCCTCCTCCTCCTCCTCCTCCTCCTCCTCCTCCTCCTCCTCCTCCTCCTCCTCCTCCTCCTCTTCTTCTTCTTCTTCTTCTTCTTCTTCTTCTTCTTCTTCTTCTTCTTCTTCTTCTTTTTCTTCTTCTTCTTCTTCTTCTTCCTTCTTTCCCCTTCTTTATCTTTATCATCCTCCTCCTCCTCCTTCTTTTTTTGTTTTTTTTTTGGTGGTACTGGGGTTCCTGGAAGCCCTTCTACCTCTGGGCTATACTCCCAGACCTATTTTATACTTTTTATTTGGAAACAGGGTCTCTCAAGCCAGTGCAGCTGGCTTCGAACCTGCGTGATCCTCCTGTCTTCGCCTCCCAAGTGCGGGTATTACAAGTGTGCGCCACCACGCCTGGCAACTGCTACATGACTTCTGAATTTAGTTCAGAAAGATCCAGAGGCTGTGTGACCTGTGCATACTTACTCCGTCCCCTTCTAGTTTGCTCAGCCACCTTTTCATTTCTGAGGGAACCTAGGACACTGGGAAAGCAGTTATTGCTCTTGCTGATGGTATCAGCCAAGATCTTGCCCAGCAGCAGCATCTTATAGACCTGAAAATGGATAAGCCTTCAGGCGACTCCACCCCCAAGCTTCAAACTTCCTTGCTGTAGTTCCAGGCATTGAGAATAGAAATAAACTGTCCCCACTACGGCCGTCTGAGAACTCATGGCCACCAAATCTGCAATAGATATAGGGTGTAATAGTAGTAGTTTCACACCATGAAGTTTGGGAGTCATTTGTTACACGGCCATGCCAACCAAAACACAAGGATGGGTAGAAATGGGTTAGTGTATGAGTTGCTTTATTTAGCTCTTGGGTACTCTGGGTCTTGGCCCTCAGATACAGAAATGCTCTTTAGGCTGAGGCCTGAAAACTCAGTTGTGGAAAATTACCTGGACTCAGGTGACCTTGCTTCTCTATGCTTATCTGGCACTTTTATTGCCCCTAAGGGAAGGTTCGATTATTGGTTTGTTGTATTGCTTTACATACCCACATTATGGGTTGAGTTTTGTTCCCCCAGGAAGCTATGTTAAAGTCTTAACCCCGCACTTCAGAACATGAAATTGTGTGGAATTAGGGTCACTGAGGATGCCATTAGTAAGATGAGCTCACGGTGGGGTATGGTGTTGTCCTTCTGAAAGGATGGCTGTGAAGACAGACATAGGCAGGGAAGATCACGTGAAGTACTTAGGAAGAAGATGGCCGTGTGCTTGGAGTGCCTTCTAGGAGCCAAGGAACATCCGAGATTGCTGGCAAACCTTAGAAACTGGAACAGGCATGGAAAGCTTCCCCTTGGAGATGGTTTCTTTCTCTAATTATTGAGATGAAGTTTGACAAGGACATGGAGTAACATGAACATTGGACATTTCTGGGAAGTGTTTAAATTGGTGCAATCTTCTTGGAAAACTCTTTAGTGAACCTCTGTGTGACATGACAGTTCCCCTATTTTACATGTTTACATGTTTGTAAGAGATAGATCTCTGCTACTTATGGCCCCAAGAAGGTTTTTTTCTTTGTACTATTGCTGTGTTACAAAATGTTAGAACTTGGAAGCTTTCCAGTGGCTGTATCATTGATGTCTGTATCAGTTTTCATCTTAGAAAATGAACAAAAGATGCAACACGAACCAGCCTCTCACCTGGTTGAGCTAGGTGATATTCTACCCACACAACTTTTAAGTAAGAGCTTGGGAGAAAAAAAGCATGAGCTTGGTTTAGGCCATTTGTCCCTGGCTTAGCACATCCTCTTGCTCATCCATGGCTCTGTGTGAGTTATTTACCTTCAGATCTCTTGCTGACAAAACAAGACTATTCATTACTACCTTATCCAGTTGTTAATGAGGATTAGAAGTAGCATAGCTAAAAGATCTATACAAAGCTGGCTCTTGGGTCATAGCAGTTATTAAGACAGAGAAAGGCTCAGGAAGGAAGGATTTAAGAATCCATCTCAGCTTCAGGAAGATCCCAGTTGTCTTTGGAATAAGAAAGCTGCTTTTACTTACTAGCTTTGCTTGGAGAGGTTGAGGAGGAGGCTGAGTATACAGCAGGGGTCGGTGGGCTTTGGTTCTTGATGGTCTTTGGCTTGAGAAACCTAATATTGACTCAAAGGTAGCATGGTGCGCTGTGCTCATTGCGTTTACTCCAACACACAAAACCACACTGTTGGGCGTTTCACTGGCCTTTTTTACCTAAATGGGACACAAACCACATTTAGGCAATATTTCTGTAATCAATTACTTATTTACTATTGATTTTCAGTTTCCCTTAGACAAAGGAGGCAGGCATACAAATTTTCTCCTTTCCTCTATGATAGCCAAGAAACATCTTTATACATGCAAGTTGCTGTCATGAAAAATGAGGGTCAGTGATTAACGACTATTATAAACACCTATCTCCTCTTAGCCTTTCATCTAATCTGTTTAGGTAAGTTGATTTGATTTTTTTTTTTTTTTTTTTACTTTGGATGGGTGAGCAACATTGACTTCATAACAGAAGGAATTTTGACTGTCTTTGCAGCATTCTAGGGGCGGGGAGATGTTTCTTTGAAGCACTAGATAGTAAATATCTTAGGTCTTGCTCCATATATATAGTTTCAGTCACACAGTCTTCTATATAACTGGCTAAAAATGTGGAAAACATTCTTAGCTTACGAACTGCACAAAAACAGTCCTTGAGCAGGGTCTGGTCCTCTGGGTTGTTTTTTGGTCTCTGCCCTGGTGTTTTCTTACTCTTTGTTTTACACTGTAAACCGGGAAGGAAGGATAAAGGATATAAGCTATGCACCTTTTCTTAGTAAACTATTTCATTGGGTGCATTGTAGTTAGATAGCATATTGGAACATGGAGAGATTGAAGCACCACCACTCCATGCACACAAGTCTTGGAGCGCCTTCCTTTGTGCCCCTTTCTCTCTCCTCCCCCTCGCTGTACATGTCTTTGAGATGGGATAATTTTGGATAGATAGGTAGCATTATTTCAACTATTTCATTTTTATATACATAGGCAGCATTATTACCCATTTATTCTATGTCTTATTCTGTCTTCCTCTCTTCCCTAGCTTCCCTCAGTCACTCCATTAGAGTCTCTGCTTGTCTATTTGAGGTTACTATTATTTTGGAATTTCTTTCTAACTTCCACATATAAGAGAAAACATACATCTATTCCTTTTTTGGGGGGGGGGAGACTGGCTAATCTCTCAGAAGACTATAGCAGTATTTACATATCCATATTCATAGCAGCACAATTCACAATAGCCAAATTATGGAAGCAGCCTAAGTGTTCATCAACAGAGGAATGGATCACATGTTCTAACTTCCCAGCTCAGGGAAGTTATAATCACCCTTGCTTTCTGAGTTATTCCCTAGTTTCCAGATCAGAAAAGACAGACAAAGTGTAGCATTTGATACCTGACCTATGTCAAAGCCCTACCGATATCGGTTTACCTGTTTCACACAGCTTGAGACAAAGACAAGTTGTTTGTATTTCGTGCCAGATGGAATTTGGAAAGATATAAATATTCATAAAGATTTTATCCCCTTGGCGATCCAATGACAAGGGAGGAATCAAATATCTGCTTTGTGTCTTCTGAGAATTTCATCATTGTAAACCGGGAAGGAAGGATAAAGGATATAAAATATGCATGGAAATATCGTGTGTTCCAAAAACCATTTCAGCAAAGCATTCCCTCTAAATGTGATCACTCAACCACAGTGAAAGGAGGCAGATATTAATCAGCATACGATTTGGCGCTCCTTCCAGGGTCTGTACTTACTTGTAGGAGGTCAACAATGTTGAGTCTTGTCTATAAAATGTCTAGGGCAAGTGTCTGGGGTATGTGACTCTGCCAAAGCCCCAAGCAATGCTGTGTGAACTCCTTACCCCAAACACTGTGGAAGCCCTTCCTTTTCTCCTCTTCCTGGAGGGATTTTGCCTAAAGACAATTGAGATGAAAGTTTCTGCTGGTGACAAATCAAATATTGGAAAGAGGGACTAGTAAACAGGCAGATCATGGTGAGCTGCCCAGCGGACTGCACCTGCAGTCTCTGTGGGTTTTTTGTTTTTCTTTCCAGTGAAGCAGAATAACAAATTAGATAAATTTGACTCTAAGTAGGCTGCACTCAGGATTCAGGCAACTCTCTTTAAGTAACTGGCTGTTTACAAGAATAAACTCGGCTTTTCTGTCTTGGGATTTCCAACTTTGATCGTACTTCCTGGCCCAGGCAGGGGACTTGATAAAGGCTGGTGTCCAATGAACTATACTTGCAAGTTTTGTTTAAGTGAAGTTTTTTTTTTTTTTTTAAGAAATAAAAGAGCAGAAACAAAAAATAAACAAAACCTCCCAAAAACAAAAACAAAAACAAAAAATCCAAAAATCAACCCAAAACTCAGTTAACTGTGTAACAAATTTTACTATAGGTTTTAAAAATGGATTCATTTTATAATTTAAAAAACTGTGTGTTTGGAAATAAATTCAAGCTTATGAAAAATGCCAGAGTTGTTCAGAGAACTGGGAAATACCCTTCACTCAGATGTGCCAGTTGTTAACATTCCCATTGGCTTTATCATTTACTTTCTCTCTATATATGCAGATTATTTCTGACTTTGAGCCATTTGAGGGTATGTTGAAAGACACAGTGCTCTAAAGTATTTCAGAGCATCTGGCCTTAGAACAAGGGCATTCTCTGTTTATAACAGCTTTATTGGGGTATAATTCATATACCATACAATTCACCCTTTTACAGTCTACACTTCAGTGGCAGTTACTATATTCACAGACTTGTATAACACAATTAACTAATTCCAGAAACTTTTCATCACTCTTAAAAAGAAACCCAAAGTGGTCACTTCCCAGTCCCATTTTTTTTTTCCAGCCCCAGGAAACCACTAACACATCACCTGTCTTCATGGATTTGACTACTTTAGATATTTTCTATAAATAAAATTATACATTCATACACCATGTAGTTTTTTGAGTGTGTACATGTGTATGGCTTCTCCCAGTCAGTATAATGTTTTCAGGGTTTGCCCACATTGTAACATGTATCCCTACTCACTCTTTTCTGAGGCTGGATAATATTTTAATATAGGGGTATCCTACACTCTGCTTCTCCCTTCCGCCGTTGATGGACATTTTTTGGATCTTTTCTACTTTCTGGCTTCTACTAATGCTGCTTTGAACATTTGTATACATGTGGACAAATGTTTTGCATTCTCTGAGGTGTATACATAGGAGTGAAATCGCCAGTTTATATGGAGACTCTGTATTTAGCTTTCTGAAGAAATACTAAAGCATTTCCCAAAGCGGCTGTTCTGGTATGGATTTAAAATACTCCCTGAGACCTCAAGTAGACAAGGCAGCCATGTTGGAGGCAGGGCTTGGCTGCTAAGGAGAAGTCTTGGGAAATTTTCTCTCTCTTTCTCTCTCTCCTGTTCCTCTGACTCCTATTACCATCCCCTGAACCTCACAGATTTCACCTGGCCTGACATGGACTGCATCCCTGAAATTTTTAGAACTGTGAGCAAATAAATCTTTATTTCTCTAGGTTGTAGTTATCAGGTGTTTGGGGTCACAGCAATCAGAATGTCAACTGAAATAGCAGCCACAACATTTTATATTTCAATCAGCAGTGTGTGTTGCAATTCTCCATACTCTTCCTAACTGTATTGCCTATAGGTTTTTTTTTTTTGTGGTACTGGAGTTCCTGGAAACCCTTCTACCTCTGGGATACAGTCCAAGACCTATTTTATATTTTTATTTGGAAACAGGGTCTCTTAAGCCAGTGAGGCTGGCTTCGAACCAGCGCGATCCTCCTGTCCCCGCCTCCCAAGTGCTGACAAGTGTGTGCCACCACGCCCAGCTCGCCTATAGTTTTGATGATAACTATTCTAGTGGCAGTGAAGTGGCACCTCATTTTGCTTTTGATATGGAACATCTTTTTGTGTGTGCTCACTGGCCATTTGTTATCTCCTTTGGAGAAATATCTAACCCACATTGCCACTTTAAAACTGGGTTATTTTTCTTTATTGTTCAGCAGTGAGAATTCTTTATGTATCTAGGATACAAATCCTTTATCAAATATAGTTTGAAGATATTTTCTTCTACTCTCGGGTTGCTTTTATGCTTTCTTGATGGTATACTTTGAAGCATTCAAGTTTTAAATTTTTGTCAAGTCCCACTTATTTAGCCACTTGTGCTTTTGGTGTCAGAGCTAAGAAGCCATTGCTTAATCCAGAGTTCGTGGAGATTTATGCCCATATTTTCTTCTAAGGGGTTTATTGTTGTCGCTCTTACATTTAGTTCTCTAATACATAGTACATCCTCATAACACATGTACAGCTATCAGCTTAAGGATATTTAACATTTAGTTATCATGTCCCCTTAATCTACTCTAATCTGAAACAGTTTTTTAGCCTTACTTTACCTCTCATGATACTTATTATTTTTTTAAAAAATATAATGTTCTCTTCATTAAAAAAAATGGACTGTTCTTTATTTTCTTTTTGATGTTTCCTCATGATTAGATTCAGCTTATGCCTCCCTCATCATTCCTAAGTGATATTGTACCAATTTATACATATATATGTATGTGTATATATATTATTATATCTTTGTACTGGTGATTGAACAGAGACATTTACCTCCAAGGTATACTCAGTTCTTTTTTTTTATTTTTAATGGTGTTAGAGACTTAAGCGAGGCACATTCTACCTCTGAGCTATACTCCAAGCCTTACTTTTTTTTTTAATTGGTGCATTGTAGTCATACATCTTATGGAGTAAATACAGATGGTGCAGGCATATATGCACACATTACCCAATTAGCCCTTACCTAATTCCTGCCCCATTTCCTCCCCCTCCCTCCCTCCTCATGTTTGGCTTAGTGATTAACTTTGTTGTGTTTGTTAATCTTATTTTATTTTTTTATTTGGAAAGAGGATCTCATTAGGTTGCTGAGAGCCTTGCTAAATTGATGAGGCTGGCTTTGAACCTGCAATCCTTCTGTCTCAGCCTCCCAAGCACTATGATTACAGGAATATGTGACCATGCCCAGCTACATGTATTTCTTTTTCTTTTTTTTTTTTTTTTTTTTTTTTGGTAGTAGGAGTGGAACCCAGAGGCTTTCTACCTCCTGGCTATACTCCCACACCTATTTTTTATATTTTATTTGGAAACAGGGTCTCACGAAGTTGCTGAGAGCCTCACTAAGTAGCTGAGGCTGGCTTCGAACCTGCGCAATCCTCCTGTCTCAGCCTCCCAAGCGCGGGGATTACAAACGTGCACCACCACACCCAGCTTCCTATTATATTTTTTATTTTGACACAGGGTCTCATTAAGTTGCTGAGGCTGGCCTCAAACCAGTGATTCTTCTGTTTCAGCCTCCCAAGCACTGGGATTACAAGCGTGAGCCACCACACCCGGCCAGCTAGATGTATTTTTAAAGCAAGAATCCTTTTACAGGGTGAATAAAAAGACCCATAAATTGTTTATTTTAAAGAAGATGCCCATATATTTTGCTTGGTTAGAGCTGGGCACAATTTTAATTTAATCCACACACCTAAACTTATTGAGTCTAGATGTAAAGGGGTGGGGTGTTTTTTGGCAGGGGGTGTCCTGGTTTCCAGGCTGAATTTTCTTGCCTGAATCTGATGTTGAGGTATCTTTTCTTCCCTTCATGCTATTCTCCATGAACTAGTTATATATTTTCTTCCTAGTTAGGAGAATTCTCTCATCTCCATCTTATTTGACATTTTGATATGGAATTTAAGGGGGTCTATAACATTACTTTGACTATTTTAGTTTCTTTCAAATTCTTCACTTCTCTTGGGAACAGATTTTTTTTTTTTACCCAAGTAAAATATTAGGCATAACCCAATAATTTAGACAGATAGAATTTTTTTTTTTTTTGGTGGTACTGGGGTTCCTAGAAGCCCTTCTACCTCCGGGCTACACTCCCAGACCTCTTTTTACATTTTATATTTGGAAACAGGGTCTCCTAAGCCAGCGTGCGCGGCTGGCTTCGAACCTGCGCGATCCTCCTGTCTCTGCCTCCCAAGCGCGGGGATTACAAGCGTGCGCCACCACGCCCGGCTAGACAGATAGAATTTTAACTACTTATTCCAATCAGACCTGATCTACACTGTGAACAGAAGTATCTCTGCAGGCCTCTCGTGCTTAAATGTGCTCAGCATAAGAAGCAGGTTCCAGCTAATCTATTGGCTTTTGGGATTTCATGTGATCTATCCGTGTGTGTGTGTGTGTGTATGTGTGTGTGTGTGTGTGTGTGTGTGGTGCTGGGGACATTCTACCTCTGAGCTCCACCCCCAGACCTATTTATTTTAAAAATTAGGAAACAGAATCTCTCTAAGTTGCTGAGAGCCTTGCTAAGTTGCTGAGGCTGACCAAGAACTTTTAATACTCCTGTTTCAGCCTCCAAAGTACTGGGATTACAGGTACGTGAATCATTATGCTTGGTTTTCTATCTATCTTTAGTTAAAAAAAATCTTTATTGGTGCATTAGAGTCATACAGCTTAATGAGATATAAGATGGTAGAGGCATACATACACATATAACCCAATTAGCCCTTACCCATTCATCCCCCCTTTACCTCCCCCCTCCCTCCTTCTCATGTTTGGCTTAGTGATTGACATTAGTGATTGACATTGATATGATTGTGAATGTACATCATGTACATTAGGGAATTTTCCTCTCCCCCCTCCCATCTGCCTCAGTTAAGTCGCCTTATTTGCTCATTTATAGGATCTCCTTCTTCATCTAGAGTTCCTCCTATGACCCATTTTCTCCTTAGCTTCTGCATATTAGGAAGAGTATCCAATTTCTTATTTTTTGTGACTGACTAATCTCATTTAGCATAATGTCCTCCAGCTCCCTGTAAATGATGTAATTGTGTTTTTCTTTATGGCTGAGTAAAATTCCATTGTGTACATATCCCACAGTTTTGTAATTCATTCATCTTTTGATGGGCATCTAGGCTGGTTCCATAGTTTGGCAATGGTGAATTGTGCAGCTATGAATATAGATACAAATTCGTTTGGTAGTTTGGTTTCCATTTTTTGGGTAGATACCCAGAAGTGTTATTGCTGGATCGTATGGTAAGTTTGTTCCCATTCTTCTGTGGATCCTCCATACTGTTTTCCAAAGTGGTCGCACTAATTTGCAATCCCACCAACAATGGATTAGAGTTCAGTTTATGCTGTTTAATTGTTTTTTCTAAATTATACACTATGTGTTCATTTTTGGAGTGATCATCTTTTAAGAGCGAGATTCTGTTTTCCATGTGGTCTAATCTATGGTTTATAGTTTAAATTGATGCCTTCACTTCAATGATTGAATCCTTTATTTCTTTCAAACTCTCTAAATTATTTTCAGAAGTCCTGTATAATTTTTACTGTTAAATTTCTGATTCCTCCTTCTGGTGATCTCTGCATTTTTGTGTTGTCAGGTTCTGTTATTGTGGGGTTGTGAGAGCTCATACTTCCTTGTTTTTCCTCCTCATGATTTCAGAAGTCTGTATCTGTTGCTTTTGATAAATTTCTCTCAGTCACTAGATGTCAGCTAGTACATCCGAGGGCAAGTTGTGTTGTATTCAACAGTGAAGGTTAAGTGAGGAGGGAAGTTTAGTTGTAAATGCAAGAATAGGGTAAATCCACAGATAGGATATAATAGAATGAGAGTGTGAGTTTGGTATGTAGTGTATAGTAGAGATTAGAGATAGTGAATATGTAGTAGTATTCTAGTAACCAATATAAAGTATTTAGTATATTGATATGAAATGGATTTAATGCAAGACAAAGAAGAAAAAAGAAGAGAGAAAAAAGAAAAGGGATGGAGAAAAGGGAGTATGTATATACAAGGGAAGAAGCTGGGGAAAGTGGTTGGGAAAAGGGCAAACAAAGCACACACACACACACACACACACACACCAACAACAACAAAAATCACAAAGAATGCAACCCTACAATGAATATTCAGCAGACTGGGCCTCTGCAGTTCCTCTCTGTGCAGATGCTGAGTGCTACTGACACCTCTCCTGCTGCAAAGCCTTGCTCTCTCTCTCAGTTTATGCAGATGAGTAGTATCAATGGGGCTGGATCTATTGTTAAGCTTTGGTCTCCCTCCATGCTTTTCATGGATGTGGAGCCTGCATCTTTCCCTCCCTGTCTTTGTAGACAGCAGGTGTCTCTGAGACCAAATTCAGTATATATATTAAAGTCTCTGTCCTCCACAGTTAGGGCTGGATTGCTCTGACTTCTCAACATTCACCAGGATTGGGTGGTCTCTGTTGATCTTGGAGGTCCTTACTAGTTGGATTTAGTGTTTAGAGTAGGTCTCCCTCCATGTTTTCCACTGATGCAGGGCCTGAGTCTCTCTGAGCCTCTGCTATGCTCAACCCCCACCTTCATCAGGTTGATCCACAGAGTCTCAGATCCCATGGGCTTATTGTACCTGTGTGAGTTCCTGTGGGTGCAGTGCTGGGCATTCTCCTCTGGGAACAGCAGATTCACTTATGATATTGTTGATCCCTGCTTAGGATCTCTGGAGGGCATGGTGAGCTCAACTACCACTGCTGCAAGTTGTAGCTGGTGTTTGCTCAGGAGGAACTGAGGCCTTACAATTCTGATGAGCTGCAGCTGCTTACTTTATTTCAAGTCATTGGTTGTTTCTCTGTGAGTCTCTGGAATTTGGATGTAGTGAGGCAATATGGTGTTACCATGGCACCTGTGGCCACAGCTGTTGGAGGCAGGCTAGGTTCTTTTCTGCTCTCTGATTGGTCTTTTAGCTGCTCTCTGATTGGTCTTTTAGCTTTTTTCTCCTGCTGCCTTTTTCTTATTGTGTTCTTTTTAAAGTTATGGTGTTTTATTTCCTTTGTAAGAATGCTGTTTATACAGCAATGGAGCTCGAGTGTCAACAGGACTGATATATGCTGCTTCCCTCAGTCACAATCTTCCTAGAAGTCCCCTATCTTTAGACAAAGAATTTCATCCTTGTCAAATCTGGTAGGTCTGAGACAGAAATGTGGTAAAAATGAGAAAAAATGCAGAGAGTTAGAAAGAAAATTTCTCTTTGTAAATTGGTTGAAATGTGAGAAATATGTCAATGACATAAAAAAAGAGAAAAAAAACCTGAATCTGGATCTCATTTGTGGCTTTCACTTTCCTTTCTATGGAGAAGAGAGCCTTAAAGCAAACAACTTTTATTGTCGGTGACCATCCTGTGGCACACCTGAGGAAAGAAGAAGCATGTAGACCCAGAGTAGATGGAGAGGGACAGGTCATGGGCAGCCCCTGTTCCCAGGCAAAGGCTCTATGAGACACTGGTCAATAGCCTTTATTCATTCACCAGGAGGGAGGTTGAGACATGGACACTGTTGTTGACAGGCAGAATCTGGGGAGTAATGTTTAACTGGTAAAGATGTAGAAAGAGCTAGGGTCAAATCACAGAATAATTATAGAGAGTCTTTGAGATAGCGGGTAGCAACAAAACCTCTGTGGATGGAAAGAAGATCCTCCAGACAATGTTTGACCAGGGGGATATTTGGGAACAGCAAGAACACAAGAACGTTTACCTTAAAAAACAGGCTGCTTTTAGCAAGTTGAGCAGTCCAATCATGGCTTTCCATGCTCTTTAGACCTTTCTAAGGCAAATGTTAACTCATTTCTGGTAGTTACATTCTCCACATTCTATAATAACACCAAGTGGCATTAAGCAACAACTGTCTGGGATGGGACATGAGTGAAGGGTGCAAACTCAGTTTCTGAGTTAATTTCCATAGCCAGAATGTCATGATAAGTCTATGGCATCTGTCACTTGTCATTATTTTCCTCTCAACAATTCCCAGCTCAATAACTGGGCTAGACAAGTGCTACAGACTGGCTCAGTTGGAGCACTGGAGACCATTGGGACAGATTTCTTGGAAGATGGGCAAAGAAATTTGGCTGTTTTCTGCAGAGGTTTTTCTGCACAATTTCTTCCCCTTAATGAAATAAACTCCTTCAAACCCCTGCTTGCGGCGCTAAATATGGGGATTCATCCCCGGGACTTGAGAGAAAGAAACCTGAAATGACTGGACATGGACAATTGCCTCCTCTTGTGCAACTGACAAAGTTTATTTCCCAAAACCTAGATTTTTATGTCCTTCCCCAGTGAGATTCCTAGTGGAAAAGTGTAAACACCAAAGAACAATAGTGAAACATAAAGTGAAAGACATGTAAATTACCAACCATAAACAAGACAAGAGTAAGGCCTATGATATTGCAGGTCTTGTGATTAAGATCAGCCACCTGACCTTGCAGGTGGGTCTTGGAGGGCAAATTCCGGAAAGGCAGGAGTCACATCCAGAGTCTCATAGAATCTCCTTTAACCCTTTTGGAACCCTTAATTAAAGCATTGCTTTCTACATTTTCCCAATTTAATAATTGAATTATAAGATATTAGGTAAATATCATTAGCACCTTAAAACCTTAGTTCTGCAAAAGGGATAAAATTGAAAAGACAATGCATATCACATTTGATCATAACTTAATAAATGTATAATAGATTGCTACAGAAATCCACAACATCATAAGCATCACGAGTATCTTAAAACATTAATTTTGTCAAAGGAAAAAGAACTTTAAAAACAATGTATATTGTATTTAATCACATCTCATATAGGTCTAATAAAGAAATCTGAGTGGTCTCTGAAGTTAAAGAACAGCTGAAGATAAGCTACTTTAAACCTCCCTGATCTTGCTAACCAAGTACAATATTCTCATAATTAATCTAAAACAAGAAGCAAAAACGATTGGCGGGTTTGCCGGCCATAGTATTTGCCAATCAGGATGGGAAAGGGGAGTTAACTAAGAATAAAAATCCACATTGTGTTTTACGAACTGATTTCCTATCTCCAGTAAGTGGTGCTGATTAGCTTTCCTCCCAGGGGGTTGCCACAGCCTATTCCCAATAGTGTTCGTAAGCAGGCCTTCTAATTTATCCAAAGTTAGAATGGTGGGAAAAACATGACGATCTTAGCTGCCCAGTCTGTGGTACCTTGTTATGGCATCTTAAGAAGAGCACTCCTAATCTGAAAATCTGAAATCTAAAATGATTCAAAATCAGAGGGATTTTGACCACTGACAAGATACCACAAGTAAACAATTCCTTACCTCATGTGATGGGCTGCAGTCACAATGCAGGGATGCTAAGAATAGTTTATAAAATTACCATCAGGCCATGTGTTGAAGGAGTACGAAACATGGATCAATTTTGTGTTTAGGCTTGAGACTCATGCCAGAGATATCTCATTATATATATGTAAATATTACAAGATCTGAAAGAATCTAAAATCCTAAACACTGGTCCCAAGCATTTTGCATAAGGATGCTCAACCTGTACAAGCATCATGTCCTGAAAACCACCTTGCAGGAGGGGGAGGAGGCTAGCCATGCCAGAGACTGTGTTCTGTGGGGCCATATTGGTGACTGCCTGCTCCACAGGTGGGAGCAACCTGCACCAGCTCTTCAGTGGTGGAGCAGCCCTTCGGGCGAAAATGTATTCCCACTGGTGGCTGAGGCCTTAAAGGAAGAGGACTTGGGGCTTACATTCAATCCTACGGGTCAGTTACCTTCCACATAGAGAGTTTCAATTTTCTTTCTAAATATTGACTTCAAAGGTCTGCTTTTTGTTTTAATAAGGAGTATTCCCTTATAAGAGAGGAAAAATGTCAATGTCAATTTTCTAGGAATCCTCAGAAAGTCCTCATACATCCTCTCATGGTGCATGTGCAGGTGCTGTCTCTTTTATCTTGCTGTGTCCAGCTTTCTGCTAATGCCACCCAGACAAGCATTATCACATATAGTAGATTCACCTCCTTTTAGACCTTATTCTTGATGATCTCTCTTGACTTTTGCTCAGATTCCTTTAGTACATACAATCCCACTGTGGTCTCCTCTTTTATGTCATGTATGGGCACAAGCCTATCTGAATTGGGGCTGGAAATTAATGCTAGTGAGACAGCTGCAGCCAGGGCAGTGGAACACGGGAGAGAAGGCCTGACTTTGTTCTCTGAAGTCACAGGGAAGCTCCCTAGTCCCACCAAGGGACCCTCAATGGTCTCCCTGCCCTGTCCCCCAACGGCCTCACACCAAACCTGTTTACTCTCAGGTCCAGGTGATTCAAGAATGGCTTCCATTTTGTTTACCCATTTGTTTGATGACCAAAACAGCAACATGGGATTTTCATTTTTAATAAATGTATAAATTACTTATAAATATAATTGGACATCTTCCATAAGGAATCTTGGGGCCTCACTTGCAGAGAGGCTATCTACTCTTCTTTTGACAGGAATTCTTTTTCCTCTTGAGACAGAGGCCATTTCCTATCCAGACTATTCTGCAGGTAGAAAATACTTCTGTGTCCTCCTGTCTTAAGTGTATATATTCAATTCCTATGTGGAATGTCTAACAACTGATTCTCACAGCTTGATAACCCAATCTGTTTCAGCTTGAGACTTCTGACAACTTGAGAACACCTAATGCTATGGTTTAAAGAATACTATATATGACATATATTGGGAATTAGTATAATTAAAGAAAATGCCTCTCAGATAAGCATGAGGCATGGAGAAATCCCCATTTGCTGTGAATAGAGCCTTTCCTTGGCCTCAGACCTTGGCAAGTCTGGGCTGCCAAGGAAGGCAGGCAGAATGGTGTATTTGTCAGGACTTGGCACGTGATCAGAGATGGGGAACTTGGACAGACTCCCCCTCCCAAGCCCACAGAGACCAGCCTCTTTGATCTGGGCACAGCCCCAGAGCTTAGTGGAAGACCAGCTGTGGCAAGATGAATGTGGGGAGAACACATTTTGCTTCCAGAAGGTAAAGGAAAGAGGAAAAAGAGGAATGATTTGCTCTGGAGTGTTTCTGGCTGCCTGTCAATAGATAGCTTCTTAGCTCCTTGCTTGCCAGGCAATAGCTCTGTGTCTGTCCAGGAAGGAGAGAGCAGGCGCAGTAATACTGCCAGGGACACAGGAAACATGAAGTCCTAGGAAAGACTTAGTAACATGATGGAAGAAAAATCTAGAAACTCTCAGTGTCAGATATGTGAGGCAGAAAATCATCCACCAGAGAGCTGCTTGCTGAGCATGCTATTGGTATACAATGTGGCGGGGGACTCTGCTGGCTGCCTTAGGTCTTCTTTTTCCACTTTATTATAGAGCCACCTACCTAATGACTACCAGGCACAATGTTTTCTTTCCTGGGACTGTGCCACATAAACACTGATAAATGCTAAGCTTCAACACTATCTTTTCTGATAATACTTCTTAAAAGTTAGAAAAACTTACGGATTCAATGTCCCTCATAAGATGACAACTTAATTTACTTTAGTTATGGTTTTTTTTTTTTTTTTTGGTACTGGGGTTCCTGGAAGCCCTTCTACCTCTGGGCTACACTCCCAGACCTATTTTTACATTTTTATTTGGAAACAGGGTCTCCAAAGCCAGCGCGCATGGCTGGCTTCGAACCTGAGTGATCCTCCTGTCTCTGCCTCCCAAGTGCGAGGATTACAAGTGTGCGCCACCACGCCTGGCCTAGTTATGGTTTTGAAGGCATCTTTGGCTACTCTAAGTCATCAGTAAATTCTCTCTCCATCACACTGTAGGGTGCGCATTTCTGGGAAAGTTCAGGAGATAGCCAATTCTAACCATCATTTGTACTTGTAGTTTCTCCCTTCATTCTAGAAAAACTACTTAGTTTCCCAGCTTCTAGCCTTTAACAGTGGCTTATGAACTTTCTAATTTTGATTTGCATGTGGGGTATATTTGGGTAGGAGAGGAGAAATGTGATCCAACTCTTTTTTTTAATTAATTAATTTATTTTTTGGTGCACTGTATTCATACATCATAGTGGGATACAAACTTTTGTAGACATATATGCACACATCGCCCAGTCAGCCCCCACCCAAACCCCACCCCATTCTCTCCCCATCCCTCCCTCCCATGCTTGGCTTAGTGGTTGACATCTAGTATTATAGCAATTTATCCAAAATTAAAAATGATAATCTCACATAACAGTTTCATTTGTCTGATACCAAGCTTTTGATGACTTAAAGATAACTTTTCAATATTTCTTTTTACTTTCTTTCTTACCAGAGAATATTTTTTTTCTATTTTTTTAGGTGAAACTATCATATATTTATATATTTATTTTTCAGAAAAAAAATCTATCCTAATATGGAAAATGGACTCTAGATACCCAAAACGATCTTGAAAAAGAACAAAGCTAGAAGCTATATATTTTCTGATTTCAAACCATATAAAGCTACAATAATTGAAACAGTGTAGTACTATTCTAAAGGCAGATATATAAACCATTGGAGTTAAATAAAAGCCTAGAGCTAAATTCTTCCCTATATTGTCAAGTTATTTTTGACAAGGTTTCCACGAACATTTGGTGGTAGAAATAATAATCTTTTAACTAAATATTGTTGAAACATAATAATTGCATGGAAAAGAATAAAGTTGGACCCTTACCTAATCCCATATACAAATATTAACTCAAAATAGATAAAAGACCTAAATATAAATCTTAAGACTATAAACTTTTAGGAGAAAATCTGGGTCATAAAACCTCACAACATTGAAATTGGCAGTGATTTCTTGGATATGATTTCAATGGCACAGGCAACAGAAGAGTATACAAACTCCCTAAAAAATAAAAAAAATTGTATATCCAAAGACAATGTAAACAGAGTTAACAGTTACTAATAGAATGGGATAAAATATTTCCAAATGCTATATCTGAAGGTATGTTAATATTCCAACTAGAAATCCTAAAAATTAACAACAATAAAGGCAAACAATACCATTTAGAGATAGGTAAAAGACTAACATAAATAATGAATCTCCACAGATAACCAATCTTATTTGTCTGTTGGATGGAAACTCTTGTTTCTCTGGTTCTGGTGTGTGTTACCTATTTCTTCTTTGTAGTTAATCTCTTTGAGTATTTTCTCTAGCGCTGGTTTTGAAGACATAAATTCCTTCAGTTTCTGTTTGTCATGGAAGCTTCTTATTTCTCCATCTAATTTGATAGAAAGTTTTGCTGGGTAGGAGATTTTTGGCTGGAAGTTGTTTTCTTTCAGAGTTTGGAATATGTTACTCCAAGCCCTTCTGGCTCTCATGACTTGGTTTGGGAAGTC